>NC_046286.1:34968492-35581992 GCF_004115265.2 Rhinolophus ferrumequinum
TTACTGTAGGAAGCTCCCCACTGACTTTAGGCACCCTCTCTTAGTGCGTCCCTCTGCCTAAAAGTACTTTTGAATCATCTATTAAACAGAACTTCCACACAGTTTGTTTATACAGTTGTGCTTTACAAAACACCGAAGGAAATGTTTAGACTAATGACATCCAAATCCTTCGGTTTTCAAGGTGGTAGGATCTAAGGCACTTTTTCAGAGGTTCTTTTAAATCTCGCCTGCAGGTGTAATGCTTTTTATTATAACCCCAAACAACCAATTCCTCTACAGAGGACTTTCTTGGGAGTGTTCGATATAATTCTTAAACAGAATTAAATCAGCTCTCAACTAGGGGAATAAATTCTGCCTAAGCATCTCTTAGTGTTGGGGTGCTGGGAGATGCAGTGCACACGTCCACACACGAGCACGCGTGCACACACGAGGAAGAAGCCTTGCATTTGAAATGTATACCACCACCACTCCTTACACTGGAATGACTCTGTCTAGGGTCACTGAAGTGCTCTGAGGTTTACTTTTTAAGCTTGACACAAAGAGTGATAGTTCAGGTTTCATTTTTATATGTCATTTATTTAAAAAGATTCTTTGGTAGCCCAGTATGTGAGACTATTAGCTTGCTTCTTTGAGAGTCTAAGTTTATGTTCACTCTGAATATTAAAAATATAACCTGCAGTGGTAATAATATAACCTTTATTTGTTTCTCTGTGTTAACATCTATAGTTTAAGACATCATATGGCAGCAGGGCTGCAGCCTACTCATGTGGAAGAGGTCTTCCTCTCCTTTTGGGATTCGTTTTTTTATTTTTTTAGGATCAGGTTTTCACTAGGTATTTGGACTTGGAATAGTATAAGTTTCTAAACTACACAGAAGAATATTCTTGTCCATACAGCTCAGCCATAGTGGGGTCCGAATTAGAACTCAGCCTCTCTATTTCTGAATTTTTACTTATTTTTCTGAGTGATGGTTTTAGAATGTAGATAGTGAAGTCTTTTAAGCATGTGCTTTGTTTGATTTTATATTACTAACTTTGAAGAATTATTCCTAATGCTTCTTGATCCTGAGAGTCATTGAAATATTTCTGTTTGTTAGTTCTACTTTGTTGTTGCTAAATAAAGCACATTGAAAACTACCACAATTCCTGCCCCTTTAAAAAATTATTTCTCAAGTATTTGTAGTATATTAGTAAGAAATCAGAAGGAAGTTCTATTATGTGAAGAGTACTGCTAATAAAACATTTCTTTCCTGTATAGAATGATGGTTTCCTAGTGGTTAATTCCTGCCATTTTTGTTCAAGAATTATTTTTTAAACTTATTTTTTGCTTAGTGTTTGCTTACATCTTTAGCTGAGCTAAAAGTGCCCAAGGTTGTCACATAATCTACAAGTTCAGTATCACTGTATTATCATTTATTTGAGCAATTGTCCTAAAAATTTGATGTAAAGTTTCTACTCTGTTCCGGGCAGTGGATGTGTTGCATACTCAGGGGAAGTCTCTGCCACCAAGTACAGGTCTTGAGTATTTGCTGAATGTGTTGAATATCTTGTGCTTTCAGGAGATATACTTGGTTCTTCCATCAATGGCTTAGACTCATTGATTCGGATGCCTTATGGCTGTGGTGAACAGAACATGATAAATTTTGCTCCAAATATTTATGTTTTGGATTACCTGACTAAAAAGAAACAACTGACAGAGAATTTAAGAGAAAAAGCCCTTTCCTTTATGAGACAAGGTAAGCATTTTAGAAACATACTTTTATTTGTAAATAAATTTTTAGTTTTAGGCAGAGTTCACTCTAGACCATGTTTCACAAGAGACACATTTTTTTCTTTGCCATGTGCTTGTGGGACTAGATGGTCTTGAAATGTGCTGAAAGTGCGAGCAACGGGAAGCTGCACCATTCTTCCTTCAGTGAATTGTATACTAATTGCTGCTTGTTTGTTAAGGAGTTTGTTTCTGGAGGGGTTTATATTTTAATAAGGGACCTGAAATTTAAAGCTACTGAAAGATCTAAAGGGATGAGTGTTCATTTATTCATTACACATTTATGGAGTACCCCTCAGCGCTAGGGTCAGTTCTGGTGCTGAGGAGAGAGCAGAAGTCAGGGCGTTTCCTCTCAAGGAATTCTCTCTTCAGTGGAGAAGACAGTCAACACGGGGTGCTGCATGGTGGGGACCTCAGTGCATTTAAAATGTCAAACAGATGGTTAGGAGAGAAATATTTGTATGGAGAGGCCCTGCTTGACCCTCAGGAAAAGCCACACCAGTGATGACTGCACTCTGACTCCCCGAAAGGCTGATACTGTCTGCAGACACCAGATGCTTTGTGTCTGCAACTTGTCAATACCAATAGTTCACGTTAGCTGAGTGCTTACTATGTGGCAGGCAGTGTTCTAAGCACTTTTATCTAATAGCTCATTTAATGCTCACACTTAGTATTAGCATTCCTCCTAGTTCTGCGGGTGAGGAAACTGAGCCACAGAAAACTTAACTAACTTGTCCAGGGTCACATAACAAGTGAGCGGCAGAGCTGGGATTTGAACTCCAAGTGCTCTCTGTGGTAAAGCGTATGCCATGCTAACAACAAATGAGATCTTTGCACATTGTCATAACAGTTCTATTTGAGGAGATGAGTAAAAAATATTTGAAATTGTCATGATTTAACTCTGCACCTTTAAAAAACAAGATTCCGACTTGTATTCAAAATCTAATTTGGCTGGTTTCAAGTAGATAGTCTGTAGGAACTAGACTGGTATACATTCTTTGGGATATTTTAATAAAATGAAGTAAAATATTTTGGGAAATGCCACATCATTTCAAATTTTATATGCTTTATGAATTGTAATGTTGGCTAATCAAATATTAATGCCTTAAAATGGCAGAATATGTTTTTTAAATTTATTTTTCAATTACAGCTGACACACAATGTTGTATTAGTTTCCTGTGTACAACATAGTGATTAGTTAGACATTTATACCTATTATGCAGTGATCACCCCGGTAAATCTAGAACTCATCAAGACAGAATAAGTTTTATAGTCTGAACCATTTAAGGAACAATCACTCATCCCTTAAAAATAATTTGAATTTGTGTCCTAGACACATTGTTGTGGGTCAGCAGATGGTCTAAAAAGTGAATGGTCTAAATCTTCAGAATCTGTTTTTTCCCCCAGAAGGAGCCCTGTTCCCTCAGGCATTCCTAGCCATGTAGGTGCCAAACGGCAGTTTTTCAAAGCAGCCCTCCAGGTGGCTCCATCTCCTTGATTGCTTGGGAGCCTTTCTCACATTTGCTGTTGTTAAGAACTTAAAGGAAATGCTCTTATTTCCTCATAAACTTTTGGAGAAGGCACTGAACAGCCAGAGCAGACAGAGCACTGTTGTGTAAATGCCATATAGTCTTTCAAATTGTCAGAATGAAGAGCACCAGTGCTGTAAAGTAGACTAGTCCCACCTTGGGAGGTTACGGCACCTGCTATGGAGGCCAGACTTGGGCTCTTCATCCTGCCTCTTGCTTTGGGCCAGTTTCCCAGAGCTTGGAGCCTCATTTTCCCTCCTGTAAGACAGGGGACATAAAGATTACCCCAGGGGTGACTGGTTAGCTCAGTTGGTTAGAGCGTGGTGCTAATAACACCAAGGTTGCTGGTTCAATCCCCGCATGGGACACTCTGAGCTGTGCCCTGCTTAAAAAAAAAAAAAAAGATTACCCCAGTTTTGAAGATTAAATGAGATATTTTAGCACTTTGTTTAACACACAGTAAATGCCCAGGAACTGTCAGCTATAGTGTAGTTAGTTGCATCGAACTAGGGAGTTAGGGTCTAAAGTCAGCAGATAAATCCTGTCCATTTTCCCTCTAAAAACAAATGTCAAATGCTTCCTCTTCCTCCATCTCACAGATAATTGTTCCATTCCAATGCCTTCACTGCTCACCCGGACTCCTCCAGTGGCTGCCTAAATAGACTCTCTGCTTCTATGTTTCTAGTTTCCACGTAATATAAAAGAGATCTTTTGAGAATATCAAACTCATGTCACTTCATTGCTTAAAATTCTCTGGTGGGTTCCTGGCCTCAGCCTACAGGTCCTGCGTGAACTGGCCCGGTCTCCATCTTCCAGCTCCTCTGAGGCTGCCCTTTCTTGGCTCCCCATCTGCCTCCATCTGGAGCTCTCCCAGCACCACAGTGCTGCAGGGCCTTTAAACTTGTCCTTCCTTCTCCCGGGAGGCTCTTCCCCCAGATCTCTCCATAGCTGGCTCCTTCTCGTCATTCATGTAGTGTTTTCCTCAGAGTGCCCTTCCCTGACCATTTAGTAACTCTCATTTATATTACTCCAGTTTATTTTGTTCGCCACACTTCACATTATTTAAAATTCTCTCTTATTTTATTTTATTTTTTATTATCTGTCTCCTGCACTACAAGGTAAGCTCCTCGACAGCAGGGACCATGTTTAATCTCTTCTCCACTGTATCCCTCGATAGGCATCTCAATAAGCGCAGAGTGGATGAATGCGTTATTATCAATATTAACTTCTTTGGGCCTTGGGTTCGTCATCCTCATGTGGAGATTGGACCTAGAAGAGCAATCAAGTGCTTCCACAATGCAGAGATTATTTATAAACATTAAAGGTTCTACCTGGCCCTGGTATGTTCTTGTCACCCAGGAAATGTGACCCGTGGTTTCAGTGTGTCACCTTTTGAACTGGCAAAGTGGTTGGTGGAAGTCAGTCAGTACAATGGAGCTCCCCCAAATACATCATTTCACATGCTGAACTGAATTATATTTCAAAGTAGTAGACAAAAACTTCTTGGTATAATGATTTTCATTATGAAATCAGTGTCTTATTTCAGAGACTCTGTTTTTTCTTTTGCCATCACATTTGCCAAAGTCCTTTAAATATACCGTAGTTGTTTTTATTTTTTAAGAAATTAAAGTGGCTTTGGAGCGAGTCATGATTATATTATTTAAATGTCATTTATGAAGAGCGCATTGTTTTACTTAAATCATGCTTGGCCCAGGAGCCCTGTAACCTAACCCGTTGTTTTTTTGGTCAAAACAACAGCTACATCATTGAATGAAGTGTCTTTTGCTGTCAAGAGGAAAATAGAACCGTAAAATGAAAGCTGTTTTTGATAAGGACTGGAAATCCTGAATCTGTTAATTGATGATTTAAAACACTTGTTTTCCTCAAATATTTAAATCATAGTGCCTGAAGCTCAATTTTTCAAGTGAGACTCAGACCAGGCTTAGTTGAAAACACATTATATTTTCTCTATTGAAATGAAAACAAGAAAAAAGCAGGTTTCAGAATTCTGATGCTGCATTTAGTCATCACAAGAATGGCTAGAGGCAATAGAGAAGATGCTACAAAAAAAAAACAAACACCCAGTAAAATTCTCACTTTCCATTTCATGTCCTAGGGAGTAAGGAAGTTGATGATGATTACTTATCTCTTAGTACAGAGAATGCTTTTATCAGTGTTTTACCAGAGAAAGTGATTGGTATAGTCACAAGGAGCTGGTTTTACTTCTTTTATTTGTATGCAGTTTTGAGACTTGAGGTAAACGTAGTCAAATTATGGTTAGAATGTTACTTTTCTGTGTTTCTATGAATAGTACTTTCATCTTTGTTATGATAAATTGTAAATATTTTACATCTGTGGCTATTTAAAGAAAATTCATGACCCAGTAAGTATCTTTTCTGGCCCTTTATCAATGACAATTCATATGGCATTATCCCAACAGCCTCTGGACTTCTTCTGTATTTCAGATTGTCTGTTAATTCTGAGTATTCTATTACGTTCTAACTCAAGAGCTGTTCATAAAACTGTGAATTTAAAGGGAATACTCTTATTTCCTCATACACTTTTGGAGAATATCACATTTTTGCTTTTCTCACCTATCACGATAACAAGTCTCCAACTTAGGTGTCTATACCAGAACATCGAATTGTTGTATTGACAATAATCAGCAGAGTCAACAATGTTATTTTCTGCTTATGGAATGGATGATTTGGAGGATAAGCAACCGAGGGTCCTTTAATGATGCATGGTTGGTTTAAGACGAGGCAGGGAACCTCCTAGGAGACTCCCACCAGCAGAGTCACTTAAGCTCCTCTCTCTAGGTCTTGATTCTCTCGTTTGTTTTGCCATGGGAGCAGAGTTGGTGGTTTGGATTCTCAGTTTTATCTAAACCAGCTCGAGAAATGCACTCCCAACTTGACTGTCCTTGAGTCCTCCTCCTCCTCTGGGCTGGTTGCCCCTAGTAGAAGAATGGCGCTAGTTGTTGATATTAATGGGGACTGTTGGAGGTCAGCCACCAGAGGGGTAATTTCCATAAGCACTGATCTCATCTCCATGAGCTCATCTCTCTGACTGGTCTTACAATAACTCATACTTGGAACTGCAGTTGTTGATGTGATTTGGGGGCTTGGAGGCACATGGTCTTCTCCTTGACATTGGTCTTTCTTCCCACAGAAGCACCTTCTGTAGTGATGGAAGGCCCCAAACCTTTTTTCTTTTCTTTTCTCTTCTCTTCTTTTCTCTTCTCTTTTTTCTTTTCTCTTTTCTTTTCCTTTTCTCTTCTCTTCTCTTCTTCTTTCTCCTCTCCTCCCTGTCCCTCTCCTCCTCTCCCCTGTCAGATTGAGTTCACCGTTAAACTCTGCTCTCTGGTGGATTTAGTTCTGATCGGGAAATCGAGGAAGAATGTCTTGGAATTTTTAGCTAATATCCTTTGGGAATATTAGAAAATTATTCTGCTTCTCTGTGATCCCTGACTGGCTCTGAAAAATGTTGTGTTTTTTTCAAGGTTAAATGAAAACTAAAACATGTTGAAGTGAACTAAAGTAGTGTGAATAATACCTATTGTTTAATTTTTTTCCATTTTTATTTGATTTTTTTGAATATATAGAACATTAATTTTCTTCCAAAAGTCAAACTTACTCTGAAAGGTATATGCGAAGTATGACTGTGCCTCTTATATCCCTTCTCCCTACCCCTTGTAGTTCATTCATTTCTAGTTTCTTTCTCTTTCTGCAGAAATTAATACATATATACATATATGTTTTCTTATTTCTATTTTTCTTACACAAAAGGTAATATTTTAGACTTTGCCCTTTTCACGTAATATATCCAGCATGTTTCTCTGCATCAGTTCAGAGAACTAGTCCTTGTTCTTTTCTCATAGCGGTATAGTACTGCATTGTATGTATGTACTACAGTTTATTCAACCAATGTCCAATTTGGGGGCGTTTAGGTAATTTCTAATATTATTATAATTACAAATAATGCTGGAATGAATAATCTTCTGCATGTGTATTTTTGTGTCTTCAGGATAGATTGTTAGAAATGGGATTTTTGGGTCAAAAGGTATAGACATTTTCCCACATATTAATTGTACCATTACGAATTCTCTCCAGCAATGGTTGAGTACAGGTCTTCTTACAGCCTCTTCAACAGAATGAAGGGTCAAGCTTTTGAATCTTTGCTAATGGGATGAATGAGAAATGGTATCTCAATGTAGCTTTCACTTGCATTTCGCCTATTATGAAGAACACTTTTTCATATATTAAGATCTATCTTTCTTTGTTTTTTATGAAATGTCTGTTTTTGTCTTTTATTCATTTTTGTTTATAGGATTTTAAATCTTTTCCTCTAAATTAAAAAAAGTATATATGTACACGTATAGATACATAGTAATAATATTTAAACATATACATAAAATTTCTATATTCATACAAGTATTAGGGATATTAGTCATTTATCTCACTTATATGTTGCAAATATTTTCTTTGAATTCATCATCTGTCTTTTAACTATGCTAATAGTGTGTTTTGCTATGGAAAGTTTAAAACAATTGTTTTTGGTAATCAAATTTATCAATTTTTTTAAAACTTGGATGCTTGGAGAGCCTTTCCCTGTGTCCATGTTATGTATGATACCTATTGCTTCTTGAGAGCATGCGATGTTAAAGGCACTGTGCTAAGGACTTTTCATACATTAATCATCGAAAGAGCTCTCTGAATTAATAGGAAACAGCAGTTTTGGAGACAAACAGACCTTGACTAGTGCCTAGTTTCAATACCTACCAGCTGTGTGACCTTGCACTTGGTGTATCCTGAGTTCCAGCTTTGTCATTTCTAAAAAGGGAACAATAATGGCATCTACATCGTAGGGTTGTTGTGAGAATTACAACATGTGAAAGGGCTTTGAAGAGGTCCTGACACATAGTCAGTGTTTTAATATTTGTATGTGAAAGGGCTTTGAAGAGGTCCTGCCACATAGTCAGTGTTTTAATATTTGTATGTGAAAGGGCTTTGAAGAGGTCCTGACACATAGTCAGTGTTTTAATATTTAGATATTTAATATTAGATTTAATATTTAGGCTATTTAATATTTTAGATTCAAATTCAGCAAAATTCTGTCATCATTTAAATGTTATTTATATTTCTTTTACCGTAGGAAGATCACCATGAAACAGTGCCTTGTTTTTCGCACATTTTGTCTTACTGTAGCTTAAATCAGATACTCAGATATGGGTTTTCTTGTGGAAAGGCTCAAGAAGAAAAGTTTGGGATGTGGCAAGAGCAGATTAACTTAAAAGTATGAATGCTCATGTTTTGTTTGTCCAATATGAATAATTACTTGTAGTTATTGATGCTTCTAAAATGTGGTATGCATAAAGTAAATATTTTTTTATTACTAGAACTTACTAGGGATTGAATTCAACATTTTAGAAATGTTTCTGGTTGCCAGGCTCTACGTGGCCATAGTGCAGGGCTCAGTGTGTGTGCTGTCACTTGCCTGTAGTGGAATCCTCTAATTTTCAGGAAGAATTCTTGCTTACCAGAGAATCATTGATAATGCTTGGAGTTGGAAATATTTTTGACTTACTTATGCTTGATTTTTAATGATGAATTATTGCTATTTTAATTTCATTTTTTGCAAGTTAGTCTGTTGTGGGTTATTTGGTGAATCTTTAGTATTTGACCTATGATTTTTCAGTCACTGGGCTTTGAGAGCTACATGCGTGGGTTTGCAAATATGAAACATCTGCCTCTTATTTGCAACCATTTATTTAAATATGAAACATCTGTTTTTATTAAAGCAGACACATGAAACTTAAGACCCTCCCCAATTTACTTCTATAGTCAGACTTTATTACCACTACCAAGTTCTTTTTTTTTTTTTTTATTGAGAACTTGGGATTGATGTGGTGTACAGACTCGTTGGTCTTTTGGTTTATCTCAGTTGGCTATGACCAAAAAGTTTTAGAGCCATTGTCTTAGATTATTTAGCAATTTCCACCCCACTCCCCACTGTTGCTGGCCTAAAAATAGAAAGCATTTTTACTTTCTGTTTTAGCCTTAAAATTTAATTATGATACTATACATAGTTTTTTTATGTAGCAAACAATTTTAGATGACTGAGCATTGAAACCATTGTAGTGAAAACTACGGAGTTAAATAAAATAAAACTCTGCCTTTACCTTGCCTGCTTTTGAATGACTGGAATTGTTCTCTATGTTATAGTATTCTTCTGAATTTATTTTAAGTTGGGGATATCTCAGTTCTTATTTTACACATTCTTCTTGAAAACTTCTGGTATTTTAAAGCTCTCACAGCACTTAACATAGAAGTATTCAGTATTAGTTGTTGATTTGATGTTTCCTTCTTTCCAATTCTCTGCCCACATTTCCTCAGTACGAAGTCATGATTAGAAACTTCCATTCATTGCAAGTTGATCACATTGATTGTCTTTTTTGGTGTCTTCAGGTTATCAGAGAGAACTTCTCTATCAGAGGGATGATGGCTCTTTCAGTGCTTTTGGGAATGATGACCCTTCTGGGAGCACTTGGTAAGTGTTTCTCCTAATGGAACAAATCCTTGTTATGGAATGGGCTCTCACTAGGTCATGATGGGCATGAAATTGACAGACGTGTTGTATCTATAGGCTCAGAGGTGCTTTTCCTATAGCCTGGCTTTAAAGGACATTCTACTTTTTAAATATGATTTTGAAGCACTAACAAATCAAGTGTTTTTGTTTAGAAAAGAGAGGTCATAAACCTCTTTTTTTTTGGTGGGAAAAGCAGCAATAAAAATACCTCGTGATGAGGGTGCAACTGACAAGACAAATCAGTTAGAAATACTGGATGATTGCTTAGTTCTTAGTTCTGGATGAACTTAGTTCTTTCTTTAATCTGACATGATCAACATGAATTGTGTTAATGCAGTCAACGTAGTTTCTTTAAGGTGATTTTTTGTGAAAAACAGTGAAGGAATTAAGTAATAAATATCAGAGATTCCTCCAGAGTGGAATCTGCATGGCTGATTTTGGATGATTACTCTTTCTTCTTGCACTATTCTGTTCTATATTTCTCTCAGAAGAAGATTGGCAAACTGTATGAGGTGGGTTAGACAAAGCATGCTGTGGTATCAAACAATCCCTTAAATCTCGGGAGCTTCTTTACAACAAAGACTTTTCTTCCTCATGCTGCATTTCCATTGTGGGCCAGCAGGGGTCTCTGCAGGCTTTGCTTCAGCTGCCGCCATCTATCTCCCCATCTCACTGGGAGGCTCCAGGCAACTGAATGCTTCAGCCTGAGTGTAACATTTCTTCTCACTTGATCATTATCAGAGCTGGTCACGTGGCCATCCCTAACTTCAGCGGGGCAAGGAAGTGAATTCCTCTGCGTACTCAAAGTAAAGGAAAACTGGATATTATCGAATATTAGTAATGTTTACCACACTAAAGCTTTTATAGGATGAACCAGATCTGCTTCAAATTTTCTTTTGGCATGAGTCAGGAGGTAGATCCATAAATAGAAAAGTTTCAGTGTTTTATTGTCTGACATTCTTTTCCCCTTAGCATTTCGTGTTCTGTAGCAAGGATCAGAAGACTTTTCCTGTACAGGGTCGGAGAGGAATCCGTTAGGTGTTGCGGGCCACACCGTGTCTCTGCTGCATATTCTTCTCTCTCCTCTCACCCCTCTCTTTCTGTCCTTCTTTCTCTCTTTAAAAACCATTCGTATATGGAGGGTGGGTGGTAGGCAGAGGTATTATAAAGGACCCTGTCTGTATTTGGCCCAGATTTGGCTCACACGCTATAATTTGGTGACTCCTGTCCTAGAGGAGAGAAAATACCCCTTTCCTCTGCTTACAAATAGGCCATGATTGTGAACTATATATACTTCATCTATGGCTTTAGGGATGAGTGAGGTATGTAATATCTTCCTAGGTAAACACCCAGAAGAGTCCAAAAATGAACAATCTTGGACAATTTATTTAACTCTCTTGGAGTGTCAAATTCTCAATCTATAAAACAGTTAGGCTGGATTAGATGATTTCTGAATTCTTTCCAAATCTGATATTTTGCGAGTTGACCTGAAATTTCTTGGCCACACTCAAAGGTCTACCAGCTAAAGCTGTTTATGTTGTCTCTTTTTTGTCTTTCTTCCCTTTTTTCTTCAGTTTGATGATTTTTCCGTTTGATGAATCTTCTGATGGGGGAAAAAAATGTTGTTATTGTTTTTCTTGCTCAGCATTGTTTGGAGGACTGTTTACAATGTATTTTATGGAATTTTCCCCTCTTTTCCACCAAGGTTGTCAGCTTTTGTTTTAAGATGTTTCCTTGAAGCTGATCCTTACATAGTTATTGATCAGAATGTGTTACACAGAACATATACTTGGCTCAAAGGACATCAAAAATCCAATGGTGAATTTTGGGACCCCGGAAGAGTGATCCATAGTGAGCTTCAAGGTGGCAATAAAAGTCCAGTAACGCTTACAGCTTATATTGTGACTTCTCTTCTGAGATATAAAAACTATCAGGTATTTAATCTTTAACTTAACAAATGAGGGTGGGAAATTACAAGGAAGGTAGGTCTTGATGGGTCAAATATGTGCTGGGAACTTAAAGAGTTTTGCAGTTTTATGTCACATTTGAAGTCTGAATTTGGGCACCTTTTTGCTTTGCATGTGTAGCCACATTCCAAAATCTGAGAATAAAAATATTGATCCAAAAAAAAAAAAAGAAAAAAAATATTGATCCACTGTTTTAGAATAATGAAGAAAATCTTAAAACTACTTTCTAATCTGAATGTTGTTGTACTTACTGTTTGTAAGATAAGTCAATACGTATTTTATCATTGGAAAGGTTAATTTCTTGGGGTACAGAAAATTCTTCAGAATTTGGGAATGCATTTTAGCAAATTTAAATTGTGAAGGAATTTTTTATTTCTAAAATATCATGGAGCAATTATAATGTCTGCTAATTTAATACAAAGTACACCCACACTCTAAGAAGCATATTAAATAAATGAGAATGACTATGCACAGAAAGTTATGCCAAAGAACTTAATTTTGCTCTACAGCTGTCTCAGGGACTGATGCGTTACTGCTTCATGCTGACTGCATGTCACATGATCAAAACCAGCCCTTCTCTGTGTTAAGCTCCTACTGTTTTCCCATCCCAATACTAGTCATGTAGAAGATAAACTTTCCCCTGAACTTACAGCTTCAACACCTGAGAGCAAACATGAGAAATATCTTTCTCAAGCTGTATTTTGTGCTCTCATCTGAGTTTGTGATATTCAATGTGAGAAACACTGGCAATAGTTCTACTTCTTATTTCTTATTGCCTATGACTGGTGCCTATTTACTTATGAAAACTGACAAGCAGTGGTATTTTCAGAACACATGGCAAATCTATAAATGTCAGTGATCATGTGGAGTCCCATTACCTAGGACAAAGTCAGGTGCTTAATAGACACTGAAATTATTTTTTGAATGAATGTTTGAAAATACTATTCAGGTTATTTTGAATGGTAAAAATATATATATATTTTCTTTCAAGCCTAATATTGATGTGCAAGAGTCTGTCAACTTTTTGGAGTCTGAATTCAACAGAGGAATTTCAGACAATTATACTCTAGCTCTTATAACTTATGCGCTGTCATCCGTGGGGAGCCCTAAAGCCAAGGAAGCTTTGAATACGCTGACTGGGAGAGCAGAACAAGAAGGTAATGCATGGGACCCATCTGCGATTGTTAAACTGTTAAGCATTATGAAATATATAAATTATGTGAGAAAGTTTTAGAAGACAGATATGAAATTGGGTACATTTACATCTCCTGAATGGGATGAAAAATGGAGATGAGATCAGATGGGCCTGACGTGGCCATGCTGCTTCTACCCTCCCCAAGAGTTTTCTAGAGAATTTCAGGGCTTGGGTGTTTCCTTATTTTAGATGTGTTCTGCCAGATGTCAGTTACCCTTTGAGTTCTTTGATCCCATTTCTGGTTTGATGGCCTTGAGGGGTCATTAAGTCCTTGGGTTGTGAGAGACTTGGGTTCAAATTCTGGTTCTGCTACTTTCTTTTAGAGTTTCAGTTTCCTGAACTGTAAAATTGGAATAACACCAATTTTAGGGTTGCTGTGAGGATTAAGTGAGATAATATAAGTGCCTGCTGCATGGCAAATGTTCAAAAATGTGAACTAAAATGCTAATTAATAGAAATGCAAATGCCAAAAAAAGCTGTTAGTGAATTATATGTACGATTTTTTTTTCTTTTTTTTTTGATTGCGGACTGCTTAGGGGGGCAATGGCCTCTACAGTCAGGGATTCAGGTGTGTGTGTGTTGGGGGCATAGCATGGGGGGATGGGTGGGCTGAAATAAGTTTAGGTAATATCTTCTGATTCAGAGTTCTGTTAATTCAAGAAGGGATAGCTGTACAAAGTGCTTGGAAACTTCTGAGACTATAAAAAACATTGCATTCATATTAGCAGTAACTTAGATTGAATGCTTTCAATCTGTTACCCGTTGCAGTGCTGGGATCTAGGAGATTATTGCAGAGAGGCTGAAGTAGTCCTTGACATTTTCTTCCTCTCTACTTGGCTAAGTGGTAGTTAGTTCACAGTCCACCTAAGTATAATAATCATCTAAACAGTGACATCTGAGAGATGGGGAGGAGGCACCCTGTGGGATGTGCCTCCGGGGGCTAGTGGGAATGATCTCTAGGAAGACTGGTGAGTCGGCCAGGGTCCCTCATTCTCTCTTGGAGGCTTGGATGTTTGAGCTTACAACACCAGCTTTCAGAGAATGAAAAAAGAGAGGTTTCCCAGGACGTTAGAGCTAGTTAATGGCAGATTCTCAGAACAAGGTTCTTTCCAATGCGTCCTAAAATTTTTGGGATGACCTGGTCAGAGAAGTTATGTACATTATCTTCTAATATTTTTTTCTTTTCTTTATAGCTGTTTAGTCTCGAGCCAAACATATGGAATTTTTCTTGGGAAAATGTTTTCATCAAAACATCTTCAAATATAAACAATAGGAAAAGGATGAAAATTTATAAGTTTTATTAGTTTGCAAAGTGACATAAATATGTGTTATGTGTGTATACACATACTTATATATTTTCTTTGCATAAATATGTATATGTATAAAAAATATGTATAAGTATACATATATATATATTTTATGCTAGTCAAGTAGAACTTGGATCAGTGTAAGAATATTTCATGGTATGAAATACAGTTTTTTTATAATTGGTCAGACCGTTATTACTTTTCTCTTGCAGGAGGCATGCAATTCTGGGTGTCATCAGTGTCCAAACTTTCTGAATCCTGGCAGCCAAGCTCCCTGGATATTGAAGTTGCAGCCTATGCACTGCTCTCACACTTCCTGCATTATCAGGTTTCTGAGGGAATCCCAATTATGAGGTGGCTAAGCAGACAAAGAAATAGCTTGGGAGGTTTTGCGTCTACCCAGGTGAGTGATGGTAGTTTTTTTTTTTTTTTTTTTTTTAAATCTATCTATCTATCTATCTATCTATCTATCTATCTATCTATCTATCTATCTATCTATCTATCTGAAATCTGTCTATGTGTTTAGGAAGTATGTGGCTGCTTTTTTTTATCATGACTTCCCCAAATTACTTTGCAGTTTAAAAGTTTAGTAACTTACGTCAAAGGTTTAAGTTACTAATTTTAATTATTTGTCATCATGTATATAAATATGTGGAATACATGGGTTCCCAGTCTGTATCAGCCATTTTTCGTATGTGGTAACCGGCACAGTAGATGCTCAGTTCCATCCAACAGATGTTTTCTGAGCCTCTCCTGTATTTCGTGTCAAGGAGATTCAAAGATGAATAAAGGAGAGTTCCAGGCTCAGGAAGGTGGAACAATGTATAGCAGGGGTCCTAAACATTACTCAATTGACTCTTTGGAGACCTTGATATATACTTATATGCACAAACATTTTTCTTTCCTCAATAGGACACCATTGTGGCTCTGAAGGCCCTCTCTGAATTTGCAGCCCTAATGAACACAGAAAGGACAAATGTCCAAGTGACCGTGACAGGGCCCAGCTCACCAAGACCTGTAAAGTTTCGGATTAACACACAGAACCGCTTTCTCCTCCAAACCGCAGAGGTGTGGAAAGGGGTGGTTATTTAAAATTCTGGATAGATGAATCCTTATGCTGGAAAACGGACTTATTTGTTTTATTGACTTCAACAAAGACTTGCTCCCAGTGCCCTTTGGAGAGACTGGCAGGAAGAAGTCGCTCCTTTGGTTGAATTTGCTGAGCTGGCGAAGGGAGGAGGGGATGGGAACTTTGGAAAAGGAGAAAACATGGGCACTGTTACACTGGGAAAAGAATGAACACCCGTTGAGTTCCTAGTTTATGCAGGCACTGTGCCAGATTTCTTTACATGTCCTATTGCATTTACTTCTCAAACCAACACTAAGAATTAAGCACTTTTATCCAGATTGTACACATGATAAAACTGCGCCTGAGAGAGGCTAAGTAACTTGCTCAAGATCATATTACTAGTAACAGTAGAGCTAGGATTTGACCCATGAGTTCAAAGACCATGTTCTTTGCACTACATGTCCTCCTAGGAGAATTGATAGAACCAGTAGTAGAATTCTTACTTTGAAATGGAATAAAGGCCTATGCTAGACCCTAACTTTATTCCCCTGGGTAACCTTGTAGGAACTTGAGAGTCATGGATGAAAGTGATAACTTCAAGGCTGGAAACTGAGGAAGAGAGATAATGGCAAAGGAAAAAGAAGGAAGAAACATAGTCAGTGATGATGTGTCAGTGTGTTCTCAGGAAGGCCAGAGGATTAGACACTAAGGGAGGTTAGTGGAGGGAGATAAGTTGTTTCTTGTCTTCCATGCTTCAGCCTCCGCAGAGGGGCAGACCTGTCCATAGCACTAATGTTTCCTCCCCAAGGGCAGAGGTGAGGGCGTGTGGGAGTGTGCACTCCCTCTGCCTTCACCTCTCCAAATGGTTGACCCGTAGTTTTTGAGCTTTTTTTTGTGTAAAGTTCTTAGAGCTTTCCACAGATTGCTTACACTTTTAGTGAAAGATAACACTAATCTCTTGTGCTATGTGGAAGGATGTAGATATGGAAAATTAGCCTTATTCACTTCTTTCTATCCTTATTCAGCTTGCTGTGGTAGAGCCAACTGAAGTTAATATTTCTGCAAGTGGTTCTGGATTTGCTATTTGTCAGGTATGTAATAATGTTTAGTTTTGTTTAGTTAAATATGACTTGTTATAATAATTCTTTGGTTTGGGGCACTGCTAAATCTTTATCTCAGATAACGTATAAAATTCTTAATGATTTATTTCTATGAGTTAGGCAAGATAAATAACTCTTTTAAATAAGAAGTACTAGAGATGTTATTAGCTAGTGAGTAGACAGCAACTATAAGGGTTGATAATCTATTGGAAAAATTTTCTTGACTATTACATGCTTTTTAAAGTGAGGATTAAAATCCTCCAATATTATTTATATGAATTGTTGGGAATGTCCACCTTGTTTTATGAAAATACAGCTCAGAATTATTGTAATGCTATGACTTGATAAACAAATATGCATTTTACTTAGAACTTACTATTCATCTAATAATGTAAAGTTCAACATGGTATTACAAGTAATTGACCTAAAGATAGGGAATATGTCCCTTGAGTGTAAAATCTTATACAATAGTAAGTAAAATAATTAGAGCATGATATGCTCAATGCTCTGGCAGAGGAAGAAAATCCAAAGAAATCTACCTGCTATGGTGCAATAGGGACTAGAATAAAATGGAATTAGGATGAAAAATACTGAATGAAATCATTATTATACTGCATAACAAATGAAAATCATAGGAACTAAAAATTATCTTATTGGAAACCCAACATAATATGTGATAAGACCAAAATTGATTATGTGCTTGATTAGAAAAAAAAACAAACCAAACAAACCCTGAAAGATTTACTGAGAAAGTGAAAAAAACAAGGCTATTATAGAGAAAATGTACTTTTTCAAAAACCAGTACAATTGTTCTTCTGAAGAGAACAGGTAGGTACACTTGCTAATAAGTAGGGTAAAGGGTCAGATATAATTTGGAAACTTCCAAATAATCCTAAGATTATTTTATATGGTACTCAAAACACAGTAAATGTTTTCAAAAAATCAAAGAAAAATGTTCACAGTTAAAAAGGAAAGGTGTTCAATGAAAGGATAGAAAAAGAAAAGAGTGAGTAATTTGTATTGGTCTTTACTAACAAAGACCATGTGAAAATTCTCATTCCTAAAGTGTCTTTCAATGCAAACAGTAAATCCAAAAGTAAATACACAGGATGTTTTAGATATGGTTGAAAAATTTTACCCACCGGAGTCACCAAATTGGTTGGGATTCTTTCTTGATAAACCCAACGTAGATAAATTACTCAAGCCACATGATTTTTACTTAAGGTTTGAAGGGCACAGAAGTAAATATGGTACCTACTCATCAGAATGTTCACCAGTCCCGTGTCTATATCAACATGTAGAAAACGAAAGGTAGGGACCAATAGGCACTTCTTGTGATGGAGAAAAATATTGCAAAAGCTGATCACTCCCTGGGAATAGGTACTGTGAGATTGCCTTTAGTTGCTATTTTTGTTAAGTGTTCTGCAAAAAGGAAGGCAAAGAAAATTCTCAGGTTTGCAGTAAATGTTAACCTCTCTTTGGTAATAATATGAAGCCGTTGGACATCAACTGCAAGATCTCTTAAAGTTTTCTGAGTGAACAGTTGAACTTTACTGTGGGCCAAACAGAAACAGAAACCCTAATCCTTAGTAACAGACAGGTTTAGGAACCCTAATCCTTACTAATCCTTAGAAAAACCCTAATCTTAAGTAATTATGACCCAGGGGACAAAGTTGGTCCTTGTTTGTTTCCTGATGACATTGGTTCTTGAAGGACAATTACATGCCACTGGAAAAGGGATGATGAAAAATAATAGAGACCATCCTTCCAATTTTATGAAACCATTCTTCAACTGCTCCAAGAATACTCTATAATTTAATTGCAGTTTAAGAAAGAGTTGGAGAATGTCCATAAAGAGTTGGAGAATGTCCAGAAATAACCAGAATGATCAAGGGAGTAAAGGGTTATATGAGCTAGGTGTGGCAGAATGAAAAGTTGGAACGCTTAGGTTTGAAAGATGAAAGCTTAGAGAGAGGATTTTTTTTTTTAAGTATGTAAATTCACAGTGAGCACTAGAGGTTTAGGGGTGTGTGTGTGTGTGTGTGTGTGTGTGTGTGTGTGTGTGTGTGTGATTTAAGTATAAGTAAAAGAAAATACATTACATACCAATAAGGTTTATGAAGTTTGGCATCAAGAAAAACGGGAGGTAAAAAATTTAGATTCCGGTTCAACTTGGCATGAGGCAAGCCTAGAAAATTTTGAGTACATTCCCAAGCTTCTGATCTTAGGATCCCTTTGAGAAAAACACTGGTGCTCACACTCCACCAGTGTCCCCACAGCACCTTTCACATTAGTGGTAGGCACAGAGTACATTATGCTGAAAGAGACCCAGTTGACTTGGAAACCATCATTTATTTTATCATCTTTGAAAAAATGTCGTATGATCAAAAACAGTCCTCAGCATTTGAACAGGTTTCTGTTCAACTAAGGCTCTTAGATGTTTTGGTTTTGATTTAACTTAGAGTTTCTAAGGTTCCAGTTTGTGAAAAATGACTTCAGTTAGGCAGCGGAGCTTAGAAATTAGTGGATACTCTCAAGAAAGTTGGCAATAGTTTCACTTTTTCCCTATAGGGAATGTTTTACATTCTTTGAAAAAAACAGTGGCCATGAATATCATCCATGATTGTGCGTGACACATGTTTTGGAATGTTACCTAACAATTTTCTCAATTTTTTAAAATCATTGCTTATAAACTTCCATAACGATGTTTGTTAATAATGATACTTTGTTAGCTGGTAAATCTAAATTTTTCTAGGTTAAAGATGGTAAATCTAGTTGGGTTTGTCCCAAAGAGAATCATCACCTAACATTTAGAATACATAATGATGTCAATTTATTGCTAATAATATGTTGCTAATTTATTATTTATGCTAATTTGTTATTTATTGCAGCTTAATGTTATTTATAATGTGAAAGATTCAGAGTTTTCTAGAAGACGAAGATCTATCCAAAATCAAGAAGCCTTTGATTTAGATGTTGATGTGAAGGATAACAAAGATGATGTCAATCACTTGAATTTGAATGTGTGCACAAGGTTGGTGTCTGTTTAAGTCCCTCCTCCTCCTGTTTCTCCTTTAAAAAGATGAGAAGATTTAATAATTTATATATAGTTACCTAGCTATATCAATATATAAGGAGTTACATTTAACAATGATTTCACTTATGCATTACACTTTAGATTACAAACTAGAAATCCTGCTGATTATATTTAAGCATTTTTCAATGTGTCCAAAATTGTTTACAAGTTTTCCTTGTATTTCTAATAAATTTGAATAGAAAAATTTAATAAAATTCAGGTCTAATTGATGAAAACTTGAAATTAACCAACCGTGTTTAATATTCCAAAATTGGTTATTTCTTGTTGTTAGTCATTCTTCTGTTAGTTATTCCAGGTTCACATTTAATCTTTAGTGTCATACTTTTTAACTCAGTACTTCTTAAGAGCATGCAAGTTCAATGAAGAGAATAGTTTTTCTTTGTAGACACTGTGAAAATATTCCATTTTAGAAGGTCCTCACCTTGGATAATTAGGCACTTCTAGTTTGGTAAGTGATTTGTAAATACCTTGTTAGCTAGTAAATCTAATTTTTTAGATTTTTGTTATTTATTGCAGCTTAAGATTGTTTATCATGTGAAAGATTCAGGGTCCTCTAGAAGATGAAAATCTATTCAAAATCAAGAAGCTTGGTAAGGTGCTTTGTCAATCTGGTCTGTGTCCAAAGCCTCTGAAGATCTTGTTAAGTCATAAGGAAGAGGGGCTCCACCTCAGCCGTACTGACTTCACAGCTGCAGTGTCTGCAAAGCTGCCTTCTTTAGCTTTCTTGGTCATTCTAGTGCACACACAAGTTTGAGAACAACTCCTTTAGAAAGTTGTTGAATCAAGAGACTTTACAATTGGGATTGCTGAGCCAGCTGCATGCAGTCAGCAGTACTGTATGGCTTTTCAATCAGTCATGTTTGGCAGGCATCCGTTCTCTGCTCTGAAAAGCAAGATTTTCTACCAGCCCTGCTTGCATTTGCCGGGTGAAAGGACAACAGGAACTAACTTACTGCTATGATCCTTTCACATTGCAGACAAGCGCCTTTCCATAACCACGCTGGGCTCCTTTTGCCCCAAACAAAAAGCTCTTGCCAGCTATTCATTTTAGAAAAATATTTATTTTAAAGGAGACAAAATGTTGTTGGTGCTCAGGTCCTTTGATGCTTGCATTGTATACAGCAGGGTGAGAGAACGATGCAGTGTGATAAAACTTTCCAAGGCCTGTAATTCTCTCAGGGTGGCCAAAGAAAACACAGAATGTGCTCCAAGTATGTGGTAGAACAAAGGGAAGGTCTCTCCTGATTGGTCTTCTTTTTGTAAAACCAGATGAAGAAAAGATTGCTAAAGACTTGGCCGCGGTCTACTGCTAAGTGGTCAAGTGATGCCTCTTTTTCAGTTCCTGGCTTTCAGCTGGAAAGTTTAGTGCTGTCAACTTTTGGGAAAATGAAAAATACAATCCAGTTTGGAATCACCACTACAAAATAGAGTGGCCTGCTGTAAGGGCAGCTACGTAGGTTGTACTTGTTACAACCTGCAGGCACAGGCCTATTACGGGGCAGGCGTTTCATACTGTCTGTCAAATGAACACATTGTTATATCATTATTCCTTATATGGTTGAAAGTTCTAAGGATTTCACACCTGGCAGGAAAGGATTACCTGTTTTACAATTTTCAGTAGAGATTTTTATTTAAACGAAACAGTAACTACTTGGAATAACACTTGGCAGTTTGAAATAGTTTTCCAGCAGCGTTAGGTTTTTCCTAAAGGGTTTTCTTCCATCCTTTTCTGTTTGATTTAGGTTTTTGGGCCCAGCTAGAAGTGGCATGGCCCTTATGGAAGTTAACCTACTCAGTGGTTTTACGGTGCCTTCAGACGCAATTCCTCTGAGCGAGACAGTGAAGAAAGTAGAGCATGATCATGGAAAACTCAACCTATATTTAGATTCCGTAAGTAGTAAAACGTGCATGTAGGTATCTGCTGACAAAGCTACCGTTTGTTGTGTTCAAAGTCTCCTTTACTTCACGTAGGTTTTCTTTATTTCAGCTTTTTGTTTCCCTAAATGACTTTAACATGGTAACCATGTATTCGTTCCTATTAAAAAGACATCAGTAAAAAATTAATTTAAAGAGAGTAACTATTAATGATGAACATGATGAAAGTCTTGATAACTAAATCATTATTTAATGCCAAATGTACAATATATAGAAACAGCCATATTATAATTTCAAAAATTCAGTCCAGATCTCAATTTGAGAATCCCTTTGCCTCAGGGAATTGCTAAACATATTTGTTTAAATGCTGCTGATGAAAGCTTTAATTGTTTTAAAATGCTTTCATGACGCTTTTCATAAATCCCAAAGGGGTTTAATAATTGAAGTTAGGTGTTTAAATCATAGAAGAATATTCTCAGAGGTTTGGTCTTTACACATAATTACTGTATAACTTTCATACATACTTCCTGTTGCTGTATGAAAATTACTCATCCAAGAATAAGGTGAATAAGATATGTGAGAATACTGTAAGTGAAGAATTCAAGACTCTACTTGTTATGTCTCTGTTACACAACTGCTGTTGTGTAACTTCATTCTTTTCTTTTAGCATCTACATGAAATTCATAGGTTGAATTGAAATTGAGTTTTAGATGTTCCTAGGATTTCACGTTACATGGGCGGAAGAATATGTATGCTTCTTATTCCAGTTTTGTCACTTTAGCAATACATCTGCTTTTAAAAAGCTAGTTCCTGAATGTTCTCATTGTTTTAAGACTTCAGAAAGCACTCTGGTTACACACCTCTTAAAATACTTCAGTCTCTAGGTTGTTTTTGCTCTTCAGGAACTTTCGTATATTAAATACTGCTTGAAAGCCACAGGCCTGATTTGGAACTTGAAAAAAAATTTAAAGTTTTTATTTAATTAATGTAATTGGTTTTGGAGTTTGTCCTGCACCTGTGATGTTCTTGTTAATGGTTAACTTAATTTGCATGTTCATTATGTTTTTGACAGATCTATTTGATTTCTCATTTACTGTTAGTTGATATGTAATGGAATGTTTGAAGGAATTTATCAATTTCAATTTTCTTAACTAGTATTGTTTGCCAAATTGGCATAAACTACCCCTCTTGGAAGCAAGGAGACTGGCCTTCTGTGCCCCATATCAGTCAGTTACGGTTGTGGGGTGCACCCTCATCCTGGGGTTCCTTAACTTACTGGGGGAAGTGGCTCCTGTGAGCTGAGGGTAATTCTCCGGAGAAGGGGGCAGCAGCTTGGGCGAGTGGACTTCTTGAGACGGTATTGGGGTGAGGCACCCGGGCCCGGGAGCACACATCCGTGGGCCTGCTGCTTGCTTGCCCACTCAGTATCTGGCCCTTTCAGTAACATGAAGCAAGAACAAGGCCTATCCTGTAGGGATAGTTTTATGAGTTAAATGAGATAATTTATTTAAAGTGCTTATCACAGTGCTGGGCACATACTAGAAGTGTTCCCTAAAGGTTAGTTTCTGTATCTGTTTTCCAAAATAAAAAAAAAGGAATGTCTTTTACTTTATCGTGAACACATCGTCTGCCACCCTTTAAAAGTCTTTTGTATTTTTCAAGGTAAATGAAACCCAGTTTTGTGTTGATATTCCTGCTGTGAGAAACTTTAAAGTTTCGAATACGCAAGATGCTTCAGTGTCCATAGTGGATTACTATGAACCAAGTAAGTGTGTTCTGGAGTTCCTAGTATTTTTAGAGTTATTCCAGGCCTCCATTCATTCATTCATTCATTCATTCATTCATTAAAAGTGGCCACCGACTGGATTGGTTTTGTGTGGGCGGGTGTAGTTGGGGGCAGTGTAGGAGATGGGGGAGCAGCAAGTGAGCTTCCATTTAAATGAGACCATTGATAATGTACAAAGGTCACATGATAGCATTTAGCATATAATATTAAAAAGTGATGCTTTTGCTCATAATATTTTAGGTTTTTAACTCACAATTATAAAATTTACAAAGAAAAATTGATAGAGTCCTGTTATGTTTAGTTTTCAAGGTTTTGCTCCAGGGCTCTGAACCCACTGCGTCTGGTTCCTGTTTTAAAATGGGAATTCTTTAGGAGAGAACATAACAGCATTTGCCGTGGAAAGCCTCAGCTAGGTTTAGTGTTTCTTCATTAAGAGGGTCTGTTGTTTTGTTAAAATTTATATATTATAAGAGATTTTTTATTTTTAGCGTATGTATCAGGAAGAAACATAGTTTGTTTGGAAAATAACTTGAGCTTCTTTGATTTTACTGGTGTTTCTTACTTTATAAAATGTTAAAAATTTAGGACGCAAAAGTAGAGATCTGGTTTGGAGATCACCTAAGTTAATTAGGATGAATCTACAATCAGTCGCAGAGTGACTTTTTGTGGGTGTTTGATCTTGGGGCTGATGCTTCTACTTGTGATCAGACTTATTCTGAATAAACATTCCTGGTGGCTCAGAATCATCAGAATGCATGGGAATCATGAACATTTTTATGTGTTAAGTAGTTGTAGACAATTACACTTTAAATAAAATGAACTTGTTGACATTGTTAGTAGTTTTTGATAGGATATACCTTTAAGACTAAGGTGTAGCACCAGTTTTCTCTCCTCCTACATCAACAAGCCAGTTTCTCTCCTCTTTGGTCTCCTGTTGGAACTGGGGGAGAGAATTCACCCACATTCTTGTGGGACATTTTGGGGAAACACTGATGTACTTTTTTTCTGGTGGGAGGATGGGATATGCTGTGGAGACTCAAGGACAGTGCCTAGTTATCCAACTTTGTTATTTTACTTCGTTGCAAAATTCTCCAGTTAATGTTTCTTAGGTATGTGGAGAACGTCTTAAATATTTAAGAAACATAAAAGATTCAGTCTAACTGGTGCAAAACAACTTATTTATGAAGGTCACATTTTAAAATGGACATTTAGGAAAGATTAGATTAATCAAAACCTACCAACCCATTTTTAAAAATCCTAAAGTTAGAAAACATTAAAAAATTGGTGAAAAATCATGAAGAAATTTGCATGTAGAATATTTTCAAAATTGTAAGAAAGTCATTTATGTTTTCAAGTAAGTCTATTACAGTGTTTAAGTGCTTCATATAGATTTTTCATGTTAGCTTCTTCTATAAAATATACCAAAGTTGAATAGTTTTTAGAGACTGTGTGCTCAGTGTTTTAAAGCATTGACACCATGTATTGCATTGACAGGGTTTTCTTCATATTTTTGTATTTTTAAATAAAGCCCATGGCAAATATCTCTTTTCTTTTTTTAAAATTCATTTGGTTTCCAATTACAGCTGGCATACAATGAAAATATCTTTTCAGTAGTTCTAGTGATCAGAACTTTACATGAATGTATAGAAAATGTCACCCTAAAATAAACTCTCGAGGAGGTGAAACAGTCCTTAGTTTAAAATCTTTCCTGTTCCATAAGAGATTCACGTGGTGCTTGCCGTTGCACATGCAGCTGCACTCTATTTTCTCTCTTTTAATGCTGGCCAACTGCTAGTGGTAGATAGATTGGACTAAAAGCATTGTTTCTCTCTTGGATTTGGTTAGCAGTTTGGGCCCCTCTGGAGCATTTCAGTTGTTTCTTGTAAAGAAAAATAAAATTATATGAAGAATGGAAAACTCAGGAAAGTGTATTGAAATGCTTTTAAGTTTTGGCGAGGTAAATGTTTCTAAACAAGGGAGACGTGTAAACTGATGCCTCTTTGAACAGGGAGACAAGCGGTGAGAAGTTACAACTCCAAAGCGAAGCTGTCCTCTTGTGACCTCTGTGGAGACGTCCACGGCTGCGGTCATTGCGAGAATGGAGCTTCGGCCTCCCTTCCTCACTCTTCAGTAATTTTCGTTTTCTGTTTCATGCTTCTGTTCTCTTTGCAACATTGGCTGTGATTTAGTTTTTGAGGACTCCATGTAACACATTTCCAGAAGTCACAAGTGATTATCTTGTTTTCGTAATCCACTATTGCTTTTGACTATTTTGAAAAACAATTTTCTTTTCCTTTTTTGGAGTTTTGGGGGGATGGTGTACAACAGATCCTAGTATGTATAGCTGTATAGATTTCTTCACTCGACTTCTGTGTGGAACAAAATTCAGAATTACTGCAGTTGTATGTCTTTATTTTTCCCCCCTTAAAATATTTTAGGATTTTTGTGGGACATGATTTCTCCAGAATCAATGTGTTATTTTAGATCTGTTATTCTTTGCATTTTCTAGAAGAAATGAGCCTAGGTTCTTACGCTTTGTTAAACATCAGTGTTTCCTTTGGTATTGATAACCTAACAATAAAAGGCCCAAATGAGAGGCAATAGCATTTATTTGGGATCAAAAAGAATAGCTATTTGGGAAGCACTGATTCAGGCAGAAGACTAAATAGTTAGTGTTCATATTAGGAGACAAAAACAAGGGGTATTTATGAGAAAGGGAGGGGAAACAATGACATCAACAGAAGGAGGGCATTTCTGTTGATGCAGATAAGCCGACAGAGTGATGTTAATTCTAAACAGTGTTTTTCATTTTCAGTTCCGTAGCCATCAGTCTGGTAGTCATAATATCTGCCTTCTTGTTAGCCTTTCAGTCAGTTCTTTCGGACACAGTGTTGCTTTAGGCCCAGTCCAAAGGTTATTTTGCCCTGACAACATTCCCAAGGTTTGAAGCATAAAATGTGCAAGGTAGTTCCTCTGGGATGGCAGCTCTGACTCCATTTTAAAGTGGCTCATTTTAAAGTATAAATATAATACTGTATTATATTTTAGTATTAAAGATGGATTTCCTTGGGGCTGGGAGAAAACAACCAGAAAACAACTCTTCCCTTCCCACATCCACCTTAACTCTACTCTCCACCCCACCCCATCCTTAGTCGTCGTCTCAGTAGATCCTTCGGAATTGGTTATTACATCCTTCTTTTTAGAATGTAGGTGGTGAGGTGTTTTTTTTTTTTTTTTTTTTAAGCAAAATGGTGTTTTTCCACTACAAATGTAATCACGTACCCCAACCTTTACTCTTCCTTTACTCTGTCTTCTGGAGAGAAGAATGAGAGAGAGACGCGCTTTGCTGGCTGGGTCAGAGGTTGAGGAGTGCACGGAAAACTGCCCGAAGGGGTCCTGGGTGCTCAGCTCTCCCTTTTACTTTTCCAGCCCCGCACACTGGCTCTGTTTCAGGGGGGAGGGTTGGAGAGCATTGCAATATGTGCCTTATGTGATTTAGATGAGAAGATCCTAGACCAGGAGGCACAGTTTTGTTAGTAACAGGGGACAATAAGCCAGGGGGACAGCAAAATCTTATAGAAGACACAGCAGACTGACCTCTCTGTGGTCTGGAAAAGAAGCTGAGGTTTGATGGGGACAGAAAGCCTTGAACATGACTGCTGACCTGAAGTATTGTAGAGTGTTGTCCGGGGTCCTGGAGAGGCTCTTCTAGGCTCAGGTGTCTGAGTGTCAGACTGCCAGCTATCTGGTGACATCTCATGCTTGCTGTGAGTCTTTAAGAAGTTTTCTGAATTTTGAGCACCAGGATCATTGGTTACCTTGTATTCTGAACAATAATATTCATTTATCTGAGTAAAAATTTTAAAGAAAAATTTCTTTCTCTTTCCTCCTTTTCCTTCTTCCCTCTTTCTTTCTTCTCTTCCCTTCGTCCTTACTACTTTCCCTTCTAAATATATTGAAATGTATTAGATATATCAAAAAAGAATTAAAGATCTTTTACCAAATCTAAGAAATGGTTTAATTTTGCTCTTTAACTCCATGGCATATCTCTCAAACGGACATGGGAAAAATAATTGCCATGGGCTCCAAAGAGTCTGCTTTGCAATATTTTCAACTGTTTAAAAATAAATCTATTAAAAACGAAGTATGCAAATATATCTTTTAAAGGGAATTTTAAAAAGAATTTTATTTTTAGTGAATTTTAAGAAATTGTAGTGGAGTGGATATTCATGTATTGCGTAGGGATATTTTGGATATCAAGGCAGAAATTACCAGCATTTAGCATTCCTCTGTGTGAAAAAAAGATCCTCATGGAGTACTCCCCGGAGAGAGAGCAGCTAAATATCAAACAAATACTTTTCTTGTATTTTTTTTCAAGTGGGGAAAAGTTTTTAATTCTGTTACACCTCTGAGACACTCTGATATAAAATAGGTACTTGTTATGTTTGGGCCTTCTCATATGGTGGGCTTTTATATACCCCAGGACTTCTTATAAGATGAAAGTATCTTATAATGAAGCTGGTGGGGCAGGGGGTGGTGGGGTGCTGGCAAAGATACTACCCTCCTCTGCCCTGCCCAGCGAACCTTCTGCTGAGCAACAATACCTTATATTCTTCAGTAAATAATTCATACTGAACTTGTAGTGTACATTAGGACACAGCGGAATGGACAGACGATTGGAAGACAGCTTATATCGTTTTTAGACCATAGTTCCTCATTTAAAAACTGGAATTTGAATACTTTATTGTGAAGCAGTACTTCAGATTAAAAAGTCATTTTATAAGTCATCTCTTTTTATTATAAATTTATAAAAAGGGAAAAGGAAGAAGAGGAGGAGGAGGAGAAAAACAGGTCAGTGAGCTCTGCCTCGTGGTGCGTGGGGCTGTAGCAAGTGAGGCTTTGTCCTCTTCTCCTGCATATTTCTCTTAGAGAACTGGCTGTGCTACAAGTAATGGGTTTGGATGAAGAATGATTAAAAAGCCACAGCCATAAGGAGAAAAGGAGGACATGTAGTAGTAATAATAGTATAGACTTTTCCTCACGTGTTAGGAGTAATAATATTAAAAACTCATTTTACCGTTAAGTTTGCTTATGCTGAAACTCTTCCATTTAGAATGCCATCAATTTTATTTACTGATAGGAAGTAATTTAAAGCCTGCCAACCCCTCCTTCTTTTCCATTGACTGGGAACCTCATTAAGACACCAGCATACGTCACTTCCAGGTTTGACTGGTTCTAGAGAACTGAACACTGGGAATCACTAGTAGCCAAACAATTCAAGGACAGAACAACACTTTTATATTTGGTTTCACCATCTTGCTACCTTCCGTTATAATTCTAAAAAAGAAATTAAAGCTCATTAAAATATTCCAGGTCAATAAAATGTTTCCTTCCAGTATATTCTATTATACTTTATGTTTTTCCAAATGTTCTAATAATAATATCTTTGGTTTAGTATTTTGGTTATATTATAATCTGAGGACATTGTGCTGGTATAAAATTCAGATTTATCTTTGATAGCTTCAATAAAATATTGCTTTATTCTGGTCCTTCTATCCTTTATGTTTCAGATTTTTAGTAGGATGCAGTTGATGTGGTAGAGTCCATTTCTTTTGTACACAGGAAGCTTTATAAAATTTTACTCATAAATCCCCTATTTTGCGATGCTATTCACATCTATTACCTCATTGTTTGTTACTTACATATGCAATACCATATCCTAAAGGTGGAAATCTTCAGAACTGTAGATAGCATAATTTTCCCTGCTTCCATTCTTTTGAGCCTGGGTTTAGTTATTTTTGAAAAAAGTAGTTATATTTAGTCCTAATTTCTGTTTATGTTAAATATAGTTATAAATATTCTGGCAATATAGGACCAGTTATCTTTATTTCGATATAATTCAAGTATTTCATTCAACATTTCTGGCTGTCCTATGACATTTTAAAAAAACTGGAACTGATTTTTCATTGTTATTTTTAAAAGAAGCCATTTTATAAACCTGTTGGCATATAATCTGGAGTTATTTATAACAGCCTTTTTTATAATTTGCTTTATTGAAGTTTAATACTGATTTCTGTAAAAATATGTTGTAAATACCTCCTTGACAAGGTTTTTAAACATAAGGACAGTACATATTTTTAGTTTACCAAGTGGCTACCATGAGACCAGGTCCCATTATATATTCTCGTGTGCATCATTTTCTTGCACATTGTAAATCTGATACCCTTAGTAAGTGGACTCACTCTTGGATCAGCCTCAGAACCTTTTATACTCTCAATAAAGGCTTACGTTAAACAGAAGAGTGTACTCATTTTTCTTTGTTTTCAAATTCCAGTAAAGCATAGCACTCTTAAGCACTTAAAATGTTTCTATCATCTATTCAAATGATGTTCATGTTGATAGTAAATATCTTACGTTACATTGGGAGTAATTTGAGGTACAGTTATTTTTATCATTACTTTGAAGAGAGGACTGTTATCCTACTTTGGGAAACTATGCAGTAAATATACATTTTTAATTAAGTACATAACAGTGGGAGTAGGCTGGTGTCAAAATTATTCCGAGCCAATGAGTTGTGTTTTCCTGTGCCTCATCAAAAGACAGTGCCACGTTGTGTCATTCCATAAAATGTTGTCATTTTCATTTCAATTGTAACACAGGAAAATAGATGTTCCTAGATGATTTGTGAGTTTCTCACTTATTTAACAGCATAATATTTAAGAATAAATTCCATCTTGTCATGAAGCCACGGTTTACCACTCTTCTGCCAGTGTATTTAACCAATGGTAGAGGGTAGTTCCATGTTCCATTTGTAGATCTCTAAGATTTATCTTTGATAGCATCAATGAAATATGGCTCTATTCTGGTCCTTCAACACTTTATGTTTTAGATTTTTAATAGGATGCAGTTGATTTGGTAGAGTTCATTTCTTTTGTACACAGGAAGCTTCATAAAATTTTATTTATAAATCCCCTATTTTGAGAAGCTGTTTGCATGTGAGAGGGATATTGTTGAAATGAAACATTATTTTCCCAGAAACTAAAGCTTTATATATTGATCAAGGTAATTCTGAAAGTGTAAATTTCAAATGTTAGAATGTTATATTATTGTTAATTGTACTGTATTATGTGTTCAATAGGAATCATGGATTATCAATAAAACTTAAAATTCACATCTATTATCAGTGTTCATTTATTTTAGCTTATTTATTTTAACATCTACGACACATCTCCATTACTTAAACCTATTTATTTACAATTTTCACAAGAGTTTATTTGAGCCAAACTGATGACATATGCCAGGGAGGAAGATATCAAATGCTCCTACGTAAACCTATGTAATTGTGAGAAATGGGATGTCTGATGGTAGGTTAGAGTAGGCATTATTGTGTGACAAGAATTTGACATGAATGAGGTAAAAGAAACTTAATCACAAACCCTTTCACTTCCTTCCTCATTCTTTGCTTTTGGTTTTGGAGTGGGGTCTGTGGAGAGGTAAGTGATATATAATTAAAAAATGTGAGGTGAAGATTTACTCATTTAATTTGTGGAAATTACATAGAAATAAAGAATGCACAGTTTGTGTACACAGGAAAATGGAGGCATGGATTATTGCATCTAAAGTGTAATAACACTTCAGGTACATTATCTTGATTTCTGTGAATTTTCTGGGTTTATGTAAATGCTGAAGATAGCATAATGGTTCTTAATTGGAGATGATTTTGACCCCAGGAGATATTTGGCAATGTCTAGATATAATTTTCGTTATCACAACTGGAAGTGGATTCTACTGGCATCTAGTGGTATCGGCCAAGGATGCTGCTAAACATCTCACAATGCACAGCCCCACAACAAAGAGTTATCTGACCTACGACATCAATAGTGCTAAGGTTGGGAAACTTTCTCGCTAAGTGATGCTGGGCTCGTCTAGATCCCCTGTGAGATGTGATCAAACAATATGGTGAATATTTAAATAAAAAAAATTGTTACAGTAAAAGACACATTGCCATTAATTCCCCTCAAAATGCCACTCACCCCACCTTACTTCGAACACACTTATGCCATCATTCTTGCTACTTTCTAAAGCAGGTTCTTGCCAGTTTCTGAAGCAGTCCTGGAAGTCCTCCTTTAATGAGTGTCTTTAGTTGTGCTGTTGTAGGTGCCTTGATGTCCTGAATCATTTTGATCTTCGGGAAGAACCAGAAGTCACATGGTGCCAGACGTGGTGAATAAGGTGGATGATGACACACTGTAATGTTTTGTTTGACAGAAATTGCTGTATACCAGAAGCAAGGTGTGACACTGAGTATTGTCATGATGGAGGATGATTCATGGCACACTTTAAAACACACCTTCTTTCAACCATAGCTCACACCCAACTGACTGCACTGAACAAGTTGAAACTTGTCACACACTCTTACTAAGGTTCCATGTACTGCTTACCGTATTGAAGATCCCTACCTTTTTGTTGTATGGCACTCGGCAGCAGCATTCACCATATTTTGTGATCACAAAGGAAAGGCTCTGTGTCACACATCGCTTTTGGTACAGCAATTTCTGTCAAAAACATTATGGTGTGTCCTCGTCCACCTTCTTCACCGGATCTGGCACCATGCGACTTCTGGCTCTTCTCCAAAGTCAAAATGACCATGAAAGGTAAACGTTTTGAATTGATTCAGGACATCAAGGCAGCCACAACAGTGCAACTAAAGACACTCATGAAAGAGGACTTCCAGAACTGCTTCAGAAAGTGGCAAGAATGATGGGATAAGTGTGTTGGAAGCGAGGGGGAGTATTTTAAGGGGGATTAATGGCAACATGTCTCTTACTGTAATTTTTAAAATTTAAACATTCACCGTATTTTTTGATCACATCTCATTTTGTCAATTAATGCCATCCTTACACAACAAGCGTCATTAGAATCACTGGACAGGTATTAACAACTAATTCTATACCTCAATTCTAGGAATTTAGGTTGGAGACTGGGAAAAGATGTAATTACGAATTGAAAATGTCTATAATGGTAGTTTCCAAACTTGGTTGATTATCAGCTTCCCCTAAAGAACTTGGTTTAACAAAAAAACTTTGGTTTTACTTCTAGAAATCCTAATTCAGCAAGTGTAGCAACTCTAAATCTGAGTTGTTAAGCTTCCAGGTGCTTCTAGTGAGCACATCGGTCTGGGAACCACTGGAATATGTAATGGCTTTCATGCCATTGTGGATCTTCTCCCCTTGAGTGTGGGTGTGACCTATGACTTGCTTCTTAGACAGTAGAATAAAGCAAAGGTGACAGGATGTACATAAGATCATAGCACATCTCTTGCTGGAGTCTCGTCTGTCTTTCCTGGCTTTGAAGATGTGAGCTGCCATGTTATGGCTGTTACCTCGGGAAGCCCATGTGGCAAGGAACTGAGAGTCGCTTTTCGGAGCTGAGGGCAGCTGCCAACTGACTGTCTGCCAGAAAATGAAGCCCCTGTCGCTGTAAGGAACTGAATTCTGCCCACAAAAGTGGATCCTTCTCCAGTTGAGCCTCAGTAGAGGCTACAGGCCCAGTGATGCCTTGACTGTAGCCACATGAGACCTAAACAGAAAACTCCATCAAATACCCAGACTCTTGATCCCCAGAAATTCGAGATAATAAATGTGTGTTGTTTTAAATCACTACATTTGTTACACAGCAAGAGAAAACTGATACACAGGTTTAAAAACTGATTTCTGTTAAGTGCAGCTAACTGATTTCTAACAGGTACACCTGGCGTTGCCATCTTTTCTGTAGCTGAGCGGCCTGTAAACACTTTCGTGTTAGCCCTGGTGCCCAGCACTCCCTCCATGGACACTGCCACTTCTGTCACAGTACCAAGGAGGAGCTATGTTCTCTGGGGTCCTCCTTGCTCCTAAGCCACACGGACTCCCACGTTGAAATAGAGAGGTTTTCTCTCCCTGACTCTTTGCTATATATCTATATCTTGTGCTTCAGTGCTCACAGTGTTTTCAATGAAACTGTTTCTTTCCATTTCTGTCTTTCTGTCTCTCCTCCTCTCTGTTTCTCTCTCTGGCTCACACTTCAGTCCAGGAGGCTGGGCTGCATGCTGTGGGGGAAACATACTATACTGTCTTCTCAATGTACCTTTTTTTCTGACATACACAGTCCATCTTTCTCTCTCTTTCATCTTTCAACTCTCCAAAGTCCTCAAGCAAATTTGACTCCTGGTCGCCCTCCCTGCCAGTTCGCTAGACACATATGTATATAGATACCATGGTTGATTAAGAGTGTGGGCTTTATTGCCAGGCAGGCCTTGGTTTGAATCTTGGCTCTGCCTCTTGTCAGAGGAGGGAGCCTCTTCCCTTCTGGCGTAGGTGAGGTGGAATTTTCCCTAAATGTTCTTAGGTTCTCTCTTTCCCTTAACTCACTCCAGCCAAAAGGAAACAGTCCTTTTCTGAATTGTCAGGAGGGATGAACAGGCAACAGTAGACTCATCTCTTCTCTTCTCCATCTTGGGTCCCACACTGACATCTTTCTCAGTTCCCTTGTGCTGCCGAGGCCTTCCTGGACCCCGTGCTGCCGGGTGTGGGGGAGGAAGTTGGCCAGAAATGGGTTTCAGTGGGCAGCTCCACTGGCTTCTCATACCAGGCCAGATCCTCCAACTTGGTCTTTATGAGGAAGAGTGAATATTTTGGTTCCTTCATCTGTTGATGTTTGTACACCAGATGAAGTTGAAGGATGCTATTTATTGCCTTCCCTCAGAGAACCTGGCACCTCTACCAAGAGTGTGATCTTGGGAGGTTTTGCAATATCTGGTACATATTAGGTGCCTAATAAATTATGGTTGTGACTATTTATCTGTGTACGTCAGTGGATATAGTTTGGGCTCTAGCTGTATATGCATAACTGTTGGTAGGAGGGAAGGGAACTCTCCTATTCTCTTGCTGAGTTGTTCCTCTGGGTGGGTTCCTCTGATGCCTGTAGCCTGCTCTGGTGTTATATCTAATGCTCACAATGGTCCAGAGGTTGTGCTTGGCTTGGGGGTTGATAGATTCTCTTCTCCCTGCTACTGCTTGGGACATCATGTCTGCTTAAATGATTTACAAATGGAATCTCCAAGAAGGTTCAAGTAACAATTTATTCCAGGTCACCAGCGATAAAGCCAGATTATAGAGGTTCAGATGTGGGGATAGTGTGCCCCTTAGTCTAGTTACGTTGTCCCATTAGGCTGTACAGGACCAGGAAGCATCACCTCCCACACTTTGGCAGTGTCCCCACTGCCAAAGGATCTCTCCTATGCTAGCAGAGAAACTTGTAGGTGGAGTCCTGTGGCTTGCTTTAGGTCCCCTCCCTCTTCTTCCTCTGTCTTTAATCTCTGTTCTCCATTCTCAAGTTTCCACCATCTCCACTTTTCCTATCGATTATTTCCTTTCAGAAATCAGCAAGTACTAAGTCTCCCCTTTTGCCTTCAGTTTTTTCTTGGTTTTACATGAGCTGTGACTCAAAGCTTTTAGTTCTCTCTTCTGCATGTTCTGCTGGAGGTCACTTCCCTAGGGTGGAGGAGTGATAAGAGAACTTTGGGTGATTCTCTACTCTGATTGGTAGTTGGCCTTTATTCTCTCTCTCTCTCTCTCTCTCTCTCTCTCTCTCTCTCTCTCTCTCTCTCTCTCTCTCGTTTATTGGGGTGATAATTGTTAGTAAGCCTTTATTCTCTTTTATGTTACAATAATTTAAAAGATCAGACAACTGCATGAGTTGAGGATGAGAGAGACATTAAATGGTAAAATACATAAAAAAGATGTATGGTTAAACAAAGTATGAGTCAGTGAAAAGAGAGCAAATACGCCCAGTTTTTGAACAAGGGAGGATTAGCTCTAGTATAGCCTGCATGTTTCATGGTGTTATGCCTGGTCACTAATGTCACAATTTAAGAAGGTAGACCTATTGGAAAGCCTATGGGGCAGAACAGCCGTAATAATGTTAAGATGAAAAATGAAAGGATGCGGGAATGCTCAGCTGGTGAAAGCAACAATGTGGACTCAAAGTTTTCTTCAAATATCGGAAAGGCTGTCACCTGCAAGCTCACAATGCAGATTACCTGGCAGAAGCTGCTGATCATTAGGGACTAACACTTTTTTAAGTTGGTATCTTATCCATCACCTTTTTTTTTTCATTGATTGATAGGGGTTAAAAGATTTTCTAGTTTAGCTCCTATTACAGATTGAATTGTGTTCCCCCAAAAGATATGTTGAAGTCCTTACAACCCTTAGTACTTCAGAATGTGGCTATTTGGAAATAGAATTGTTGCAGATGTAACTAGTTAAGATGAAGTCATACTAGAGTAGGGTGAGCTACCAACCCAGTGAGACTGGTGTCCTTCTGAGATTATAACAAGACGGCCATGTGAAGACAGATCCAAGGGAGAATGCCGTGTGACAACAAAAGCAGAGATTGGACTTAGGCAGCTACAAGCCAACGAATGCCAAAGATCACCAGCAAACTCCTAGAAGCTAGAAAGAGGCAAGGAAGGATTCTTCTATAGGTTTCAGAGGTAAGCATGGCCTTGTTGACACCTTGATTTCAGACTTGTAGACTTAAAAATTGTGAGACAGTCTCTGTTGTTTTAAACCACCGAATTTGTGGTACTTTGTTATGGCAGTCTTAAGAAACTAATAAAGCTCCCCAATCTTACTAAGATCCAGGGAGGTGACGTGCATTCCACAAGTCATACAACTTTTTTTCCCCCTCTACAAGTTAAGAGCAAAATTGGGACTTCTGCCTCATGGGTAGCAGTCACTCAGTAAACATGGTGGAATGAATAAACCCAAGGCCTTACCTGGAGTTTGAATACTAGCGTGTTGATGGCTTTCCCAGTTCTTGCTTCCTGTCCTGTGAGCCCAGTGGTAATGGCTAAGTCCCCCACATTTACCCTCAGCTGTCAGCATTCCTGCCTCCATGTCTTCACTCACAGGTGGAAGGATCGGATTGCCATCCTTTCTAGGCTAACTTTTTTTTTTAAAATAAACCTTGTTATAACGGTGATGGAAACCAGAGTTCCCCTTAAACACCAGCTGTAACCATTTGATAATGACTGCCTTGAGGGACTCTGCCAGGGATTCTGAGGCAATGGGAACAAAAGAACCCATTGGGAACGAAGCTGGAATGAGCTGTGAATGTCTGCATGGGTGAGACAGGGCCGGGTGGTGGCACTTAACCTGGGAATTTGCCATTCCTGCTTTAGAGTCTGCAAGACACAATTTAGTATTTTATTATATTCCCTTGCACTGTGAACTACTTGCTTTCATTGTTGTTGGTCTTGATTCACTTACCACATTGTCAGCCTAATTAACAGAATTTTCTACTCTTCACCATAGACTATATCTATCTATCTATCTATCTATCTATCTGTCTGTCTATTATCTAAATATTTACCTATATCTCCATATTTATGATAAATGCTATCTGACTGAAATATCCAGTGTATTCTATAGACTCTGAACTATATATTTATAAATAATAACATCATAATAATAAAGTTATGCACTAAAGGTTATGACATTCCAAACAAATGAAAACAAATTTTCTCTTTTGTTTTCTTAAAAGGTTTGATTTTCCAGTTTTAGTGTTTTGTTTTTTTGTTTTTATTTCCCTCTGTAAGTTACTATGCATTTTGTTTTCTTAGTAACAGGTTAACAGAAATTAAAGGAGCAGGAGAAGTTATTTAGGCATGTAAGATAATTTGGTAAATTGGCAAGTAAAAGCTTGTGGTTTGAAAGTTTTAATTTTCTTTTTCATTTTTTAAAAAAATTTATTGGGGTGACAATGCTTAGTAAAATTACATAGGTTTCAGGTGTACAACTCTGTAATACATCATCTATATATCACAGTGTGTGCTCACCACCCAGAGTCAGTTCTTCTTCTATCAGCATATATTTTACCACCTTTACCCTCTTCTATGCCCTCTCTTCCACTTACCCTCTGGTAACCACTAAACTATTGTCTGTGTCTATGAGTTTTTGTTTCTTTGTTTCTTGTTCCTTTGTTGCTTTCAGTTTTCTATCCCACATATCAGTGAAGTCATATGGTTCTCGACTTTTTCTGTCTGATTTATTTTGTTTAGCATAATAATCTCAAGATCCATCTGTGTTGTCGCAAATGGCACTATTTCATCTTTTCTTATGGCAGAGTGATATTTCATTGTGTTATATATACCACATATTCTTTATTTAGTCATCTATTGAAGGACACTTTCATGGAATCAACCAAAGTGTCCTTCATTTTCATTTTAAAGAAGCACACTGGAAAGGATATTTTCTCTGTTTGGGGGAAATTCAAACTAAATTTGTGTCATTAGACTAGATTTTTCTCATTAGCTTCTGAGAGTCCTATGCTCACTTCTAATGTTGCCTCCTTTCCTTAATCTTTATGCTTTATTTCTTGATTTTCAGTATCTGTACAGAGTTTGGCATGTAGTAGATACTCAGTATGGTACAGTCCAAAAAAATTTAATTTTTTTGGAATGAAGGGAATACTTTTTTTAAGGCCCATTGCCTGGTTCCCTCCAGAACCTCAGTTAATTAATTTAGATACTAAATGTATGTTCTGGTCACCAGTTCCAACTAGTGTGTGGGGTTCCCTCTCACTAAGCAATTCTCGGACACCAGCTGGTTGTCCTATAATTCAACTCAATTCTGACACTATCTACCTGGAGATAGCATCAGATCCCACAGATTAAGGGTTCAGTACTACAAGACTGCCCTCTCCTCTCCCAACCCCTTCAGATGCCAGTAGCAAGCCCAGACAGTTACCTGTTACTTCTGGCTGACTGGCTATAAATTAGAGGTTCCCACAACCCCTCCTTGGCTTAGATCAACTTGCTAGAGTGGCTTACACAACTAAGGAGACCTGTTTACTCACTAGATTACTGGTTAATTATAAAAGGATATAACTCAGGACTAGCTAGATGGAAAAGATTCATAGGGCAAGATATGGGGAAAGTACGAGGAGCTTCCATGTCCTCTCTCCAGGTAAGCAACTTTCCCTGCATCTCTGTGTCCAGAAGCTTTTGGAACCCTTGCTTTTTTTGGGTTTTACGGCGGCTTCATTACATAAGCATGATTGATTAAATCATTGGCCACTGGTGACTGAACTCAATCTCCAGTCCCTCCTCCCCTTTTCTATGTACAAGAACTAGAGACTGGAAATCTCTTTTGCTTCAGACATTTTATTTTAGATAAAAGATTGCAGGTAAAAAATAAAATTGGTGTGAAGGGGATTGTGTTGCTTTGCTTTGCTTAGTCATAGGTACTGTAAAGCCTATAGCTGGAATGGTGATGGAAGTGATTTTTGTGGCTCTGGGAAGAAAAACGTTTTCTTTAGAGGAAAGAATGGCATCAGAGAGAAACAAGTTGGGAGTGGGGCTAAAAGTTCCACCCCTCTAATCATGTAGTTGGCACCACTGTCAATCAGCCCCAGTGCTTAGGTGCTTTCCAAAAGTCACTTTATTAACATAACAAAAGACACCTTTATCATTCTCATCACTTAGGAAATTCCTAGGGTTTTGGGAGCTGTGAGCCAGAAACCAGGGATGAAAACCAAATATATATGAGAAATATATTTTGGTCATCTGAATGGCCAAATATACTTTTTTCTTATAAATGACAGTATTGCAAATATTAGTTACAAGGAACAATATCACACTCATGTTTTCTCTCTCACAGCACTTAACACTACTTTTAACACTGTAGATATTAAAAAATGTTTAACTGAATAATATAATTTGTAGTACCTGTAATTAGGACTTCTTCACATGAATAAATAAAAAAAAACAGGACTAGAGGTAGAGGAAATAAAGGCAGGAAAAGGGTAGAAAGAAAGAAATGCAGGAGATACAGAAATACGGAATAGTTCTAATCATAACCGTTATGTGGCTTATTAAATTTCAGTTATGGGGACTTGGAGAATTTTAGCTGATTCTCAAACACTATAGATATTTAAGTCATGTGTTTTAAGTGCTAAATGGACAGTTAACCTTAATTTGTAAAGTTATGAGTAAATGCAGCTCTGTGTGTTATTGCATTATCTAATGTCTTGCTGCCCTTGTCGAAATCTGCAGAAGTAAAAAGTTTTCCATTCTTCTCAGTTTTAACTAATTTTTAGTAATAAATCTCGTAGTTATGAGTTACTGAATATGCTTTTGGAGTATTGAATTAATTATTAAATAAGTGATATCCTGAAAGAATAGCAATATGACTCATTAGTAGGAGAATTTTTTTAAATCTTGAGGCTTTGACATATAAAAAACTCTGTGGCGCTGTCAGCTGTGACTATCTCTTTTCCCTTTATAACTAATTTTTTGGATAGAATTTTCTCTATTTATTATCTACACTTCCTTACTTCTCATCTATTCTTCAAACCCATGAAGCCTGGACTTACAGTATAAAAGTCACTGTAAGTAAAGGGATCACCTCTCTTCTTTTTCTCTGCATCTAAAGGACAGTTTCCTTCCTTCTTTTCTTGACATCTGGTAGCATTTGATACTGTTGACTACTCTCCTTCCTGAATATTCTTTTTCTTTTGTCTTCTATTTCTATACACACTCTTGATTTTTCTCCCATCAGTCAGATATGTTGTTTTAGTCTCCTTTGAATTCTAATTTCCCTTTGTATGTGTTTAAAATGCAGACTTGAAATATTATGGAGATATTAATCAGGAAGATTTTGGAATAGATTAGATGTAGGAAGTGAGGAAAAGAGGAGTCAAAAGTCTGGCCTTAGCAACTAGGTGATGGAGAGGCATTTATTCAGATGAAGAAACGACTGGAGAAAGAGAAAGTGTGTTTGTGTGTGTGTGTGGGGGGGTTTATCAAGGATTCTGTTCTGTGCTTTCCAAATCTTGAGACCAGCACATTAGCATTCTTTTTCTCAGAATATTTCCAGGGAAAACATTTTGGGTAAAGTTGTCATAAGTTAATACACAATTTTATATTCTAAAATGGCATGAAGTTTTATCGGACAGTCAAATGTGTTTAATAAATTTTAAGGGTTACGATAGGCATAAAATGTAATAGAGTTACTCTATAGTAGATACATAACAACTGAATATTCCTAATGGCAGAAACGTCAAACTCATAGAACCAGAGAGTAGCGTGGGGGCTACCAGGGGTTGGGGTGGGAAACATGGGGCAATGTTGATCAAAGGGTGCAAACTTTCAGTTATGAGGTAAATAAATCCTTGGAATTGAAGATACATCATGGAGACCATTTGTACACTTGAAATTTGCTGAAAGTGTAGATCTTAATTGTTCTCACCACACCAAGAAAAAAAGGTAGCTATGAATATATTAAGTTTATTATGGTAATCACTTCACAATATATACATATATCGGATCATCACATTGTACACCTTAAATATACGCAATTTTTGTCAATACTTCAATAAAGCTGGGGAAAAATAATCACATAAAAATATACTGCCACTAGGGGGCACAAGAGGATTAGAGTAAAGAAAACTTCCCGTAAATTGTTGCCTAATTTTAAAATTCCTGTTGTATACTAAAAATGAAATGAGATTGGAGAGCTTTCTCTCCTTTCTGTGCAAACAGATAATAAAATTATTAAAATGTTCTGCTTACTCCTATTACCATATACTCTTTAGGATGCATTCTTACCTCTGGCATGTAATTTATGCATGTTAATTTGTTATTTTTGGAGTAAAAAAACATATCCAGAGTGGGATCTGCTTTTTGATTTTATAAAAATAAATCCTGGTTTTCAAAACCCAAGAGATCATTAACGCTTGTACAGTTTAGAAAGATCCTATTGCTATATTCTGCTCTCATTCTTCTAGCCAGTTTTGGTTAGGGAATAAGTTATGGCAAGTAAAGTTTGACCTAGAATTTGTGGAATTTTAATCTCCTTATGGAATCAAAGACTCTCCATAAATCCTGTAACGTGTATTTATTACTCCCTTTTTTTCCTCCCACTTTTGCTTTGTGCTTGAAGTACTTTCTTTCCTCCTAATGTTTCTTTTATAATTACAGCTGGAGAAGAACAAATATAACTGAAAAGGTAGCAAAATGTACTTGTTAGTGGTTTGGTTGCTTGGTGAGCTTTTCAGAGGCTGTCTCTGTACAGCACCAGCCTCCCATGTGTTCTTTTTTGTTATGACCTAGCTTATCTGAATAAAAATGTTTTGTGAGAATCTAAGAAACTCCTCCCATTTAGGAAAACTGTCTAGAAATTCCCCAGTAAGAAATTGCATTATTATGTTTTGTTTTTTTAAATTAAAGTTTATTGCGATGACAATGGTTAGTAAAGTTATATAGGTTTCAAGTGTACACTTCTGTAATACATGATCTATATAGCACATTGTGTGTTCACTACCCAGAGTCAGTTCTCCTTCCATCACCATATATTTGACCCCATTTACACTCATCTACCACCTCTTCTTCACCCCTTACCTTCTGGTAACCACTAAACTATTAAGAAGGGATCTCCCTCCGTGGGGCTCACTGCTTTCTTCTTCCCTTCCCTAAAGTGAATGCCTGTTTGTGATACAATTTTTCTAATGAGGAAGGTCCTAAAATGGGGATTGCATCTCCCTGAAAGGGACAGCCATTCCTGGGGCCCATAATCTGAGGAAATTGTGGGTCCTTAGACAGGAAAATGGAACTCAGGAGGTGGGAGAGGAAACTCTTGCCTTTCTCTGGGTAGTGCCCTCTTGGGTCTGGATTTTGGGGTATTTAGACATGTTTGAGGTTGCTCCCAGATAGGAGGGGTTTAAGATGGCTGCTTCGAGGAAGGCTGGGAGAGAGGGAAGAGACTGAAGATGGTGAATTATACCACATAAAACAAATTACCTAGGTAATTGCCCACTTATTCTCCTTTTGTTACTGCTTAGATGTTAGTGATTTCTAAATGTTTTGGCTTTTTTCAGTTGCACTGAAGGGAATTTAAGGAAGAGTTAAAATTGTTAAGTAAGAGCCATGCCTTCCTGTGATGCCAGTATGGAAGTGGTAGCTTTAATAGAGGAGACATTGAAAGCAGGAATTTGAATGTTTGAGTCACAAGGCCCAGCCCTTCTCCATGAGCGACCTTGTTCATTGCCATTTGAAGGGTAATAGAGTCCTGTCAGATACACAGATTAGGACATGTGGAAAGCTGGGACGGTAGGGAATAGTAGGGATTTCTTCCCCTGCAAAATGCTGCAGAGGGCTGCCCCCTAAACTTTTCCCTTGACAAAGTTCTTTCAAATCTATCAATTAATAGGATGAGAAGATTAAGTAAGTGATTTAACTATATTTATTATCAACTCAGAATTGACTCCCTCAACCTACTGTTTTCAAGTGAGGAACCCAAAAACTAGTTAATAAAGCTTAAGTGACTCCCAAATCACAGAGTTAAAGTTGGAGTGGGAAGCTAAAACTCAGGTTTCTGATATCCAAGTAGTTTTGACACTGCCCCAAATAGGGAAGTTTCCATTTTCTGCAATGAGATAGATGTTTTAGGATACCAAGAGACAGAGACCAGTCAAAAAAGATTTCTACTATTTCTTTATTTTCTACCCAAGACAGTGTTAATATTAGATATTAATTCTATGGTCTTCAACCCTGTGTTGAAAGTGGAATTCTGTCAAGGACTCTGGGGCGTAGAGATGTGTGGCTCATTGGTTAAAGGGACAGACATAGAAAGAGTCTCTTGCACCCCACAGCCAAGTCCTGAAGGTATGACAAGATGAGTGCTTCAGATGTGTGTATGTGTGTGTGTACGTGTGTGTGTGTGTGTGTGTGTGTTTGTGTGTGTGTTTCCTTTTATTGCCTTTTTGGGAAAGAAATGATCGGCCTGAGGACATCAAATCATTACTCTTTTTCTCATCCAATACACTGGTGTCCTTTTTAGACATGAAAGAAGCAAGCTGTCTCATTTCTAAAAAAAACAGGGACATTGAGCAGGTGTTCCATTTTCACCTCCTCAGTGAAGTTTATCTCCTGGTAAAGGAACACCAAGATGTGGATGACAATGATAATGATCATAGATTATTGATCTCATGTGTTCCTGTGTAACAGGAAAATCATTGGATGGCATTGTCTGAGGCTCTTCCATAACATCCATCCAATCCTCTTTCCAATATGTCAGCTCTCTCTCGATAGCATGTCTCATTTGTGGCAGCAGCTAATTGATTGCTTGCCTACTGTTTGTGCGTTGTTCTAAGTTCTTTGCCTGTTATTTGCTTGGAAATCCTTCCAAATGCCTTATATGATAGGTGCAATATTACAGATGAAGATGCTGACAAAATGAGGTTAAGTATATACCACATAATAGGTGGAGAGCCTGTACTTAAATCCCAGCAGTCTGATTTCAAAAGACGTGCTCCTAACCCTGCACTGCCCCACTACCTATTAGCATTCTTCTGACGTCCACAGAATCTTATGGACCTAGGTTAAATCTTTCAGCTGTTACCCACAGTTCTTAGGTTCTGGTGTGATCACGTACATGGAAATTACTCTTGTTTGGGGAGAGCAATCTACAGTAAAAACTGGAGTTTGATGATAAAATCACCTTAGTACTGACTCAGGAAAAAATGTGACCAGAGAAATCATTCCCTGTATTTGACTCATTAATATTATTTTCAAATGATGGAGCTATTATTTATTGAAATATTATTTAATATTTAACTAAATGTAAAGCAGGTGTTTTACATGTATTACCTGTTAATCCACCCGGCAACCAAGTAGGGTAAGTACTAATATTATCCCTAGTTTAAAGATGAGCTTAGGGTTATCGGTTGAGTAATTTCCCAATGTTACATAGCTTCTTAAAGACAGAAGTAAGATTTGAACTCACCGCTATGACTCCAGTGCCCACATTGTTATCCACTGAGTTATATCGGTACCTAGTTAGCTGTTCTGCAGTTCAGGACAGACATCTTCCCAATCAGTTACTTTTCCTGATAAATTGTGAGCAGTGAAAATTTGGTTCTTGTGTTCCTGAATTTAGTTTTGCTGATTCTGTTCTGCTCTTCAACCATCTGTGTACCATTCTTTCTTTCTTTGGTATTCAACTTTCGTCATCTGACTTTGATTTGCTCAAACTCTTTCCTCTATGAGATTTGTCTTGTTTGATTTTTTTTTCCCTATGGAAACCATTTTTGTAGTTAATTTAATAATACATGTTTTTAAGACTCAAAGTCTTTCTTTTGCTATAATAATGGAATTTACATAGTGCTGTGATTGATATTTTTAGTAAAAAGTATATGTGTGTATATATATAATTTTAAATTTATAAATTTTTGGCCCTACAATTATCCTTATGAATTGTTCATGAAATACAACTGATCCAAACTTACTTGCTGATGTCACTTTTTCGACGTGCCATGATTTGAGGGTGTAAGAAAGTGTCTGCCTTAAAGTACTTGCTAATGGCATAGAGAAATATAGTACTATATCCAGAAAGTCTTCTGAAAAGGCAAACAGGGACATCCCAGGAGGACTATGCATTAACTGAAGAGTATTGTATTAGCCAGTGAGTTGCTTCAGTTTGCAGAGAGTGGGGTGGAACCCTTGATTAAAGGGTTTGGGACGGGTAAATTAATCACCAGTACAGAGCCTTTTACTTTAGGCATGCATGAGTGGGTCAGTGAGATGGAGGGTATATGAAACTTGAAGAAAGTGGGTGGCAATAGGAGCAAGGAGAGGGGAGAGAAAAACAGAAATCTGAAGTGGGAAAAGCTAAATGTGTATGTGGAGTTGTGGTGAACATCCATCAGTTATCTGCCCAGCTCACAGTATTTCCCCTTCCATGCCTTGTCCCTTCTCCCCACCTCCCAAGTGATTAGAGTGGGAGCAGTCAAGTTCGTACATTATGTCTTTGCCTTCACAGCTGATTGGGCAAAAGTGGGCCAATATGTTCCTTCTAAAATCTCAGATTAAGAGATTCTAGACAGTTGGCTGTTCTCTCAAACAGAGGAGATATAAACCAGGACGTTAGTGAGAGAGAAGAATGAGGCAGATGCTAGAGAGATGACAAATAGAATTTCTTAGTTCTTTTCATTCATTGTACCAGTCGCTGTCTTTTCTAACCCGTTTTCTAGGACCATTTGTAACTCTGTCCAAGGCATTGACAGATTCCTCTGCCTTTTGCTTAATTTATTGAACTTCTTTTTAAAAGATTTTAATTAAAAATATAGTAAACATACAATATTATTTTAGTTTCAGGGGTACAGCACAGTTATTCATTATTTATATATCTAAAGAAGTGATCACCATAAGTCCAGCAACCACCTGACACTGTGCCACGCTATCACAATATTATTGACTGTATTCCCCATGCTGTACATTACATCCCCATGACTTATTTGTTTTATACCTGGAAATTTGAACCTCTTATTTCCCTTCAACATTTCTGCCCTTTAAACATTTTTCAATCACAGTTGGCATTGAACATTATTTTATATTAAGTTAATGTGTACAGCATAGTGGTTAGACATTTATATAATTTAAGAAGTGATCTCTCTGACTAGCCTAGTACCCACCTGGCACTATACATAGTTATTACCATATTATTGACTATATTCCCTATGCTTTACTTTACATCCCCAGGACTATTTTGTAAGTACCAACTTGTACTTTTCAATCGCTTCACCTTTTTCACCCTACCCCCTAACACCCTCCCATCTATCAGCCAAATGAGTCTAGTACCCACCTAACACCGCACATAGTTTTTACAATATTATTGACTATATTCCTTATGCGCTACCCTACATCCCCATAAGTATTTTGTAACAACAAACCTGTACTTCTTAATCCCTCCCTCTTTTGCATCCACATTCCCTAACCCCCTTCCATCTGGCAACCATTACAATGTTTTCTGTATCTATGAGTTTGTTTCTGTTTTGTTTGTTAATTTTGTTCTTTGGATTCCACATATAAGCAAAACCACAGTACATCTGTCTTTCTCTACCTGACATCCTCCACTCAGCATGATACCCTCCAGGTCCGTCCATGCTGCCGCAGATGGCAAGAACCCATTCTCCTCCATGGCTGAGCAATATTCCATTAAATACATGTATCACCTCCTCTTTATCCATTCATCCATCAGTGGACACCTAGGCTGCCTCCACATCTTGGCCACTGTAAACAATGCTGAAATGAACATATGGATGCACAGGTCCCCTCGAAATAGTGTTTTGGGTTTCTTCCGGTAAATACCCATAAGTGGGATTACTGGGTCCTTCTTTGTCTCATTATAGCCTTTGTTTTAAAGTCTATTTTGTCTGGTATAAGAACTGCTGTCCCAGCTTTTTTAAAATTATTTTTTAATTTTTTAATTTCCACTTTCATGAACTATCTTTTTCCATCCCTTTACTTTGTGTGTGTGTGTGTTTCTTTCAAACTGAAGTGAGTTTCTTATAGGCAGCATACGTAAGTGTCTTGTTTTCTTATCCATTCAGGCCTCCTATGTCTTTTGATTGGTCATTTAACCCATTTACATTGAAAGTGATTGTTGATTAATATGTAGCTCTTGTCATTTTATTATTCATAATTTTGATTTTCTTTTTCCATCTTAAAGAGGTCCCTCTAGCATTCCTTGTAATATTAGCTTGGTGGTAATAAACATCTTTAGCTTTTTCTTGTCTGGGAATCTAGTTATCTCTCCTTCAATTTTAAATGATAGCCTTGCTGCATAGAATAGTCTTGGTGGTAGGTCCTGGCTTTTCATCACGTTGAATATTTAGCGCCAATTCCTTCTGGCCTGCAAATTTTCTGTTGACAAATCAGCTGATAGACTTAAGGGAGCTCCCTTAAAAGTTATTAGTTGCCTTTCTCTTGCTGCTTTTAGGATTCTCTCTTTGTCTTTAACCTTTGCTGTTTTAATTATAATGTGTCTTGGTGTGGGCCTGTTTGGGTTTATTCTGTTTTGGACTGTCTGCACTTCTTGGACTTGTATGTTTATTTTCTTCACCAGATTAGGAAATTTTCCAGTTATTATTTCTTCAAATAGGTTCTCAATCCTTTGGTTTCTCTCTTCTCCTTCTGGTACCCCTATGATGTGAATGTTGTGACACTTGATATTGTCCCAGAGGTGTCTTAAACTATCCTCATCTTTCAATTTCTTTTTTCTTTTTGCTGTTCTGATTGGGTGTTTTCTGCTACCTTGTCTTCCAAATCACTGATTCACCTGTGCTTCATCTAGTTTGCTGGTGATTCCTTGTAGTGCATTCTTCATTTCAGTTATTGTATTCTTCACTTCTGACTGTTTCTTTGTTATGGTTTCTATGTCTTTTTCAATGCTTACTATCTCTGTGTTGAAGTTCTCGATAAGTTCCCTGAGCATCTAAGGATCCCAATGTTGTTTTGACAATTTCTCTTTATTGAGTATTTGTTGTGTGCTTAACTCAAACAACCCCATGAAGTAGGCGCGGTTTTACAAGTAAAGGTTCAGAGCCATTAGGTCACTTGCCCAAGTGCTTAAGTCAATGATGGAATCAGGATTGGGACCCAATTCTTTTAATTTCAAAGACTGAACTCCTAAAAACTACGCAATAAGGTGGAAGAAAACCCACCCAAATGTGGAAGAAAGCCCATCCAAAACATTGCCAAGTGGTTCTCTCTGTTAATGGGATTATGGATGCTTTTCATTCCCTTTATTGTTGTTTCCTATATTTTTGACAGCGAGGACATAACAGAACTTTTACAACCAGAAACAAGGATTTTTGTTTGTTTTTTAAAGAAAAGAAAAACAAATGTCAGAGACTAGGTTGGCTCTTTGTATTGGTAGCTGGACATTAGGAAGGGAAGAGTGGCCGAGAGGGAGAGGATGGCCAGGAAAGATCACTTGATCTACAACCCATCTTGACCTCAGTTTCCTCATATCTGAGATGGATTTCCCACCATCTATCCGTTGGGATTACCCTGAGATCCCATCAGAGTGTGCCTGAGGCACCACTGGGAGCCCTCTGGGGCAGGGTGGGCGAGGTCTTGGGATGGCGCTCTGAAGGCTTAGAGTCTGGTGATGGGGAGCTCAGTAACTGAGGTCCTGCGCTTCCACCTCTGAGAGGTGGTGGTGTCCTTTGTTCTGCTACTTCAAACAGGAAGTTGTGGTCGGGGGAAGTTCCATTTTCCCGCAGTTGTACCCCTGCCAGGGCCTGTGCTGAGGTTTCTAAGCATGCTTGGAGCAGGGACATGGGGTGGGGAACCTGGCATGGAGGCTGCAGTGAAGGGAAAGGCAAGTGACCAGCCCTGGCGGGACTGGGGCTTGAGGTCCCAGGTATGGTCACCTGTTCATCTTTGTGGATGTGCAGTGGTGGCCACTAAAAGGGGGATAGACATGTAGATGTACTTCCCTCCAGTACAGGGCAGGAGAGAAGCACCTGGAAGGGAGCAGAGGAGGTGGTACTCTATCCTGGTCCACTGAACATCCATTTTTTGAACTCTGTCTCTGGTAGGTTGCTTGCCTTCATTTCGTTTAGTTCTTTTTCTGGAGTTTTCTCCTGTTCTTTCATTTGGGATGCATTTCTTTGTTTCCTCATTTTGGCTGCCTCTCTGTGTTTGTTTCTGTGTATTAGTAAATCTGCTATGTCTCTAAATCTTGGCTGGGTTGCCTTATATAGTAGGTGCCCTGTGGGGCCTTGACAGTCTCCTTGGTCACCTGATCCAGGTGCTCCAGGAGTGCCCCTTGTATGGGTTGTATGTGCCCTTCTGTTATAATTGAGCCTTGATTGCTATTGGCATATCAGTTGATGGGATTGACTCTTAGGCTGATTTGAGGTGGGGTTTGGCCATATCCACAGTTTATGGACTGCTGTGTGGGACTATTGTGTGGGATTTGCCCCAGTGAGCTCTGATGCCTGTTGAGACCACCGTTTGTATATGCTGCTTATGGGGCTAATTGGCAGTGCTCTGCTGTGGTCTGAAGCCAACCTCAAAGTATATTTGATCTGGGGCCTGTTGGGAGGCCCACGTCACCCACTGCCTGTGACTGACTAGGGGCTACGTAGTAGGAGCTACAATGTGATACACAGTTGTTTGCTCCCTCTGCTAAACCTGGAGGTTTGTGGGAGAGGCCATGCACTGAACTGAGGATGTCTTCCACCAGTACCGCGCTTGGGGTAGCTCCATAAAAAGCCAGGAAACTCTGAGGCCAGCTGCCTCCTGCCAGCTCCCTTAAGGTTCAGCTGCTGATAAAGCCTCATGTATTTCGTGAGTTGTGTGAGGCATGGTCTCAGGGAGTCATAATAATGGGAAGAGTTGTGGTCTGTTCACCAAGGTAATGTAAATTCTGGTTTGGTGCTACTGCTGAGCCTGTAGCTACTCAACAAAAGTCTCAGAGCACACTGAGGCCATTTGCTGCTCACCTGGGGCCTGCTGGACTCTGATAGTTTTCCAAGAAAGAATGCAATGTGGACAGGTGGGCAGGGCTGGCTGCTCGTGGAGAAAGTGCCTCCAGCAGAATTGGGGAAGTTCTTGGCGGCGGGGTCCCAGTGAGTCAGCAGGGTGGAGCAATGGAGCTCGCCAGGCCAATCAGGTTCAGATTTGGCCTGTGTGGGTGGGCTTAACACAGGAAAGAAGGTGTCCTCCTGCTGGCTGCAAGGAAGGAGGACCTTTCACAAGGAAAATGTTGACCGTTCTTCCATCCTCTCTCCAAAGCCACACAACTCAGTCTGCCCCTCGTATGCCTCCAATACCCCCCGAGTCACTGTCCCTCCACCGGAGCCCAAGGTGAGTGTCTGCGAGCGAATGAGTCTGTGCGCAGGCTGTTTAAGAGGATGTCTGGGTTTCCTGGCAGCCTTCTGTCCTGGATGGTTGAAAACCCCCCTGTTTTCACTGTCAAATGTTTTGGGGACTCCTCTTTCTGGCACCAGTACTCCAGGCTGGGGAGCTTGGTGTGAGGCTGCAATCCCTCATTTCTCTGAGGGGAACCTTTGCAGCCACGATATTTCTCCTGATTCTCAACTGCCACAGGGAGGTTTGGGGCCTGTTCTGCTTCTCTGCTCCTCCTACGAGTCTTGATGTGGTTTCTTCTTTATATTTTCAGTTATAAAACTACTATTAATCTAGACCTCAGATGGTTCTCCAGGTTGATAGTTCTATAATTTAGTTGTAATTTTCATGTGTTCACAGAAGGATGGAAGCACAGTGTTTTTCTACTCTGTGATTTTGGTTCCAGATCTATTGAACTTTGTGTCATTTATAACTAATCACATTTTTTTTTGTGGTAAAATACGTCTAGTATAAAATTTACGATTTTAACCATTTTTAAAGCGTACAGTTCAGTGGTATCACGTACATTTATATTGTGTGTGACCATCATCACCAGAACTTTTTTCATCTTTCTAAACTGAAACTTCGTACCCATTAAACAACAACTCCCCATTCTTTTTTCTCCTCGGCCCCTGGCAACTACTATTCTTTTTGTCTCTATGAATTTGACTACTCTATATGCCTCATATAAGTGGAAGCAATAGTATTTGTCTTTTTGTGACTTGCTCATTTCACTTAGCATAATGTCTTCAAGGTTTGTCCATGCTGTAACATATCAGAATTTCCTTCATTTTAAAGGCTGAATAATATATCCTTGAATACATATACCACATTTGTTTTATCCATTTATCTGTGGATGGACACTTGAATTGCTTTCACAGTTTGGCTTTTGTGAATAATGTTTCTATCAACATGGATGTGAAAATATCTTTTTGAGTCCCTGCTTTCTATTCTTTTGGTATATACCCAGAAGTGGAACTATTGGATCATATGAAAATCCTGTTTAATTTTTTGAGACAGTGCCATACCATTTTCCATTGTGGCTTTGCAATTTTAGAATCCCACCAGCAATGTTCAGGGGTTCCAATTTATTTGTTTCCTTGTCAACAGTTGTTATTTTGATAAAGTGAAATCACATTGTGGTTTATATTTGCATTTCCCTAATGATTAATGGTATTGAGCATTTTTTCATGTGCTTATTGGCCATTTGTGTATATTTGGGAAAATGTCTAGTCAAGTATTGACTTTTATTGTTGTTGTTGAGTTGTAGAAGTTCTTCATATATTCTGGATGTCAGTCCCTTATCAGATTCATAACTTGCAAATATTTTCTCCCATTCTTTGTGTTGCCTTTTCACACTACTGATAGTGTTATTTGATGCATAAAAATTTTAAATTTTGATATAGCCCATATTATCGATTTTTGCTTTTATTGCCTGTGCTTTTAGTGTCAGATCCAAGAAATTATTGCCAAGTCCAATGTCATGAAGCTTTTCCCCTTATTTTTTCTTCTAAGAATTTTAGTTCTAACATTTAAATATTTGATCCACTTTGAGTTAATTTTTGTATATGATGTAAGGTAAGAGTCCACCTTTATTCTTTTGCATGTGGATACCCAGTTTCCCCACCACTATTTGTTGAAAAGACTCCTTTCCTCATTGAATGGTCATGGCACATTTGTTGAAAATCATTTGATTAAATATGTGAGGGTTTATATCTGAGCTCTCTGTTCTTTTTGATTGATCTATATGTCTGGATTTATGCTAGTACCATAGCTTTGTAGTAAGTTTTGATATCAGGAAGTGTGAGAACTCCAACTTTGTTCTTTTCTTTTAGGATTGTTTTGACTATTAAGGGTCCCTTGAGGGTCCATATGATTTTTAGGATGGATATTTCCATTTCTTCAAAAAAGTCATTGAGGTTTTGATAAGGATTTTCTTGTTTGAACTTTTGCATCTTTGCTTTGAGCTTCTGTTTTACAGAAGTAATTAGTTTGTTAAGTTTTAAAATTTGCTTGTATTTGTTCCATGAAAATTTTTTACCCTTTATTTTCTATCTCTCCCTGTCCCCGTCCTCTCCCCTCTCCCCCACTTTTTGGTGGTATTATGTTGAAGTTTATACAGTGATTCTGTTTTATTTTTTTCTTCACTCATCCTTAAATGATTAGAGTTCTTTCTGCACCATATATTTCAGGAAGTATATGTAAAAGAGGGGTTAAGAAATTTTTCAAGCTTGGAGAAAAGTTCCATTACAAGTAAAATTCTTGTGATCTTATGATACAGGGTTGTATGAGTAAATTATTTTAGCCTTTATTTCTTCCCAACCACCTGAGATTGGCAGCCACATCACTGTTCATAATGTACTCTACTCTGTCTTCCTAAAAATATTGTATGCATAAGTGATTCCTGGTTTACTCCTACCTTCCTTGTTTCTTCTTGATACAGTCTACACACCGCTTAGGTTGCTCTGGAGGCTTGCTCTGACAGCTTTGTTAGACATCTTTAGGTAAATCTTCTCTGGGTGTCCTCCATACCTCTGTTTAACCTTCAATGCATTTGGTGGCCCATCCTCATGTATTATAATTTGGAATTATAAAAGTCTCTGAATTTTATTAAAAGTAGAGCTTAACTTTCTGTTTCTCATTCTCCTGGTTGTTTTGGGGTGATTTCCTGAGGAAGAAGAGGCCAGTAGTATAGTTTCCAACAATGAATCTGGGACATAAGAGCTTTACTTGTAGTTGCATAGAAAGTTGACTTTCACGGGCAAGAAATGTGAAGAGAATGGATAATCACAGAATACAAAACAATTTCTTTATGGTGAATTCTAGCTAAGTAAAGACACCTGCATAATCTGCATGAATGACAACATATGGAACGCAGAACTGATGTGAACTGTCTGCCATTGCCCTACACAGGCAACCTTAGGGTGCTCTGGAGATCCCCGCTCTAGGCTTATGTGTATTTTTCAGAGTTTGTTTTTGAATCTAGTAGTGTCATTTGGTGTGTCCATCTCTAAATAGCCTGGCTCAGTGGACTTGCCTCGTCCATTGACTCTGTTGTCTTTTCTTCCTTCCACCTAGCGCCAATCAATAAGTATCAGCTTTGGCAGACTGGGTGGATTTCTGGATTTTCAAGGTACTATGAATGTGACAGGGAAACAATTTTCATTTTCATTAAGACTGGAATTATAAAGTAACAGATTATAAAGCAGAGATAAGAAATCTATAGTTGTACCTTACATTCAGGATAGGAACAGAAGTTGGAATCAGGTATGAATAAAAAAGGTTATATATTCCAGGTAAGACCAAAAATGTTTAGGTAATAATCATGTTTGGCCAGCCAAGGAGTGACATCCTAAAGGAGGTGGTATGACAGAGAGGCTTATATAAGTGTTTGTTTTCTTTGTAGATAGCACCTGCAGGAATAGTATTTAGGACAAAGTGCTCCATAAAATGCCTTAATGAGTAATATCAAAGTGCTGTGTTAAGGAGGAGTGATTCACTGAAGCAGTGGATTCTTCCAGGTGTTGGCATAAAAGAGTCCATAAAACATTCTCTAAGAAATTGAGTGGGACTTCCCCTTTCCTTTTCCAACTATGCTCTTCTTGTGATACCATTTCCTCTTCAGATCTGTCCTAAGTGTTCATTTTGATTTGTATAAACTAGTGAGATGTGGCAGATGATTGAAGAGGTTGGTGAGCTCACCCTGGTAGAGATGGCCCTATCTTAAGCCATACAGACTCCTTAATATTACAACAGAATATAGAAGAGTTATTCAACCAATGTAATAAGGTTAGCATTTCAAATATTAGAAATAGAATACTTACATTTTAAAGTTCCCCTTTAGACATCTACAACTCTAATAGTAATTATGTTAAAAATATTGTTTTAAGAGATAAATACTATGCCCATATATAAGGAGAAAATAAAGGTGTATACATTATTATCAAGGCAAACATAAATGCACATGTTCCAAGTTCTATATTAATTAATTTAATTTTTTTATGAAGAGGAATTTCCATATCTCAGCTTAGGGTGCTGACCATGATGTACTTTCTAAATGAAGGAAATCAGTTATATCAAAATAATTAAATAAAAAGATATGTAATTGTTTTTTAAGTGAAATCACATTGTCACATTCTCTGAAAGATAATTAAAAATCTTTCATATACTATATCTTTTTAATTGATCTCATTCCTTTCCTGCTACGTCTCTTTTTATTGTACTGAATATATATTTTTCAAGTTCTAAAAAGACTCTTTGTCCAATTTATATTTGGTATCCTTAGTCCGCAGAGCTTGTGAATGATATCAGACTGGGAAGTAATGTAAATTTTTCCAAATACAGAGTACCTCGGTTTTTGAACATCTCTGTTGACGAACATTTCGGTTTACGAATGCCGTAAATTTTATGGATCTATGGTATCATTAGATAGTAAAATTCATGCTAAATTTGTAGTTTTAGGAGTTGATTTCAAAGGTCTGGAATGGATTAATCCATTTTGCATTACTTTCTATGGGGAAACTACACCTCGGTTTTTGAACATTTCAGAACTCGAACTGTGTTCCGGAACAGATTACATTAGAAAACTGATGTATCACTATAATTGGAACTTTGGAAATAAAACTAGTGCCCCATAAAAGTAAAATAATTTTTTTGTCTGAAGCACATTAATTCTAGTTTTACTGACCATCTAATTTGTAAAATTTCTCTACTTTTTATGTGGAAAAAGAAGGATAGAATGGCTATGCACATTTCAATTATGAGGAACTCTATAGTAAAATAAGCTAAAATTAAAGAATGTCTTCCAGTTTGGGAGCAAATATTTCCATCTCTATTATATAGAAAGGAAATCTATCAGTCCCATTTCCCAAATGAGATTTCCCTTTCTTAATGGCACATGCCATGTAGATGATAAACCCAGATTCTGGAGGATTAGTTCAACTTTTCAAATGTGCAAGATGAGATAAAAATCCAGTGTTCTAACCAAGTTCTCTTCCTCCTAAAGGAAAAATGGAATCCCTACATTTTTCAGTCACCTAACAGAATCTTAGAGTTGGCACAGGTCTAATTTATACTTAAATCCTCAAAGGTTGCTTTTCCAAGCTATTTGATCCAAGAATGATGGATTTCTTCCTGATTGTTTAAATTTGGCCATTTTGGAATCTGATTCAGAAGTTAGAAAGTCCTAACGTAGTCAATGGTTGCCAAACTATAGCATCAAAGAATTAAGCTGAGTTCAAAAATAAAAACTGTGAGTTCTAATTGAGTGCTAAACTTGGCAAATGTCTTCATGCAAATCATCTGCCTTCCATAAAATGGATTTGACACATTTCTAGGAAATGATGCCTGCTGGCTTTTTAGATTGATTAGATGCAGTTCCGGATCAAAGTTGATATTTCCATTTAGTGTTTGTAGTATAGCTATTAATACTGAAAATCTGGGCTGTGACTTATAGAAGAAAGTAAATATAACAAGGTGAATATTGTTAAATATTATATAATCATTAGAAAAATATATTAGGTGTTTAAGATAAAAAAAGACTCCTTTTACTTGCATATTATAGTACATATGTGCTTCTATATGACACACTACTTCCATGTGTAAGATATATCAATCTATCTTATAAATTTATAGTAGGTTTATAAGTATCTCATAAATGTGGTAAATTGAGCTTATAAACTTCATATACTTGGAATATCAGGTTAGTTTTTAAAAAGTCTTTAAAAAACAAAATATGCACAAAGTAATACAATGGTCACAAAACTTATGAACATCAGTACTTAAGCCAATCCCTGCCTCCCTCCCAAATTTAATACTATGTGATTGATTAATTTTTTCATAACCTCTATAATTATCTTTACCCCTTGCTGTAGTTGCAAGGCTACCTACATAACCAAGAGAAGAATGAACATTTAAGGCTGCAAAATTGCTCGTTTAGGGATTTGAGTTTGGAATATGGCACCTAAGTATACCTTCTAGGATAATTTTATCCAAGCAGGTGCTTTTCAGGATAAGCCTAGGAAGGTAGGCTGATACGAAATTGTGTTGAATCTCAAATCCAAGACTAAAAATTTGAACTAATTTTGGTAGGAACTATTGCTGATATTTGAGTAGGGAAAGTACGGAATGAGGGCTGGGCTTTAGAAAGATTGATAAAGCTTCAAATTATTTTCATTTACTTCAATATACAAATTCTGCTTAACTTTACTGAAGTATAAGTCACGAATGAAAATTGTATATATTTAAGGTGCACAAGTATATATACTTAAGGGGTATAATTGTATATATTTAAGGTGATGTTTTGATATATGTATACATTGTGAAATGATTATCACAATCAAGATAATTAACATATCCATCACCTCATATAGTTAACATTAAAAAATTTATTTTCCAACTACAGTTGACATACAATATTATATTAGTTTCATGTGTACAACATAATGATTAGACATTTTTATACCTTACAAAATGATCACCCTAATAAGTCTAGTATCCATCTGACACTATATATAATTATTACAACATTATTGACTATATTCTCTATGCTGTACTTTACATCCCCATGACTATTTCTATAATTGGCAATTTGTACTTCCTAATCACTTTCACCTTTTTCACCCATTCCCCCAACACCATCTGGTGACCATCAATTTTCTGTATCTATGAGTTTGTTTCTATTTTGTTTATTTTGTTTCTTAGATTCCACATATAAGTGAAATAATAAGTTACCATATGTTTTGTGGTGAGAACAGTTGAACCTACTCTCGTGTCTGTTAATACATTATGTTCTGAAATTAAAAAATAAAATCAGGATATTTAACAGGAAAAAACAAGAAAGTAGTAGAGAATTAGTAAACACCTCTCTCTCTCTCTCTCTCTCTCTCTCTCTCTCTCTCTCTGTCTCTCTCTCTCTGTCTCTCTCTCTCTTTCTTTCTCTCTCTCTGTCTCACTCTCGTCAGTTGGTATAGCACTGGTTCTCAAATAGGAAGATTCTTTTCCTTCCTTCCCAGAAGATGAGCACAGTGTTTAAATACTCTGCCATGTTGACCGGAAATCCCAAGGTAAACTTTTAATAATGTAAAAAGTAAACTAAAAAATTCTAAAAAGTTGTGATAATGTCTTTAAAATGTTCTTAGAAAGTCCACCTAAAGATGTATTTCATTTTGAAGTCAATAATCTTTTGTTTTGAAAAATTTCAAACCTTGAAAAAAACAGAACAATGAATTCATGCATACCCTTCAGCCAAATTCACCAACTGTTAACATTTCCCCCATTTTCTTTGTCTCTCTTCTTAATATGTATGTATGTACATATTTTATGTGTGCTTATTTTCTTTATCTTCTAAGAACAAGGAATTCTCTTATATAACCATAACCACCATTTGAACTAACGGTATAGACTGACAAAAAAAGAAAAAAAATAAGGAAGAAAAAAGAGAGACAGGTGTTTATTAACTTTCGACTATTTTTGTTTTTTTTTATTCTGTTAAATATTCTGATTTAAAAAATACTTTTCAAAGCATAATGTATTGTAGACTTGAAATTTTCTAAAAGAGTAGATCTCAAGTGTTCTCACCTCACACACAAAACATGGTAACTATTTGAGGTTATGGATGTTAATTATATTGATTGTGGTAATTTCACACTGTATACATATATCAAAACATTACTTTAAATATTTAAATACATGCAATTTTTATTTTTTAATCATACTTCAGTAAAGCCGAGGGGGAAATTGTCAGATCTCAACAATTATTCAAAGTAGAATTTATATATGGAAGTAAATGAAAACAATTTGAAACTTTATCAGTCTTCCTAAAGCCCAGCCTTCATTCTATATTTCCCCTACTCAAATGTCAACAATAGTTCCTACCACAATATGTACAGTTGTCAAGTTAAAGAAGTATAAAATCTATATAATATTATCTAAATATAGTCCTTATTCAAAATTTGCCAACTATGCCAATATTTTCATTTCTAACATGCCGTATCTCCTTCATTTCCTTTAATCTGGAATATTTTCTCAGTGGGTTTCTTTTTGGTGGGGGGGAGATGTTGATGTTTACGACTGATATTTTGGGAGAAGAGAGGCCAGTTGTTTTGTAGACTATCCTTCAATTTGGATTTGTCTGAGGGTTCTGCATTTTCATTCAGTTCATGCATCTTTGGAAGTGGGTACTACTATGTCAGCGATGCTGTGTCCTTCTCACTGAATTATAGAAGGAGGTACCTCAGGTCAGTTTGTCTTGTTATTGGTGGTTACTTTAATCACCAGGTTATGGTGGTGTGTTCCAGATTTCTCACTATAAAGGTATCATTTGCCATCTTGTAATTAATATATTATCTATGGGGAGATATGTGAAGATTGTGCAAATAATCTGTTCCAAACAAAATTGTATTCAATAATGTTAGCATCCAGTGATGGTTCTTGCTAGAACCAATTATTATAATCATAAAAGAGTAGTTTTCTGGCTCTATTATTCCCTCTACATTTATTAGTTGGCTTTATATTTTAAAGGACATTTTTTCTTAATCAATTTGTTATTTGTTTTGATATCAATATAAACTCAAGGATTATTTTTATTCAATGTGCTGTGATCCATGACTTTCATAATTCATTTTGATGTTCAAACTATTGCAAGTTTGGGCCATGGGAACGAGGTAGGCTGGCTTCTGTGTTTGTTTGTTTTTTTTGGAAAAGTTTCCCAAAGTTTTTGACCCTTACCTTGCTTTCTGGCACAATAAGATATTCCAGGTTCAAATTATACTTTCCCTGAGATCAGCCTTTCTCCTTTTAGTTGGAAATGGTATTTAAAAAAAGAAGATTTGGGTGTCAGCTGTTCCCACTGCTACTGGTGTATTTTTGCTTGTAGGCCCTTTCAGCAGGCAGTTAGAAATTGATTTCTTTCTTTAAAATTTTTTTAGAATTATTAATTGTGGTAAAATATACATACAATTTTACCATCTTAGCCATTTTTTAAGTGTATTGTTGAGTAGTCTTAGGTACATTCGCATTGTTGTGCAACCAATCTCCAGAGCTCTTTTCATCTTGCAAAACTCAAACTCTATACCCATTAAACGGCAACCCTCATCCCCCCATTCCCCTGCCCCCGACAATCACCGTTCTATTTTCTGTCTCTATGAATGTAACTGTTCTAGGTACCTCCTATAAGGAGAATCATATAGTTTTTATCTTTTTGTGACTGGCTTAGTTTACTTTAGGTTTCTTTTTCAATCATGAATTCAGTAAGAGTAGTTTTGAAGAATTATGTAATGGAGTTTTATTAAAGTTGATGAAGCTTTGTGACAAATGCCATTTTAGAAACAGGTGAAATGTTCAGGTATATGTTTTATATTTGAGGATGTTGATCAAGTATTTGGTGTCTAAATATTTGTTAGTTTTATTAAGTAAGAAGTGCTTGGCCTTGGTAACTTATGAATCTCATCTACTTTTCCTGAACCCATGTTATTTTTTTTTCTTTTGGAATTATGTGAGTACTTAGGAAAGAGAATATTATTTAAAATCTTTGTCTCTTAAAAAGGAAAGGAATAAACAAATTTATAAGTAGTTAGTAAAACTATCCCAGATGAGCATAAATTTTATGTTACATTTTTCTAACGGGAGCACTGAAAAGTCACCTAATCACTTTTAAATAAATATCACATATATCTCTATATCTATGTGTAGGACAGTCAGATATATTGAAATGTGAAATATCTAGCTTTCTAAGGGAGTGTTTCAAGTATATGAAGTGATGCTTTGAATAACTGACAGAGGACCCTAAAATTACTGGGTGTTGTAAAAGATAGTAAAGATGTAAAATCACATGCGTTGGAACTGCATGTGACTCAGAAGATTTTTGGATGGGTTCCCAAAGTCTGTCCTAGACAGAATATTTGAACAAATTTGGATTTGATTTGTGAAAAAATTTCTTATCATATTGTATAGTTATGTATTTATTATGTAACAGTAAAAGTTGCTTGAACATCAGTTAAATATAAGGAAGACATTCTAACCACTCACTATCTCTTTATATAGCAAAACATTTCAGTTCTACTACAATGTACTGGTTTTTGAAAGTGATGTAAATTAGCACTCTTTTGGATTTAGACTGAAGAGAGCTGATGAAATTCACTGTGAAATGTGAAACCAGTCAGTGGGGAGTGGAAATTGGTTCCCCAAAACAAGTTTTTTATTAGGGTCACTTAGTCACTGGCCTAGAAGGCACCTGGCACCTTAAAGATCATCTAGTCCCCAATTTTTTTACTTTCTCTTACAGACATTGCCAAACCTATATCCTCATTCTTACTTAAGGCTTATCATTCCATCTTTAGAAATCTCCAACTGCTAGAAAATGATCTTCTTATAGCTTTCACCCAGTTAAACTGGTCTGATTCATTGGAGCCATACAGAAGGGTCTTATTTCTCTTCCACATGACCAGCCTTCAAGTATTTAAAGACAATATGACTTTATTTTCATAAGCTAGAATCTTTCATCAATGTAGCCCAGGACTCAATCTAAGTGGCAGAACAGATGCAGAAGAGGAAAACAAAGAGAACTGGCAGGGTTTAGGACCTGTGTCCTCCATGCCATAGATCAGAACAAGATGTGCTCATTCTACTAGCCAGGTGTAGTCCCCACCCCACTACCTCTGTGCAGCCCCTTTTGTCAGTCAGCCTATTGCAGATGTACTCCAAATTCCATAGCCAACCCTCAGGGTGCTTTTTTATTTTTAATGGAAAAAATTTGGCACTTGTGGATAAATAAAATATATATGTGTACTTTCCTTGTAGCAACTGAAGGATGAGCATAACTTATTGTTCCACAGCTAAGCAGGGCCCTGGCAATTATCATTCTTGTCAAAATAGTATGGACTAAATGTAAGGTCATTACATCCATCCTTTCATTCCATTAGAACATTGACTTTCATCATGTATCACGTTTGAAGTGCTCATTGTTATAAAATTATATAAAAACTGGGTGAGATATGATGTATGAATTGAAAACTTCAGGAAAAAAGAACAGCTTGAATTCGCTTCCAGAATTCTCACTCTCTTAATGTTCTCACTTGCTTGCACTCCATAGTAGGTACTGATGGTGTTGCCTACCCAGCAGAACTCTGGTTTTCTTCCAAGACTCACCCTCCACAGGATCATGTGCTTCAGGGGAGTCAGGCCCTGTACCCAAGCCCAGGGGCCAATGCTGGTGAGTTTTAAAGTTGGAAGGAAGATACTTTAGGCATTTTTGGTAGGTTAATTCTTTGTTTTGTGGAAGTATTTCATGCATTGCAGAACATTTAACATCCATGATCTTCATTGTATAAAATTCAAAGCATCTCTTCCCACTGTGACAACTAAAAATGGTCCCAAACAATTCTAGATGCCCCGTATGAGCAGAAGATGGGGGGAGGAGTGCAAGAGGCCATGCTGAGGGGGTGCGTAATGGTAGTCCTATGTGAGAACCCTCAGTCTGGGGCAATCCTCTTGCCAGTGATTGGTATAGGCGTGGGGATCTGACACAATTCCGGCCAATGAAATGAGAGAGAAAGTATTCTGGAGTGCTGCAGGGAAAAGTTTAACCTATTGATAAAATGAGAAGAAGCAGTTCCTTGTCTGTGTCTGGCCATTGTAATACAAATATGATATCTGGAAATTGTGGTTCCAATTGCTTGTGGATGAGGTGAATTTGCTGAAGACAGCTGAGCAAAAAAAGGGGAAAAAAACCTGAGCCTTAATGGTGTCAGTGAGCTGCTAAATCATTTAGTCCTGGAACTATTTTGTATTTTGACTTCTTACTATGTGAGATAATAAATTTCTTATTGATTGAATCAATTGAGTCAAAGTTTTTTGGTAAAGTTAAAAACATATTAAATAATATGCCTCATCTTGCTTTTTTCTTCCCATCCTCTAATCTTTAAGATAAGTTTATTGAAATAAATTAAACTATTAAAAATGAAAAATTAACACAAATTAAAAATTGAAAATATTCACACCTCAAGCAAATGCCAGTGTTCTTTGAGACACAGACCTGGGTATATCTTCTACACTATTCATTTGTCAGGTTGAAATAGGTCAGAATAATAAAATCTGTGTCCTAATTCCAACAAAGGATTCCAAAACCAAAACTAATTCTACAAGTAGCTAAACATTTTCCTTTTAAAAATTTACTGTTATTTGAATAATATTCATATGACATCATGTCATGTCACAATGTTCAGTCATGGTGGCCTTTTTCTTTTATCTTTGCACACTTACTTGAATCATAACATTAAGTTTTGATGTTTTTTCCAGCTGGTGTTTCCCAATATGACCATGGCTTTTGCCTGAAAATAAACACATACTTGGAAATTAAGGGCAGTGGCTCATGAATGAGTCTATTAGTGATGATCTTAAGTCTTATTTTAATAAGGTTAAAAAATTTCCACAGATCGGTGGAATGTTAGAGCTTGGGTAGACATCAAAGGTAATCTAGCATGCAGAAAGTCTTTTCAAATCCTTAATTGGAAAGGGGAGATTGGGTAGCATAATGTATTTTAAAATTAGTATAAATTCTTCAAGTGATAGCATGTCTTGTTGAAATAAAAGTCACAGACAGGTATTGGGATTAGACCACTAGTTGTACTGGTCCTGGCTTTGGCATTTCATAGGTGTATGACATTAGACAAACTATTCACCTCAGTTTCTTTATCTATAAAAAGGTTAAAAAAATATTAGCTCTGCTTGTCTTGGAGGGTTGTTGTGAGAATCAAATGGAATGATGTTATCCAGATAGCAGGTATTAACAACCACCACCACTAAAACATCCTGTTGGATGAATTTATTTTGAGTAAGAACCACTGCAGATTAAAATAAGAAAATAAAAACTCCATTGCTTGCTGGAACTACAGTCTGTCTTTTGTCATTTGGTTAACGCTTCATCCATTATCAACTTCGACTCAGACGTCTCTTCCTTCCAGAAGATTCTCTGCTTCTCCTCAAAAGCAGCCTAGGTCAGTTGCTCTTTCTTGTGCTTCTTCAGTGTTGGGGTCATAACTCTATCACAACACTTACTTGTCTTCATCTTGCTCTTCAGCCATGGTTCTCAGTGTGCCTCACCATACCTGGGAACCCATTTAATAAGAGATTATTGGGACACACCCAGAGATTCTGACGCTGTAGGTCCTGGGACTTGGGAGTTGGAAAATTTAATGGCTGATGAGACAAGCTTTGGGCCACACTTTGAAATCTCACTCATCTGGAAGATGATGTCCCTGAAAACCAGGCTCTAATTTTCTTTTTTGTATCCCCTTTTACCAAGAATGATGCTAGGTACATAGTAGGTGTTCAGTAGACAAAAGCATAATAAATGCCACATTTTTCCTGAAATTCACTTTATAGAAATATATTATTCCTTTCACATACCACAGAAAATTTATACATATTGCAAAAGGAATATATTCCTAAGAAATTTTGCCTTTTGTGGTCCAAACATTCAGATTTCTGAAATTATTACCATTGTATTAAATAGAAAGGAAATCATTCAGCATTTTAATTTATTTTCTTGTAGTGCTTATAAATGATTTTGAGTTTTATTTATTTTTTGACATTCAATATTATTTTATATTAATTTCAGGTATACAGCCTAGTGGCTATACATCTGTATAAGTTAAGAAGTGATCCCTCTGACTAGTCTAGTAGTCACCTGGCACTATACATAGTTATTACCATATTATTGACTATATTCTCTATGCTTTACTTTATATCCCCATGACTATTTTGTAACTGCCAATTTGTACTTCTTAATCCCTCCGCCTTTTTCACCCACCCCCTCAACCCTCCTCTCATCTGGCAACCATCAAAATTTTCTTTGCTTCTATGAATTTGTTTATTTTGTTCTTAAGATTCCACATATAAGTGAAATCACATTGCATCTGTCTTTTGCTGTCTGGCATACTTCACTCAGCACAATACCCGCCAGGTCCATCCATGCTGCCACAGATGGCAAGAACCCATTCCCTCCCATGGCCGAGCAATATTCCATTGTATATATGTACTACCTCCCCTTTATCCATTCATTCATCAACAGACGCCCAGGCTACCTCTACATCTAGCCATTGTAAACAATGCTGCAATGAACATGTGGATGCACACATCCTCTTAAAATAGCGTTTTGGGTTTCTTCAGGTAAATACCCATAAGTGGGATTACTGCGTCCTTCTTTGTCTCTTATGACCTTTGTTTTAAAGTCTATTTTGCCTGGCATAAGTATTGCTATCCCAGCTTTTAAAAATTTCTGTTTTCATGAAATACTTTTTCCATCCCTTTATTTTCATTATGTGTGTAACTTTCAATCGGAAGTCTCTTATTGGCTGCATATGTAAGGGTCTTGTTTTCTTATCCATTCAGTCATCCTATGTTTTTGATTGGGGCATTTAATTCATTTGCATTGAAAGTAATTATTGATAGATATATAGTTATTGCAATTTTATTATTCATATTTTTGGTATTTTTCCAACTTAAAGAAGTCCCTGTAACGTTCCTTGTAATACTGATTTGGTGGTTATGAACTCCTTTAGGTTTCTTTGTCAGGGAAGCTGCTTATCTCTCCTTCAATTTTAAATGATAGCCTTGCTGAGTAGAGTAATCTTAGTGGTAGGTCCTTGCTTTTCATCACATTGAATGTTTTGTGCCAATCCCTCCTGGCCTTCAAAGTTTCTGTTGAGAAATCAGCTGACAGTCCTATGGGAGTGTCCTTTTAGGTAACTAACTGCTTCTCTCTTGCTGCTTTTAGAATTTCCTCTTTTTCTTTAACCTTTGCTATTTTAATTATTGTGTGTCTTGGTATGGGCCTGTTTGGGTTCATCCTATTCGGGACTCTCTGCACTTCTGGGACTTGTATTTCTATTTCTTTCACCAGGTTAAGAAAGTTTTAGTCATTATTTCTTCAAATAGTTTCTCAATCCTTTGGCTTGTCTCTTCTCCTTTTGGTACCCCTTGTTATACTTGATGTTATCCGAGAGGTCTCTTAAATTATCCTCAGTTTTTGGTATTCTTCTTTCTTTTTGCTGTTCTGATTGGATGTGTTCTGCTACCTTGTCTTCCAAATCACTGATTTGATCCTCTGCTTCATCTAGACTGCTGGTGATTCCTTCTAGTGCATTGTTCATTTTAGTGATTGTCGTCTTCACTTCAGACTGGTTATTTGTATGGTTTATGTATCCTTTTTTGCACTTGCTATCTCTCTGTTGAAGTTCTCACTAAGTTCCTTGAGCATCCTTTTAACCATTGTTTTGAACTCCATCTCTGGTAGATTGCTCGCCTCCATTTTGTTTAGTTCTTTTTCTGGAGTTTCCTCCTGTTCTTTCATTTGGGACATATTTCTTTGTTTCCTCATTTTGGCTGCCTCTCTGTGTTTGTTTCTATGTATTAGGTAGATCTACTATGTCTCTCAGTCTTGGCCAGGTGGCCTTATGTGGTAGGTGTCCTGTTGGGGCCAGTCTCCCTGGTCACCTAAGCCAGGTGCTCCAGGAGTGTCCCTTGTGTGTGTTGTCCTGTTATAGTCGAGCCTTGATTGGTTTTCAAATATCAGTGGGTGGGGTTGACCCTTAGGCTGGCTGGCTGTGGGGTTTGGCCATGTCCACAGCTTATGGGCTGCTGTGCAGGGGCTTATCCCACAGAGCAAGATTTGCTCTAGTTGGCTCTGATGCCTGTTGAGGATGCCATTTGTGTGTCACTTGTGGGGCTAACTGGGTGGTGCTCTGCTGTGGCCTGAAGCCAACCCTCAAGTATGTTGGTTCTGGGTCCTCTTGGGAGGCCCTCTGGTGTGGGCCTAGGTCAGCCCCTGACTGTGACTGGCCAGGAACTACCTGGTAGGAGCTACAATGTGACCCATGGTTGGTCACTGCCTTTGCTGTACCTGGAGGTGCGTGGGAGAGGCCATTCCATGAACCGTAGACAACTGCCATCAGTACCAGGCCTGGGGTAGCTTTGCAAAATGCTGCTCTGAAGCCTGCTGCTACCTATTGGCTCCCCATAAAGTTCAGCTGCTGATAAAGCCTCCTGCAATATGGAGTTGGATGTGGCAGGGTCTCAGTGAGTCACGAGGGTAGAGTGAGTGGAGCGTACCAGACTAATTCAGATCAGGTTTGGCCATATGGGGAAGGACTCAACACAGGGAAGATGGCACCCACCTCCTCACTGCGTGAAAGGAGCACCTCACACAGGGACAATGGCAACTGTCCCTCCAGTCCTCTCTCTGAAGTACACAACTCAGTCTCTTCTATATGTCTCTGATGCCCCCTGAATCACCATCCCTCCACTGGAACCCAGGGTGAGTGCCTTCACAGGCCCTTTAAGAGGACATCTGGATTTCCCGCAGCCTTTCATCCCACCAAGATGGTCAGAATCCCCAATATTTTTCATAGCCAAAAGTTGTGGGGGGCTCCTCTTCCTAGCACCAGTACTCCAGGTTGTGGAACCTCATGTGGGGTTGGGGTCCCTCACTCCTCCATAGGGAATCTCTGCGGCCAAGACATCTCTCCCAATTTTCAATTGCCACATGTGGGTGAGGGACCAGACTGTTTCACATCTCTGCCCCTCCTACTAGTCTCGACATGGATTCTTCTTTATGTCCTTAGTTACAAAACTTCTGTTCCAGGTTGTTCTGTAATTTAATTGTAATTTTGATGTGTTTTGGGATGAGGCAAGCACAACATTTACACTGCCATCTTGGATTTCCTTTCCAATATCTCAATCTTTCAGTATTTTTAGATGTCAAAGAAATGCAGAGGGAGTACTTATTCATTAAAATGCAATTTATCAACTACCTTCTTTTTTTAAAATTAAACTTTATTGGGACAACAATTATTCCTATGTTTTCTACTATGCAGTTTATTGTTTCAGGTCTTATGTTTAGGTCTTTGATCCATTTCGAATTAATTTTGGTACATCGTAACAGATAACAGTCTAGTTTCATTGTTTTGCATGTGGCTTTCCATATCAGGTACTTTCAACATGCTAACATTTTGTTGGGTGCCACAAAGATGGAGGAATTACAAATAAATTTAAACAAGATTTCAGTTGCTCGGGAACTGGATGTCCTGGGAAAATAAGACAAAGCCATACAAAAGAGCTCTCCATCCATTAATATAAATGCTTGAATGGAAATTAGATGGGATACAGGGGATATGAATGTTTAGGAAGGGATTTGTGGAGTTGTTAATTCTTGAAGAATTGGCAAGTGTGAGGAAGGTAGAACTACCTAATAAAAGGTTTAGAATCAACAACGGGCATGGCTCTAGCAGATAGATAATGTTAGCAGAGTAACTGGAATCTCAATAAATAGCAATACCCCTTCCCTCCCCAAGTGTTGAACAAACAAAAATAAGGCAAAGAAGTAGCAGATGAATCTTCATTAGGATATTTTCTTCATTTCTGATAAAGGCTAAATCTGAGATTCTATTCAGTGTGCTCCCCTGGAGGAGTAGCACAATGGATGATGTCCATGGACAGCTTATTTCTAAGAGAGGGAATGAACTGATCTGGGCATGCTCCACAAATTTGCTAATCACATAAGTCATTGTATCTCATCTGCTTCGAGAGAGGAAAGTGGCAGCAGGACATCAGAAGTGTGACTCCAGTAGACTTGCTCCCTCCACCTGGAAGGAAACAAAAGGAGTGTGGAGAAAATGTTCACCCCAATTTTCTGCTTCTTTGTGCTCTCTTGATCATTGGGCTTAATCATTAAGCTCAAGGTCATTTGGGGCATAGTTACCCCCTTTGAGTGAGAAAATCTACTATTTTTCAGGACAGTCCTGATGCTACTTTCACATAGCCACTCCTCAATACTAACTACTGCTCCTTTAGATCTCATTCTGGGACCACTGGTGAGCAATATAAATTTTGACCAAGAAGGTACAGAAGTGGATTAAAATATATATTAACTAAATAAACACAAATACAACTTCGTGTCCAAGGATGAAAATCATTTCCCCTTCTTATTCCCCTTTCAACTTATATCCAGCTATGTGGTCCACCATTGTCTGTTGAAGTTTCAGTGAAATTAAATGGGATTATTAAAAAAATCCAATAATAAAACCCAACATAAATCCTTTGCCTCTAAAGCGGTTATTAATTTTGTTCTTTCCACAACAACGTAGAGATGTTCAAAATCCAAATTTAAACTCTTCCTCTTGTAAAACTCCCTGAGAGAAGTTATAGACCCACATCAAAAGAAATTAAGGTCCAAAATCAGATTCTCTTGCCTTTGTGAGTTAAAAGTATAAATAAATCACAGTCCTTCCCATTTCCCATGCTACTCAGTCTTAGTTAGAGGTTCTTGGCCCTTGTGTGGGCATCTAGACCTTATGTGTCATTCACATGAATGAGTATAACTGGTTTGGGACTTCAGAATCTCTGACACCAAGTCTCTGATAAACTTCTTTCAAAAGAATTGAATGAGTCTGAATTATTTAGCTTAGCATTATAATCTCAAGATCCATCCATTTTGTCACAAATGGTCCTATTTCATCTTTTCTAATCACCGAATAGTATTCTATTGTGTATATATACCACAACTTCTTTATCCATTCATCTATCGAAGGACATTTTGGTTGTTTCCATGTCTTGGCCACTGTAAATAAAGCTGCAATGAACATTGGAGCACACGTGTCTTTATGGATAAATGTTTTCAGGTTTTTTGGGTAGATACCCAGGATTGCTGGGTCATATGGTAATTCTATTCGTAATTTTTTGAGGAACCTCCATACTGCCTTCTATAGCGGCTGCACCAGTCTGCATTCACAAATAAGTCAGACAGAAAAAGCAGAGAACCATATGATTTCACTGATATGTGGTATATAAACCAAAAACAACAAAAGAACAAGACAAACAAATAAGAAACAAAAACTCATAGACACAGACAATAGTTTAGTGGTTACCAGAGGGTAAGGGGGGTGGGGGATGGGAGATGAGGGTAAGGGGGATCAAATATATGGTGATGGAAGGAGAACTGACTCTGGGTGGTGAACACACAATGGGATTTATAGATGATGTAATACAGAATTGTACACCTGAAATCTATATAACTTTACTAACAATTGTCACCCCAATAAACTTTAATTAAAAAAAAAGAATTGAATGAATCAATAGGACCTCAGAGCACTGGTCCCACACCCAACAATGTCAGCAAGTAACTTAGGTAAATTATATTCTCAGGACCCAGTACACAGTTGTCAAACGTGATGGAAGGAACTTCAGTAGTATCTGATGCAAAGAATGCAGACAAACAAAACAAAACAATAACAATCAACCAATCAAACTTGGTTTTACTTTCTCTAGGATGTCAATCAGTGCCCGTTGTTCAGAAACACAATGAATGAACTTAAAATCAACTGGGAGAAATTTCACACCAGTTTTGGTTGGGGGAAAAAAATCCATCCTGTTTCCATTCTTAGAAGGTGGTACTTGAGACAATGCTACCTTCTTTCAAAGTTTAGAAATTTGCAGTGGTGACAGCCCTACTGTCCTCTCTTGGGCATAGCCATTTTGGTCCTGTGCTCTAGTGGCTGTTACCACTATCTCTTTGTGTGGAACTACTTAGGCTTGTAAAATCTGCTCCTGAGGAAGGCTTCTTTCTCATGTGTGCTTAATTTTAGAACCTACTGGATAGCCCTTGCTAGTGGGCGACTGACTGTAGACAGATTGAAAAAATATGAAGTTGGTGATGTGATAGCTCCCTCCTTGGAAATGCAAAATGAAATTCTATGCACCAGGTTAGTGCTTCTTACATAGTCTCGACACTGAGGAGTTAAATTTAGAACATTGAGAGTGCTCAGTATCACATATACAGCTCTGCTGTCTTGCAGAACTGGCTGAGAAACACAGGAGGCTAAAGGACTGGGAAAGAATCTATTCTACCTCTAACTGAGCACATGGGGTACATTCCTGGCTCACTGGCTTTGGTTGGCACACCTCTGGCACACTCCCTCTTCCCACTGCAGGTTCCCTTAGATGAGCCAGTTCAAGGTTAAGCTCTGTAGCTGTGTCCTGAAGCCGCCTGTGAGGGCTCAACTATCATTTGGCTCAGTCTGTCCCTATATATCACTCACTCTTTGATTCAAGTCTGAGGCCCCATGTCCTTGCCCAGGTTGCTCACAGTTTTACTCAGGCTTCTCCCCACTCACCCCTCCTTGTATGTACTTAAGGCCAGGCTTATTCACAATAGCCTGGAAAACCCTTACCTTTGCTGATGCCCCAATAACCCATCAAAACCTAAAGAGATCCCATCCAACTCCAGGCTGTCCAGGCCAAACTGTGTCTGTTTGCCTGTGCTGAGGTGAGTTCTGTCTAATAATCCAACCCTATGGTTTGTGGTCAGGCATTTAGGATAGAAAGCCTGGGGCTAGACTGGATATTGTGATGATACATTTGGACTTTACAAACAATGTTGTTAATTGTTGTCATTTAATTAATCAGTTAAAAATTGTTATTGAGTTGGAAGTGTCAAAATGACTTTTTTTTTTTTTTTAAATAAAGGCAAATGTGGTATGCGAGTTGATTTGAAGTGTATAAGAGTGTTGATTTGGAGTGGATGTGGAGTTTTTCGAAGGCTATTCCAGTAATCCAGGCCAGGGAGGTGGCAGGGACAAAAGGCATATTTTTTGAGACATTTCCATGAATTAGAGTGAATAGGTGACAGGGTCAGTGGGATGCAAAATCCTGCAGAGCAGTCCTGACTGTGGATTTGGGAATACTCCCCATTCCTTTCTCTCTGCCCTTATGGCTCTTGAAGGAGAAGGATGCATCGCCTAGGGAGCCAGAGAGGAAACGTTTATTGGGCGACAGTGAAGTGGTTGTATCAGATGTCATGGAAGATTCTTAGCATGCTTTGAGTTACTCTGAGGTGCAGCATTGGAATGTGTGTCTGTTTTTCTCTCTCCAGTAGTTGCCCTCCTGGCCTGAGATATGATCCATCCTGAAGGTAGTTCTAGACATCTGGTGCTAAGACAGTGATCTCGACACATGGCTAACATTTTAAATAGAGGAAAATATTACATCAGGGGGTTCCACTTATTTCTGAAAACCGAATGGCCTCGAAGCCCCTAGATGTGTCATTGTTAAAGTCTTGTGGACTCTAGGGAGGCAATAGTACTTTTCAATTTCTCCAAATTTCTAAGCTCTAATTTAAAGAGCATCCCCTGACAGACTCATCTTCTTGCCTCCTGTGAGGGGAGAGAAATTACTTTTTGTCCAGTGAATATTTGGCCATCATGTTAATGACGTCCACCTGTGCTCTACAAACACAGCTGTTTTCTTTCATTTCAGGAGAGCTGGGCATAAAGTGTCTCACCCACTGTCAGCACTTGGCTTCTAGGATCTGACCAGAATCCAGATTGACATAAATTCCTAGCCATTTCCTAATGAAACACAGCCTTACAATCCACAAGTGATGTAAGGTGTCCTAGATGAAACTGGGCCCCATGAAATTCAATGCAGAAGAAATGGGGATGAGACATTTTTGTCTCAGGGGACTTTCCCACTTCTGCCCCCAGGGCCATTTGTAACCCATCACTGAGATATTTCAGTTAATAAAATGTTTTACTAAACTCTTCCTTGTTATAAGAGAAACATCTGGAGGAAAACAAGGGTCACTTTTTGTGTTATTTAAAGGAAAATGCCGTTTGATAGCAACCACCAATGTGCACCCAGGAAGAACTGTGCGTTGCTTGGGTCTAATGCTGAACAAGATCCAAAAATAGAGAAAATCTAGTTCCTGCCAAAAGGAGATTTGCAATGTAGGTGAGACCTTCCTACTGTCGGCCTCTGGCTGGACCTTTCAGACATGATCCCCTTGGCAGGCTGCTGACTCCCCTCTCTACCCCGCAGGCTTCAGGGAGACATTTCATGTACATCCTGTGCCTCAGTCTCCCCTAAACCACCAAACCAATTGTTCAGGTGTTTTCAATTTTCTTTATGAAAGGGCTCAGGCAATTTTTAAGAAAGGGAATTTAAACAAAAAAAGGGGAAAGAAAGATTATGTATTTAGTAATGGATTTTCTCCAAAGTCCAAAGGGCAAATGAAAGAAGTTAAGCCCTTTCTTCCTGAGAGGCTTTGGAGCACAAGTCTCTCAGTGGGTCCAGAGTGGGTGAGGGTCCCCCTCTCTAGCGTTGGTGTCCTTTGTGATGGATGGTGAGTGAGCTGGAGGCCTCGTTTGTTACCATTACTCCTGTGAAACCCAGGACGTCCTCACATATGTCCCAGGGCCGAGCTTTCATTCTCAGGCACCGGAAGTGCTAAACTTCTAAAGAGGATGACATGGTTTTCTTGTTTTATAATTTGCAAGCCGTTTCTCTCTTTCTGAGTGGGATAGTATTCTTTTTGTTTCTGTTTCCAGGTCATGCACCTTAGGGACTGCAGGAATAGGAAAGACTCTAATTCTCTTTTCTGTCTCTTTCTTTGCATCTACAAAGGCAATCTGTGAAACGACTGTTCTAGCGAGGATTTTTCGTCGTCAAGGAGTTAATTTTCCAGTTTTCATCTGGGGGAAGGCAAGAGAAGTGCCACTAGTCCAGTCACATATTTTCTAATCTTGCCAATAAGCTTACATATCTTAATTATTTAATTAGCACCTTTTGGATTACTAATGAAATTGAACACGTTCCCATGCATTTGTATGCTCCTTTGTATATATTTAGAAAATTGCTTGTTAGAGTCCCTTCCCATTTCACCATAGGCATGTCATATTTTCCTTACCGATTTGTAAGAGTCTAAACACCAAAGTAGATAGTGCTTGCTATCATGCAAAATCAATGCATTTTTTCCTTCTTAATGTATAGTAACTATTGTGTTCTGAGAAACTTAGGCCTGATAAAGCCCTTCCAATTCTGCTTGTGGTAGAATGTCTTAATTTGGAGGAACAGAATGGAGGATCTGTATTGAATAAGCAGTATGATACCTTGTCTATATATTATTTTATACTTTAAAAAGATCATTTGTATACACAATCACATTTGGAACCAAATGAGGTGTTCTCTGAGTTCTTAGACCAAAAGGAATGAAGTCTCTTCATATATCTCACAAGGGTTTGAATTGTACTAGTTTGTTATTGTTTATATTTCACGGGACTTTAGCCTATTTGGCACTGGGCCTTGTATGTCCACTAACTGATAGAACTCTGCCCCTGGTTAATGCACATTGATCATGAGAATGGATGTTCAATTTGGCAGATTCAGGATTGTCTGGGATTCAGTGTATTTCAATTGCATTTTTTTTTTTTTCAAGAGGGTGCAGCTCAAAGTGGCCCATGTGGGGATCAAACTGGCAACCTTGGTGTTAGTAGCAACGCGCTCTAACCAACAGAGCTAACCGGTCACCCCGAATTGCATTTTAAAATATTATTTTTAATTGTGATAAAATGCACATAACATAAATTTACCATCTTAACCATTTTTAAGTGTACAGTTCAGTGGTATTAAATACATGTCTTAAATACATTCTTGGGCAACCATCATCATTGTTCATCTCCAGAACTCTTCACATCTTGCAAAAGTGAAACTCTGTACCCATAAAATAAAAACTTCCTATTTTTCTCTATTCCCATCCCCTGTCAACCACCATGCTTTCTGTCTCTATGAATTTAACTAGTGTAGGTATCTCATATAACTGGAATAATAAGTATTTGTCTTGCTTTGACAGCTTTATTTTACTTAGGCCATTGGCATTTTGGGAGAGACAATTCTTGGTTGTGAGCAACTGTCCCTTGCATGATGTTTGACTCTTTGGGTGACCTTCTGACACTAGATACCTATGGAAACACCACTGCCTGTGACAATAAAACTGGAGGATGATGGTAGTGCTCTTTTAACTGGGTCTCCAAATAAAACCTTCAAACAATCTGAAGTTGATTCATTCAAAGGCAAATATGTATTTGAAATGTAAATAGCTCCTTATTTCAATCTGTGTAAACAGCCCCAGATGCCACTTTCCTAGACCTGAGAAAGCCAAGCCAAGTTTCATCAAAGGCTCTTTCAAAGTTCAGTTCCTGACCAGGCACTTTTAAACAAGTCTAAATGCTCTGCTTGGAGTGCGTGGTTTGCATCTGGGCAGCTAAGATCCATAGTCCTTGACTTCTTCCAGGGGGAACAGACTACATAGTCAGCTTCTTGTCCTTAACTCCCTTCCCAACCAACCGCTTTTGATAGTTCCACTTAATGTTCTTTGTGTAGTTTACCGCCATGTTTATTGCTTATTGCATTTTTCAATATTTTTATTTTAAAAGAAATACCTCTTATAGCTTAGAAATGCTGCAAGTAGTGAGTTTATCTTAAATGCCAGAGTGGAAGCTGGACTTGAGACAAATGGGCCCCTCTGAAACGCTGGGCTGTCAGGATCCATGAAGAAAAGGCAATCTCGAGGGTCTTACCATTATTACGGCACATACTCATCAACAAAGCTTTATTTTTTTAAAAGATGTTTTATGTTATGAAAGTAATAAATGCGTATTATTAAAATATAGAAAGTAAACAAAATTATGCAGAGGAAGAATACGAAGAAAGCAAAGGAAAAGTAGATCATATGTAATCCCAGCTTCCGTAAATAGTTGTGTCTTACCCACTTATTTACTTCTAGTACATTTAATGCATTTAAAAGAGAGTTCCCACCTATTTCCTACCTTCCTTTTCAAAGGGAACATTCTATTTTTTTAACAGAGATCTTTTATTTTTTTACACTTATGCCATGAATTCACAGGGAATGGGCTCCAGCAGCTCAGGCTCCTTCCCATTGGTTCTTGCAAAGTGTGCTTCTCTGGGTGAGGCAGGCTGGCATTTCAGTTGAACCCAGGGACCTTTCTCTTTGGCTTCCTTCTTTTTCTGATCATTTACCTTCACCCGTTTCAGGAAGCTATCTCGGCTCTTAGAGTCCTTTATATGCTCAATACGAATATTAATTCTCTTGGCAAGAATCTTGCTCTTAACTAGTTTGTTTACAACAGTGCCAACCGCATGCTGGGTAACACTGTAGACCCTTCCAGTTTTGCCATGGTAACGTGTGTGGGGCATTCCTTTTTGAACAGTGTCCATTCCCTTGATGTCTACAATATCACCTTTCTTGTAGATTCACATGTATGTGGCCAAAGAAAAAACTCCATGTTTTCTAAAAGGCCTAGAGAACACAGAATGGGAGCCTCTCCTCTTTTCCTTTGTGTTGGTCATTTTGACGAATTACTGGAAGATCAAAGGGAACATTCTTGAATTCAGTTGTGCTAAGTTGATTGATCATAAAATTATGGAACTAAAATTGAATTAGTGATTGGTCCATCTACCTCCTTCATTCTATAATGAAACTCTTTGGAGGCAGTTAAATGTCTCGCCGGTGGTCACACCACCCTCTGTAATGACATTTGGTAATTTTTTAATTTGTCCAGTTGAGAATTTTAATGATACTTTGAAATAAGTTTGGAAAATTTTAAAACCTGCCACTTCAGGATGTGTTATAAGCTTTGTGTGCTATTTGCTAGTCTTTGTGGCTCTGACTCTCTGCCTGTGAGGTTTTATCCCAATTCTTCTTGATCATATCTAATAATGCATTTCCCCTATCCACTCTTAAGAACTGCTTTTTATGTTTTATCTGACTAATTAACTAAAAGATAAGTTGCAATATGTCATGATTCAATACCTTGAAAAGAACAAACTCAGAGTACGAAGGCCCAAGTCTGCCTTTATCTTGGGCAGTCAAAGGATTTCTCTAAGCTTCAGTTCCCGTCTGTAAAATGGAATGATAATGACTATTTAAGAGTTTCTGTTAAGGATTAATAAAGTAATTACAACAGAGTACTTTGTAAGCAAATGCTAGTGTAAATGTATTATGCCCTAAAGTATGGCTCTCATGTGAAACTGATGAAGTTCTTGGGTAACCTGTTCTAATATCAAGTTAGAGTTTTATTCAAAATTATTTAGTTAATAATAAATAAGAGCCTCTATGATGTTGAAAACTGTAAGAGGCGTTTAAAGTTATACAGAATTATTAGATGTGATTCTCATCTTTGAGGAAGGAAGACAGAATTGAAAAACACATGGTCAAAATAACGTGTCTAGGTTAATCAGCCATTATCTACCCACGGTGATGTTTCCTTTTTAGAAACCCCTATTAATGTGACTTAACTATGTGGTTAGTCTCGAACACATGGGTAATGCACATCTTCTTGAGGAAACTCTGACAGTTATTTGTGCATTGATTCTTCCTATCTGGACCATACATTTCTGGAGAACTTGACCTATAACTTATATTTTTCATATTTGCCTTGTAGCACACAACACAGACACATGCAGGGTCCCATGTGCATGGGTTCATGTCTTCCGGCAGTGGGGTTTTCAGTAGAATGGTTAGAAAAGTACTGTATTGTAGTGTAACTTACATTCAGGGTGGTAGAAATGGAAAGACGGTGATAAGTAATTTGGGAATACAAGATTAGAAATCAATAAAGGGTACGGAGGGAAGAAAGGATGGGTGGAAGGACTTCAGGCTCCCAGGACAAATTTCACCTACACCCAATTTTGCCCCGAGGCAGTCCTGGAGGAGTAGAGTTTGTCTTGTGTCTAGCCATTTGAAGAAAAGCTACTTGGAGAGAAGGGCATGTGTGCCATCTCACAGGTCAAACCTTGCCTGCCCTGCTGTCTCTGCTGAAATGCTTGTCCTGCCGGCATCTTGTCATTCAGGTCTGGGCGCAAATGTCATTTCTCTGAAAGGACTTCCTGTCCACTCAATCTTCCATAGCCATGAAACAATCACTTTCTGTTACATTGCTAATTTATTTCTGTTTGGTCCTTGTCATCAGTTGAAATGATACAAATTCCTATATAAATTTGCTTAATATTTGAGTGATCTACTCTCTTGTTCATAGTAAGGTTGCTAACTCCTAGAATCTTAGGTGGTTAAATAAACAAATGAATTGCATGCATTCAAAATTAGCTATAAGGAGAAAACCACATATTTTCTTGACTTAAAATTTTATTGTTAAATATTTTAAGAGTGGACCATGTGGGTAAGAATTGGAGCTGCTTGAGTATATATTTTTTGTAGGGTAGTGAAACTTGAGCTATTTTTATTACAGTATGTTATTACCGGATGACCATAAATTATTGTGGTTAGTAATGAGAATGGGAAAAAGCAATAAAATGTTGGGGGACTAACAATGGACCAGGTGTAAGGCTCTCTTTATCTCAGTTTTCTCAACTGTCGGGTGGCATAGTTGGAGTACTGATGGTCTCAAGGGGCCTCTATAATTCTGTGAGCTCTTTGTGAGAGGAAATAAGAAGGAACAGAGAGTTTTTAATGCATGCATATAAACAGACATGTCAAAACATCTCTTTAGAAGAAAATAGGGCATCCTTTTAAGCCATTGTGAAGCATGTCTGCTGATGAACTGATTACGGCTCAGTCTTATAGGAAGAGCTTAGAGGGAATATGAGATAGGAAACAATTTCCAAATAGCTTTCATTGTTGAACAGACAGCTGTCTAGTCAGTACAGGAATTTTCCTTTAATTCAGACCCTAGTTGATGAGATAAGTTTGCTAGTCCAAGCATACAGGGAAATTTGTAGGCAAATTTGAAGACTTTTTTATTTTCTTTTTATCATTTGTTTTAATCAGAACTCATGCCTCTAAGTCAAAGAAAAAGTTGCTGTTGCTCTCCTTTCTAGCTGCAGGCCATTGCTTTTAGTTTTATATGATTATGATCTTGGCACTGAAACTAGGTTTGATAAGTGTGCTAACAGACGAATTTGAAGTGGAAGATAGTGGAAGGCCAATGCTTCATTTACAGATGCGGGCAATTTATTCCTCCTTCACTTTTAAAATCTATCACAAATGAATAAACAAAATAATGGCAATGCTTAATGAATGGAGTAGTTAGAAAAGCATTTACAGTGGCATTGTAGTGGATTGTGACAGCAGCATGACAAATAAAGATGTGAAATTATGTTTAACTTACAGGGACTCTAGACGGGTAATTCACTTTTATAGGTACTAGTCCTTTCTACTCTCTCTGTGGTATTACATTCACCATTTGAGAAAATGAATTTTCATCTTTCTTATGTTTCTAAATGTTAATAAGCATTAAGGTGATTTTTATCTAAATAAATAAATAAAATTGGCTTTACATTACAAATCCAGGCAGGAAATTCTGATTAGTTAATTATCATTTATTCCTGCTGTATTTATTTAAGTACAGCTATAAATACCATTGATGGTTTTATAGAGAGACACAGATGTGTTCTAATTGTTCAGCAAAATTACTTGGTTGTGAATTAAAATATGATGACTTTAAAGAGATTTCCTTAAAATGTATCCTCAAAAATATGTATATGTATCATTATTAGAAAAGTAACAGTCGAGTGAAAGAATTCTGGATTGGTTGTCAGAACACGTGGGTTTAAGTCCTGGCTCTGTCCCCCACCTCCAAACAGGAAACTTTTCATGAGTCTTTCTGTAGCTTCCTTATTTATAAAATGTTCCGATTTGGACTACTTCCTGCCATACAATTCTGTAGGGCTTATGATTTGTGTAAAAATTGTATTGATCTTTCCAAAAACAAATTTGAGGAAATGAGAATGAAATGGTCTTAAGATTGCCATTGATTCTTTTTGTCAAGATTTCTTAATTCTTGTCTTTTTGCAATGGAACACTAACGCCCTATAAGCTTTAGGAAAAAAAGTTTTTTTCTTCCCAGATGAGGAGTAGAGTTGATTTGTTCTAGCAGTGGTTCTCCTTGTTTTAAACATCATTCAAATGATCACTCTTCCCTTGGCCTCTACCTGAAAGGCGGAAAGAAACTGAAGAATAAACTAGAAAATCCTAAGATGTGGTTTGGCAGCCCCAAACCTTGGTGCCTTCCGGACTCCTCTGTACTGTGTGGCTTATGGGTTGTGCCAGGAGCATCCTCTGTTATAGAGTCCCTGGTCGTGTGTGTGTGTGTGTGCGCGCGTGTGTGTTTGTGTGTAGAGGGGAGTGATTTGAGTAATTCATCTTTGTCTGCCTGGCAGGATAGGTTTGATTTTGGCCTTCTTTCTCGAAGAATTAGCTTCATTAAATTTTGAAATTTATTACCTCTGAAAAAAGACAAATGAATAAGCTCTTTTCCAAAGAATTACCATTTGGTGCCAGCAATCAGGATGTGGTCCGATATTTAATCTAAGTACATGCTCCACTTTTTTCTGGACGCAGGAAAGGGACGTATAATGCTCTTTCTTATGGAATGACATCTTAGAAAACTGCTTTCTCTCCTCCTTAAAAACTAGAATTACTCAGACTAGGATAAAAAAAATCAGTCGTGGCATTTAAGCATTTTGGTAGAAGCCATTTTGATAGAAGGTGATGAATGTGTTTTAGTGGTTTAATATTTCTGGAATGTGAGCAAGGTCAGTCTACAGCATAGTCAGGAGGATAGTCACTCCAGGGATGCAGTACAGGACGGCTGACCTCACTGCAGCATCCAGTCTTTCTGGGAACAAAGCCTAACCTCTCAATGCCCTTTCCTATTTCATTTCCTTGGATTTTACCCAATGGAAAATGGATGGTATTGGGATAAGTGGAATGAGTGTAATAAATCTTTTCATTCATTTATGTTAGCTGTATGTTGTCCTTCTGTGTAATAAAGTTGCTGTAAGATAGTTATTGCACTTATCTAGAATCTCACAGTCGATGGGGAGATATTGGTTGCATAAGGTCATTTCCATGCCCATCAAAGGAAAGCAATATAGTTATACAATTTGTCTACAGATATGAATGGCTGTTGATATTTTAATCAACTTGCTGACGTTCTCCTTAAATTAACAAAACACAGAACATCATCAAAATAGTAGAATAAGTAGTCCCCAACTTCCGTCTCCCTCACAGAAAGACCAGCTAACAACCATCTATAGACAAGACACTTTGTGAAAATCCCAGACCCTGAGGGTGAGACTGAAGCACTCCCATGGACTGCAGAGACCAAGAAGGACTGAATTAGATGGGTGATCAGAGTGTTTTCATTTTGACTTCATTGTCCCTCTTCCAGGATGGCACAGTGCCACACCTAGAAGGCCCCCTGAGCCTATGGTTTCTCTAGGAGTAAAACAGTGCCCAAGGTGGACATCCAGATTCCACTGCATGCTTCCTGGGAAGCCTACTTGGGTCTTGTCTCACAGGGATCCCTAGGGGAATTGGTGGAGCTGGACCCCTGGGATCAGGCAGAGATAAAGAAGAAGGTGGGGCTTTTAGTAACAGCCTACAGACCTCGGTGGACCACATTCTTACTGGCAGTGGTGCCTCAACAGAGATCCCAGCCAGAGGCTCTGCCCATTTGCAGAGCCAAGCTGGTGGTCCCACCTGGACAGGTAAGCAAGTCAGCAGTGAAACCCATCTGCTGAGAATACTTTCTAGTCCTGCTTGACCAGGAAGAGTGGCCAGAGACTCTGAGAAGCAATGGAGGCCATCCTGCAGCCTCACTGAGGCAGACAACCATGTCAGTAACTCTGCACAACTGTGGAACATAAACTCTGGCCCTGCCTGTCCAGGGAAATTGAACAGTGCTGGGGCAGCCTTGGAACAAAGCCTACAGTACTGCTTGGCTACAGAGCCCAGCCTATACCACAATCTGATTGCTGAGCACAGCCTGTGGCCTTGGCCAGAGCTGGAGTCCAGCCAGTGACAATGGCCAATCGCAGTGCATAGTTGGAGGCCATATCTGATCAGGGAACCTTGATAGAGACTCCATTTGGACATAGAGCACAGTGTCCAGCCCCATCCAACTGTAGGGTACAGCTGGAGGCCCTGCCTGACAAGGGATCCCTGCCAAAACTTCATCTACAGTGAAACACGCAGCCAGCATCCAATGGTTAATTTCAAACTATACTACAAAGCCATAGTAATTGAAACAGTATGGCACTGGCATAACAACAGACACATACACCAATGGAACAGAAGAGAGAATACAGAAACAAATCCTTGCATTTATATCAATTATAATAGTATTTGACAAGGGAGCCAAGAACACTCAATGGGGCAAGATCATTTTTTCAATAAATGATGTTGGAAAGGCTGGATAACCACATGCAGAAAAATGAATTTGGGCCCCTATCTTACATCACTCACAAAAATTAACTCAAAATAGATGAAAGACTTAAGCATAAGACCTGATATCATAAAACTCCTAGAGGAAAATAGGGAAGAAGCTACTTGAATTTGGTCTTGGGAATAATTTTTGGATATGACACCAGAATCACAAACAGCAACATCAAAAATAAACAAGACCACATCAATCTAGAATACTTGTGCATAGCAAAAGAAAAAGTGAAAAATGAAAAGGCAGCCTATAAAGGGGGAGAAAATATTTGCCAACCATATATCTAATAAGGGGTTACAAAGTATATATATATATAAACCTACAGTTCAATAGAAAAAAACAAATAATCTGATTAAAACAATGAGTCTAAGAACTAAATAGACAACTTCTTCAAAGAGGACTTCAAAATGGACAACAGACACATGAAAGGTGCTTAACATCACCAATCCTCAGGGAAATGGAAACCAGAACCACAATGAGATGTCACCTGTCAGAATGGTTATCATTAATAAATGAACAAACAACAAGTGTTGATGAGAATGTGGAGAAAAGGGAACTCTTATGCACTGTTGGTAGGAATGTAAATTGGAACAGCTACTATGGAAAATAGTTGGAGTTTCTTCAAAAAATTAAAAATCAACTACTTTATGATCCATAAACCCACTTCTGGGTGTATACCTGAAGGAAATGAAAACAGGATGTTAAAAAGATATTTGCACTCTCATGTTTATTGCAGCATTTTTCACAATAGCCAAGACATGGAAACAACCTAAGTGTCCATCAACAAATGAATGGATAAAGGAAATGTGGTATATATTATACCCAATGGAATATTAGTCAACCATGAGGAAGAAGGAAATCCTGTCATTTGCAACAACATGGATAGACCGTGAGGACAAGATGCTAAGTTAAATAAGTCAGACGGAGAAAGAGAAATATTGTATGATCTGACTTATGTGTGAAATCTGAAAAAGTTGAACTCAGAGTAGATTGATGGTTGTCAGGGCTGGGGTTAGGAAAATGGGGAGATGTTGGCCAAAGGGTATAAACTTCCATTAATAGGATAAATAAGTTCTGGGAATCTGTTATTGGTGCAGTATGCTGACTATCATTAACAGTACTGTATGTATGCTTGAAAATTGCTAAGAGAGTAAAGCTTAAATGTTCTCACTACCCACATATAAAAAGGTAAGTATGTCAGGTGTGGGGTATGTTAGCCAACATTACTGTGGTAGTCGTTTCACTATATATACCATGTTTCCCCGAAAATAAGACCTAGCTGGATAATCAGCTCTAATGCATCTTTTGGAGCAAAAATTAATATAAGACCTGGTCTTATTTTCAGGGAAACATGATGTGTATATATATATATATATATATATATATATATATACACACACACACACACACACACATATATATGTATATATATGTATACATACATATATATGTATATATACACACACACATATATGTATATATGTATATATACACACATATATGTATATATATATATATACGCATATATATAAGTATATATACGCATATATAAATATATATATTTAGTATATATTAGATTTATATTTATATAGCTATAAATATTGATATATTTATATTTATAATATATTTATATTATAAATAGATTATAAATATAAATATATAAATATATAATATAATAGAGTTATAATATAATATATATATAATATAAGTATATTATAGAATATTTATAATATAATATTATAATATAATATAATAATATAAATATATTATATAATATAATATATTTATATATTTATATATGTACTATTTATATATATACGTATATATATTTATTATATGTATATATTTGTATATATATAAATATATACATATATATCAAATCATCATGCTGTGCATTTAAACTTACACAATGACATACGTCAACTATATCTCAATATAGCTAGAAATAAAAGAAAACAAAATCATTAAATAAAAGCTTTTCTGGGGTCTTTAAAATTTCTAGGGTTGCATTTTATCCCCCTATATTATTTTAGTTACTTCTGTTGGCTATAGTTATGTTTTAAGTGATGAAGCTATGTATTTGTTTTCTTGTACTGTCCTTACCTAGTTTTAGATAAAAAAATAGTCTGATTGGATAGGCTGACATTCTTTTACTGTTTTCTACAGCAACTTGTATTAATGTAGAATTTAATAGTTCACTGAAAGTTTGGTATAATTTACATACAAAACTATTTGGTCTTGTATTTTCTTTTCTTTTTTTGTGGTAGAGGGGACATCTTTGACTACTCTTTCAGATTATTTAATTCTCTTTGGTTTATTCCAGTTTTTTTTTTTTCTTGCACCCATTTTAACACTTTAAAATTTTCTAGCAATTTTATATTTTCATCTGGGTTTCAACATATTAATAGATAATTGTTCATAAAATGTTTTATTTTTAAAATTTCCAGTTTCTGTAGTCTCCATTTTTTAATTCTGCATTTTGTTTATTTATGATTGGAACTTATGACTATGATGAGATATCACTTGCATGATTATGTCTTGTTATACAGCAAAAGGAAGATTATCCTGAATGGGCCTGACCTAATGATGTGAGCCCTTTAGAAGCAGAGGATTTTCTTTGACTGTCTAAAGAATAAGAAGTCAGAGAGATGAGCTCTGGATGGTTTGGAAGAAAGCAAACATATGCTGTGAACTGCCTATGGTGGCCATGTGGTGAGGAACTGGGAGTGGCCCCTAGGAGCTGGGAATGGTCCCTGGCTAAGAGCTATCTGGAAATCGGATACCTCAGTCCTACCACTAGAAGGAAATGAATTCTTCCCACAACTAACGAGCTTAGAAGAGGATCTAGCCCTGGCTGACCCCTTGGTTTCAGCCTAGTGAAGACCTGAGCAAAAAGTATAGCTACACCATTCCTGGATTCTTGACCTACAGCAAATGTGAGATAATAAATTTGTGTTGTTTCAAGCCACTAAATTTGTGGTAATTTGTTATGTAGCAATAGAAAACTGCTACATTGTCGCGTCCCACACAACGAGAGTTGTAAGGAGCGAGAAGGGCAGTGCAGGGTTAAGAAAACAAAGTAGCCAATAATAGATTATAGGCAGAGCCAAGAGACCCCCAGTCTCAAGGAATGGACGCCCTGAATCAGGCCTATGCATTAGCTTTTATTAGTTAGGTGGGGAAGTAAAGGAGATAAAGCTTGTCAATCTCAAGATCTGTGAATCCCACACATCATAATAGGAAACTGATTCAAGCCAATCACCCTTGCCTGCAGGCAGCAGAACTGTAAGCCTCAGGATGTTTGTACCTCTCCTAGGGACAAAACATATATGCATATGAATAGATGGAGAGCACATCATTGAATCACTTCCCTTGCAGGTTTTGGGAAGGAATGCAGCCACAGAGGCAGAGGCTCTCCTTAGCCATGGGGAAGGTGGGGCGCTGTGCCCACCTCTACGAACCCTGTGGGTTCTCCTGTTGGTCCCCACTCGACTACGCCTGGCTTGAGTTGTTCCCCCCCCCCATGGGGACTCTTACTTGTCATTGGCTGACCAGCCGTCTTTTTGGGGCCAAACAGGGAGACATAAGGTACAAGCACAAAGGTGAAGCAAAGTCCCTGAAAGGATCCCTCTCACAGACTCTCCTTTCTTTAGGGGCAGGTACAAGGAGACAGACGGGTAGGCTGCTGTGTGGCAACACTATATAAATAGGAATAAAAATAGGAAAAGGGCATTCAGAACAAAAGGGCAATGACAGTTCTGCATTTACCCTGTGGTAATGATACATATCCTGATGCTCTATACTCATCTGGTTCATTTCAGTAATATTGGCTATTGTAGGCTAGATATCTACACTCTGTGAAAAAGCATAAATTCACAGGTTTAGAGAACTTTTTGGAGTTTTCTGTTCTCTTTGGATCTTCATTGGGGCCCCACAAAACTTACCCCTCACCCAAATACTACAATTGGAATAATGGAGAAGATGTTTATTTATGTGTGTAGCAAAAGCAAAGGCATTCCATATTCTTTCTTGCCAAACCCTTCAAAAATTCTAGGTGGAGAGAGTTCAATATGGAAAATCTAAGATGCTTCATTGCTAGGTGAACAAAAAGGTGATAAACTTAGTTGCTCTCACAATCAGTAGAATTTAAGGTGTATAATATTCTAGAGGAGAGTCCAAAGTCAATAAATTGCAATATCATTACATATAAATGTGCTGAGAAGACAATAAATACCACAAATAAAAGACTAGAGATCACAGGAAAGTTTTCCATAAGATCTAAGTCCTAGAGTCTTGCTGTTACAGATTGAATTGTGTCCCCCAGAAGATATATGCTAACCCCCAGTACTTTAGAATGTGAACTCATTTGGAACTAAAGTTGTTGTTGTTGTTGTTGTAAATGTAATTGTTAAGATGAGGTTACACTGGAGTCTGATGGGTCCTTAATTCAATATGACTGTTTATAAGATGACAGCTGTGTGAAGCTGTCAATAAGATGTTTATAAGAAGACAGCTATGTGAAGGCATACATACAAGAGGACACCATGTGGGAAAAAAATGGAGGATTGGAGTGATAGAGCTACAAGCCAAGAAACTCCAAGGATTGCTGTTAAACCACTGGAAACTACGGAGAGGCATGGAAGTCTCCCACAAAAGTTTTAGAGGAAGTGTGGCCCTGTTGACACCTTGATTTCAGACTTCTACCATCCAGAATTATGAGACAATAAATTTCTGCTGTTTTAATCTACCCAGTCTGTGGAATTTTGTAACAATAGCCCTAGGGGACTCTAAAATGCCTGCTAAAGCCTTTACCACATTAAGAAAGTATGACCCAGGAAAATCCAGTGAAGATGGTGGAGTAGGTAAATGTTGTGATTACCTCCTCTCATGACCATACAAAATTACAACTAAACGACAGAATAACCATCATTGAGAATTGCCTGAAGGCTAGCTGATCTGAAGCCCTAAAACTAAGGACATACAGAAGAAGCCACCTGGAGACTTGTAGGAGAAGTGGTGACATGGAATGGGCTGGTCCAGGATTTCAGTGCCAGGGAAAGAAGTCCCCATAACTTCCGGCTGTGAAAACCAGTGAAGACTGTGGCTGAGTGAGATGAAGGGCAGTCGCATTCTCAGGCTCTTCTCTTAAAGGGCCTGTGGATGAACTTACTCATGGACAGAGTCACTCTCTCTGAGTTCTAGTGCTGGGGCAGAAGCTGGAAAGGTGGCAGGGACATATGGGAAGAAACTGAGTTGTCTGGCTACAGGCTGAGGGCTGGAGGGGCAGCTTTCTCTCGGACAGAGTTGCTGGTGGAAACCATTGTTTCTTTGTTGAGCCCTCCCACTTGCTGGTGTGCAGGTGCAGGCAGCCACTATATCTGAGTCTCCATCAACCTGGCTAACACTGTTCATTCACCCTGATTCCTTGAGAACAAGCCCCACCCAACTTTCAAGATCGAATCAGTGATTTTAAAGATAAGCTAGTGGAAAACAGCCTAACAGAGAAACAAAAAGAAAAAAGAATCCAGAAAAATGAAGGTAGTTTATGGGGCCTTTGGGACAACATCAAGTGTACCGACATTTGCATCATACGGGCACCGGAAGGAGAATAGAGAGAGCAAGGAATTAAAAACCTATTTGAAGAAATAATGACAGAAAATTTCCTTAACCTAGAGAAGGAAATAGACATACAATCCCAGGAAGTACAGAGAATCCCAAACAAGATGAACCCAAAGAGGCCCAAACCAAGACATATCATAATTAAAAGGCCAAAGTTTAAAGACAGAAAAAGAATATGAAAAGCAGCAAGAGAAAAGCAGTTAGGTACCTACAAGGGAGCTCCCATAAAGCTATCAGCTGATTTCTCAGCAGCAACTTTGCAGGCCAGAAGTGATTGGCACAAAATATTCAAAGTGATGAAAAGCAAGGACCTACAACCGAGATTATTCTACCCAGCAAAGCTATCATTTAGAATCGAAGGACAGATAAAGAGCTTCCCAAAGAAGAAAAAGCTAAAGGAGTTCAAACCATTATTACAAGGAATCGTAGAGGGACTTCTTTAAGGTGGAAAAAAAAATCAAAATTATGAATAATAAAATGGCGATAACTACATATCTATCAAAAATTACTTTCAATGTAAATGGATTAAATGTTCCAATCAAAAGATAGGGTAGATGAATGGATAAGAAAACAATATCTGCCCCCCCCTTTTGGAATACCAGGACTTATATTTATTATTGCTGTATATCTTTCCCACTTTTTGCACTGCAATTTAAGCTGAGTGAGCTATTGCCAATGGGCACCACTTCTCCAAATCCAAGTGTGAAAGGGAAACAGATCTGTATGATTCTCTTTAATAGAAGATACACCAGACAATCTGTTTGCTTTTGTTCCCCAGAAAAAAAGTAATTAGGAGGGCTGCATGACTGGAGGGGGATCAGGGTGGGAGATGGCACCCACCCTCAGTTGGAATCCACTGTGAACAGCTGTATGTCCTGTGGTTTCCAATACAGGCCTACAGCTGAGATGTAGACCAGAGACCAGACATACAGGATGAAAAACTCTGGTTGCTTATCTTCCACATGTTTGAATTTTAGTTCTGAAATTTCTTCAGCCTGTCGTAGGGCAGTGCAACAATTCCTTTCTAAGACCTGTTCTACTGACAGTTCAGCTCTAGTTCATAGCAACCTTGAGCTAAAGAAGGTAATCACCAGATCAATATTTTGTATTATATCCTAAAATGGAGGATGAGTTTGAAATAGTTCAAAGATATCTCATTTGTAAAGCCGTGCATATACCAAGTTTGGATTGTGGTGAAGAGAATTTGTCAGGCAGGAATTGAGGATCTTTAACATCATCGGAATCATTTCTTCAATGGCATTTAGGTCTTGTGCATAATCTGGTAGAGGAACATCGTTGGAACTTAGTGAACCTCTCAGGACTGTGTGGCTTGTTCCAGAAATTTGTTGTGTTTTTTAGACAGCAAGGAAAACAAACTGATGATCCTCTGGGCAGCATACTGGTGGAGAGAATGAAGCTGTGCTGACGTATTTGCTAGAGCGGCCAAACAATTTGTGTGAAGGTACTTGTCTCTTGTCCTTGTCATGTTGTATTGAATGGTTCTTATTATGACCAATGAGACTCCCCAGTGAAATTTCAGTTAAAACCCATTCTGAATACCAAGTAATATTTTTTAATATCACTTGGTGAATGGATCTATTGGAGCCATCCTCTTCTGTAAGGATTAACAATATTATAAGGGCCATATACACATGGTGTAAATTTCTTTCTTCAACATAATACAGAATCTCTAGAATTGATAAGACAAGATTTTCCACATTTGTGAGAGCCAACATATATATTCTAATATTATTATTTCAATGGAGCAATGTATACAAGAGGAGAGTTGCTTGATCAGATGTCTGCTGTTCACATAGAGCTAGGTAAAAACTGTTAAAATTAATCTGGAAAGCCTGTGGAATTGACGAGGGGCAAGGACTTTTTTCGGTGTCTTCTTAAAGGATGTAATAGCCTGTCGGTAGGGGTTTGGTGTGTCTGCAGCATCTGTCAGGTTGGCCAGCACCAGCAGAAGCAGGAGACTCTGGTTGGTCAAAGGGGAAGAAAGTTCTGTAGCAGCAGCCGCTTTGCTGCCAACACTGCCCAGTGTGAAGACAGTCCAGAGTCTGGTTGCTACATCTGATGCCAGTCTATATAGTGATCCTCCCCTATCTGATGCTAAGGAAAACATGTGTTCCTGGAGGAGGTGGCTTTTCTTGTCTGATAAAGTTATATAATAAGGTTTTCACAAGTTTGCTGGTGTATGGAAGATATCAGCCTCACATCAAATACTTGTGACTGATGCTCTATCGCAAAACTTCCTTGTGGAAGAGTTGGCAGGAAAGGAAAACAACCATTGTTCATATAGCTTCTGCTGATGTTTCATATGTAATATCTAACAGTGAAATATCAGAGATTAACTACATAAACAGAGAGTAATTCTTCCAAAAGATCTTCTGAGTCACAACTGTAACTGCCAGGAGATTTATCTTCATAAGTAAAATGAAGTTGTAATTCCTCCTTAGACATCCTACCAATGAACACTTTCAGCAAACAGCAAATAATAAACAAAGCATTGTGTGTCTGCCAAATGAAGATGTGGTTCTGACATTCTGCTGAAAGTTTTAGTTCTTTGTTTCTAGAAAGGAAGACCTTAATTAATGCACCAAGGTTTCCTGTTTGAGGATTGTTTTCAACTAAAGACCTGCAGACTGAAATAGTTGCCTCCTCTAAGAGCTTCAACTCAGTACTGCTGGTTGGTGCAGGAAAAGAAAATGAAAGAAGCTGATTCCAGAATGGGTCATTCTCAGAGACAGATTCTGTGCCTTCTATCTTTTTTAAGTATTCATTTTTAGGTAGATCACCAATTCTGCTGCTGTTTGATCCCATCTTCTAATCTGGTAGAATACTTGCCCTTAAACCTTCATTTCCACATGACATCACGTCTCAGCCCACCGGGAGATCTGCTTGGAGCTCACCAACAGACCAGTGAGTGGCAGATGGGGAACAGAAGAAGCCGCGGTCACTGCTGCTGCTGGGGTGGTGCACACCAGATCAGGCCTCCACGAAGAAAACAAGACCCTACATATGCTGTCTACAAGAGACTCACTTCAGATTAAAAGACACACACAGACTGAAAGTAAAGGGATGGGAAAAAGATATTTCATGAAAATTAAAAAAAAAAATCTAGAGTAGCAATACTTATACGTGACAAAATAGACTTTAAAACAAAGGCTATAACAAGCGACAAAGAAAGACCTAGTAATCCTACCTCTGGGTATTTAGCTGAAGAAACTCAAAATGCTACTTCAAAGAGACTTGCTCATCCATATGTTCATTACAGCATTGTTTATAATTGCCAAGTTGCAGAGATTGCCTGGGTGTTTGTCAATGCATGAATGAATAAAGGGGAGGTAGTACATATATATATATACACACTGGAATATTGCTCAGCCATGGAAGCGAATGGGTTCTTTGCTTATATGTGGAATCTAAAGAACAAAATAAGCAAACAAACAAAACAGAAACTAATTAACAGGTACAGAGAACATTTTGATGGTTGCCAGACAGGAGGGGGTTGAAGATGGGTGAAAAAGGGGAAGGGATTAAGAAGTACAAGTTGGTTGTTACAAAGCAGTCATGGGGGTGTAGGGTATAGAATAAGGAATATAGTTAATAATATTGTAATAACTACAGAGGGTTCCAAAACAATGTATACACATTTTAAGAAAGGAAAAAACTATTAAAATTGTAATACTCAATATATACTGATAACGAAAGATGAAAACAAGTCATGTTTGACTTCTGCAATTAGAAGAGGTGCTCAAAGTGGTTACCATCAGTGTCCAGACACTTCTGATTATGGCGAACTACTGCGTGAGCAAAGTTGAAGTGTCCACTTGTATACAGTTTTTTTTGTCACCCCCAATATACAAAGTCTGACAATTAAGTTCATGAACTCATCCTAGAAAAAGAGCTACATAACTCATTGCTGAATATCACTATGGTCACCTTCGAAGTACTCCCCTTGGGAAGCTATTCACTGATGCCAGCATCTAGTCCACCCTTCAAAGCAATTTTGGAACTCTTTTTCTGAAATGGACATGAAAGCTGTCCTTGTATTACACTTGATGTCCTGAATGTCATCAAAATCTCTTCCATTCAATATTTCCTTAATCTTCAGGTAAAGAAAGAAGTTATTGGGGGCCAGATCAGGTGAGTAGGGAGGGTGTTCCAATACTGTTATTTGTTTATTGGCTAAAAACTCCCTCACAGACAGTGCTGTGTGAGCTGGTGCATTGTCGTGACACAAGAGCCATGAATTGTTGGTGAAAAGTTCAGGTTGTCTAACTTTTTCACACAGCCTTTTCAGCACTTCCAAACAGTAAACTTGGTTAACTGTTTTTCAGGTTGGTACAAATTCATAATTGAATAATCCCTCTGACTTCAAAAAAGGTTAGCAACATCGTTGCAATAAATTCACATACTTAATTGTAAGACTATATATATATATATATATATATATATATATATATATAATTACAGTTGACATTCAATATTATCCTACTTCACCTTCAGATGTATAGTGTATTGGTCAGGCATCTACACAGTCTATGAAGTGTTCACTCTGATAAGTCCAGTGCCCATCTGGCACCATATAGAATCTTTTAATAGAAACGTTAAAAGAAAAGAAAGTCTGACCCACTTACATCTCGCTTTATGTGGTCTGAAGGTATTTATGCAGGGGGTCAATCACACTACAGAGTTTGGATCACTGCTAACTGAAAAGTGGAAGGTGGCAGGTTTATCTCCTGGAAATGCTTCCCTCCTCCTAGCCAATCCTTCCAGCTTGAAAAGGGTGTGACCCTGATTAACAGTTTAATACATAAACAGTTTAATAAATTAACAGTTTAATAGTTTATTAAGGGATCTATTTAAGTTTCTTTCACTTGATTAGCGCTGACTTTGGCTCACAAAATGCTAGATCTTTTCCTAGTTATTTACACATTATCTAGAAACTGCTACTTCCTTCCAATTTTTAATAATTCCATTTGCTTAAGAATAATTTTCAAACACCAACATTTTTGCTAACACATTGAACAATATTTCTCAAAGTTTGTTCTATGTATTGTCAAGAGGTACAATTTAATGAAAGACCTCTGAGGCCAGATACATTTAGAAAATGGTGAATTAGACAAAGCTAAGCATGTTTTGCCCTCTCTTTCTTTCTTATATGTTTTCTCATAGTCTTTATTATGTTGCTATCTGTAGGGGACCTCTAAGGTATAGGATAGATGGGGAGAGATTTACAGTGTCTCTCAAAGTTATTTACATACTTTTAATTTTGAAGGAACATTCTGAGGGCCAGTGTCATCCAAAGTATACTTTGAGAAATGCTGGCTGAATCATGGGATTTTTAGAGCTGGAATATAGTTGAGATGATTTATTATCCTAATCTTGAGACTTTAAGTCATCTAAAGTCACACACACAATTAATGGTAGACCTGAAACTTAAAACTCAGGTTTTCTGAAGACCAACATAGTTACTGTCAATCATTTTGTACAACTTACATTTAAAAATAGAGCTTTTAATATCACGTACTTTTATTGTGTCAAAGCAAAGGAATTAAGCCTATAGTTTTCACATTTAAAGTAAATATAAAACTGATGCTCTGTCTTTCTTTCTGTTATCTGAATAACACCCCCTAAAATTGTTAGCATTTTCTTTTTGATCAGAACTATGCCTGCTTTTCATGAGAGTAAAGTGTTGCCATTAGCTTTTGGCATTATCTGTCAATGCAGAAGGCAATTCAGAAACAGATGGGGACCAGAAGGTCTATGGATGGCTGTGAGGAGAGTGGAGGAGTGGGAGACAAAGAAAGAGCCTTCCAAATGAATGATGTAGGAACAGCTGAGTCAAACCTGAGCTTCATTAAAGTTTCCCTTTTGTGTCCTGAAATTTAGAAACATTAGCATTCTGCACTACCCCTCGGGGTTTCTCCTTGCCTTTTCACAGACTTGGGAGGCAGTGGCAAGCAGCCTTGCTCCATTGTCAGTCCCAGTGAGGCCCTCACACTCTGTGTGCCTGCCAGCAAGTTGATAACTCCAAGAAGCTGATCTCATCCCAGGCACTTGGGAAAGTGTGTGTGTCCTAGGACTGGGAAAATCTTTGTCAGAGGAGTCTTTTGGGAAATATCAAAGATAACCATAGCAGTCTTCTCAAATCATTTCCCTTCAATATTATTTTCCTGACCCACTGTAGGAAAACTCACAAAACTTAATTAAATAGACCTTTGGAGATACGTGAATCTAGTCCACAGTCTCAAAGCATCAGTTCATGGGCCATTTGAAGGACTGTGGATGAGCTTCAAAGAGTCTGAGAATCCCTGCAATGGTATGAAAAATTTTGTGACTAAGCCAGCCCATTTTTTCTTGGAAAAGAATCCATAGTTTTCATCAGATTCTCAAATGAGTTGGTATCCCCCCAAATTTTAAGAATCATTGAGTTAGCCTAACTTTCCTAGCTTACAGAGTTGAGGAAACTGAGTCCTTGAGAAGCTGAATGACTTTAATAATAAAATTCTACATTTTTGAATGGAGGTTAGGCCTGTAGTACTCTTTAAATCCAACTCAAATTAATCATGTAGCATTAAATGAGCAACTTAAAACAAAACGAAGCCTTTCTCCATATTTGGGCATTCATTTGGAAGAGAATCTGGGTTCCATATGGGGCTGTTTATTCCCAGATGAGGGTCTTAATAATTATTTATAAGATATTCAGAAATGAGAAGACAGAGTTACTTCCTCTGCTATGTTATTGCACATATTTTTTTTGTTCACTCCTCTGCTCAGCATCTTCTTTTTCTAACTTAAAAATAATCATAATGAAGTAGTCTCATTATGTAGGGTAGTCTCATTTTGTGTGGTGCTTGGCTTCTGTATCAGTCAGAATGCAGCTCGGAAACAGTATAATCGCTAGGATTTTTAGCGGAGGGAATTAATAAAAGGAATTGGTTACATAGGTGAAGAAAGAACTCAGCCCCCAATTGGTAGGAGAGGCAATCCAGAGAATAGCAACAGCAACATTCTTCTCCCTCTATTGTAGCAGAGGGAGAAGTAGTGTTTTCAGATCCTAAAATTTGGGGCTTTGTGGAAGGATCTAGAACCCTCAGGAGGTCTGTCTAGTGGGAGCTGGAACCACAGAGGAGACATAGCTATTGTCACCAAAAACAGAGAGAGAACGAGAGAAATACTTGACCTTCATTACTCCAGCTCTCTAGTCTTCTGCCATTTCCTCCCACTGGCCACACGTACCTGGAAAGCAGAGAGCAAGAGACCTTGGGAACTGTAGTTCCCTGAAATACAGAACACAGTAGGAGACGGGGTAGGATGGACACATCCAAAAACAGCAGTCATCTGGCCTAGGTTCTAAAGCTAACAGGAAGAGCTAGGTTGTGAAGAGTCAAAAGCCCTTAGGAAAATGCCGCTTTGGAGACAAGCTCACATCCCTATGAAGTTTAGTTCTGCCACTTTTACCTCTGGTGTTGAAACAGAAAATTCTTTTCCTGATTGATCAGTAGATGCCATATTTGGTTTTGCTCTGGGGTCATTTTCTATGAAAAATATGAATATTTCAAGGCTAAAATTGTTCATCTCACTGATATGCTCATACCTTGAGAGTTTGCCAGAAATTAAGAAGAACTGGAGTAAAAGCAGTTTCACACCTTCCATTTCACACTCACTTAGAAATCTCTCTCTCTCTCTCTCTCTCTCTCTCTCTCTCTCTCTCTCTCTCTCTCTCCCTCTCCCTCTCTTCCCTCTCCCCCCCAAGATATGCAATATATAATAGAATAGGTGGAAGAATTACCTACCCTATATAATTGCTATCATCCTTGTCCTTTTCATTCTTTCTCTTTTTCCAGAGACCATATGTTTGAAACTCATGTAAGTTAAATGCTGCTATAATGCTGCTCGATTCCATTGAACTCTACTATATACTAAGTGAGTATTCTGCTGAGGTACAGAAATAAAAAAATTGTGAGACATGGTTCCTGAATTTAATGGGCTTGTTTGGAGTCAGTAGAGTTAATGCAGACTATTGAAAAAGAATTCAAGAAGAGACAATTGTACAAGAAACTAGTTTATTTTGCATGGTAGACTATTTTTCTTCGCAGGAAATATTTTTAAGAAATTCATAATTTAAGGTGTGTTGATTCCCTCAGAACAGGCCTAGTGACATGACACATCAAGGAACCAAATACTACATACAAAGCAATGTCCAGTAAAGACTGATAATTTTGATGACTCCTTGCCCACATAAAAATTATTCTAAAAGAATGGTATGTCACCCATGATGTTTTCCTCATCTGTCTTGTGAATTAATTGGTAACATAATGTATTAAGGGAGTGACAGGATGTTACTTGGACAAAGTCAGGAAGAATCAGCCAGGAGCCTTCCCTTGGTTGACTTAAAGAAGAAAGAATCTTGATTACTGGTCTAGTGGGCACTCTTCATTATTAACCAGTTACTATTAACTAGTCACTGATTATTATTTAATGTGGTGTGCATTCAATAATGCAGTAATATAATTTCTCATTGACCATAACCACAGGCATTCTAGGTAGATATTTCCCCCATTTTCAGGTGAGAAAATCAAGGCTCAAAGGGATTAAATAATTTGCCAAGAGCCATGCAATTTTTTGTAGCAAATCAGGACTCAAATCCTATTCTTCTGACTGTAATGACCTTGTTCCATGAGATAACATGATTTTATAAAATCTACTGGTAAATTGACAAAATTTGATAATATACATGATTTTATAAAAAGTGATAAAATATTTTTGTCACATTCACCTGATTTCTTATAATAAAAATGGCTGATGTGACTTTCAGCTATTAATTATTAAAATGGGAACATAGGGAAAATATGTGATCCTTTATAAATCTTTTAATAAAAATTTTAAAAGTATTTGGAAAAATCATGCCCACAGGACAAACAGAATGTAAGTTTATCAGAGGACAGATTTGACCATGTGTTAATCACACAAAAATCTCAGTGATATCCATAAAGTGAAAATAATACATGTTATATTCTGGACACATCAAAGAAAATAAAACTAATAAGAAAGATAAATAAACCAACCTGTACATTTGGAAGTTTAAAAATAATCTCTTAAAGCCTTTTGTACTAAAGAGTTAAATAAAAATTAAAATTAAAAATTAAAATTAGAAATAAATAAAAATTAGGCCACTTAATACCACAAAAAACCTGTAAGACACTGCCTGAATAACACTAAATATTTCAGTCTTAAAGAAATTTATTAGGAAATAAATATTTTTATGATTTTCAGATGAGGAAAACTTATGAATACCAGAAAACTAAAGTTTGAGAAAAAAATATTGACAGATTTAATTACGTAAAATTTTATAACTTTAATACGGAAAATGATACCAAAATCAATGTTGAGAAACAATTGACAGAGATTCAAATTTGTATATTTACATATAAAACAAAGGCTTAATACACACAAAATATAAATATGCCATACTTAATCAATAAAGAAAAAAGTTATCAATGTAATAGAAAAATGGGTGAAAGATATGAATAGGCAATTCAGATGAAACACAAATGTCCAAAAAAGCTTTTAAAATATGTACATTAAAAGAAAATGAAGTGATATTATTTGCCCATAAAATTGGCAAACATTTTAAAGCTTGACATACTGGTAGAGGGTAAGTGTATGGAAAAACATATAGTCTCATAGACTGTAGGATGGTGAGTAAATTCATATGGCATCTTTGGTGGGCAAATTGGCAGTACTAATTTATATTAAAACTATGCATGTCCTTGAAACCAGTAATTTAAATTCTATAAATTTATTCTACAGTGTTTGTACAAGGATGTTCATTTTAACATTTGTAATTGAAACAAACAATATAAGAAATCCCTCATATGTGCGTAAATTTAAAAATTGTTAAGTAAATATGATGTATCTATATTATAAAATGCCCTTTTAGAAAGAATATATAGCTCTATATATACTGAAATAAAGATGACTATTAAGATAGAAAGGTAGTTACAGAACGATGGTATAATATGATTTTATCTGGTTTTATATATACCATGTTTCCTTGAAAATAAGACCTAGCTGGACCATCAGCTCTAATGAGTCTTTTGGAGCAAAAATTAATATAAGACCCAATATTTATTATATTAGTATATTATATTATATTATATAGACCCGGTCTTATAGTAAAATAAGACTGGTCTTATATTAATTTTTGCTTCAAAAGATGCGTTAGAGCTGATGGTCCAGCTAGGTCTTATTTTTGGGGAAATACGGTGTATATATATATATATATATATATATCCAACTTCTAAACATTTTTCTCTTCTAAATACGTATCTGCAACTGCAATGCAGTGTTGTCTGCCAGATACAGGAAAAACTTATGTCTTAGTTATTGTATAGGCAAGAGCCAGGCTATGCACAGCTGTCATCACTTTTTTAATGGTTATCACGTCAGTATAATTATGCCATTGTTGCCTCCACACATGGTTGAGTTTTAAATCTGGATCCTTGTCACATAAAACATATTCAAAAAAGATTATATCATAATGTAGCAGTAAAACAAAAAGTTGTTTCTGTGAAAGAATGAGTGTTATTCTGTACACAATGCAACGCAATTGCCAATTACACAAGAAATTGCCAAGTATCTCAGAATATATCATTGAATTTTCAAAGCTAGAAGAGATTGTTACGCTTTTGTTTTTCAAATGTATTATGAGAGCTTATTGCACAGGTAAGTAACATTTCCCTACCCAAAACTTGTCTGGCTTTCAGGAAATGTCATTTAACTTCACTTGATGAAGTTAATTGAAAGTGAAAGTCAATTGAATTGAAAGTCAATTGAAGGCAAAGAAAACCAAATCAGAAATGAAGATCTTGATCTTCAATATGCTTTGAGATTCTATTGTCAGATGTTATAAAGTCAAAATTGTCATCTTGGGTAATAAAGAGCAGAGGTCACCCATGCTGCTATGCACATCTGTGATGGTTCAGAAGCGATTCAGAAGAATCATTAGACTTTGTTAATGAAGAAGCCTGAGACTCAAGCTTTAATTGTAACCTGATCGACCTTGTGACTGTGATTGCTGGAGAAGATGGTTTTAACCAACAATCAAGTAAACTGTTGGAACCACTTCAAGGTGCGTAAGCTATAGCTTTAAACCCCAAATCTCAGGTTAGTATACCCCTTATCAATACTTTAGCCTGTTCCAAGCTTATAGTTTGTTCTCTTTGGTTTCAGGTTTATATATAAAATTTTGAAATCTTGTGATATATGAAAAATTTCCTTCTAGGTCAAACTTTGTCCTTTCCTTCCTGGACATGATGATATGTTACCCTACTTATGGGTCTCATGGCAACAAGCGATAGTGGGGGTGGGTCTTTATGAAAATGGACACCCCCCATAAGACATCTGCCCTAGGTGAGGCATTATGTGAGCTTCAAGAAAGAGATGGCTAGTCTTCTTAGACATGGGAGGCCAAGCTGCTTCCACTATCAAGGACAGAGTATCCCTGCTTAGATGTTAAATACTCAAGTAGGGGAGTGGTGAGAGCTAAAGCTGACTCAGTGTTGTGTAATAAAATAATTGACTATCACAGGTGATAGAGTACAGTTTCCAGATGAATTATATTTCAAAAGTCACAATGCTGCATATACTTTATACCATCTTTCTGAGAAAGAAGCAAGTTGTGGAAAACCAAACCAAAACCAACAAAAAACTTTGATCGTAGGGTCATTGTTAAGATGGTAAGTGCAGCGATATCCACTGAGCCTTGTCCCATTCAGTCTCAGGACTGCTTCAGTTGCTAGAATGTTATCTTTAGAATATGTAGTTCAACCAGAAATGCTCATAAAGACCAGGTTCAAATACAAAAAAGGGCTAACTTACATAAATTTCCTGTGCTTTATTCATTTGCACAAGCTTTAAAACTTTCACTTTCTGTTAAACCCACTTATCTCAGCAGTTATTGACAATAGAAACATCCCTGAATTTTTTTTCTTATTTCCTACATTCTTCATGAATCTTCCCCAAACCTGTATCCCTCCTATGTCTATCCCAGCTGAAACGTTAGTAGATAGATAGCATATAAACAAGAACTGCTTTTGGATATTTCCATTTTTCTTTCCATTTCCTCTTTCCCAGGCAAAAAGAAAAAAAAAAATTATGGCTTCTTGCCTTTTATTGGAGTATAATTCTCCCTTGTGTACATTTCAAATTCAGCTGCATTCTAACAGCCTAACAATTACTTGCATTCTTTTCGTCTTCATTTTTTTTTTTTAAATTCATTTAAAAACAATTCACCTACTTTACAGATTCATAATTTTTGGACAAGGAAAAGACCTACCACTATATCATCTGGTTTGATTCTCCCACTTAGTGCCAGAGCAGTCCCCACAATTCATTTGCCAGTGATAATCTTAGTTCATTTAAAAAGTTTCAAACACTAGTATTTATAATATTCCCTTGGGTTATGATACACCGGGTAAGAGGCTTCATTTAGGAACATTTTCTTCTTTTCCCATTATAGATGTAGTTAACCCCCACAAGAAAATTTAAGAACAGACATACATGAGTAATATTTTGACTTGGTTCCTATTTTAAGAATTTTCGTATTCTAGGACTTTAAATTGAATAAACTATCATCTATAAATTATCTTAAAATTAGATGTTTTCTGCTTTATATGCAGCTACCCTGCTTTCCCCTCTTTCTTTGCTTTTTTCCTTATAGTTTTATTTTAACATCTTTAGAACTGTGGTAGGTGCTAAAATGTCAAATATTATTAGTTTTCACTTATTTTCATGAAAATTGCCCCACAAGATAAAGTTAAATCAGGGAGATGACAGCCTTGATTTTTAAATCTTTCTCTATAGAGTGTTGGCTCTTCCCAAATTATCCTAAGCCTCTCCTTCAAGATACAGTTTGGTTCTTGTGTCCTTTGTGAAGTTTTGCCTTGCTTATTAGACCTTATTAATCGCTCTCTTGCCTGTATCTCTTACATTACTCCTAACTTAGGCAGTATGTGTTCTTATTTACAATTTCTATGCATGCTTGTGCTATAAAGTGGAATGTAACCTACTGGAATTTAGGGACTTTGTCTTGTCCACTCCTGTCAGTCAATGAGCCATATAGTAAATCAACCCAATAAATGTGCTGGGTTGGGTAGGTGGATTAATTTTTAAATTCTGTTTTCTTCTTACAATTTGGTCATTTTTTATGACTGGCTTAAAAAAAAAAAACTTGAGTAATCTAATTGTTAACTAATTTAATGCACTTAGATTTATTATTTATTTATTTTTCATCTTTGTGATGCCATTTATTAAAATGAAAGAAAAAGAATATAGTAAAAAGAGATTTACCATTTGAAAACTACATTTTCTTCCTCAGCACTGGATGACACTGAGGTGAAAGTAGCTTTCATGGTCCTTGATTTCCCTTTGTAAAGGAAAGCATTATGGGACTTAAGCAGTGAGCGTTAGCGGGTTCCTACTCAAACCCATCTCCAAGAAAATGGGAGAGAGAATCTGAGATAAAAGTTCTGTTCAAGGTAAAAAGATTACAATCCAAATATTTTGTTGCAGCAAACTGTTATGCCAAGTTTTCCTTCACTGAATGATTACTAAAAATGAATGATAAGAGGTTCCTGCCGAATCTCCCATCCACTTCCAGTCATCACGGTGGAGACATCGGAATAGGAACTGCCAGTGGGGGTTTATGGGCCATAGGATTCCACAGGGATAAAGGAGATGAGCTGGTTGGGAGCAGTAGCTTAAAGAGAGCTGATCCAGAAGGACTTGTGAGCCTTCAGAGGTGCAGACTCAAGAAGCATATCTGGGTGCCTCTGGCTGAATTTAGGTGAGCCCTGGACATATATGGTTGCTTTTATAAAGATGAAGTTGGGAAAACAGTCCCTCCCTGTTGTTTGTATGGCTGTTTGGATGGTGGTAGGAAGCCTGAGGGCAAAGATGGTGTCTGGGCACATTTAGTTCTTTAAGAGGTCAAGCTTTATTCCAGTGCCACATGCTGAACCACACGTACCAATTACATGATTGGTATTACCAGAGTTGCTACTAACTAGTCTTCATCTCCAATCTTGGCCTGACTTTTGTGTTCCCTTGCACTTCACTTCCTGTTGCTATTTTTCTTGTCTTGGATTAGTTCCTCAAGCTTGCAATTTCCTTGGCTCCTGTTTCAGTTTTTGACATTTGGCTCATTTTCTTTTGGCAAATGTGTTTCCAATGACCTATGCTTTGGGATGGTAATTATGAATGATGTAAGAAGAGGATCTGAACAGATTGAGAAGATACTTTACTTACATACTTTATAAATATTTTTATTAAAATATAGTTAGCATAAAATACTACAGTAGTTTCAGATGTACACCATAGTTATTCAACATTTATATACCTAAAGAAGTGATCACCATGGTAAGTCCAGCAACCATCTGACACTGTACCATGCTATCACAGTATTATTAACAAGATTCCCTATGCTGTACATTACATCCCCATGACTTATTTGTTTTATACCTGGAAATTTGGACCTCTTATTCCTCTTTACCTTTTAACCCCCCTTTTTAATTTTTAAATTACAGTTGACATTCAATATTATTTTATATTAATTTCAGTTGTAAGCATAGTGGTTAGATGTTTGTATAATTTAAGAAGTGATCCCCCTTGACTAGTCTAGTACCCACCTGGCACTATGCATAGCTATTACCATATTATTGACTATATTCCCTATGCTTTACTTTATTTCCCTGTGACTATTTTGTAACTACCAATTTGTAGTTCTTGATGCCTTTATTTTTTTCACCCTGCCCCCTGAATCCCCTCCAGTCTATCATCCTGATAAATCTAGTATCTACCTGACACCATACATAGTTATTACAATATTGACTATATTTCTTATGCTGTACCCTACATCCCCACAACTATTTTGTAACAACCAACTTGTACAACTTAATCCCTTCCTTTTTTGCAGCCACCTCAACACACCTCCCATTTGGCAACCATCAAAATGTTCTCTGTATCTATGAGTTTGTTTCTGTTTTGTTTGCTTATTTTGTTCTTTAGATTCCACATGTAAGTGCAATCATACTGCATCTTTCTTTCTCTGTCTGACATACTTCACTCAGCACAATACCCTTCAGGCCCATCCATGTCACCACAGATGGCAAGAACCCATTCCCTTCACGGCTGAACAATATTCCATTGTATACATGTACCACCTCCTCTTTATCCATTCATCCATTGACAGACACCCAGGCTGTCTCCACATCTTGGCTATTGTAAATAATGCTGCAATGAACATATGGATGCACATGTCCTCTTGACCTAGCGTTTTGGGTTTCTTCAGGTAAATATCCAGAAGTGGGATAACTGGGTCCTTCTTTGTCACCTGTTATAGCCTTTGTTTTAAAATATAGTTAACCTACAATATAGTTTTAAAATATAGTTAACATACATAATTATATTGTATAGTTAAAATATAGTTAACATATATACAATTTTGTCTGGTATAAGTATTGCTACCCCAATTTTTTTATTTATTTGTTTCCCTTTTCATGAACTATCTTTCTCTGATCTTCAGTCTGTGTGTGTCTTTTGATCTAAAGTGTGTTTCTTATAGGCAGCATATGTAAGGGTCTTGTTTTCTTATCGATTCAGCCACCCTGTCTTTTGATTGGGACATTAATCCATTTGATTTTAAAATAATTGTTGATAGATATGTAATTATTGCCATTATATTATTCTGTTTTGTTGGTGTTGTTTTTTTGTCTTACAAAATTTCTCTAACATTTCTTGTAATACTGGTTTGGTGGTGATGAACTCCTTTAACTTTTTACTGTCTGGGAATCTCTATCTGTTCCTCAATTGTAAATGATAGCTTTGCTGGGTAGAGTCATCTTAGTTCTAGGTCCTTGCTTTTTACCAATTTGAATATTTTTTGCCAATCCCTTCTGGCCTGCAAAATTTCTGTTGAGAAATCAGCTGACAGTTTTGTGGGAGCTCCCTTGTAGGTAACTAACTGCTTTTCTCTTGCTGCTTTTAAGATTCTCTATCTTCAATCTTCAGCATTTTAACTCTGTTGTGTCTTGATATGTGTCTCTTTAGGTTCATCTTGTTTGAGACTCTCTGTGCTTCCTGGGATTGTATGTCTATTTTCTTCTCTAGGTTAGGGAAGTTTTCTGTCATTATTTCTTCAAATAGGTTTTCAATTCCTTGCTCTCTCTCTTCTCCTTCTGGTACTCTTATAATGTGAATGTTGGTAAACTTGATTTTGTCCCAGAGGTTTCTCAAAATAGCCTCAGTTTTTTGAATTCTTTTTTCTTTTTGCCATTCTGTTTGGCTGTTTTCTGCTGCCTTATCTTCTAAATCACTGATTCAATCCTCTGCTTATCTAATCTACTGTTGATTCCCTCTAATGTATTCTTCATTTCAGTTATTGTATTCTTTACTTCTGTCTGGTTCCCATTTATGTTTTCTGTCTCTATTTTTATGTTTCTTATGTTTTTGTTGAAGTTCTTCCTGAGATCACTGAGCAACCTTATAAGCACTGTTTACTTGTCTCCATTTTGTTTAGTTTTTTTTTCCTAGAACTGTGTTCTGTTTTCTTATTTGGGACATGTTTCTTTGTCTCCTTATTTTGGCAGGCTCTCTGTGTTTTTTTTCCTATGTATTAGGTAGAGCTGTTGTATTTCCTGGTTTTAGTAGAGTGGTCTTAAGTAGTAGTTGTGCTGTGGGGCCCAGTGGCACAGTTTTCCTGGTCACCTGAGCCAAGTGCTCTAGGTATGTCTCTTGTATGGATTGTATGTGCCCTCCTGTTGTAGTTGAGCTTTGGTTCCTGTTTTCATGTCAATGGAAGGGATTCACCCTCGGGATGATAGGTTGTAAGGACTGACCATGACTACAGTGGAGGAGCTGTTGTGCTGGGGCTGACCCTACAGAGCAGGATTTGCTTTAGCAGGTCTCTGGTGCCTGCCCACTCTGCCCCTTGGGTATGCCATCCTTGGAGATGAGCTGTTGATGCTCCAAATTGTTCCAAAGCTGGCCATTGGGTGTGCCAGCCCCAGGACATTCTGGGAAGGGCCCCACCACAGGCCAAGTTCAGCTGCAGCCTGTGCCCTGCCTGAAACCACCTGGCATGAGCCACAAAGAAATCTGCAGATGGCTATCACCTGCACTGGTCTTGGAGGTGCCTCAAGAGGCAAAGCGTGAACTAAGGCTGGTTGCTACTAGAGCCGTGCTTAGGGCTGCTCAGTCAGAGGTATGGGACACGTTAAAGTCAGATGTTGCTTGTTTGGGTTTTGTGAGCCTTTGAGAGATTTTGGAAAGTCTGCAGCATGTGTCAAGACAGGCTGTTTGTATGGAAAAGCCACTGGAAGCAGCTTGTGTGGGCTTCCAAGTTGTGTGAGGAGGTGTCTCAGGGAATCCCCGGGGGTGGTGTGCAGATGAATGGTGTTAGGCAGGGTGATGGAGACTCAGATATTGTGGCTGCCAAGTCTGTGTGCAGGGAGCAGGGAGGGCTCGACAAAGAAACAATGGATTTTGCCAGGACTTCTCTCTGGGAGAAATTTGCTCCTCCAGCCCTTACTCTGGAGCCAGATACTTCAGTTCCTCCCCATATGTCTTTGGTGTCTTTTGAGCTGCTGCCCCAGTGCTGGAGCTCAGAGCATGTGAGTTCATCAGTGAGTAGGTCCATGCATGGGCCTTTTAGGAGGAGAACCAGGTACTGCAGCTGTCCTTGTCTCACTCAGCCACAATCTCTGCTGCTTTTCACAGCTAGAAGTTGTGGGGACCTCTCGCCCCAGCACTGGAACCCTGGGCTGAGGAGCCTGGTATATGGGACCCTTCGCTTCTCAGGTGGGGGAACTTCTGTAGCCAAGATAACCCTCCTGATTTTTATTCATCACCTGCGAGTGTGAGACCAGCCTGTTCTGTGTCTCTGCCCTTTCTGCCAGTCTCAAGGTGGCTTTTTCTTTGTGTCCTTAGAGATAGGGCTTCAGTGCAGCTAAACTTTAGATGATTCTCAGTGATGATTGTTCTGTAGTTTAGTTGTAATTTTGATGTGGTCACGAGAGGAGGCAAGCACAGAATTTACTCCACCATCTTGAATGGAAATGCCCACTTTTCTTACTTTATTATGAGGATTTTATTGATAATCCAGTTATAATGAATTGGTAGTAACACCAAGCTTTAATATCTGTGTATAAATATTATTGCTTTTTTTGTCTTTTGTAGTATTTGCTTAAACATCAAATATTTGAAAAGCATTCACATTGTCAGTGAATGCACAAAGCATTCAGTAGTGTCAGTTCTATAATTCTCAAGTGATCCTTTTGTTTTCTTTATAAGGCTTTGAATTATAAGCATACCTTGAGACATCCATGAAGAGGTCCCCATGATGAGTAAATCTAAGTTTATATTTAAAGTATTATGGTCCAGGAAAGAAAATCAAACTGAAAGGTGTCTAACAAGGTCTTTGCTTGTTTGGCGGTGCTATAAGTAGAATAGTCCCTGCTCTTTTTGTAAATAAAAATGTATTCTATAGTGTTTCCACTATTTTCACTAGTCTTTCATAATAAGATTTTTTCCCCTTATTTAAATATTTATAGCAATACAAACAGCATGAGACAGTCCAATAGAATGTTAATAAATTTTTCTGTCAAAACAGTTATCCATATTTTAGAGATGCTTTAAATAAACATAATTTTTGATAACGATATTCCATAAACTAAAGACCAGAAGACATTTTAATAGCATGAATAAAGATCATTCAGCCCATCCCACCTTTAAAAAATACTTCATTTTTTAGATAATAGCATTTTGTTTTGGGGTCTTCATACATATTTCCTACAAGTTACACAAATGTAAAAGTAATTTCTTTCATATTCATGCATATTCCTTGTTCTTATTTTATATTTCAGGAATCTCTGTCCTTAGGACCTTATAAAACATTATTAAGATGTTTGAAATCATGCTAGAATCTTTAGATTTATTGTGTATCATTTTTATCTTTCATAGCCATTCTATGAGCAGGATTTAAATACATATTTTGCTAAAAATGTTTGATAATGATTAATGCAATTTAAATATACACAGGTTCAAAGATTAGATTTCTAAACATTTTATTATTTTAGCACTTTTATATTACAGGGTTAAAATTGTGTTATGTACTCTCTCTGCAGAAATGTGTAGGGACCCAATTTTGTTCATCCTACCAAAATGAATTAAGATCTTGAGAAATGGAGTTAAGATGATTTTTTTTTTGGATGCTGAAAGTTAGTCATGTGTTGAAACTTCTGGATATGAGTATACCTTAATCCTTTTTGGAATTTGAGCACATTTTGGTTTCCTCATGTTCTGATGCCAGAATTTAGTCTGGTTAATAGTATTTTTGATTTGGATTTTGTTTTCAAACTCTTTCAATATAAGTAACTGATTGGATAAGTGAAGTTTGCTTGAAACAAATTGACCAAGGAACATTCCCACCTATCTCCTCCAATATCTCTACTTTACATTTTGGTGCCACAAAGACAGTTTGGGAATGCCATGCCAACTCCTGTAGTGTCTTGAGGTACTCTTTTGATCGAAAATCTATAATAATTTCACAATTATTTTCCAATTAAAGTTCTTTGAATCAAGGTTTCAAAAGAGAGTGTGTAGGCCTCAAAGCTCATAGAGCTCAGGTGCTAACGTTCTTTATCACCAGTCTATAGATTAGACTACTACTTGAACCACTGTACACATGGACTCTTCTTTGACTGGATAAATTATTGATTAAATTGATTGGTTAATTTCTTAAAGCAAGGTGCCTGCATTAGTGGACTAGATTTCAAGGACATTTATTAAATAGTGAGTCTATTAGAGAAATCACTAGATTATCATTACTGCCTGATAGCAGATTGTCCCATGTGTATGGCAGAAGGAGTTTGATCTAATGGATGAACTCAAAATCACAGTGTGTGTGGTGTTGGTAAGTGAAAAGGTAGCCTGGCTCCTAGGATGGTGGCGAGATATCCTGTGAGGGCTATATATTTTGTTACTTCAAAACTGCAACCTTTAAGTTTTAGAGTTTAAAGCATTGTTTGTTGAAGTATGATCTATTGATCACCTGTAGGTTACTTGGGGTGCTTGTTAAAATGAAGATTCTCAGGCCTTACTCCATACCTTGTAAATCAGAAACTGGGAGGGTCAGGATTTCCAACCCTCATTTCCAACAGACTCCCTTAATTAATCTAATGTGTTGAGAACAACTGAATTTACAAGTAAACAAGGCCTTTTCTGCCTTCTGTCACTTTAACCACTAATATTCCATCTGCCCTTCTTTTTGCAGTCAGAGAGATTTTAGCATGGCACTTCAGAATGGCAACCCATTGGGTCACTACAATAAAACACTTGGAGACTTTAATCCAAGTAAAATGCAAAAGGGTTATAGAATCCTAAAATCCCTACTGTATAGTAACAATCTCATTATTTTTGCAACAAAGAGATTTTAATCTTTTCATGTTAAATATCTCTTTTGCAGAAACTCTTATTGCCTCTTGTCTGCTAAGCAAAATGCAAATATGACAGTCCAGATTGACACAGAAAAGCAAATAGAAGATAATCATACATTTAACAGTAGAGTTGTTTGCATTCCAAAATGATTTATAATACTATTCTTTGGAAAGCAAGCAAATTTATTACATTTAAAATGGAATTCAGCCTGGTAATATATAGAATTCAAAACCATTTTTTCAGGACCACCTCTATTATGTAAATGGAGATACCTTTTGGTTGGTATCTCCAACCAAATGGTTGGTCGATGGCTTTTTTTGTGAGGACCCTGGAAAAGTCAGGAGGTTTTGGTGGGAAAATGTATAGATAGCTGAGGATGACCTGGGATGCATCTAACTTCACCATCTTGCCACAGCTGTGTGTTGTGCGTCCTTGCTCATGGGTTGTTGACTAGCCACTTGCTGTCTAACATCACTGTGCACTTGAGAGATATGATTTCTAGAGGAACAGTCAAATTTTATTACTGTACCTCTTCAGATCTTACACAGGTGATGCTCAACTCACTGCAATTCTGGCCTGAGATTCTTTGTCTTTAAAATTTGGGGCTCTTAAAAAGACTTTCCTTAAGCACTAGAGAGCTCAGCTCAGATGCTCCTTCTGTCAGTGCTTGCAGCAGAGGACCTCCTTATGGGCAATTTGCACACACATTTTACCTCTGCAGATCTGTTTTCACTTTGAGTTCTTTACTTTTCTGCCCTGGCTTGCATTTTGTATAATCTTATAGCAACAGAGAAGATTAAGTTTGCCTCAGGCAGTTTGGAATAACCACAGGGCTAAAACAAAGGGGGTTTTTGTTTTGTTGTTATGGCATGTTTGAGATTTCAGTAGTTGGTCTAGTAATAAATTCTAAATATTTAAATATTTTAGAAGTTTGAATCTATTTTCCATTTTATCTTTTCAAATATTGCTTTTACTTTAATCATATTATTCTGGATATGACCTTTGAAAAACAAAATTTTTCTGCTTTCAACACTTGCTTCTCCCTAGAAAAAGAACCAAGGATTTAGCTTCAGTAATTTATATCTGTTGATTGATAGCTTGATTGCATTTTGACTGAAACTCACTCTCTATAATGCAGTTACCACAATTAGCATATGTCTCTGACAATTTTCACTCTAATTAAGATACAAAAGGTTTTATTTTTCCTCTTAAAAAAATTTTATGTATTTGTTAGATGAGGAGATAAAATATAGACAACACCTCAAGATTACAATTGATTTGGTATTTTAAGGGTAACTGGGATGGGAGTTGGGATGGTAAAAGATAAATGGCACAAGAGATGGCCCAGAGCATCTTCTCTGGAGGGTTCTCTGCACCCCAAAGGAGAGGAGCCCATCTGATTTAGTGCAGGATGCTGGGAGTCTTTCATTTGTCACCAGATTCTTCTAGAACCCAGAACTATATGGCTGTGACCCCAAATACTGGTGCCTTAACCAAGTTAGAATTTTTTTCTCCATCATACAAATTTGTAGGCAGGCCATTGTTGTGGGTTGACTTGTGTCTCCAAAAAGGTATGTTGAAGTCCTAACTCCTCATCCCACCTCAGCACCTGCAAATGTAACCTTGCTTGGAAATAGGATCTTTGCAGATGTAACTAAGATAAAATGAGGTAATCCTGGATTACAGTGTGCCCTAATCCAATGATTGATGTCGTTGTAAGAAGAGGGAACTTTGGATGCAAAGATAAACAGGGAGAATGCCACGTGAGGTTGGAGGCAGAGATGGGGGCAATGTATCTACAAGCCAAGGAATGCCAAGGATTGCTGGGGTAAGGGCCAACACAAATTAAAAATAAGAGTCTTCATTTGAAAATAAGGATAGAGACTCTCTCTCTTTTCTTACAGCACTTACTTTAGAAAACTTTGAACTATAAGTTCTTTCTCTATTTCTTTGACATGTATGTAAATCTCTTTAAAGGCTTAATACGCCTCTTGCCAGCTCTCTGCCAATTAGGAAGGTCTTTTCCAAGGATTTGTGAGCCATCTATTTGAAATGCAATCACTGAGGAAGATAGTATCCCTGTCTCCCAGTTTCTTGGGAGGGTAGGAGCCTAACTTCAGTAGGAGGGTAGGAGCACTTCACTCCAAAACTACCTCCTGTCATAAAGATATGAGAAGTCTATTTTTCCTTTGGTTAAATTCCATTAGCAAACAGATGGCTACCCCAGTTACCAGGTGAATCTAGATAAACTGTATGTGCCAAATGGAGTTGTCAAGTCCTCTTATTTGAGAACTAGTCATTGTTTATCTCAATAACATGTATGGAATGAATTGCATCTGCTTGGTTATATAAAATGGTGAGATTTCTTTGTCTTTTCAGTCTCTTAGTGGATTGTCTGATGGACATCACATTCTGATTGAATGCTTTATTCAGTCATGAAATTGTTTCTTTTTCTTCTACCTTTATGGAGAGGTTTTTCTGTGTTGGGAGAAGGTTTTGTTTTAATTACATTTCCTCAGTACCAGCAACCATCAGAAGCTAGGAATTGGCAAGGAAGGATCCTCTCCTAGAGGTTCTGGAGGGAGCACAGCTCTCATGATACATTGATTTCAAACTTCTAGGCTTCAGAACTTGTAGTGGGCGGGTGCCTGTAAGGCACCATCACATGACTGAGAAGCATGAGATAGAGGAAGTTACTTGGGTCTTTAGGTAACACCCACATTCTGTAGGGTATGTCCAGATGGCTTAAGACCATCAGCCTGAGGCAACCCTGCTTACGTTAATGCCCCTCCACCCAGCACAAAAATGTATATAACCCATGATTGAGCTGCAATAAAGAGAGACTTGATCAGAACTCCTGTCTTGTCTCCGGTCTTTGTGTCTCCCATTTTCCTCCCTTCTAGGTACTTCGGGGTCCCTCGTGTAGTGTCCCGCGGGTCGGGTCAAGAACTGTGAGAGAATAAATTCCTGATGTTATAAGCCACCCAATTTGTGATAATTTGTTTTGGCAACCCTAGGGAACAAAAAACAATAATCCAGGGATAGTGTGGCAGCTTAGCTCCAAAAGGTCCTCAAGACTGAGACCTCTAGCCTTTTGTTTTGCCAACCAGAAGGTGTTCTCCTTGTTCTCATAGTTCTAGATGGAGAGCAAACCATCACATGTGCATTCCAACAGCAGGATGAGGCTAATACCAACTCTTTCTTAAAGAAGATTCCTGAAAGTTGTCACAGGAACTTCTACTTCAATCTCCTTGGGTAGAGCTTAAAGGTCACATAGCCACCTTTAGCTACTTGGAAATATAGTGTTTATTTTCTGTGCCCATGTGCACAGCTGAAAAGTAGATTACTTTGAAAGAAGGGGAAAGATGGATATTAGGGACCACTTGCATTCTCTGAATGTTGCCACCTGCCTTCCTTTTTAGTTTCCCTGCTTGAATACATTACACATTCTTTCTTACTTTCCTAATCTGAATTTACCACTTTTTCACACTTTTTATCACCCAAAACAATCAGATCCATATTTTGTAATTTTCCCTCGGTCTGATGTTATTTGGTTAGTTTAAAAATGTTTTCATATGCATAACACCCTCATGCCACAATTTGACATCCTAAAATGTACTCTCATGACTGACAAATTAGGTCCATTTCAAAGAGTAAGAATACATTTTTTTTTTATTAAGAAAACATATTCATGGTAACAGTACCTACCATATTAGTGAATTCAAGAGAAATAAAAAATAAAACTGATCTTAAGTTATCTGTACATGAACTAATTAAAAATAAATCTATTACATTACAGCATGTGGTACAGATTTTAAACTAAACTTCTGTCTTCACACAGGCATGGCTATTCTAGAAAATATAAATGAGAAGATCTTCAGAAAATACTCTGAAGAATTTATGTGAGAATTTATAAACTGTAGAAATATTGAATCTTTAGCTTTTATTGTACTCTAAAGTTGGTGTAATCTCATAAAAACATCTGTCTAAATTTAGTTATAATTGATAATCAATTTTCGGGGGTGGAATAAATGTTTGTGGTGGAGTTTCTGTTTTTCTAAACTTTGTTCTTCAGTTTCATGTTATTTCTAAATCTTCACACTAAATAAAGTTCCTATCTGTTTCACAGAACATGGAAGGACATTTAATTAGTGTTCCTAAGTACATCTTTGAATGAAGAGGAGTTTTACTCTTTTTTTCCACATGCATTGAGTCCTCAGTTGAGCTCTTCTCTCATTTGCTTCTTGGTGTGTTTCTGTTTTGTTTCAGCAATGTGTACAGCACATTCCTGTTTGCACTAAAAAATTGTCACATGGATTGTTTTGACTGTTTCCATGACATGCAAATGTCAAGGATTTAAAAAAATTGTTCTTGTCCCTAAAACAAACCATATTTATTTACACATCTAGGTAACCAGAACTCTTAAACGTTATCATTTGTTCTTCTTCAGACTGAAAAGAGAATATTTTTTGTACTTTTATGAGAGATTGGCAAAATGCCTGTTAGCTCCCTGACCTCCTGCTAAATATCACTGTGGGCTTTTACATGTTTCCCCAAAAATAAGACCTAACTGGAAAATAAGCCCTAGCATGATTTTTCAGGATGACATCCCCAGAACATAAGCCCTAATGCGTCTTTTGGAGCAAAAATTAATATAAGACCCGGTCTTATTTTTGGGGAAACATGGTACCTGCTTTATAGCTTTTTAGCTATTAATAGTACCTTGAGCAAAGTTTACCATAGGCCTGCCTACAGCCTTTGAACAGAATTTCTATCTAGTAGCGGGTATTGGCAAATGAGGCTAGAACCGGAACAGCGGGTCAAAGGGCCTTCAGATTTCCACATAGCAAAATTCTCTGAGGGATTCCTAAGGTCCAAGCTACCTGTTTGGAATATCAGAAAGAGGAAAATGTGAGGAGACTCCATCCAAGTTAGTTTCACAGTAAATGATCCTGTCGTACAAGTAAGTCTGAAGGTCAGAGCAAGTTATGAAATTTGGGAGCCATTTATGTAGAGATGATAACTGAAGCTTTCTAAAAAAAAAAAAAGAGAGAGTTCAAACAAAAACCTGAGTGGTACCCAGAGGAAAAGGAAATGGGGTCAGAAATGTCAATGATGATCATGAGTGAGCTAGACCTCTGGGTTTACTGGCTAAGAGAGCAGTTTCAGTAGTGTAGAGGAAAACAGGCCTGATTTTCAAGGGACAAAGAGACAAGTGAATGCTGAGATGCAAGTAGGGGTGCAGATGGTCACTTGAGTAGGTGTGTGGGGAAGGGGAGGGACAGGATGGAGTAGCTAGTGGAGGTTCCCCAGAGGCAGACACTTTTCAGGCCAAGAAGGTTCTCAGTAGCCTTGTGTGCGGAAGCAGAGGAGAGAGTGATGATGCAAGAGAGCGGGAGAAGGTCAAGGGGAGGCTGTTTGGAGTAGGGGACAGAAGCACGGGCTTTGGACCCTGACAGTGCTTGCTGGAACCCTGAAACTCTGTGGTGGGATTGGGCAAACTACTGACTTCCCTGATTCAGTTTTTTCTTCAGTAAAATGAAGATATAACATAGTACAATAAACTGACGCCTGGTATCCCTACGGGCCTGGGGAGAGATGAAAAGGTTTTAGAGAGTGTCTATTTGACAACATGTTTACTTCACAAACAAGGAATCTAGACGCAGAGGAATAGAATGACTTGCTTAAAGTGATGCAAGTAGTTAGAGAACTAGAATTTGCACACGGAACTTGATTCTTAGTCTTTCTCTGTTTCGTCGAACAAGTGCAGTATGAGCCAACAGCACCGCCTATTGATGAAAAGGTCCTGCAGGCCTTTCCCTTCCCCCACGGGGGAGTGCCCCGAGTCAGGAGTGCTCTGTCCAATAGGGAGCCTTGGACAGGCACCCTGTTTAAAGAGGGTCATTGGCAACTTGATGAGAAACTAGAGGTTGGTGAGTAGGGGGTTGAGGTGGAACTTTACATTGGATAAGGGATGAAATCATGATTTTAAAAAAATACTATTTTGGAAAAGCAGGCAAACTTAATTCCATGTATCTTCACAGGAAGCTTTGGACAAAGGAGAGTTTGGCTGAAAATGAGGAAGAACTCAGAATTTTCGGCATTTAAAACATGGAATGGAATTACTTCCCTGTGAAGTAGTGCTTGTGGGAAGATCAAATGAGTATCTGTCAGGGATCATGTAGGAAGCCACTTTTTTTTTTTTTTTAAATGAAGGGTAGTTTAGAAAAGTTTTAGAGTTACAGAAAATTTGCAGAGATAGTACAGAGAGTTCCTGTCAACCCCACACCCAGTTTCTAGGGAGCCACTTAGAAAGAGGAAAAACACTATCTAGGACAAAAAGAGTGAAACTCAACTCAGAGTAAAAAAGGAAAAAGCAACCCAGTCATTCATCAGGCTGGGACACACCCAGATAAACCAGAGGCAAAATTAACAGGAGACGCAGTTTCTCTCAAGGCCATGCAATTGCTGTAAAATGCTGTACTGACCTGGTCTTTGAGTGATTGCATTTTTCCCAACGATGCCCCAGCTTGGCTTTTTATACCCATCTTATTACTGGGACTATCCAGTTGCTAAACTGACCCTACCTCACGATAGCACTCAGTCCCTTGTTAATCCCCATTTTTCCTAATCTTGCCCCAGAAACAGCAACCATTATAGAACTGGTTCCTACTTTCCTTGGGGCCTCCTCAGAATCTTTCACAAAAGTCACACTTTTGATAGGACTCTTCCTTGTTGAGTAGCATGCCATGTTTCCCTCCTTTGCTGCCTCTAGTCAATAAGTCTGAGTTTTCAGGCTATGGCTTGTCCCACGTGGTCTTTGCCTGATGAGGTGTTAGCAGCTTTTATAAGAGGTCTGGTGGTATCTGCAGTACCTTTTAGAGATTTAAAGTTGACTTCGTGCATGAGTATATTGGAATGGCCTATTTGATGTGATTCTGGGGGCAATAGTTGAGTGAGACATCAAGCAGCCTTCTGGAGTGTCTGAGGGGATGATTTGGTTGGTAAAGACAGAGCAAGTCTCTGCTCTACTAGCTTACTATTTTTAGATACTGCTTCTATTTTGGTCAATGGACAATCAGTGATGGCTACAACACTAATAGCCCCCTTTGCTTCTGTAAATTCCATTTATTGAGCAGATAGAATGTACCAGGTGGTGCGCAAATGCTTCCAGACATTATTTTATTTCATCCTCACAATATTCCAGTTTTCAAATTGGGAAATTGAGGTTCTGAGAAGTCAAGTTACTTCTCCCAGGTAATAAGTAGCAGAGTTAGGATTTGAACTCAGGGCCCTCTTACTCTGTGTACTCTTAGCTACCATTAAACTATTTCTTTACAGATTCTCAGTAGCTCCCAGTATGAGAGGTTTCAAGTGTGGGTTCTCCCCACCTCATCCCCCAGATGTGTTTCAGAAAAATCTTTTAACTTTTGTTAATTGTAGAACAGATCTTCAGTAGAGAGGGTTCCTCGTTTTCCTGGGTATTTCCTGTACTAATGGAGAGGGAGCAGCCTTTGCTGAAAGTAATTCTGGCTTTTGCTTTCTGTGCAGAACAGAGATCAGTGTCACCAAAGTAATTAAACCCCCACCACGTTGCCCTAGTATCCCTCTCAAGTTTAGTGACTTAGAGTGTGTATTTAACATTATTACAAGTTTTTAAATCTCCGATACCTTTTTGTAAGCGTCTTGCTTAATCAGGAGGGTCCAGTGGTAGATTCTGCTACTTTGGCTTTCGGTTCATTTCCTAGAAGAAGCTTGAACTACCCTCATCCTGGATGAAGTTGCTTGGGACACAGTGCAAGCTGGTTCTCAGTGTAATTTGTTTGGCTGTGGCCTAGTGAAATACTTTTTTTTTTTAATGTTTGGGAGACACCTGAAGGGAACTTGCTTCTCTTTAGGAACCCTTCACTGATTTACGCTGTTTCAGTGGGCTAGCCAGTAATTCCATAAGGACCAGGGGGACTGACACAGGCGCTTCCCCCACCCGTTTCCTAAAGAACTTCAGGAGCAAGTGCTTGCCAGAAATGTGACTGCTAACAGGGCTCCTGAGAATACCTAGCCTCTCAAAAAGGGTGGGGTCAGGTCACTTTGTTCTTTGTCAAAGTCTTTTGCTGATGTAGTCTCTATTAACCTTGTTTCTATGCTGGAGTCAAATGTCAGCTTAGTCACTGAAGAAACAATGCTAAGTAGAAAGCGCAGAATGTTTCCATCTGGTAACTAGAGGAATTGGAGAGTGGGGCACTGTAGCTGCAAGAGGCTTGAGATGGGAAATGGGAAATAGTTAATAGTATTTACATGAATATTGGTGGGATGGCTTCATAGGGGCTATGAAATAGGAGAATGTGATATTTATTATAAATGTGTTTGCAGCAATAAATGCTTTTTAGGGAAAAATCCTATTCTTGGAAGGAAGTTATACTCCCAGACCTAAAAGATTTATTTTTCCGTATCTAATCCATCTGATTTAATTAAGGTTTGTGAATTGTGAGGAAATGTATCTAGAGGCTACAGTCCCAGCAGAGAATGTCGAAAGAAGATCAAATATTCCTTTAACATATATTCTTTAGTAGAAAGCTGGCGAGTCCAGTAAAACAAACAAAATACACACGCAAAATTTGAAGTCAGAAAGATCTAAAATCAACTCCCTACCTTGTTTCTTTCTGTGAAGTGTTGTATAAATTGCATCACCTCTCTGAACATCAGTTTGTTTGTGAGACAATAACCTAATAGGCCTTCCACTAACATTAAATAAAAGAACATAAGAATAAGGACATAAATGTAAGAAGTGTATAGTGGACAGCAAATGATGTTTTTAATTTTTATGATTTAGATCTTATAAATAAGAAGGGGCTCTGAAGTCAAAGAATATGTGGATGAGAACAGAAAAATTTAACTCTATAATCAAGACTTGCTTGAAAATATAAGACACATTAAAATACATGTTAAAATGATATGAACAGGAGATTAAAGTAACAAAAAAGCCATTTTGGGGGGAAGGAAGGAGAAGTAATTGCTGGCCCTTGATTACGGTGAGAGGCTCTCTCTAGCTCTCCAGAGGGCAGCCTGTCTCCAGTGGGCTGCCTGGCCCCACGCGTTAGCAGAGGAACGAACACCTGGAGGGATGAGTGGGGCGTTCACGAATGCACCTGGCTCTGTAAACTCACATTTCCCATCCCAGAAATTTTAACAGTCTGGCAATCAGGAGCTACTCTTTGGTTAAGAGGAAGGCTTGCAAGAGTGTTCTTGGAGTCCAATCACAGGAATTTGACTCCATTTATAATTAGCCAGTAGTTGCTCAGATGGTAGTAGCAATAAAATTTAACTCTTTCATGAAGATCTTCATGATGTTGCAAATTTTACTCAGGTGATATTTGATCTGTGTACAATATGGCTCAGATTTACATGGTGTAGCCACTCTCATGAGCTTATTTCATTACAGATCCAGTTTCCTCTCCTTTATATTAAGATGTAAATTCCTTAGTCCCATAAAAACATATCTTTATTATCTCTCGGTCCAGGAATTGGATCATTTGTCTCAAAATTATATTTAAAATACACATAAAGTGTCACTTATAAACTTTTCCCAGTTCCTCTAGTCCTCACTGATTGCTTTTTCCTTTGCACCACGTAAGTTAGTATGGTTATTAATTGTATTTGGATTATTATTTTTTTTTCTCCCTGATTAGATTGTAAGTCTAAGAGCTGGACTTACATCTCTTACTTTTTTGTATTTCCCATAGCATCTATCATTGGAGGTGCTCAACAAATATTGATTACGTGATTTTTGCACATGTTAAAATTATAGTATGCTGAAGTGAAATAAATTATTTACTGAATAATCACAAAAATAGCATGCAAAAAGGGTATGAAAAATAGCAATTCTCTTTTGACTTACTTTGATTTTGCTTGGATTTAATGGGAATTGGCTTTTGATTAGTCAAGCACAAAAATGATCTTTTTTTTTTTGAAAGTCTTGGTAAGAAAGGCCTCCACCATGGTCTTTAAAGACTTCATCATATTCAGTTTATTTTCAGGGGTGTGCATTAATGTAAGCTCCTGTCCCTGTTCTTATTTTAAAAACACTGTTACAATATTCAATGAGTACTGTGGATTGTTTTTAAAGAAAGCAATTCATGACTAAACTGCATTACATCCACTAGATGGCAGGCGATGGCTAGAGAAAGGAGGGAGAACCTGAATTATGATTATTTTGGGGGATTGGTATATTTCCACTAAGCTGTCTCAGTCAACAGGCCTTGCCAGTAACTCCTTAATTTCTATAAAGTTCTTCAGCATTTGCTTTCCAGAGATTTAAAAAGCGATTGCAAAACATTCCATGAAATATACCGGCCAGATATTTTTCCACTACCACATCTAACTCTACACTGACCTTTCATTCCCCCCAATTTTCTTAAACCATAAATTGTATCCTGACCTACCATGGAAATTAAAATAAATTATAATGAGCATAAATGCATTATTCAGCAACATTACACAAGTTTTTATTTACATGAAACCTGCAGTTTAAAGTTTGTTTAGGAATTATTATTTTTTAAAACAATGGAGTGAAAAATACAGTTTTGTCTACAAGTGTCTAAGTGCTCTCTGAGACAGCTTGGGGAACATTGTCTCAAGTTCGTCAGCACTTCCACTTGACATGTCCTGTGAAAGTTTGAGATGATCGTAAACCCCGTTGGAGAACTCTCCATTCCATCTGCGTGCTTGCCTCCCAAAGTAGTCAGAAAAGTGTTCTGGTGTTTGTGTGTCTTGATTGGCCTAGCCAGGCTCCCTGCACCCCACTTGTGCATTTGTTTTACATTTTTTGCTACATTTTTCACATATGGTTCATCAGTTAGGGATGCTAATAAGATTCAGAGAAGAATTGAAAAGCTCTACTTGTACCTCTAAATTAAGAGAAATGAATGAAATCAATTCAACTGTGCTGGCTCTCATAGTTTCTTCGAGTTGTAGAATTCCCCGTCGCTATGAATGAGACTTGCAGTGAATTAAGTAAACTGCCAATTAATTTATGGCATTCAGATTTATCCCTTGGAATTTATAGATGTTATATTTCAAAAGCTACTGAACAGATATTATTGCATATGGGCTGATTACAAGGTTCATATTTGTGGTCATGAGCAACCATGTCTGGTTTAGTCAGTTGAAAATGAAAGTCTCTAACAATAGCTAGGTAAATGAGCCTTTTGAAATTTCAGAGGTAAGAAAATTTGATAGAATTACTAAACTCTCTTCACTGATAACCACTCACTGATAACTCAGCATAAAGAAGGATTATTAGCTGAATGCAACAGCATTAAAAAGAAATTATTTCAATGGGATAAGCTTGTGAGCCTTCGATTATTTTATGAAAAGGGAAATTCTCAATAAATGGTAAGATTATTTTGTGCTTTGGGTTATTGCTACATAGGACACTGAAATGGTGTTCATTCAAAACACTGTGCTGTTTTCATCGTACAACACAGAATGCAGATTTTGCAATTGTCCCATTGATTCAATCTATATAGATCAGCGAACAGACACTTTGGAATATTGGAAAAAATTGAGATTTTAGAGTTAAATTTTGAGTATCACGAGGACAGAAATGAACACTATGTGCATCGGATACCTCTGTGATCTAAGGTTCTTTCCTGGCAGAGTGTTGAGCAATAAGTGTCGAGGTCAGTGCCTGGGGCTGAAGTCCCAGGGCAGCACCTATATCTTACCATCCTCAACTGTTAAAAGTTTTTGATTGATACTAAGAGATGAAAGCACAGGATCATTGATTTGGCCCCCTCTGCCTCCTGTCTGGTTGTATTAATAAACACTATTTGATTATATTTTGTGCATTTAGTATCCAGCTTTTCAAGGTATAATTAATTTTCCTCAAACTCTATGATGTAATATCTAGTAGAATAAAACAAATGAGTGGTTACAACCATTACTACATTTGTATATAGAACTAATAAAGAGGCTTTGTTCCGGCAGCAACTGATGCTTGCCGCTGGCAAAACCTGTTCATTTAGCCTAAGGAATCACTGGAAGAAAATTAATAACTAATTTGTTCTTCAATAAATATTTACTTAGTGCCCACTATTGCCAAACATTAACTGAGTGAAAATTGAGTTAGTGCCCAGTGTTTTCAAAACAAAATAGTTGTTTGAAAGAAATGGAAGGCTCAAAATTCTTGCAACAAGATTTCTACCCTTGTCCTCAAGACTTTTTGACACCATTAGAAATAATCTCATCATTAGAAATAGCTGGCCCATCTCTGCAAGTCTTTTAAAAATTGTCTGTTTTACAGCCATTCTATTTGCTCATGCAACTCATTCAAAATATGTACAACCAGCATGTAAATAGTCCCTGACTCTTTATGGGTATTAAATGAATGCATAACAGTGCTATTGGTGTTTGAAATGGATGTTGACCCTTTTGTTCATATTTTGATTTTTCAGTTCAAGCCCAATTATGTCTTGTTTTCTCATTTTGTTTGTGTTTTGGAAACCAAACATTATTTTGGTTAACAGATTTTCCTGGATGCTCTGAAGCCTAATTTGAAAATTCTTTTTAAAATAGTTACTTTCTGACTCTTCTCATCAGTTCATCAGAAAATCTCAGCACTGTGGGTGACTGATTTTCTTCTTTTTATTTTTAATGGCTTTATCGAGGTAGAATATTTATGTAAAAACTGCATATGTTTAAAGTGTACAATTTGATACAGTTTGTTTTTACATTAAAAAATAATTTTCAAGGTTTTATTATGCAATGTGCTGTTTTTTCTTAAATGAGCACTTAAGCTATTCTATTCTATTCTATTTATTTATTTATTTATATTAGTTTCAGATGCACAAGACAAAGTAATACTTAGACGTTTATCATTTATATCCCTCACACTGTGTGAACCCCCCTCCCCCATCCACTATCCTCTGACATCGCATAGAGCCATTACATTTCCACTGTCTTTATTCCTAATGCTGTACTCCGCTTCTCGTAAGTTTATACATACATATATATACATACGTATCTATATAAAATTATAGTTGACATTCATTATTCCTCAGCTTCAGCTTCAGGTGTACAGTGTAGTGATCAGGCATCTACATCATCCGTGAGGTGGTCTCCCAAATGGGACAAGTGTCCATCGGATACCCTACAAAATCTTTACAACATTATTGATTACATTCCCCAAATTAATTTTCAAAACCCCGTGGCCATGTTGTGGTTACTGACTATTTTCTAATCCCCTCACCTTCCCCCTTATCCCCACCCCCCTCCCATCTAGCAACCCTCAGTTTTTCCTCTATGTCTCCAAAACTGTTTCTGATTAGTTCATTCACTTATTCTTTTCTTTAGATTTCACATATAAGTGAGATCATATGGTATGTGTCTTTCTCTGTCTGACTTATTTCACTTAACATAATGTTCTCTAGGTCCATCCAGGTTGTTGCAAATGGTAAGATTTCTTTCTTCTTTATGGCTGCGTAATACTCCATTGTATAAATTTACCACAGTTTCTTAATCCAGTCATTTACCGATGGGCATTTTGGTTGTTTCCATATCTTGGCTATTGTGTATAGTGCTGCAATAAACATAGGAGTGTCTAAAGTTTTTTGAATTAGAGTTTTGGATTTCTCTGGAGAGATACTTAGGAGTGGAATTGTTAGATCATAAGGTAGTTCCATTTTCAAATTTTTGAGATACCTCCATACTGTTTTCCATAGTGGCTGCACCAATCTGCAATCCCACCAACATTGCACAAGGGTTCCCTTTTCTCCACATTTGCGTCAGCACTTGTTGTTTGTTGATTTATTGATGATAGCCATTTTGATTGGGGTGAGGTGGTATCTCATTGTGGTTTTTATTTGCATTTCTCTGATGGTTAGTGAGGTTGAGCCTGTTTTCATATGTCTGTTTGCCATCTGTATGTCTTTTTTAGAAAAATGTCTCTTCATGTCCTCTGCCCATTTTTTAATTGGGTTGTTTGTTTTTTTGGAGTTGAGTTGAGTGAGGTTTTTTATAAATTTGTGATATTAACCCCTTATCAGATATATCATTGGCAAATATCTTTTCCCATTCAGTAGGATCCCTTTTTGTTTTATTGATGGTTTCCTTTGCTGTGAAAAAACTTTTTAGTTTGATGTAATCCCACATGTTTATTTTTTCTCTTATTTCCTTCACGCGAGGGGATATATCAGTAAAAATCTTACTCCAGGTAATGTCTGTGAAGTTTCTTCCTATATTTTCTTCTAGGAATTTTATGGTTTCAGATCTTACATTTAAGTCTTTAAGCCATTTTGAATTTATTTTTGTATATGGTGTGAGGAGGTGGTCCAGCTTCATTTTTTTGCATGTGTCTGTCCAGGTTTCCCAGCACCATTTATTGAATAGACTGTCTTTACCCCACCATACATTCTTGCTTCCATTGTCGTAGACTAAATGGCCATATAGGCATGGATTTATTTCTGGACTCTCTATTCTGTTCCATTGATCTATGTGTCTGTTTTTATGCCAGTACCATGCTGTTTTGATTATTGTAGCCTTGTAGTATAATTTGATGTCAGGTATTGTTATACCTCCCACTTTGTTCTTATTTCTCAAGATTGCTGAGGCTGTCTGGGGTCTTTTATGGACCCATATAAATTTTTGGATTATATGTTCTATTTCTGTGAAAAACGTCGTTGGTAGTTTGATAGGAATTGCGTTGAATATGTCTATTGCCTTAGGCAGTATGAACATTTTAAGTATATTAATTCTTCCTATCCATGAACATGGTATGTGTTTCCATCTATTTGTATCTTCTTTCATTTCTTTCTTCAGTGTCTTATAATTTTCTGAGTACAGATCCTTTACTTCTTTGGTTAAATTTATTCCCAGGTATTTTATAGTCTTTGAAGCAATTGTAAATGGGATTGTTTTTTTAATTTCTCCTTCTGATGTTTTATTATTGGTATATACAAATGCAACTAATTTCTGAATATTAATTTTGTATCCTGCTACTTTACTAAATTCATCTATCAGCTCTAATAGTTTCTTGGTGGAGTCTTTAGGGTTCTCTCCATATAGTATCATGTCATCTGCATATAATGACAATTTTACTTCCACCTTACCAATCTGGATACCTTTTATTTCTTTTTCTTGTCTGATTGCTGTGGCTAGAACTTCCAGCACCATGTTGAATAGAAGTGGAGAAAGTGGGCAACCTTGCCTTGTTCCTGATCTTAAGGGGGGAATGGTTTTAGCTTTTCGCCATTGAGTATGATGTTAGCTGTGGCTTTATCATATATAACTTTTATTATGTTGAGATATTATCCCTCTATTCCCACTTTCTTAAGGATTTTTATCATAAATGTCTGCTGGATTTTATCAAATGCTTTTTCTGCATCTATTTATATGATCATGTGATTTTTATTTTTCATTTTGTTAATGTGGTGTATCACATTAATTGATTTGCAGATGTTGAACCACCCTTACATACCAGGGATGAATCCCACTTGATCATGGTGTATGATCTTTATAATATATTGCTGAATTCTGTTTGCTAATATTTTGTTGAGGATTTTTGCACTCTATGTTCATTAGAGATATTGGCCTGTAGTTTTCTTTTTTTTGTGGTGTTTTTGTCTGATTTTGGGATCAGGATGATAGTGGCTTCATAAAAAGTGTTTGGGAGCCTTCCTGCCTTCTGTATTTTTTGGAAGAGCTTGAGAAGAATAGGTGATAATTCTTTTTTGAACGTTTGTTTGTTGGGAGATTGTTGATTACTGATTCAATTTCCCTGGTGGTAATCAGTCTATTGAGGTTTTCTGTTTCTTCTTGAGTTAGCCATGGAAGGTTGTATGCCTCTAGAAAATTGTCCATTTCTTCCAGATTGTCAAATTTGTTGGCATATAGTTGCTTATAGTAATTTCTTAAAATTTTTTGTATTTCTGCGGTGTCTGTTGTCACTTCTCCTCTTTCATTTCTGATTTTATTAATTTGGGTCCTCTCTTTTTTTTTAATGAATCTGGCTAAAGGTTTGTCGATTTTGTTTATCTTCTCTAAGAACCAACTCTTGGATTCATTGATCTTTTTGTATTGTTTTTCTGGTTTCTATTTCATTTATTTCCACTCTGATCTTTATTATCTCCTTCCTTGTACTCCCTTTGGGCTTATTTTGCTGTTCTTTTTCCAGATCCCTTAAGTGTGAAGATAAACTGTTGATTAGTGATTTTTCTTGTTTCTTTAGGTAGGCCTGCAATGCTATGAATTTCCCTCTTAGGACTGCTTTCGTGTCATCCCATAGATTTTTGTGTCGTCGTGTTTTCATTTTCGTTTGTCTCAAGATATCTTTAGATTTCTTCCTTGATCTCCTGGTTGACCCATTCATTATTTAGTAACATGTTATTCAGCCTCCATGAATTGGTGTGTCTTCCAGTTTTTTTCCTGTAGTTCATTTCTAATTTCATAGCACTGTGGTCAGAGAAGACAATTGGTATGATTTCAATTTTTTAAAATTTATCAAGACTTGTTTTGTGGCCTAACATATGGTCTATCTTGGAAAATGTTCCATGTGCGCTTGAGAAGAACATGTATTCTGCAGCTTTGGGGTGAAAGGCTCTGAAAATATCGATTAAATCCAAGTGGTCCAATGTGTCATTTAAGGCTGCTGTTTCCATATTGATTTTCTGTCTGGAAGACCTGTCCCTTGTTGTCAGACGTGTGTTGAAGTCCCCTACTATGATAGTGTTACTGTTGATCTCTATTTATGTCAGTCAATGTCTGTTTTATATATTTAGGTGCTCCTATGTTGGGTGCATAGATGCTTACTAGGGTTATGTCCTCGTTGGATTGATCCCTTTATTATTATATAGTTCCCATCTTTGTCTTTTAATATGTTCTTCATTTTAAAGTCTATTTTGTCAGATATAAGTATTGCAACTCCAGCTTTTTTCTCATTTCCATTTGCATGAAATATCTTACTCCAACCCTTCACTTTCAGCCTGTGTGTATCTTTTGATCTGATGTGAGTCTCTTGTATACAGCATATACAAGTGTCTTGCTTTCTTATCCACTCAGCCACCCTATGTCTCTTGATTGGAGCATTTAATCGGTTTACATTTAAAGTGATTATTGATAGGTACATACTTATTGCCATTTTTAAATTTGTAGTTGGATTGTTTTCATCTTTGTTCTATTTACAGCAGTCCTTTTAGTATTTCTTGCAATGCTGGCTTGGTGGTAATAAACTCCTTTAGCTTATTATTTTCTGGGAAGCTCTTTATCTCTCCATCAACTTTAAATGATAGCCTTGCTGGATAAAGCAATCTAGGTTGTAGGCCTTTGTTTTCCATCACTTTGAGTATCTCCTGCCACTCCCTCCTGGGCTTCAATGTTTCTGTAGAAAAGTCATTTGATAGTCTTATGGGAGTTCCCTTGTACGTAACCCTCTGTCTTTCTCTTGCTGCTTTTAGGATTCTCTCTTTGTCTTTAACCTTTGCCATTTAACTATAATGTGTTTTGGTGTGGGCCTGTTTGGGTTTATCCTGGTTGGAACTCTCTGCACTTCCTGGGCTTGTATGTTGGTTTCCTTCATCAGGTTGGGGAAGTTTTCAGACATTATTATTTCAAATATGTTCTCAATCCCTTGCTTCCTCTCTTCACCTCTGGTATTCCTATGATGTGCATGTTGTTGCGCTTGATGTTATTACAGAGGTCTCTTAAACCATCTTCATTGTTTTTTATTCTTTTTTCTTTCTGTTATTCTGTTTGGGTGATCTCTGCTAACTTGTCTTCTAAGTCGCTGATTCGATCCTCTGCTTCATCTAACCTGCTGTTAATTCCTTCAAGTGAGTTCTTTATTTCAGTAATCGTGTTCTTTAGTTCTAACTGGTTGTTCATTATGATTTCTCTATCCTACTTTATGTCGTCTCTAAGCTCCTTAAACATTCTTATCATCAGTGTTCTGAACTCTGTGTCTCATAGGTCAGTTACCTCTGCTTCATTTGGTTCCATTTCTGGAGGTTTCTTCTGTTCTTTTATTTGGTAATGTTTCTTTGTTTCCCCATTCTGGCTGACGCTCTGTGTTTGCTTTGATGTATTAGGTATATCCCCTAGAGTTCTTAGTTCTTGCTGGGTTATCTTATGTAGTATGTGTCCTTTATATTTGACTTGCACCACGTCGTCCTTCTCCTCTGCGTGTGCTCCAAAGGTGACTCTTGTGTTGTGTATATTGTCCTGTTAAAGAAGATCTTTAATTGCTTTTCGCTTGTGAATAGGTGGGATTAACTCCTCGGCTGACTAGTTGTGAGACTTGGCTCTTCCCAACACAGGGTGTTCTGCTGCATCAGGGTTGACCTCTTAAATGTGGTTTGGCCTCTATGGGCTCTTGTGCCTGTAGAGAATTCCCTCTGGGTGTGTCACTTGTAGATCAAACCCGGTAGTACTTTGGTTTGGTCTGGAGTTGGCCTCTGGGTGTGTTGAATCTTGTGCCTCTTAAGCTGGGCCTTGATAGGGCAATTTCAGAACAAAGCAAATCACCAAGCACAACAACAACAACAACAACAAAAAAGAAAAAATCAAATGCATTCACATGTAAAAACAACCAATAGCCCACACTCAACACAAGCAAAGATATCAAAGATATAAAGAGAAAACAAAGCAAAACAAAACAAAAAAAAAAGCAGTGCCAGTCTTGGCTTAAGCCCACCAAGTAATTTTCAGGTTGTCCTCTGCTGTACCAAAGAGTCCCCTGCGTATTGTGCAGGCAGAGCCGGTCACCTGGTGCCCAGCGTGACCTTGGGACTGCAGTTTTAGATGAGTGGGGCTATGGGGTCTGGATGGTAGTTTTTACAATGTCAGTGCAGTTTCTCCTCTAGCCTGCACATATGTGCACTGAGAGTAACACAACCAAACTCTGTGCCCAGATCTCCTGAGTCTTAGGGCACTTCTTCCGTGTGTGTGTGTGTGTGTGTGTGTGTGTGTGTGTGTGTGTTGGGAGATTTCTGAGCTGCTGAAAGCGTCTGCCGCCTACTGCTGATCCATGGGAGTGTCTCTGCAGTTGTAATTGCCCTGCCCTAGGCAGGCCAGAAAAGGTGGGGCTGGGGGTGGAGGAGTCTTCTCTCTCCCAGCCCAGTAGTATCACAGTCTTCCCAGCCTCTTCCCTGGGTCAGAGCTGCAAGCTGGGTCTTCTCAGATCCTGAGCTCTATGGCTCCTCTGTAATCTGACACTACTCCTCAGTTCAGGGGTCAACTTGAGTCTCTGGAAAGGGGGGATAAGATTAGGAGAGTGGGGGGAGGGGCCCAGGTATGGAGTTTACATCCTTTGTCCGACCTAGGGCCCAGCTGGAGGTCTCAGCTGAGGTTTCTGCCTGAAGTGCTGGATATGCTGCTCTCTCAGTGGGACAGATCAGCTGTGGGATTCCGGGAAAGAGCCTACCTCCTGGCTTTTGTGGTCTCTGTTCTGTCCTAGGACCCCGTGCACCTCTGCAGCTGCGGATGTGGGCCATGTCTCCACTCCGCTCCCTTCCCTCTTCCCCTGCTTGCCCAATTTGCCCACCTTCAAATAATCCTTGTAGGAGTCTCTTAGGTGTTCTATCTGATGAGCAGAGAGTCCTTTGATGGGTTATCGATGTTCAATTTGTGGTAGAAGGAGGAGAACTCAAGAAGTCCGCCCTGCTGCCGCCATTCCTATGACGTCTCGATGACATTTCTTGATCCTCAGAGTTTTTGTCCTAAATACGAAAAAGAATTCTTTGCTTCTATTATAATCAGGTGAAAGAGACTAGAATTATTTTGTAATAAATAACAGAAGGAGCAACAAAAATCCAAAGAAAGGAAAAGCCAGGAGGGACTAGCAATAACCACAAAAATTATAAATATCATAAAAATAAGCACGTTTTCAAAATATAGTTTTGTGTCCCAGTAAAAGCAGTAAACTGGACTGTGTTTCACATTCCCTCATTCCCCATACTAAGAAAATGATTATATTCTAGCTCCAAATAGTCTGCCATATATTTGCCTGGACCTGAATTTCTTTCTTTTAAGTTCCTGTCTATTCATAGGGAAGCCCCTGAGTTTCCTCTTACTTCCTTTGTATCTGGAAAATATTCACTTTGGGCATCTTACCCAGTCTAAGGCAAATACCAACTTGCTTAAGCTGACTCTTTTTTCATTCAAATTTCCTTGCTGAGGATCTTCCTCTTAAATTTAGTCCCTGGTTTGAGATGAAATCCACTACAGAGCTGTAGATTGCTCGCAAAAGACACGTTGAGACACCATTGGATGATCCCAACCCAGTAAATGTTTTAGTTTTGCACTTCTCTGAAATCTGGGGTACCAGTTCATTAAGTGAGTCCCTTAGCATACATACTTATGTGCGTACACACATACGAGGCCTGACAATTATGTTCACGAACTCATCCTAGAGTAAGTACTACATACCACATTGCTCAATATCACTATGGTCACCTTTGAAATACTCCCTTTGGGAAGTTATGCACTGAGACCAGTGCCTAATTCACCCTTCAAAGCAGAGCTATCGTCATATTACCCTTGATGTGCTGAATGTCATCAAAATGTCTTCCTTTCAATATTTCCTTTATCTTCGGGTAAAGAAAGAAGTCATTGGGGGCCAGATCAGGTGAGTAGGGAGGGTGTTCCAATACAGTTATTTGTTTACTGGCTAAAAACTCCCTAACAGATGGTGCCATGTGAGCTGGTGCATTGTCATGACACAAGAGCCATGAATTGTTGGTGAAAAGTTCAGGTTGTCTAACTTTTTCACGCAGCCTTTTCAGCACTTACAAATAGTAAACTTGGTTAACTGTTGGTCCAGTTGGTACAAATTCATAATGAATAATCCCTCTGGTATCAAAAAAGGTTAGCAACATCGTTGTAACAAGTTTATGAACTTAATTGTCAGACCTTGTACAATATACAGGAGACAAACCCTGTCCAGGTTGTCCATTGCATTTAAAAATATAATAGTCCTTATTATGCCATAATCACGACTTGTACACAAAAAAGATCTAAACTAATCATTGCTCACGATCCAATGTTAGACTTAGGCTCCTTAGAATTTGTTTATATAACTTGCAGAGTCTCATAGGATATTCTAGCACATTAGATCTCCAAGTGTGGTCCTTGGACCAGCAGCATCAGCACCATGTGGAAACTTGTTAGAAATTGAAATTCTCAAGCTCCGCCCCAGACCTCCTGAATCAGAATTCTGGAGGTAGGACCCAGAAATCTATATTTTAGCAAGACCTTCAGCTGAGTATGAAGCACTATAAAGTTTGAGAACCACTATCTTAAGAGAATAATTTTTATTCTAGACTAATATATAGAAGGTTGATTGTATTCAACTATCAAGTACTTTGGTAATAGGTATAACGTTATAAAGAACTACTGAAACTTCAGCTTTTCCAGCTAGTTTCTGCGTGCCTACTAAACATTTTTTCCATTGCCAGTAGATTTGGCAGGAATGGAGTAAAGTTGAAGGAGGCAGATTACAACCTTTGAACCAGTGAATAAATTAAATTTCCCCTATACTGGTTGAGTTGCAGCCAGGAAAAAAGAGAAAGGAAAAAAAAATTGCCCCCAAATCTGAGCAAAAACTACAAGTGGGCAGGGGTTGGGCGCTCCTTAGAATGGCGTGCAGAATAGACTCCGGCCACAGAGAAAACCCTTACTCAACATGTCCCGAGTTGTGAATACTAATTCTATCCAAATTTGCCTTTCATTTATGTGGCTTTTATTTGTGGCTGAGTCTACCTTACAGGTGTCTTGTGTTCCAGAGTGGAGAACAAAAAATTTCACAGGAAGCCACTTCTCAGGATTTCAGAAATGTACAGCCAAGAGAAGAAATGCTCCTTGGTATTACCATTTTTTTTTTTTTCTCTCTGAACAAGGCACCTAGGTTTCTCAGGGAAGCTACTCTCTTAAACAACAAAAACAACAGCATTCCTATGTAAAGGCTTCAACCTAATTCTTACCTTCAAGTTGTCAGTGTTCCTAACATGTTGTTTTTCCATACTCATTGTGGGGCATGCAGGTTATAATTAATCCAGGGGACAGATTCAGCTTTGCTGCACTTTGCCAAGAACTTTTAATTGGTGAATACTGATGTATATTTCACATAGCAGTTAGCTTAAGTCTTGCCCTAGTCAAGCAGTTGATGCAAGACAGAAGGCAGCAAGAGACGATTGGGACTGAACAGCTGGTGTCCTGACATGGCTTCAGTGACCTGGCAGGAGAAAGGGAAACAGACATTCTTTTCCACCTGTTGCCTCTAGTGTCCCATCATATCCTATCTGGGATATAGAATCAGTTTGGCTTCTAAAACTGGTATTTCATCTGGAAACCAAGTTTTCCTTCGTCTAACCACTTACAAGTATGTTAGGATTCGTGTGAGGAATCATCTGGGATCCTACTTTATTGACCTGAATATACTAGGTCCATTCCAACACATGTTGCTGCCATCTATTTTTTCCCCCTCAAGCCTTGGCATTGCATTTGGGAATTAGAAAAATGTTAGCTTGTTCTAGGAACAAATTTTTATGAGTGCTATAGATGAAGAATGCATTTGGATGACTGGCTTTCAAATGGTGCCCTTCATTCTCCCGACATGTTCTAAGGGTGTGCCTGGCAACCTGTCATCTCTAATATGTAAGTCTGGGCTTTCTGGGACTGCTTAGGCTGACTACATTTCATTCTAGGATTCTGTCATTTTCCTCCCAGAGTGTTCTGTAGGCATCACATCCAAATCCATCTGTTATTTTGTTTGTTTGTTTCTAGGTTTCATGAAATGCAGTGTTAGGACAAATATATATATTTTTTAAATCTATAAACTATTCTGGCAAGCAATCATTAGAAAAGAATACAGTCAGATCCAAATAAATTAGTTGTCAAGTGGGACAAATAGCCATGGTCTCTGGGATACTTACCTTCCCTAGAACTTTATTTTGGTGCCATTTGGTTTGATGACAATGTCTTGTGGGGGGGTGTATATTGGATAAAGAGGCAGGAGACTTTGTTTCTAGTCCTGGTTCTGTGATTGGCGGGCTGTGCACATATGAGCAAGAGAAGTCTCCCTCTGTGCTTCGGTTTCTTATTCAGAAACTAATGGTTGGACTCCTGACTTTTTAAAACCCTTCAGTTTAAACAGTCTAGGAATTTTGCTAGTGCTATACAACGGTTGCTAATGACTTCCATTTCTACTTTGCTCTGTCCTTCTTCACTTGAGCTCCTCCGCCTACTTCATCAGGAGCACCTGATGGAGGGAAAAAGGCAAATTACAGGTTAGAGAGAAAGGAGGGAATTGTTAACGGATTATTCACAATCAGCCTCAGTTCTTGCCTGCCCTGGAACCACCTTGGGGCTTATTGTCAAGAGGTTTATCTTTCTGCAACAGCTCTTTGGAATTCTTGAGATAGTGGGAGCCAAGCGATAGTCACAAAGAGCTCCATTCCCACCATCATGGGGGTGAGGGTGGGTGGGTAGGTGGGTGAGAGATGTCTGAATTACTCTTCCTAATTCCACAATTTGCTCATCTTGTGGAAGGTTCTGGGTTTACTGAGGTATGATTTTTAATTCCTAGGCTTCTTCTCTGTTTCTAAAGGATGCCCCAGTTTTCTACTCTAGAATTAGAAGAACTTGACCTTCACCCTACCTGTTATAAGCTCCCTACTTCTCTCTTTACAACAGATATTGATTATGGTCCCCACAGCCCCGGTCACTGTCTGACTTCACAAGGAGTGAGCCTCAATAGATCATGATGCTTTCGCTCACCAGACTGAAAATATAGATATATCCCACAGACTTCTGCTATTGGCTTCTCTCCATCATATTTTCCCTTGGGATTTGGACATCAGTCTTGATTGAGTACAAGATTTATATATCCTTTTGCTTTGCAATTGGGACTTCAGATCACCCTTGACTCATAACTCGGGCTCCCAGCCCCATCCTTCAGCTCAGTTTTTCCTGTGGACTACCACTGAAATCTTAGATTTTCTGCCAGGTGAACCATAAGGAACTGTTGGTTGACAAACAGGAAAATGAGCTCTCATGTTACTGACATTTTGGGTTTTGCAGTGGAGTCTCGGAAGGATTCTAGTTGTTTGGCATATATTTCCTCTGGAAATCTGAGAGTGTCAGCGTTCTAGAAGTAAAACATTTTAGAAGTGGAGTTGACCACATCAACAGACATTCTTACACATTTTTCTTGTCTTTAGTAGGTAATAAGTACGTAGTAAATTGCCCTGCCAGAGCTAGTAGGGAATTTAATTAATTGCTTGTTTGTAACACATGGAGTCATTCTTGAGTGCCCTCAATTCATTTGTCCAAAAACAGCCCCAAAGATGAATTGCCCATTAGATTTATCGTCTCTGATTTTGCAGCTTACAGATGACACGGTGGGGAACAGTCAATAATTCAATAACTTAGAAACAATTTGGGAATAGTTGTGGAAATAAAGGTATTTGACTCTGCTTTATGAACCCAAATTTTGGGGGAAATATTTATGAGTTTGACCAGCAGGAGCTTTTGATTCCCATTAGCAGTAACAGCTGCTATCTGTGAATGTGGTGAGTTTGCTACATTGAGATGTCGCTGCCTAACAGCTCATTTGTCAGGTCAAAGGTATGAGGCAACATCACAAGATGTTGTTAAGTGTTTGCAAATTCCTGGGGAAACTATTCTTATTCCAAAAGGTATACATTAAAAAAATGGAAAGAAATGTTTTTGATTTCTGAAATAATTATTTGGGCATCATCATTTACGATTGTTCTAGCACTCTGGCTCATTGTCAAGGCAACCCCATTTGTAACATATGCTCCTATATGGTGTGCAAGTAGGAATGTTCCAGACCACGGAGGTGTGCTACACTTCAGGACTCAGTATCCAGTGGAATTGATTTCAGGGACTTCTTGGGGGTTAAAGCTGCAAATGTCTTCTGAGATAATGTAAACCAGCCCCTTGTTTTAGAGTTGAAGGAGTTAAGACCAGGAGGTGACAGAGGTTGACGAAGGGCACCCATCTTTTTAGCAGAAGAAATGGTTGTAGAATCCAGGACTCCGGATTCCCAGTTTAATTCTCCTACTATATGCTGAACAGAATTAGAACTAAATGAGAAAAACAATTGCTAAAGCATTGCTTTCTTATGGGCTTTTGATGGATTTCTGGTGAGGAAGCTGAGAGGGAAAACATTTAAAAGGGATTTCACTCAGCCACCTTTTAGTTTATCCCCGTCTCTGAGATGTGTCTATGGCAACTGTGTTCCCAGTTTAATACTTTGAACTCATTTTAATATTGTGCATAATTCATATGGATTTTTCCTTTGGATTTAAAGGTTGCCGCTTGTTTTCTGTAAGTTTATGGGACGGAGATCAGTTGAATGAGCTTAAGTGAATTATGCAAAGTTTCTGTGAAGTGAGGAGTAACCATTCCCCATGTTGAGAAAACATGCTTCTGCCTTGTTGTCGGAGGGATATGTGTACTTAATTATGCACAGAATGCGCTGCTGGGAGAAACCCAGACTTAGGAAAGGCCTATTGGTGACAGCAATTCTCTTTAGTTGAGGCTAAACTAGAGGCCTGGTGACCGCTGACAGGCAAGCAAGCAACTGGCACGCGGCCTCTAGAGGGCAGTGTTAACTTACGAGTCAGTCCCCGGAAACCGGTGGGTGTCTAAGGCCAAATGAAATAAACAGTACTGAATGTCTTGGACATTCCCCTTTCCTGGAGTTCTAGACATGCACGGATAAGTAGTTATGTTTCAGGTTGGTACCTTTTTTGAGCCTGGATATCCTGGACTCATTTTGAAGTTCTGATCTTTGTAGTGTAGAGAAAAGGACACAGGATAGAGTATCCACAGATCTGGGATCTAGTCCTAGTTTTGCCACTAATTAATTGTGTGCCGGTAGGGCTCTGGCTTCCGTTTCTCACCTGAAAAATTAAGGGTCTAATAGTTCTTTTCTAAAACCTATGAGTCACTTGGTTTTTCCTTTTCTGCCTCATTTCCCCAGGCCTTACTCAATACTCAATTTCATCCCAGGGCTTACCTCTGACTTTTAAAAGGGGTAACAGGATATCCTCTCTCTGGGTAAATCTCACCTTTCTGTCTTGGCTACCAGGTCAGGCTTCTCTTCCAGGAATGTTTCTTGCAGCATCACCCCTTCCAAGTTAGCCGCTGTGGTCTATTAAGGCTCACCAAAATAGCTTATCAGCAAAGTTGCTCAGTGACCCTTGTTATAGGTTGAATTGTGTCCCCTCTCCCTTATTCATGTGTTGAAGTCCTAACCCACAGTACCGCAGAATGTGACCTTTTTTGGAAATAGGGTAGTTGTAGATGTAATTAGTTAAGTTAGGATGAGGTCATACTGGAGTAGAGTGGACTCCTAATCCAATGTGATAAGTGTCCTTAAAAAAGGGGGAAATTTGGATACGGACACGCATAGAGGGAGAATGCCATGTGAAAATTGGAGTTATGCTGCTACAAGCCAAGAAACTACCAGAAGCCAGGAGAGATGCTGGGGACAAATCCTTCCTGAGTGCCTTCAGAATGAGCATGATTCTGCTGATGCCTTGAATTTGGACTTCCAGACTCAGAACTGTGGGACAGTAAATTTATGTTGGCTGAGCTGTTCAGTTTGTGGTACTTTCTTATGGCACCCCTAGCAAACAAATGCCACCCTCGTTTCGTGAGGACATCAGAGTATATATAGAATGTGATTTTTCCTAGATGGCTGGGAAAATCTCAGTGACTTAGTCCTGCCTCCTGTACGGTACTCCATCAAGGTCAATATTACTGGGTTGTTCAAACTAACAGCAATTTTTGTATGACTGAAGACATTTGATACGTTAGGTGGGAGAGATGCAGCCACCCAGGGGCAGTATAATTTATCCTCCCATGGTATTCGATAACCCTTATGCTTCTCCAACTTAAACTGGCCTCAGTACCAAGTAAAATGTGCTGGCGGTTCAGTGATTCTCAACTGTCTTCAACTTTAAAGAGTATTTGACATGCGGGGATTCTCATTTCCTAAATAAATAAGGGCAAAAGTTTGATTCTAAACTGTTCTTAACAAAAACCGTCAGTTCATAGCTCTAACTTTTGATTGTACCAATGAAGAAAGGAATTAACTATGGTCCTTTGTGTTAGAAGACCTTTCATCTCTGTCTGTCTCCAAGGATACCCCAAAGCCAAAAGATACTGAGAAAATAGGACAGAAGTTGTATGTCAGGGATTGGGAGTTGGGGGTATGGTTAGAAATGCCTTGATGAAAGGCACGTTTTTTCGTAGCATCCACAACTCAGCTGAAACCTCATTAACACTTATTAAAGAGTCCTCTCTAGATATTCCCCAGTCCCTAAATGATGGGATATTTCCTTTACATCAAAATATGCTGCCCAGAAAAATTCAGAAATTTTAGATATTTTGGAAATTATTTGGAAATCCTATAGCTTTGGTTTATACTGTTTAGTATTGCGTGATACTCCCTGAAACAGAAAGTATCACTCTCTCTTCATGCTTTCAGCTAAATTCTTCCTCTGATTTCTAATCCATTTGGGTCCCTCCAGTCACATTCAATGTTGGTTAATGCCTGGATAACTTTTCTCCAGAAAATGGAACTTGGCATGGGAGCAGATTCAAGTCCCAGGCATGGGTATGGTCTATCTTGTTTTTATTGATTTCTCAAGTTTGCTTTTGATCTTAAGATACGCATTCAGCGAGTTTCTTTACCTTACAAATGGGGAACAGAAGGTTAGCATTATCTCTTTTTGGCAGTAAAGAGGAAAGATACTTGTTTGAAAAACATTTCTGACAAACTATAATCTAGTTACCAGAAGAGGGAATGAAGGTAGAAGGTATTTTCATGCTTTCTTGATAAAACCAACTGAGTAGTTTAAAAATGTATGTCTTTAGCCCAAAACAGGATATAGATCATCCACTATGTATTCTACTTTAGAAATACAAAACATAGAAACTTCAAGTTTTATTATTTTTCCATACTAAACTTAACCCTAAATTTTCTAATAGTAAAGGCAAATAAAAGGAGCTTCTAATTATTAGGAGCTTTTAATTTTCAGTAGAAGAGAAGCATACAATTTCATCAAGAGAGGATTAAGTAACCAGCCTTGGTTATTAGAAAGGTCTTGGTTTCCTGATGACATATATGAAGTTGGCAGAAGTCTTAGAAAGTTTTACAGTAGGTCTACTCTAAGTAAAGAAGACCTATAGATACTGTTACACAAACTGTTATAGATTTGTGAATAACCATGTATAAAATGAGTTGATGGGAATAAATTTATTTGAACAAAAGCAGGATAACCCAGGGAACATAGTTTAGGTCACTTACTGAATGTGTGTCTCCTGAGGTGCAGCTCCTTTTGCTCAAATAAATGCTTATTATTTATTTGAAAAAAAAAAAAAAAAGCAAAGTATCCTACTTAGGGTCTGTTTTCATTTCATGGAGCTCTGTTTGCTTGTGTACTTTGATGGGACATGGCTCTCAATCAAAATCACTTAAAAGTTGATAACTAATTATAAGATATCAATTGCAAACTTTGAAATCTCCTTAATTACTGACAGTTTTATTCCTTGGACACAACTAATTCATTATAGATTGCATTAGTTACCTGTAGCTGTGTAATGAATTACTCCAAAGCTTCATGGCTTAACAACAGACTTTTACTATAAATCAAAAGCTTTGGTGGGTCAAGAATCTGGGAGCAACTCAGGCCTTTGCCTTGGCTGCAATCAAGGTGTGGCTGGGGGAGGATTCACTTTCAAGCTCACTCATGTGGTTTTTTGGCAAGATTCGATTCCTTGCTGATTGGTGGCCAGAGATGTTCCTTGGTTCCTTCCCACTTGGAGTTTTCTATAGGCAGCTTGCAACATGACGCTGGCTTCTACCAGAGTGAGCTCTTGAGAGAGCAAGAGAGAGTGAACAAGATAGAAAAGAGTCTTTCTGTAACCTAATGTTGAAAGTTACATCCCATTACTTTTGTCATATTTTAGTTGTTAGAGTGAGTAACTAGGACTAGCTTACATATAAGGGAAAGGAGGATAAAGGGTATGAATACCAGGAGACAGCTATCATTGGAAGCTATTTTAGAGGCTGCTTACACACGGATGATAGGCTTTGTTGAGTCAACTATAATTGTTTTAATTGAACAATTTGAACTGATGTATTATTACCTTTCTACTTAAAAGGTAATTTATCTCAGAGGGGGCTATATAGAAAATCTATACTTACTGAACTATTTTCCTTTAGATTATATGATGTGATAAATATTAAATGATATTTGTATAGCACTAAACCACTTTCAGCATAGAAATAGAATATTCTAAAAATGCAGTGAAGGAGGAATTAATACAGTAATTTGACAGGTGATAGAAGTGTCCACTCTGAGAGATACGTAGACTTTTGCAGTATTATACAGCTATAAATGTGGCTTTCATTATTATTTTCAATACATAATTTATGAAGACTTTTTTTTGTGTCCAAAATTCTGTGGAAGTCTAGGAAAAGGGCTTAAATTGTTTCTTCTTTGGACTGTCTTTGGGTTATTACTTGGATGGGCAGCAAACAACATGTGTATATGCAAAAACTAAAGAATGAGACAGAATTATGTTACTTGCAATTCCTTTAGTCTTCCCTAATGACGCCAGGCCTGGAATTGAGTTGCAGGAGATTGGGGAATATTTCTGCTGTGCAAGTTAAGGAATAACCAAGCTTAGAGCTTGTTTCTACTTGTAGATGACTGAAAAAATTTTACCATCTTTTCCTCCACTGGCATGATTCTTTGATCCACTCAGAAAGGCATCTTCTGTGTTATTTTTCTACTCACTTTAGAAACTTAGAGAATAGAGACCATAATATGAAGATGGACAGAAGATAGGAAGTAGAAAGATGAAAACATTCAGAGTTAGTAGCCTGCAGGACAGGGCACATTCTGATTTCTAGCTATGCCCTCAAGATTTAACTGCCCTGGGAAAGCCACTGCATTAATCCTGGTGAGCCGGGAGAGGGGGTAACTGGTCTGTCCACTTTCACACAGGTCAGGCGGATTGACATGGAAATACCACCCAGGTCAGGTCAGTGTAAAAAACAGGTAAACCAGATTGGAGACAATGGGTTGTTTGGCAGAGTTAGCTGTTTTTATATGTATTTTGACCACCGTAATGACTAACTCAGCTGTGCATGTAGAAACTGTCATGTTTATAGTCTACTTGATGAACAACAGTAGCATGTGCCACAAAAATTGTGAGGAAACATCTGATCTTTATAGTCTCCAAAGGTCATAGACTGAAAAAAAGTTTTCCAATTTTTTTTATTAGTGTTCTCTGCTTAAATTATTTTTCTATGGAAAATAACTTCAATCATCTTGAGTGTGGATGACCTCAGTTACCTCCTAGTGGGCCGTCCTACCCTAGACTCTGTTCGGACCTTCCAACCCTACACCCTGCAGTTTTCTAAACCTTCCTAAAATACCTGTGTCACTATCTGCACAGAAACAATGGCTTCTTTTCCTAAAAATTCAAGGTCATATTCTTAACATTTACACAAGGATTGTACTATCTGCAACCAACTTTCCTGTACATCTGTAACACTGCTTAACTAATTTGTAATCTTACCATGTAACACTTATTTTTAGCTCCAACAGGCTACTTGACATCTCAATGTAGATATAAATATCTTACATGTTATATGTCCAAAACAAGGACTTGTAGTTCCCAGTTCCCTTACCTGCTCCTCCCACAGGCTGCTCCATCTCAGTGTATGGCATCACCATTCACCATTAGGTCAAAAGGTTCGACGTTATCCTGGATGCCTATGCTTTCCTCATGACCCCATCATAGTCCGGCTATCACCAAGGTCTATCCATGTTACCTGTTAAATACATTCAAATTGGACTCTCGCCTATCACATCCACTGCCTCCATCGAGGCTGAGCTAGCTAGCATCCTCTCTTACTAATGACTTTAATAGCCTCATAATATTTTCCTGTTTCATGCTTTTCCCCTAAAACCTCAGCTTCCACACAGAAAGAGGAATCTTCAAAACACACGTACTGGATTATATCATTCCCCTTTATGAATCTTCCAATGAGTCCCCATATTATCTAGATTCAAGTCCACATTCATTGCTGTGGCCCCAGGGCCCCGTATGACTTGACTCCCCTTTTCTGCCCCCCATTCACCCCACGATTCACTAGGTACCATCACCGTGGTTTTGTTTTTATTTCTAAAATGACATCTGTTCCCTCCCCATGACCTTTGCACTTCCTGTCACTTCTGATTGGGTCTTGGTTCCCCAGAGCTCCATGTGGCTGGCTCCTTTTGGTCATTTAAATTTCAGCTCAAATGCTGTCTTCCCAGACCCTCCAATCTAAGCTAGATTTCTGTATACTTTCTATGCTATTTTCTTATTTTATATTTTTTGCAGACTTATCACTATCTGAAATTATTATTTTTTGTTTACTTATTTATTGTCTGCCTCTAGCTACTAGATTGTGAGTGCCCGGCAAGGTGGAGCTTCCTCTGACTTCTGTGACCTCTTCACTGTGATATCCCAGCACTTAGTATAGGATTGCACTGCGGTAGGTGCTCCAGGCACTTTTTACAAATTGAATGGAATCTATATTTAAGCCAAATCAGTCTAGTTATAGGCTCCAGAACATGACGTAGTTTATATTCCTTGCATTTTTAAAGCCATTTCCTTTTATCTGAATACCACATACTTTACCTCTCTACTTTGAAATCATTTACAATCTTTCAAAGTCCCATTCAAACACCACCTCTCTCAATCACTCTAGTACGTAGTTATGACCCCTCCTCTGTAGTCTTATAACTATTATTGTCAGACTCATCAATTTATTTTTATTGTCCATATGTCACCTTGAAGTGTAGATTATCTTTTTATGTGTGTATGTCTTATATTCGCAACTGGATTATAAATCCACTGTAAACTGGCATCTGAAGACATGCTATGCATTTTGCTTATTATTGTTACTATTAAAATATGCCAGCCATATATAGATGTTGAAGAAATATTTATTAATTCGTTTCCTTTTCACACTGAGGCATAGTTTTAAAAATCAATTTATAAATTTGAAATAATGCTTGTTCTTAGGTGATTGACAACATTTCCATTTATAATAGTATTACGTGAAGGGTGTATCTGCAGAGTCCCCTCCCCCCATCCCAGACATGACAACATTTGGTCTCACAGTCCCAGCCCCTCTCCTAAAGGTCATCCTGCCAACACCACCAGACTTGGGGGCCCAAGGGCAGTGCCTGGTGCCACTGTCATCTGCTGTCCCCTCTCCTCTCCTGCAACCGGTTTGTATTCATTGGACTGTGCTTTCTCTTCCCTGATTACCTGAGGTATAGAAATAAATGTCTTTTTCCTCCTGATGGGAACAAAAGGTATATCTGCAGAAACTAATTTCCAAATAATTGGTACCAACCGGAAGCTTTAATAATGAGCCGCTGGGCTCTGCTGTCCCTTCAGTTTGCATAGACAGATGTGACTTTAGAGATTTATCATAGATACAATAAGGCATAAAGAATACTTGTATAACAACTAAACCAATACATCCATAGGCAGGACATTTAAGAGATGCACTTTGTAAAGAAGAAATCCTTATAGAACTCAAACTTTATATCACAGGAAAAGCAAGTACTCAGTCTTGTAGAAGGATCATTATCAAAAGATATAATATTATCTTTGACCAATCACAGTTCATTCTTTTTAAGAATTTGTCAACCTGATATTTCCCCTACTATTCCCTCAGGAAATAATATTGATAAAATCAAGCATCACAGCTTGATTTTAACTTTCCACTCTCCATTTACAATGTTATTTAGGCGCTTGTTCATCCTTATCTGATTGCCCTCTATTTCCAAGTAGCAGTATCCCTGATTTCAAAGAGAATCCATCATCTAACTGTAGATACCACTTTTTCCCGGATTGTCTAGGATTGAGCCATACTTACTTCCACTTTTCCTCTATCTTTAATGTCTAACTGAACTGTGTCTTCTTTCAACATGCAAATATGCTCACTGTGTAGATAAGTCTTGGCCCTTATGCTCCCTTTGGCTGCCATCCTAGCTTGTTTTCCATTCTCCTCAGCTTATAGAAAGAATAGTTCCCACTCTTCTATCCTCACATTCATACCATAGCCTTCTAGGACAGAGATCTTACCATCTTCCCATTTGAATGGTATTATAATAAATAAACGGATGAATGTTTTTAAGCAAATTTTCCAGTACAGTTGATTCTTGTGATGTGTGACGCTCATACTCTATAAAGCAGAAGTAGCAAATACTGATTCATTGTTCTTAGGGGAAATCCAGGGTTAGGTTCCTGTGAGCCTCTGGTCATGTTTTTATCATTTGATCTGTACCTAACCTTGGTTTTTGTGTGGTTCTGTTTAAAGACACTTTACTTAATGTATATTGTTGATTTATGAAGAATCTTAACCTTGGAAATGCCATCTCATCACTTTTGTCTTACTTCAATCATTGGAAGCAAATCACCAGGTCCAGTCCACACACAAAACGTGCATACCAGGGGCTCCACAGTGGAAGTCATTTTAGAAGCTATCTTCCACCCATCCCCTTTTCCCTTTTGTCCTGCTATAAAATACTTATTGAGCAACTGTTTTGTACTTGGTCTTATAGAATGTACTCCAGGCAAGTGTAATCAAATCATGTCGATTACCACAATTACCCAAGGAAGCTTTTACAAATACAGACTCTTGTATCTCACCTCCAGATAGTCTGACTCAGCAAATCTAGATATCATCTGGTAATGTGTACTTTAAAAGCACCTCTGGAATTCTGATTATATATCAAGGTAGAATTCATGTCTCCAGGATTCTTTCCCTCAGTAGCTCACAGTCTAATGGGGAAGATAGGTGTGTACACCAATAATTACTGTTGAGTTAGGCAAATGCTGTACAGTCATGCACAGGATGATTTGAAGTATAAAAGAAGGACATTTAAATGGGAATTCAGTGGGTAGAACAGAGCCAGGAGTTACTTCTTAGAGGTTGTATTCCTGAGCAAGTCTTGACCTAGGAGTAACATTAGCAAAGAATAGGGAAGGGAAATGGATCTCAGGTAGGAGGAATACTGTGCAGAACATTATAGAGGCCTGAAAACATGGCAAGGAATTATAAATAATTTGGTATGAATGGAAAAATGTGACATTCTCTGTAAGTACTCAGTGGCCTGTGTGTGAGTGCAGTGAAAGTGGCCAATTGGGTTACCCAGGGTTGGAGTTGTGCTCTGAGGTTGGGTCAGCAGGTTAAGGGAGCTGCAGGTAGTGGCAAAAGAGTGATTGGCACAATAGATCTAGTGGGCAAGGCAATGAAATGAAGTAGGAAAGGAAGTGAAATCTGGGGAGAAAATACAGGGTGAAGACCTCCATGAGGTTCCAGAGTGCATGTTTGGAGATTGGGAATGGGGGAACCTGCACATTCAGGGAGCATCAGAACTGAAGGCTATAGAGATCAAACCCTTTATTGTACAGCTCTAGGAGGACAAGAAATTTAAACTGACCTAAGAAAGAGACTGGCTATAATCTGGATAGATAAAAGGTAAGGGAATAAAGTTGACAACAAGTCTATCATACTACAACCAGCAAATATTGGGTATTTTAACTCAGAACAGGAGGGACTTAAAAAATTTTTTTTGATAGGCACCAACTGGTACGTAGAATCTTCATTTTTAGTGGAAGAAAGATCTTCCAAGAAGTCACAAACATACTGAAGGCTTCTTTTTATCCTAGAAGGGTGAGTAGATCCAATAGATTCTTTAAAAAAAATTAAGTTTTATAATGTACACTGAATTGATAACTTCAAATTACAGTTAAGTAAATCATGAGAATGAAAACTCCTTTTTTCTCGTGAGAATTGAAAGTTTTTTTTTTTTTTTTTTTTTTTTAATCTCTCTTAAGAAGAAAATACCAGATTACTAGTGGGTAGAAACCTGTCATTTGGATATCATTCTGCCCCAGTTGCCCTGGACTTCTGTGGAGAGGTTTGTGGAGACTTGGGCCACTCTTACCTCCCATGGGGTTGTCTCCAGTACTGGTGAGGATTTCAGATGCCAGCCTTCACCCAGTGAGACACACATTATGAATGTTTTTGAAAACATTCTCCCTGAAATGCGTTGAAACCATCTCTAATGGTTCCAAATCACACATAGTTACTACCTTCATTTGGGAGGCGCTTGAATTCCACAGTTAATCATAATTAGAAGCCACATTATAAAATGTAAATGGTTCAGTGAAGAATTGATGACAAATTCTACTCCAGATGGTTGGGGATGCAAGCAGTAATGTTATCATTTACAGTGTCTTTAGAGGTTTCCTTCTCACACAAAGCTGCTGATTGTCACGGCTTCATGTTATTCAACATCTTCTGAATCAATGATGCAGGGCTGTGGTCATTATACTGTGTATTAACCAAACCATCACAAAAACATGGCTCCTGTTATGTCGGTCTCACCACATGGATCCCGTGGCGTATATGTTTTAAATAGTCCGGGGAACATTTTCTTCATTTTCCATTTTTGAGACTGTGATGTCTGGTGCAAATAGCAAAGCAGAACTGAAAGAAATTTGGGATGCCTGAGGATCTTCAAAGGAATTTTCCAAAAGATTCGTGAATCAATAACTGATAGACTCAGCCATGCAGAGCATTTGTTTGTTGCCTCTGATGGTTTGAATCTCTCCTCTTATAAACAAATTCCTTTCGAATAATAAAGGACATCAACTAAAACCTCATGGTAATGCCCCAGAAGCTGGCACTCTCTTAACAGTTAAGCTCTGCTCTCAAGATTTATGGGGAACTGCTGATTGTAATTAACCAAAAACACTCAGAAGTCTAACTTGAAATAAAATACTCAGACCAGAAAGCATATTCTCAGAGTATTTACTTATTATTATTATTATTATTTTTTTTTTTACTGTGGTCATGAGGAGATTTTAAACTAATAAATCTAACACATAGGCTTAGGGAACAAAAAGATCCTAGTTGTTCAGCTAAGTATTTAAATCTGCCTTTACTCTAAATCCTGAACCCTTTTGATTTATCTGTGAAAATGGAAAATGCATTTCCTCTTAAATTGTATGTGTTAACACTGGCTTGGGTTGTGCTATCAAGGGAGTGGGACAAGTGTCCTTTTTAATTAATTTTTTTTTTTTGCAGTGAAAAATTTTTATACTTAGAATTAGCCAGCTGGACTCAGTTTAGATGACCCCAATTTTGCTGGCAACATCCAAAGCATCACAGTCAGGAGCCAGTTGAACATATGTCTTCTTCTCTCCATCAGGCCTGACCAGGGTGCTGACGTTGGCCATGTCAAGGTCACAGAGCTTCTTCACAGCCCGTTTGATCTGGTGCTCGATGGCCTTGACATCCATTCACAATGAACACACATGTTTTGTTGTCTTCTCCCTTCTTCCTGGCTGTCTCAGTACTTAGGGGAACTTGCTGATGGCATAGTGGTCAAGCTTGTTTCTCCTGGGGGCGCCCTTCCAGGATGTGTGGGCTGCCTTTGGAGCCACAGTGTCTTGGGCCCTTGGAAGGTAGGTGACATGCAGATCTTTTATTCTTGGCTGTGGTTGCCTTTCAGCACTGCTTTCTCTGCTGTCAAAGCCTTTCCTTTGGCTTCAGCTTTGGGAGGAGTAGGGGCTTCCTTCTTCGCTTTTGATGCCCTCTTCATGAAAAGTTAATGAAAATTCTTTCTGATTTAAAAGTTCTTTAAAGCCTTACATGCCTATTACAGATAACCTCCCAAATACAGACAAACCCTAAACAGCCTGAAATATCCTCATATTCTAATCCACACGAAGATTACTATGTAGTCCATTCAGTTTGGTATCTATCCTTCTTGGTTCATACATCTTATGTGATGTTATCATATCTTATGGCATTGTATCTTACTTATCTCTTGGGTAACTACGAGCTCTCATTGTCCATGCCCACTGCCTGCGTGTAGAGCTGGAAGGTCATACACGTGCACCCTACTAATCATTATGGTCCTGTCTGGGTTTCCTCCTTAGGTATTCTTTCCATCTTTCTTCTTACTCTCCTTTTTGTTTTGCTTTCCCTCTCACTATGTGATTATGAGTAAATTCCTTAACCTCTCTGTGTCTCAGTTGCTATGAGGAAAACATGGGGAAATAATGTAAAGTACTTGGCACAGTGACTAGGAAAAGTAAAAGTTCAGCAAATGGCTACCATTTAACTGACTGTCCCTTTTGGTGTGGGAGACTTGCAATCTAAGCACTGAGATACTTGGGAAAATAAGTAGACACACTTAGTGTAACGGTTACTAATGGCAATAGCATGAAAACAATCAATTTGGAACATGCCATAATAGTTCATAAACCTTTAAAAAATTCTTGTGAAACTAAACCTGTTTAGTGCATTTAGCACGGTTTTCCTGTGGTGTACTTGCCTCTCTACCAAATCTGTTTGTTGCTTATACCTCTTTCTTTTCTCTGTGTTTAATATAAATTATATGTTTTCTATTCTGGTTAGAATATCTTATGTTTTAAGTTGTGGAAATTATTCTAACTGTGTTTAATAATGGTCATTGGATTATGGGTTCACTGCATACAGCTACTGGAGACTAAAGTGGACGAAAACAACGACAGCAGATTTCCTCAGTAATCCCTAGTTCTTATGCAGCAGTGACACTCTCCACGGACTCCCCCGGGGTGTACAGGGGTCAGTGTTGACCTTTTCTCGGAAGTGGGCAGTACTGACAGAGCTGGGAACATTAAGTTCGTTTTGATTTCAACGTTAGAGTTAACAACATTCAAGTGGAACAGAAGCACACGACCTCTATGGCTCTATAGATTATCGACACCAAGAAAATCTGCTCAGTTCACTTTGCTTCATGAAATTTAAGTAGCTTCAGAAGCCAAACTCATGATGTTAACACATTTAATTAGTTAAAGACAATTGAGAATTCAAAAGAGAAGACAGAGGAAAATGACACAGGGATTCCCTGCCCATCCCCCATTTCCATCCTCCTGAAAAACCCCCAAACATCTGAATTTCATCTTAAATTAAGCAAATTGAATAGGTCGTGCTAAACGTAGACACTGCTGACATGGGTAAATTAGAACTGGCACGTGATCCTCTCTCTTAGTAAACATAATGTGTTGCTTCATTCTGGAGTGCTTCTGAAAGCCAGGAAAACAGTGATTGCCTGATTGGCAAACGTTCTGGATGATTGAGATGGTTTCAGTAAAAAATGTCAGCCCCTCCCCTGGGAGTGTCTGTGATGCAGTGGTGTGGGCAACAGCAGGCTTGGGTTGAGCCAACGGGGGTCAGGAGAGAGCCAGACAGATGTCAGGGTCTGAACCGAGCCAGTGATTTGGGAGCCTGGAAATAAAGACTAGGGAGTCAGTAGTTTAATGTGGCCAAGAACAAGATAGGGGTCAGGAAGCCAGGATATCAGGGAGGAGAAATTAGGTCTGGGAGATGAAGGATGGGAGAATCAGAGGTTCAGAAGTTCAGATAATTTGCAGATCTGATATAGCACAAGCAAGCAACACAAGTAAGAATCAAGCCAGCAAATGTACAAGCCATTTAGGGTCTTTTGTAGTATTTTACCTGGGCTGGGCTTATTGTATTTTACCAAGTAATCCCAAGAGACTGGAGTTACACAGTCTGTTCCAAATTCCTGCACCTTCTGCTGACCAGCTGTGTGCCCAAGTCAAGTAATAGCCCAAAGATCTAATTTCTTCACCTGTTAATGGGGATACTATTGTCCATATTCCATGGGTTTTCTGAAACTATGTTCATGTTGTGATAATTTACCTGTACACTTAATAATTTGTATACTTTTCTGGTTGTATGGTATGCATCAATAAAATGCAGAAAGCAGCACTTGTAAATAGATCTTGACAAATCCGTAAGTCACATTTGAGCAATTGTTTAACCTTGGTTGTACTTAGCTGAGCTTATTTGGCATATGGTTATTTATTTATTTATTTTTTAAATGCAGGCAAATGCTGCTTTCTTTGCAAAGGTGATTGGATTTCATTTGGGCCTATACAACCTAAAACAGTAAAAAATTCAGATAGGTAAGCCGCTACAATGTATCAAGCACACATATAGACAAACATGTAGATAATTGTTAAATTTAAATTCTTCTGCTTGGAATTATATAATTACCATCTTCCAATTATGGGAAATTCTGGGATGTTAATAGGTATAAAATTTCCATGGCCAACTGAGTTTTGGAAACAACTAAGCTGTTTTTTTGTTTGTTTGTTTGTTTTTTAATCTTTGAACTTCTCAGTGTTTTTCACTTCCAATGTGCTTTGGAATTCTTTAGAGATAAACGTAATTTTGCATGTTTTTTTTTTTTTTTTAAATAGAACCATATCTTCATGAATCAGGTTGGAACATACTGATGTAGACAGTTTTTTGACCCACAGTTTGTTGAAATAGAAAATTTAGTTGGTTAATTGATACTGGTATTCCTACAAAGACATTATCATAATTTCCTTAATTCTTAGGCCACTGTTACTACTTTATTTGGAAATTGGGAATATACTTTTATGACTTAGTCCAATAGACTTCAAATTCTTCAAGGATAGGAACTGTGGTATATATATGATTTGTGCTCCCAGTTTCTATACTTGGTAGGGGTTAACTATTGAAAAAAAATAGGGCACATTATAAGTAAGGGGATTTTTAATGAAATTATATAGAAGGTAGGTAGGTATTTCTATGAAGTTTTAATTCTTTTAGTGGGCTAAGGACTATGGAATTTGGAAGATAATTTATAAGTAGTATTAATAATTCAGTGTTCTTTCAATTCCAGACTTTACAAGTTACTGGCACTGTTTGGTAAGAACGTGGGTTTTTGTACTCAAAGTCTTTTCCTAGCCCCATCTTTCATTCACTGAAACTGCTGAAAATATTCATAAGCGATAAACCTCGTAAGCTGTCTCCTTGATCTCTGTCTAATCTTTTCTCTTCTGCCACCAGAATCTTTTCTAAAACACTAGTCTAAATTAGGGGTGAATTAGGGGTCAGCAAACATTTTCTGTAAAGGTCAGATGGTAAATATTTTAGATTTTATGTGTCATACAGTCTTGGTGTCTATTGCAACTACTCAACTTTCCCATTGTAGACCAAAGCACCATAGATAATATATAAAGAATGGGTGTGGCTATGTTCCAATAATACTTTATTTAGAAGAATAGGCAATGGGCCAGGTTTGGGCCTTGGACAGTTTATTTATTGACTCTTGGTCAAAATTATGCCAGTGGGTTACTTAAAATCTCTTGATGATTTCCCACAGTAATAGAATAAAATTCAATATAGTTAACCTGGTATTTTGTCACCCTTCACAATCTAGCCCCAGTTTATCATTCTACCATTATTTTTAACTACATGTATCCCAAACAATCCTCCAGTGCATTATGTTAACTACATCCTGGGTGAGTTACCCACCAGCAAGAGCCACCGGTTATCCTGTCCCCCAAACTAAACCAACACCTTTGCTACAGCTGACACTGGCCTAAGATCAGTCCTTCGATTCCACAGGCATTGTCATGAAGTTTGAATCATAATTCCCAAATCTTAGTAATCAGAGAGGCCTATGTTTAACCAACTGAGTTGTCATCAGAAAATGGACAAGCTGGACATAGCCATATGTATGGGTTGTGTCAAAGATTCAAACTGATATTTTTTTATATACATTTTCAATTCTGAGTTATTAAACATATTCATTAAATTCTTCAGAAATTTAATAGTAGCGGCAAAGTTTCCTAAATATAGTTGATGGAGAAGGAGCAGAGCGACACAGCACATATGTATTATTATTGGTAGGTTACTGAGAAACATTTTCAATTCTGAAGGTGATCAAAACCACATATAATTAGGGGAGGTAAGATAAAAGATTGAGAAAATTGAATAAAAATGTCAATAAACACGGTTTACAGAATTGTAAAAATATTCTTTTGGTTTAAGACTTCTTAACTTTTGAGTGTTCATTCATTCATTCCATGAATGTTTGTTGCTTGACTACTATTTTCTAGGCACTGTTTGAAATTCTGGAATGTATGGATGTTAAAGATATGAATAAATACCTATCACCAGTATTTCAAGTATTAGCACAAAGAACATTTGAAATATCTGCCACAGTCGGACTTCTGACTCTATTTTGGGTGTGTGTTTTTTGCAGTGAGATAATGTTAGGGGTTGGGTATTAAAATATTATCTTGTGTGGAAAAACACTTTAAGAAGATGTTGTTATTTTAACAAAGTAATCCTCAGAGTTCTATTTGATTTTATGCTTTTTGTCATGCGGCTTCTCAATAGTAATGTTTCTACCAGACTGAAATAATCTGTCTTCCTCTAGAATACTGGCCAAATGAAATTCAAATTAATTCCGAAATGAAAGATGACATTTAATCAAGGTAAACACACTGGTGACCATTTGAAAATACATTTTAAAAAGTGACTTCACCAACCAGATGGTGTCTTCCTGCAAACAGCTGGCTATAGAAGAAATATTCTGTACAAAGTTAACTTGTGGTTGGCTCCTAGCAGGAGTAGATTGTCTTTTTTTTTTATTCTTTGACCGAGAATGGCTCAGGACAATGCACTTGACCCCACTCCCAAGTGGAGGCCCCTACACAGGGTCAACAATGGTGACGAGGGTAATAGTACTGGGTGTGGTCTGCCTCGGTCCTAAGGTTCAACTCTCTTGGGAGCCTGTCAGTGATGACCACCCAGTTGATAGCCTATTTCCAAAGAGCAAATTGGGATCAGACTTGTAGATTGACTGTTCTCACTGCTCTGGGGATGAGCAAATGCCCCAATGCCTTGACTATTTTCCTTTCTGTTGTGTTCTGTATCAGTCTTCCCTGCTTGGAGAGGGAAGACCTCACATTTGGTTGAAAGTATGGGAAGGAAAGAGGCAAAAGAGGCCATTTTTGTTGTTTTGATTCCATGTTACATGGGCTCATCTAACCAGGCATATGGAGTCTCCAGCTGGTCTGCCATGGCTGAGAGTGCAGGGCCACAGACTCAGAGCAATCATGTGTTTACTTGATGGCCACGACCTTCTGGGCATATATTTCCTTCTGTGTATGTACGTTTCTCAGAGACCTTGCAGGGAAAGGAGACAGTTGAAGGACAGGGTTTTGAATTAATTTCCCATGCCTGAGCCATATTTTTCTTTATTTGTGTAAGCATAAGTCTGTACCCCTTGTTGACATAACTTGCATATGCTTCACAGGAACGTAGACCTTCAAATGTAGTGAGTAAATAATTGAATTTTGTTTATTTTCATACAATGAAATGATGAACAAAGGTAAAAAAAAAATCAAACAATGAAAATGAATATCCACTTAGAAGTGATTGTTTGACCCCTAACCCACAGTTCCACTTATCAGAGGTAACAATTCCTTTCAACACTTTGTAATGTATGCCTCCAGAAATTTTTCATGTATATATATCAATGCATAATTCAAAAACATGTTAAAAATTTTAACTAGCATTATTTAAAAAACACATATGCACAAATGGGATTAAACCATTTCATAATTTGCTTTTCTAAATTCAAGAATGTCTTAAAAATTGTTTCATAGCAGCACATGGAGACCTGCCTCATTCTTTTAATGGCTGCATCATTTTTCACTGCAAGGTTGTAGAATAATTTATTCAATGAGGGATTGATTGCTTTAAAGATAATAAATGTCCCATTGAATGAATAGGGCTGAATTGAAGATACGTCTCCCAAGGTAAAGACGTAATTTAAACTTACCTTCCTCCTTTGTTTTTTCTTGGAAAATAAAAATTCAAGTCCACATATGTGGTTGTGTGTGAGTTTTGGAGATGTTAATGTTAATTTAACATCAGTTGCAATAACAACAGGCAAAATTATGGCTGGATAATATCTCAAGGTATTAACCTATGTCTTGAACATTTCCTTCTTCTACGTTACCCTGACAGCTCCTCCTGCCCCCGATCATGTCTCCAGACAATAGTCACCTGCATCCAAAGCAAAACCAAAGACTAGGAGATTTATAGAGAATGGCCAGTGGCTGAAATGTTAGGTTGGGAGACTCAGAGGTTCTTTGAGTTCTCAGAAACCTGGGCAGGAGAAAAGGGAAAGGAAGGCAAAGGCACTACTTACAGGGGAGGAAAGAGTATGGGAAGAACCTGGGGAGGCTAGGAATGGAGAAGAACCACCCAGAGCTGAGGAATGGGGGACTCTGCTCTGAGTATCCTGTTCCCAGAATTCCCTCTCCCTGCTCCTGCAAGGTCATCACCTGTGGTCAAACTTGGAAAGGAAAGCTGTTGATGGTGGTGGGGAGCTGGGACACCTGAGGGAGTGGGGACTGTTGGTGTTATGGAAGGAGGCCTCATTCCTTGACCAGGATTGAACTGGATGAAGAGTTTGGAAATTACCTTGTCAGCTAGCTCAGTGGTGGACAGAGAGGTCTCATGCTCTAAGTAGTTAGAGCACGGAGAATGCAGAAGTTAAAAGAGACCCATTGAGAAATGAACTTACTAAGTATGGGCAACTCTTTTTAAGGAGTTTTGCTATAAAGAGGAACTAGAAATGAGACCACTGGGTTAAAGAATGGTGGTCATTACAGTATCAATCATCATACAGACATTCATATCTTTTGAAGGTTTACTATGTTCAGATGCTGGGTCGAGTGCTTCCTATACATTATCTCAACAACTATAACTCCCCAATATACATATGATATATAATATATGATATACAGAGGGTGCCAAAAAATGTATACACATTTTAAGAAAGGAAAACTGTATTAAAATTGTAATACTCAGTATATACTGATAAAAAAAGATGAACACAAGTCACTTTTGACTTCTGCAATTACAAGAGGTGCTCAAAGTGGTTACCATCAGCATCCAGACACTTCTGATTATGGCGAACTACTGCTTGAGCAATGTTGACCAAAGTTTCCAGTAGTATACATGTTTTTAGCACCCCTGATATATACAACATGCAATATATTATTCTCTTATCTATATATGGTTAGGGAAGCGGTAATTTCCCTGATTTTACAGATGAAGAAATTGAGGTTTAGAATTATTAAGTTGATTGTCCAAGGCCTCACAGCTAGTTAAGTAGATTCAATATCTGAATTCAGGCAATTTCACTCCAGAGCCTGAACTTTTAACCACTGGACCATATTGCTTTCCTTGATTAGTAGGAAAAAGAATATTAGAAAAGTACATACATCTTCTCACAGGAGATGAGTCAAATATAGGAGGTGTAAGAAAAAACACGATCGGAGGAAAATGCCTGAGTAGTCTAGACTATGAAGTGTAGGCATTTTTTTGAGAAAGATAAATAAGGGAAGGTATATTAAAGTCATCCAGGTAAAACAGTGCAATTCAAATGATGGGACTGGATTTGGATGGGAGGTGATGGGCTGTTGGAGCTCAGTGTGGGGGCCATAGGTGCCTCAGATCCCAGGTAGTTGTAGAGAGAGCAGTTTGTATTGAAATGGAAGTTATATTTGCAACCTTGACAAAAAGGGTCATTTATTTCAAAGATTGGGGTCCCTAATAAGGACCTCAAAACAAAAAAAGATAAAAATGTTCTTTCTTATTCCATGTTATGCTTGTAATTTGCTGCTTATGTCCTTCCTAGACGGGGACATGTTTTCAGTAAAGTGACTTGTGCATATGTTGTCTGAAGTATTGCAGGGAATCCCCGTTGTGGCTGCTGACTGTTTGCCACTCAAGCATCCCTGCATCCTTCTGCCAACAGCTTCAACTTGCATCTGGGTAACTATCCCCCAACCCACGTCCAGGCTTCAGCCAATTATTTTTTTTTATATTTCTGTGGCTACAGTGATTGGTTCATCCATGAACATGTGACCTAAGCCAGTCCAGTCAAAACATGTCACACTTTTGCTAGAAATAAAAAGTATTAGTGCTGATTTCATCACTTTATTCCTTATATCAAGCCACACCTGAGGCAAATCATCCCCTGGACTTTCCAGTTAGGGGAGACAAAAATTTATTTTTTTAACTTAGCTTATTTGTGATTGGATTTTCTTTTATTTGCAATGCAAAGAATCCTAATAAGTAAAGGAGGGCAATTCTCTTTTATTCATTGGGCAGGGGAGCAGAAAAGATTAGTGATGAATGCAGGAAATTTCCCTTCTGGGAGGACTTCAAAAGTTTCATAATATGTAGTAGCATCATTAAAAAAAATAGTATGAAAATAGTTTTAACCTTCAAATTTCTTATGAACAAGTAACAAATAAGAGATATTCCTGTAAACACAATTGCTAAACTCAAAGTTGAAACTTTGGTAATCTTGTATTCACTAATGGGTCAAATTTTTAAAAAAGCAACAATCAAACCACAAGTTTCCCCCAACACCCATTTGATGTATCCAATGTTACAAGGGGAGAATAAAACCTTTAAGACTTACAATGGGCCACATATTCCTGCAAGGGCTGGAGTGTAGGAGTGAAACTAACTGTGAGGTTGCATGACCTTATTTCATTTCAACAAACATTTTTGTGCACCTTTCTCAGTGCTGGCTTCTTTAGTGAGTTGGGTCCAGGGAACAAAGAACTCTGCATCTGAAGTTTCCAGACCTGTCATCTCTGCTGGATTTCCTCCCTTAGGCCACCACCACTAGTTTGAACTACATATAGATAGACCTGGATCACCATGGCAGAGGCTTGAAGAATACCAAATTCAAACTATGAGTGTAAATCACATGTGTTAATTCTATAGAAATATTGGTATTATACTTCAGGTTCAAGTAATGTTATCACTTACAGTTTTTGGTTTATTTTATTGGAGAAAATTTTTGACTACTTATTATTTGTAGTTGATAATTTAGAAAATATCCATTATAATTTTCAATTGAAATCCATGTGTCGTTAAAGAATGAAAAAAAATTTGCACTCTGAGCTCATTTGTTTTCTAACATGGACACTACTTCATCAGGGGAACTCAGAAGAATGAACCATTACATAAACATCAGGAAAAGAAGTTGGAATATGTTATCTCCTATTGGTTCTCTGAGATAAAGATAATTCAGAAGGGAAACCTCTAAAGTTGTTGACAAAATACATTTTCTTGAAAGTCAGTTCCATTTTTTCTGCCATCAAATTAGGTTTGATGATTTCCAAATGATTTACTTTCTTAGAACATGTAATGTCTAATTATTCTCTTATTAATTTTGTCATGTAAATAAAGTGAAGTTCTACTTTTACAATTCCATTCCTGTATATAGTTAGAGAGTTCTAAGTTAGAAATGGTAAATCTATAGTGCTCAGGTTTTTAAAAAAAGATTTTTATTAAATATAGCTAACATCAACATTATATCAGTTTGAGGTATACACACCATAGTTAGTCAACATTTATATGTATACCTAAAAAGGTGATCACTCTGATAATCCAGCAACCATCAACATCATACCACACTGTCACAATATTATTGACTATATTTCCTATGCTGTATATTACATCACTAAGACTTATTTGTTTTATACCCAGACATTTTAATCTCTTATTCCCCTTCACTTTTCTCCCCCTTTTTAGTTTTTAATTACAGTTGACATGAAGTATTATTTTATATTAATTGCAGATGTAGAGCATATGGTTAGACATTATATAATTTAAGAAGTGATCCTCCTGACTAGTCTAGTACCCACCTGGCATTATACACAGTTATTACCACATTATTGACTATATTTCGTGCTTTACTTTACATCCCCTTGACTGTTTTGTAACTATCAGTTTGTACTTCTTAATCCTGTCACCTTTTCACTCTGCTCCCAACCTTTCCCCCATCTATCACTCCAATGAATCTAGTACTCACCTGACACCATACATAGTTATTACAATATTATTGACTATAGTCCTTATGCTATACCCTACAACCCATGGCTTTGTTACAAAGCCATGACTACTTTGTAAAAAGCATTTGTATTTCTTAATCCCTTCCCCCTTTTCACCCACCTCAGGCCCCCTCCCATCTGGCAACCATCAAAATGTTCTCTGAGTCTATGAGTTTGTTTCTGTTTTGTGTCTTTGTTTATTTTGTTCTTTAGATTCCACTTATAAATGAAAACATATGACATTTGTTTTTCTCTGTTTGACTTACTACACTCAGCACAATACACTCTAGGTCCCCATGCATTTTAATTGTAGATGGCAAGATTTTCATTCTTTTTTATGGCTGAGTAATATTCCATTGTATATATGTACCACCTCTTCTTTCCACATTCATTCATTCAGGGACACGTGGGTTGCCTTCATATCTTAGTTATTGTAAATAATGCTGCAATGAACATATGGATGCACATGTCCCCTCGAAATAGCATTTTGGGTTTTTCAGATAAATACCCAGTGGTAGGATAACTAGTTCCTTCTTTGTCTCTTGTTATAGCCTTTATTTTAAAGTCTGTTTTTTCTAGTGTAAGTATTGCTACCCCAGCTTTTTTTCTTTTGTCTTTCCATTTTCATGAAATATTTTTCCATCCCTTTACTTTTAGTCAGTGTGTGTCTTTCAATCTGAAGTGAGTCTCTTGTAGGCAGCATATGTAAGGGTCTTGTTTTCTTATCTATTCAGCCACCCTATGTCTTTTGACTGGAGCATTTAAACCATTTACATTTAAAGTAATTGCTGATAAATATGTAGTTATTGCCATTTTATTATTCATAGTTTTTATCTTTTTTTTTTAAGTCTTAAAGAAGTCCCTTTGACATTTCTTAATAATACTTGTTTGGTGGTGATGAACTCCTTTAGCTTGTTCTTGTCTGCGAAGATTTTTATCTGTCCTTCAATTCTAAATGATAGATAGGTTTGCTGGGTAGAGTCATCTTGGTTGTAGGCCGTTGCTTTTCATCACTCTGAATATTTTGTGCGAATCCTTTCTGGCTTGCAAAGTTTCTGTTGATAAATCAGCTGACAGTCTTATGGGAGCTCCGTTATAAGTAACTAACTGCTTTTCTCTTGCTGCTTTTAAGATTCTGTCTTTGTCTTTAACTTTTGGTATTTTAATTATGATGTGTTTTGGTGTGGGCCTGTTTGCATTTATCTTGTTTGGGACTCTCTGTGCTTCCTGGTTCAAATATCCATTTCCTTCACCAGGTTAGGGAAGTTTTTCCATTATTTCTTCAAATAGGTTTTTAATTCCTGGCTCTCTCTCTTGTCCTTCTGGTACTACTATGATACGAATGTTGGTACTCTTGATGCTGTCCCAGCGGCCCCTTAACTGTCCTCATTATTTTTGGATTCTTTTTTCTTTTTGCCATTCTGTATAGGTGTTTTCTTCTACCTTCTTTACTTTTTCCTTTTTTTGAAAGTTTAAATGAAAAATAAATTATTACATGAAAAGACATATTGCCATTAATCTCCCTCAAAATAGTCCCCCTCACTTTGAACATATTTATCCCATCATTCTTGCCACTTTCTGAACCAGTTCTGGAAGTCCTCTTTCCTGAGTGTCTTTAGTTGCGCTGTCATGGCTGCCTTGATGTCCTGAATCATTTTGACTTTGGGGAAGAGCCAGTAGTCACACAGTGCAAGATCTGGTGAATAAGGTGAAAGAATACACACTTAATGTTTTTAGTTGACAGAAATTGCCATGTGCCAGAAGGGATGTGTGAAGTGAAGCATTATGATGATCTGCTACCTTATTTTCTAAATTGCTGATTCGATCCTCTGCTTTATCAAATCTACTGTTGACTCCCCCTAATGTTTTCTTCATTTCTGTTATTGTATTTTTTATTTCTGACTGCTTTTTTTTTATGTTTTCTATCTTAACTTTTATGTTTCCTATGTCTTTGTTGAAGTTCTCCCAGAGATCACTGAGCATCCTCATAGCCAGTGTTTGGAACTCTGCATCTGGTAGATTGCTTGTCTCCATTTTGTTTAGTTCCTCTTCTGGAGCTTTGTTCTGTTCTTTTATTTGGGACATATTTGTTGTCACCTCATTTTGGCTGCCTACCTGTGTTTGTTTCTATGTATTAGATAGAGCTATTATGTCTCCCAGTCTTAATAGAATGGCCTTATATAGTAAGTGTCCTGTGGGGCTCAGTGGTGCAGTTTCCCTGGTCACCAGAACTGGGTCCTCCAGGTGTGCCAATTATGTGGTTTGTGTGTGTCTTCCTGTTGTCATTGAGCCTTGGTTGTTAGCACATCAGTGGGAGACATTGACCCTTAGGCTGATTGGTTGTGAGGACTGGCTGTGACTACAGTGGGGGAGTTGTGGTGCAGGGTCTTATCCCACAGAGCAGAATTCACTTTAGCAGGGCTCTGGTGCCTGCTCAGTCTGCCCTTTGGATTTGTTGTCCTTGGAGGAGGCCAGGTGATGCTCTGGCTCAGTCCAAAGCTGGCCACTGGGTGTGTCAGCCCGGGGGCCTTCTGTGAGGGGACCCACTGTAGGCCAAGTTCAGCCACAGCCTGTGCCCTGTCTAGGGCCACCTGGAATGAGCTACAGTCTGTTTGATCTGGTGCTTGTAATAAAACAAAGTGTGTTCTCAATAGCAGTGTTCAATAAGATATTGTCAACCACTAACACCTACCCATTATCTAACTTGTTACCTAACAAGAGTGTGGGGAATCTGATTAATTTTGAAAAAAGAGAAGTTCAGAAATGATAGCATGTGGCATAAGAGCAAATGTGATGAAGGCAAAGCTGGAAGAAGGATTATGGGGAACGATAAGGACACTGGGGGACTGAAATGGTGAGATCAAATTTTTATGTGGGGGATTTCTCAAAACAAAAAAAATCAGAATAAAACAAAGTAACGAAAGACCTGTGCTGTCTTACAAATTTTGCTCAGGGCTGACTCAGCCTGACTCATACTCAGCCTTTTGATTTCCCAAACATGTCTGTTGACCAGTGACCACTCAAGACATAAAGCAGCTGGGTCTCGTGTTTGGAAGTTTGGTGGCTTTGGAATTTTAAATGATAAACAGCTAAATAGAGCTTACCATAAAATAAATAAAATGCATCTTAATTTAGCGTAGAAATATTTAAGTGAATGGGTTCTAATAAGGTTTCTGACTAGGCTTGATAAGTTCTTGGGAAATTGATGTCAGTCCAACAGAGAAAAGTACTACAAGTTTGCGTCATTCAAGAGTGGTTTATTCATCTTTGTAATTAGAACACTTTATAAAAGATACATTTTTGTTTTTTGGTGGCAAAATAGAAAGATTTATACGACAGCGATGTCAGTAATTGCATATATATGCAAAAATGCTATGAGAAAATGGAGATAAAATCTTAACATACCACATATAATTTTATTCTGATATGGGGATGCAGAGTTTTTGATGTGCACCATCCTGGCATCTTATCTAACATCTACAACATAAATATTTCTGGGTGTGGAAAAGATCTGAAAAAGTATTGATTGTAATTTATGGTGTTTTTTCCTACAAAGAAAGAAGACAAAAGTTTTCTGAAGTATGTGGGGGTTAAACTTCATTTATTTGCTTGAAACATTATTGGCTTGTTTATTTTTCCTTTCCCCTTGTATCCAATCAGTTAACAATTTCTGGCGATTCTTTTATATGCTCTCTCACATACATTCCTTTTCTTTCATCTCCACTGCTATTGCCTGTTTAGTCCAGTCTCTCCATAACTTGAATTTCTGGGGGTTGTTGCACTGCATTCAGGTTCTCTTCAGGTTTCACAACTTAATTAAAACATTGTATCTTCATTCACTTTATTTTAGCCATTCTTGTGGGTATGAAATGGTATCTCATTGTGGTTTTAATTTCTTGAATAATTGAAATTCTTTTTTGTGATTTTTGGACATTGGATATTCTCTTTGTGAAATGCCTTTGAAATCTCTTTCCTGTTTTTGTTTTAGGTTGTCTGACTTTTTTGTATTAATTTATAAGAGATTTTTGTATGTTATGGTAACAAACCCTTTTTGATTGTATGTATATGGTGAGGGTTTTCTACCAGTCTGTGGCTTGCTATTTCACTCTATGATGTCTTTTGATCAACAAAACTTATTAATTTTAATATTGCCCAATTACTCTTTTCCTTCATGATTACCATATTTTATGTCCTGTTTAGGAGATAATTACTGACAAAAGGTCATAAAAGTAATCTCTGATGTTATCTCTTAGAAACTTTATTGTTATTTGTAACATTTAGATGGATATTCTGTCTGGAATTGATTATTGTATATGGTGTGAGGTGTGATTATTGTATATGGTGTGATTTCCATGTGGATATCGGATTGCCACTATACTATTCATTAAAAAAGTATTTATGCACTGCTCTACAGTACATAAGGATTTATCATTAGTCATGTTTCCATATATGTGTGGGTCTTTTTCACAACCCTACTCTGTTCTATTGGTCTACTTGTCAAAACTTTGCCCAAACCATACTGTTCTTGTTGGTTTATTTTTCTTGTTTTTTGAGAAAAAAAATAAGTGCTTTTCTGGGTTCATCCCAAGAAAACACAAGAATAGTAAGATATGTTAACAATATATATGTCATTTAGTGAAATAAAATTTATTACAGAAAAATTCACTCTTCTTAGAGTGAACTTAGCTGCACATTTCTCTGACTTTCGACAAATGCATACAACCATATATCCACCACCATAATCGAGATATAGAACATTTCCAACACCTCCTAAGTCCCCTCAGGCCCCCTGTAGCCAATCTTTTTCTCTAGTCTCAGCGCTTGGCAAATATTGGTCTGTTTTTTGTTCCTAAAGTTTTCATTCTTTTAACAGCATCTTTTGCAAAACAGATATTTTTAATTTGGATAAAATCCAATTTATCAACCTTTCTTTATGAATCATGCTTTTGGTGTATCTAAGGAATCTCTGTCTGATGTCACAAATTTTTTCTCCTATTGTTTTATAATTTTAGGTTTTACACGTAAGTCTATGATCTGTTTTGAGTTTTTTTATAGGATGTGAAGTGTGTGTCAAATATTGTTTTTACATATAGATATTCAATTGTTCAAGTACTATTTGTTGAAAAGATGTCACTTTCTGCATTGAATTGTCTTTGCACCATGTCAAAAATCAATTGATTATGTATATATAGATCTTTCCGCTATACATTTGCTTTTCTATACGCATTTTTAAAATCAGCTTGTCCATTTTTATAAAACTATTCTGCTAGGATTTGATTGGAATTGCATTGAATCTCAACATTAGTTTAGGGAGAATTGTTATCTTCACAATATTGACTCATCCAAACGTGAACACAGTATTCTCTCTATTCATTTAAGTCTTATTAAATTTTATTAGTGTTCTGTAGTTTCCAGCATATAGATCTTGCACTTATTTTGTTAGGTTTTTACCTAAATATTTTATGTTTTTGGTGTTATTATAAATGATACTTTTAAAACAGTTTAAGTTCTAATTGTTTTTTCCTAGTAGGTAAAAATACAGTTGAATTTTAGTATACTGGTCTTATATCCTGTAAACTTCCTAAACTCATTTATTACTTTTAGTTTTTGGAGCTTCTTTGAGCTTTTGTTTTGTAAATAGTTGTTATGGTTCGAATATGTTGAAATCATAACCCCCAAATGTGATGGTCTTAGGATGTGGAGATTTAGGGAGGTTCTTAATTCATGAGGGCAGAACCCTGAAGAATGGGACTACTACTCTTGTAAAAGAGGCTCCAGAGAGATCTCGCCCCTTCCACTATGTGTAGATACAGTAAGAAGACTGCCATCCAGAGGAAGGCCCTCACCCGACCCTGCTGGTGCCTTGGTCTTGGAATTCCAGCCTCCAGAATTGTGAGAAAGGAATTTCTGTTGTTTTTAAACCATCCAATCTGTGGTATTTTGTTATTGCAGCCTGAGTGAACTAAAACAATGATTATGTAGTTTATGAATAGAGATGGTTTTATTTCTTCATTTCAATTTATTGGACTTTTATTTGCATTGGCTAGTTCCTCTAGTGTGATGTTGAATATATTTGGTGAGAATAGATATCCTTGTTTTGTTCCTGATCTTGGGAGAGAGATTATTTTTCACTTAAATATGATGTTATAGTAGATATTTTTGTAAATACTCTTTATCATGTTAAGGAAGTTTCCTTCTATTCCTAGTTTGTTGAGATTTTTTTTTTCTTTTTTTCTTTTTAATCAGGAGAATATGTTGGATTTTTGTCAAATGCTTTTTCTGTTACCATTTATATGACCATATGGTTTTTCTTCTTTAGTCTGTTCATATGGTGAATTACACATATATTGGCTGATTGGATCTTTTTTTTTTTTGAATGTTGAACCAGTTTTCCAATCCCTAGATAAACCTCACTTGATCATGAAGTTAGTTTGTTTTTAAAATATTGCTGGATTTGATTTGCTAGCATTTTGTAGAGAATCTTTGTGTCTATGGTCATGAGAGATAGCCATCAGTAGTTTTCTTGTAATATTTTTTCTGGTGTTGTTATCAGAGTAATGTTAGCCTCATAAAATTAGTTGAGAAATGTTTCCTACTCTTTGTAATCTGGAAGAGCTTTTAAAAATAATTATATTCCTTCCTTAAATGTTTGATAGCTTTTGCCAACTAAGGTATCTGGGACAGGAGTTTTCTTTGTTTGGAGATTTTTATGTATAAATTCAAATTCTTTGAATATAGGACAAATCAGGCCATCAAGTTCTTTTGAACTTTGGCAGTTTGTGTCTTTCAAAGAATTTGTCCATTTCATGTACATTGTTAAGGTTATAGGTGTAAAGTTTTTCATAATTTTCCTTATTATCCTTTAAAATGTTTGTTTGTGGGGTCTGTAATGATGTGTCCTCTTTCATTCACGATATTTGTTATTTGTCTTTTCTCTTCTTAACCTGCTCATTCTGATGAGAGGTTTAAAAATTTTTTTGATCTTTTCAAGAAAACAGTTTTGGTTTCATTGACTTTCTCTAATTTTTTTTGTTCTTAATTTCATTGATATCCACTCTTACCTTTATCATTTTGTTTCTTGTTCCTGCTATACATTAAATTTGTTCTTTAAAAAAAATTTTAAGGTGGAAGTTTAGATATTGATTTGTGATCTTTCATCTTTTTTTTTAGCTGTGCTATTTTAGCAGCATCTCACAAATTTGTATATGTTATATTTTCATTTTCTTCAATACAAAATATTCTCTAGTTTTCTTTGTAATATTCTTTTTGACTTGTGGGTTATTTAGAAATTTGTTGTTTGAATTTCATATATTCAGGAATCATATTTTTGTTTTGATATGTATATTTGTTATTGGTTTCTAATTTACTTTCATTATAGGAGTTAACAGTAGAGAAACTGGTTCGGGTTTTACAGTTGCTATGGTTATCTTCAGCATGCCACAATCTTCAAAGTTCTCTAATGATGTCTTGTGCTTACGGTAAAGATCTGGATGCCTGAAAGTTTATTTCAATGTTTGGTTTCAACCCTTAGCTCTGAGCTATATAGTTCTCTGCCTGTACCACAGATGGACTTTTCTCTGTGGTCTTGCCCCTCCCACAATGGTAGACTACTGTAACTTGTTACTTAGTGTTTCCTGCACTGGTTGGGAGCAGGGCAGGAGGGTCCTCTATTGTTCCGGCCCAGCCTCAGGCTTACGTAAGCCACTGGTGTCAGGACCTATGGAGGTGGTGTTTTTTGAGTTCCTCCTTCCTGTGGCAAGCAGCCAATTTTCTGCCTGTATCTGTGGTAGGTGTTGTGAAGATTTTCTTGCCCCCGTCCAATTACAGGAGACCTCTAATAGTACTGGTGCAGGATTATGAGTTCAGCACTGTTTTCTGCTCCTTCCCGATGGACTGTAGTATCTTCTATTATTTCAGGAGACGATGAATCTGTTCTGCAGGAGGTGGCAGTGTTAACTACCCCTTGCCAGAAACTTAAGCCTTTTGAGAGAAAGGTCCAAGCAGAGGAGTCTGGCTTCTTTCCAATGGCTGGTTCTCTCCTCCATGCCTATCCCACAGAGGGAGTCTTTCTCCAGCCTCCTGTCCTGCCTCCTGTGATTCTTGTGAGTACCAATTGAACATCTATCAGAAAAAGCCGGCAAGTGTATGGGGACTCCCTTGTGTTTGTGGCTCCCTCTGTTATCATGATAGCTAACACTGGTGGATGGCTGATTTTTGTTGTTGTTGTTGTTGTTCATTTTAGACTTAATTTTTTTCCATCTTCATTGAGATATACTTGACATATAACAGTGTGAACATTTAATGTGTTGTACAATGTGTTGATTTGATATACTTATACATTGTAATATGGTTACCACTGTGGTGTTAGCTAACACCTCCTACATGTCACATAATTACCATTTCTTTCTTTCTTTCTTTGTTTTTGTGTGACAAAAACATTTAAGTTCTACCCTCTTAGCAACTTTCAAGTATATAACACAGTACTGTTAACTATAATCACAATGGTGTACATTAGATCCCCAGAAATTATTTATCTTCTAACTGGAAGCTGGCTGATTTCTTTGTGCCCAATTGAATGGAGGCCATAGGTGAGACCATCCTTACTCCCAACTCTCCATGGGGAGGCCCCCCCATTCTGGGATTTTAGGTTGCTTGGTTGTTTTGCAATGCCAGCCCTCTGATGGATTCAAGAAAAGTGATTTTGTAATTTATATGGCTTTCTCTCATTGTTAGGTAACGAGTGGCAGTCTTTTCAGGTTTCTACATCTCAGATAGAAATGGAACCAAACATTGTGTTTCAATACTTAATCAGAAAAAATTGTTACTCTTTATGAGATGATATAATGAATTCTGATTTATCAGAGCTATGTTAACACTTTGAACATCAATGTTAATAGCACCAAAATGTTCTCGAGAGTACTATAAAATGATAATCACTGTTCATAGTGATGACACTGAAGCGTTTTTAGGATCCCAAATTGTCATTAGAATCATCAGAAAATATTAAATTAGATACAGTTTTAGAATTATTTTCATTTGAGGAATATGCCTCGAACAATAGGAAACCAGGTATGGTATCTATGATTATACCTTATTAATTTTATAACTAACTGAATTTGAATATATAAGATTTTACTTTGTTTACAGGTAGTTTAAGGCAATATATATTTTAAATGTTCAGGCAACTGGGGATGCTACACGCAAGCTTTTGTTTAATAGCTGCACAGTCTTTTATATGCTGTCAATACATTTACACTGCACATCACATGTTAATTATACTATAGGCTACTTAATGGATAGGAGAATTCACTAATACAAATGAAAGAAATATTTTGCTCCTTTAATTTTCTTTCTATTTTAGGTAAAACTCTCTTCTAATGGATGTAAAGTTTAGCATGCTAGATAAGAAACATATGTATGTATACATATATATATACACATACATATATATAAATTTTATATTAATCTTGTTTTAGATTTATACTTCTATCTTTGCAGACATTAAAAGAAACTTGCATCATACCCTGTGAAGTAGAGACAACGTCTAATTTTACAATCTATATAATATCTAGAAAATTGCAGGATGAAACAATGTGTTGTTGCAACTCACCAAATGTAAATAACTATACTTCACTTGGCAAATGGTGATAGTTCAGCATACATGTTGGACTAAGAGTAGTACAGTACATTCTGTACTTCAGAAACTCCCATAACTATCAAATACTATAGAGGAATATTTTTGACATTTATTTATCCCAAAAGATCATATTCAACATCTGTTTTTTTTTTTGTGTATGTGGAACACACTTTAAATGATTACATCAGTTGCCTTTTTAAAAAAATATGAGATGATTAATCTTTTCCTTATTGTGCAATGAGTTTAGAATGAATTATATGTCTGATTCAGGAGTTAAAAAAAAAAAAAAAGCCTTGGCCATCATGGTTCAATTTGGAGTTCCACAGCGTGGAATATGCTTGCAATATTCTCAATGTTGACTTCTTAATATTATAAAGCTAGGAAGAAATTTATCTACCTAGAGAAATCAGAGAGAAAAGGCAGCAGGTGTGGGGCACAAAGGGTTTGGCTTTTCTCCTTTCTTCTGCCTCAGTGAGACTCGAGCTGGGACTAAGAAAAGAACAAGACTCACTTGGCTATTCAGCTAGGGGGAAAAACTAGGGGTGGGGATTTGACTTAGGCTACAAGTAAAGTTAGATGACTCGTGTTGCCCAGTACTGACTGGTAGGGTCCACGTGATGTTTCTCACAAAGCAGGTCATCAGGAATACTTTGTCCAGTGCTCCAGGGGCTGCTACTTGTGGCACAATACACAGTGTGTCAGTGGTAGGCAGTGAAGGAAATACGGTGTGAGTTTATAGCACTTTCAGTAACTGATTGCTCACAGCCAAACAAGTGGACTTTATAATTCTTACTGTCACTGAAACTGAATAGAGGACACTGATTGTGGCAAACACCATTGATTGTGTCAGTGGTCACAGATGCAGAGGTAAAGGGTCTGGGGGGCAGAAAGAGAGAGCGGCAGAGATACACATAAGTAAAGAGAGATTTTATTGGTAGTTAGAAAAGCTGTGTCTACGATATAGACTCCATTCCAGAAAACCATTACCTGATAGGCACTTGGTATTCATAGCGAAGGTTAAGATTTTGCAGATGTGCCCTAAAGACTTGGTGCAAATAGTTATCAATGAAGGCAGCAAAGAAAAGATCTGATTAGCACCCGCCACATGGGGTGAGAAATAAGCAAACTTGGAGGAGCAGCTAAATAGAGCCTGGAATAGGAATCCAGTGGGATCAGAACAGAAATCGCAAGCTTCCTATGCAGGCAAGGAGCCTCCTTCTACTTCCTCAGAGAGGGGAGTTTGGAAGTGGATGTTAGAATTGACTATATACTCTTTGTAACTGCTGCTTGTAACCAGGAATAAATTATTCTATAATACAGCACACACACTTCACATTCTGTAGAGTGGGTTCAGCAGCACTGAAGTCCTTTTATTTTATTTTTTTCTATTTTCATAAAATCCTGGACTGTGTGAACCTATTTGGCCATTGTAGTAAAAAGTACATATTTAGATTGAGTCAAACACAGGTTACGTGTTATCTTTTCAAGGATATCGTTTTAAAACCCTCATTTCTATTTGTTCTGTACTTTACCCTGTTACACAGCCTACTGCTTCTAACTTGTGATGATTAAATGAGATAATTACAATCATTCATTTCAAAGCCAAACCACTGAAAGTACCTGCTTCAGTTAAAGCCGGGAACAAAACTGCTCAAGTTCACATAGCTACTAAGAGGCTGAGCTGGATTAAAGCCCAGGTTTCCTGACTTCTTAGCTTAATGTGTCTACTACAACATTTTCTAAAAACAATAATAAAATTCAAGATCTCTAGAAAAACTTGTTAAAATTTTAAAGCAAATTAAGTTATTATTACTCAGAAATTTTATTAACAAATGTGTTTATACCTCTAGAAGAATTTTTGTAGAAATGAAGACATTATGACTTGTTCTTTGTCTGGACACTCTAGATTATGAGAATTGTATTTTTCAGTGGTAGTTTCAGCCATGTGTGTCATAGATTACAAAATAACATTGTCATAAACTCAAGAAAATCAAGCCCAGATGCAGCAGACTGACCATAGCTGTTGTCACAGCTCCACCGGGCTCTGAATTCTGAAACCCAGGCTCATTTCAGCTCCTTGGGTCACCTATCTCTAGTATGGCTGTTGTCCTCAAGGTCCAAGATGCTGCTAGAACTTTTGCCATCAGTACACCACAATGACAGTTAGATATTTATAAAACCATCCATTCTCGCTCAAGGTAACATATCTTTTTTTTTTTTTTTTTTTTTTTTTTTAATAATTCTGCGTCCACTCTAATTTACTGATCATTCCTGGAAACAGGAACTTGGAGAGAAAACTTCTTGTTAAAGTTGTTCTTCCTTTTGCATATTGTCTCCACTAGTGTACTCCAGGGGTCTGTTCTTTATCTTGGAATAGAGGCTAGTCAGTAGCGATAAACACTCTCATAAGTCAGGTGGTGAATACTATGGGTGTTCCACCCTCTAGAAAGCCAGGTGTCTAATGGTGATCAAGTGGGGAATGGTGGCAATCCTTCTGTCAGCCAGGACATGCACTATCCTGGTATCCAAAGTGGGGGTCGGAGGAAGCAGTTCTTTACTTCAGCTTCCGGTTTATAGGGCTTTGTGATTTGGGAGTGGTTCTTCAAAGGTAGGCCTGTAGTCTACTGTTATATGGTCCTTGAGCGGAGAATGTTTGTTATATTTTTAAAGAGTTTTAGAATAATAATAAAATAATAATAATAATAATAACAACAGTAGTAATAATAATTGGAGACAGGGACAGTGTATGACTTGCAAAACCTAAAATATTTATTATCCGTCTGTTTATAGAAAAGTTTGTAGACTCTTGTTCTAGATGATTTAACGTGTCCCTGTGCTTTATTTTCAGTTTTGGGTCTTCCACAGAAGTTGAGAAAAGGAAAAGTTCAATTTTAACCCCTTACTCCCATTATAATGCATGTTATTAACTGAGTGATAAGATTGTTTGTACTTTTTAAAATGTCTATTGACTTTCTTTCCTGATTTCCCCAAGTATATTAATGTGTCCTAGGAAAGAAAGTATAGATATTATGAATTCAGTTCAAGCTATTTCTCAACAGGTGGTTTCCGCATCTTCAGAAAACAAAGCATCCTCTCCCCACATCTGTTGATTTCCCTGACATAGTTACACATTAACACATTTATTATATAGCCTTGAAACTGAAGTCTTAGAAGAAAAAGGAAATGGAGTTTTTCTGGGAATTCCTCAGCTGTTCTCTTATTGGTATTAATAACATTTGTCCTGGCACTCTCACATTGTTTTTCTTTCCCCCCTTCTTACAAAGTTCTGTCAAGCCTCAATCTCCATTTTCAATTTGCCCCTTATCCTGCTCACTGTACCCTCTTTGCAGCATCCTGAAAGCAGCTTGCTCTCATACCTCTTTGCTTTTGCATACTCGTATGCAGTTCCCATTGAGAAACCCCTTTCCTTCATTCTTCGGTAAGTTTCTGTCCATTTTCTGAGATGTGGCTCAGGTGTCTGGGAAGCTGTCACTGACCACTGCCTGCACCGAGTTGGATGTCTGTTCAGTGTGCTTCTAGGGTATTGTGTATCTGCCTCTACATGGTACTTAACGAGCTACCTTGTTGCACTCATCTGTCTCTCCCACAAGACTGTGCACATCTTGAGTACAGGAACTTGTCTTCCTTAGCTTTTGTACCCAGTGATTGGCAGGTAATTGAAACAATCATGAAGCTAACATTTTTGAGTAGTTGCTTGATCTCAAGCGTATTCCAAGCATTCTACCTACTTTACAAAGTAAGTGCTATTATTTATTTTGTAAATGGAGATACCAGGCATAGAGATTTTGGTAACTAGTAAGTGATGGAGCCCAGTTAAACCTGGGTAATCTAGCCTTAAAGACCAAATTTAATTATTTCAGTGCCTTAATATAGACAATATTTAAATGTGGGTATTCAATAAGTTCTCATTGAATAAATGAACATCCTTTCCCTTTATAGTCCATATCTGCTCAACAAAGTAGGGTCCATTGAGATCTGTATGTAACTGTGTGTAGTGACCCTTAGGGATGAAAGGGGATTGTCTGGAAGCCTCAGAATGGTTACCTATATTCTACAGCATATTTGATGCAACCACCTTCCTAGAATTACTGGGATGGGTGCTTTTCAGGATCAGTTTCTCCTGTCCCCCTGAGTTAGAGCCTTTCCATCTAGTCTTGCAAACAATGAGATGGTGGTTGCTGCAGCCTTGGATAATCAGCAATCTCTTGGTATCAACAATACCTCCTCAGGGGTATCTTCACCTGTCCTATCAAAATCAATACCCTTGCTAATGGAAGCTGTGTTCAACTCCATTCACTGTAACCAGCCCTGGTTGTAAAAGGCAAGGAAATAGATTCTTCTTTAGAAGGAATGCAGCCGTGGCCACATCTTGATTTTAGCCCTGTGAAACCCACATTGGACTGTAAGACAATACATTTCTATTGTTTTAAGTTTGTGGTAATTTGTTACAGCAGCCATAGAAGACTAATACAGGCAGTGTTTTACCACATGTGGCCCTCTGAGCCAGCTGCATCATAAGCAGGTTGTATTTCAGAGCAAGGAAAATTATCAGGGAAAAAGAGGGGCCTTACGTAGTGATAAAGGAGTCAGTTCCCTGAGAAGACATAACAATCCTTAATGTGTATGCTCCTAATAACAGAGCATCAAACTATATGAGGCAAAAACTGATAGCACTGCTAGGAGACATAGTGGTATTCATATTCATACTTGGAGACTTCAAAACCCCTCTCTCAAAAATGGACAGATCCAGCAGGCAGAAAATCAGTAAGTTTGTAGTTGAACTCGACACCACCATTAATTAACTAGATATAATTGACATGTGCACATTACTTCATTTAACCATGGCAGATTACACATCCTTCTCAAGTTCACATGAAAACATTCATCAAAACAGATCACATCCTGGGCCATAAAACACACCATAACACATTTAAAAGAATAGAAATTATACAACGTATTTTCTCAGACCATGATGGAATGAAACTGGAACTCAGGAAGAGAAAGAGGGGTGGAAAACCCCCAAATAGTTGGCGACTAAACAACGCACTTTTAAATAACATGTGTCAAAGAAAAAATCTCAGAGAAATTAAAAAGTATTTTGAATTAAATGAAACTACAACTTACCAAAACTTGTGAGATGCAGTGAAAGCAGTGCTTAAAGGGAAATTTATAGTACTGAATAATCAAGTTATTAAAAGTGCAGATCCTGGGGTCAGACACAGATTCATTCAACTAGGTCTCTTTGAATAGGACTAAATTGCAACTTAAATGACTGCCCCAGATGAGTTTAATGCACCCTAAAATTTCAGTGTTCCTTTTCCCCCAATTTGTTAACCATGAAAATGGAAACAAATCCACTGGTGTTAAACTTTTTTGAGGAGCCTAATTCATTTGGGTACAAACAGAAACACTTCTGCTTTTTTTTTTTTTTTCTTCCCGATAACAGCCCCCTCCCACATGTTCTACATATTTCTCATCGACTAGAAACTCTTAGTATAACGTACGCCAGGCTTGGTAACTTTTCAGCCAGTTTTAAACATTATTAGAATTATCTCATCATGGTGTCTACTATTTACATCTCTTTATTTAAAAACATTGATGCATTATCTTCTTAAAACATCTTCTCGTCCCGAACCCAGTATAGGCTCAAGTGTGGCTAGGAAGGAAGAGAGCTGGAGGAGGGACAGAGGAAAAGGCAAGCGTCTTCTCACTTAATGAGGTTGGGTCCTCCCCTGAGTTAGATGCTGTTGAGTTTATTGCCCAACGGCTTGGCCTGGTTGGGTGGTGGTTGTTCCAACGTGCACCTTTGAGCAGCACCTCCGGGCATTGGTGATTCCTGGTGAGATTTGCTCATATCTTTTGGATTACCCCTCGCTGATGGTGACATGTGTATCCTTCTCTGCTCCCTACACCACCGTGGTCTAGACAAGACTGTAGCCATCAATCTCACCTACCATCTTAGGCCAGTGTTCTGACTTGTGGGCATATGGAGATCCCTTGAACATATCTCTTTGGAACTGCAACTCGAGGCAACCACATTCCTCTACCATTTTGTCTTTTCATGTTGTCTTTCCATTGTTTGGCAAGGCTCTGTCCATTCAACTCGGGTGTCTGTCTTCACATCTGACTTCCTTCCTTTGGCTTTGGACAAGGGATACACATGGCTTCCCTCAGTCACAAGACAGAAGGAATGGTATCAGCAAATATATGCTTCTCCCTTCCTTATGCTCCTTGCCAAGCTGACCTCCATTACCTCTTAGCTGTCTTCTTTTTTTTTAAACTTTTAAAAATTTATTTCAAGTGTGCTTTTCCAGGAGCCATCAGCTCCAAATCAAGTAGTAGTTTCAATCTAGTTGTGGAGGGCACAGCTCACAGTGGCCCATGTGGGGATAGAACCGGCAACCTTGTTGTTAAGAGTACCACACTCTAACCAACTGAGCTAACTGGCTGCCCCGTTAGTTGTCTTCTTGTATTTCATGGTGATTGTGTGTGAGAAGTAGAGGTTCATTGTAAAGTCACATTTCTGAATTAGTCTCTCTTCGTTAGCTCTATAGGGAGATCATAGGCTTGCAGAACCTTGAGGATGGGGTAGCCAATTGTTATTGTCCTTAGCTATGGGTCTTGACCTTGGTTCCAGGAAAAAAAAATTCTCGCTCAGCATCCTATTATATTCCCTGGTGAGAAATAGCAATTGTCATTAGAGCTGTTTATGCAATATACTAATGTCTTCTATATATTAATGACATGAATCATTATAAATGAGCTTATCCTTTCAGAACCAATTAGAGACTCAAAATCAGAACTGAAACTTTACCCTGTACAGATTAAATTAACTTCAAAAAGCTATCTTAAAATAAGGCGTGTGTGTGTGTGTCCTGCCCGACACTTCCCAAGTTGAACAGTTTGGGTGTGGCACTAGCCACTCAGGTTTTGAAATATCAGTGTTATGTGACGAAAACTCTTCATGTGTGGAAAAATGGACAACTACTATAGACTGTTGGAGGCAGAATTTGGGGGATGGGCATATTGTAAAGCTTGAGTTAATTCTAAGATATGTCTTGATGCAATAAAATCAGCTATGACTGGAGGCTGTGCATTTGGGTTCTTCGATCCAGTCAAAACTCTGCAAGCCAAAGCATTTTTTCTGTTTTGTGTCATTTAGTTTTATTTTAGCAGCATTTTCTACTATGATGAGTTTTCTCACTTTTAACTCTAACATGGGAGTGGGGGAGAAGAGTTTTAAATTTCTTTTCATAGTTATAGAACCAAATTTGAAAACATCAGTGAACTATAAATTTATAAAATTACGTTGTGTAAGACTTAGGCTTAAACTAAGTGGGAATTATTGAGACCGAGGTAAAAATGAAGTAATTTAAACATGTATGTGAATACCAAGGAAATATTATTTAATGAGCATGCAATCTTCTAAGGTTACAAACGTCACAGATTACTTTAAAATATTTGATATTTAATAAAGTCCAAGTTATTGTACTTCGTATTTCCCTCTTATTTATTTATTTTTAAGACATAATTTTTTTAAGGGAAATTCAATTCATATGTTTTAGACTAATTTGGCTGGATTATCAAAATTATTTTGTTAGAATTACATTCCATCCAAGTGGTCTCAATGTATTTGAAAATGAGTTTTTTTTTAAAAAAATTGTCTTTTTTTCCTTATTAAATAGGATCATGTATTTTTTCCTCTTGTAGATGAATTCAAACACAAAGAGATTTGTTTTATTAATAATTCTGTAACTATGGATGCCAGATTATTTTATTAGAATAAAAACTGAATTCCTTATTATCACAGAAATAATCAGTTTTGCATACTGTCTGAATTTAGAGAGCATTTTATTTGTAGTAATGATAGATAGGACTTGACAACTGTAAAGATAATCATAAAGGTTCACATAATTATTTTAAAAATTATAAACTGAAAGTCCCCAGCCAAATTCTACTTTGACATATAAAACAGGATCTAACTAATATTATCAAGTGTGTACTATACATCAGGTAATAGGGTCAACATTTTACATGTAATTTAAAAGCATTTTATCTTTATGTCCTTCTGATTTCATAAAATAGACAGCCAAGATTCAGTCTGATTAAGTAATTGTCCAAGAACATGCACAGAGTGGTAAAATCAGGCTTTGGACCAGGGTAAGACATTTTTATTTTAGCTACAATAGTTAAGGTAGATGTGAATTATTTTCTGCAGCAAAGAATCAACTTTGAGATTAAATCAATTTGAACCCAAGTTATAGTCTATATGTGTTATAATTAAGGACTCAGTATACCCATGAACCTGGGCATAATTGCCAAAATAAATATCTCTGTCCTTTAGTTAGACAACTTCTTAAATTCAATGATTGCATACTTACTGAGAATTTATACTGCATCCAAATAAATAATTATTACAAAAATTATTGATTCTTGAATATTCTGTCACAAAAACTTTACATAGAGAGTACCAATGAGTTTTAACAAAGAATTAGACTTAGCAGATAACAATAGCCAAAACAACAATTATTACTACCACCATATTTCAGGAAGGATGTATTAATATGCTACAGAACAAATTTTCTTATTTTATTTTTCTGTATTAGTTATTATAGGTAAAATGATGATGTACTAAGAAACAGCCTTCAGATCTCAGTAGCTTCAAACAACAAAGGTTTAATTCTTGCTCATGCTGCATGTCCAATGCAGATTGGGGGAGGGGAAACTTATTTTAAACACTCAGGAACCCCAACTGAGGGAGGTTCCATCTTTACAGGTGGGAAAAGCTGGAGAGTTACTTCTATTAACAATCCGTTTTCCAGAGCTAGTCACATGGCCTGCTGAACTTTCAAGGGGGCAGGAAAAATAACCACAGAAGAGAAAGGATCCAGAAATCAGTGAACAGTATGTCTGCTGCAGTGTCTAACTTGTCTTTGTTTTAAATGAATGAATTAATTCATGCAGAATTTGTGCTGATTTAAAATTGCTTTTGGAAATGAAAAATAAATAGAATAATCACGACCAGAATAGATCAAATTCAGTTAATATACTATAAGTGAATTTCTTCATGTGTTGAATAAGCAGTTTTTTAATAGTTAAAATTACAATCTGGGATGTGATTTTTACATTAAATGATTCAATATGTACATTTAAAATAGCTTCTTCTAGGGTCACTATATTGTTTTAGTAATCATCCGGGAATTGTGTTAGATATTAGATATGATATTAGATGATCGTCATTTCTTCCAGCCATGCTGCTTCAATCTTCCTCTCTATTAATTTTCTTTCTATTCCACTCTATTACTTTTTTAAAAATCTGGCTTTTTTCCCCCTCCTTCTTATGGGCTTATAAATTAACTTTAGGGTCAAGATAAACCACTTTGGGTAATGTAGCAGAAGAACCAGAAGGTTCAACTTGGGTACATTTCTCTTACAAATGCAAACCAAAACCTTGCATTTTTCCTATGGCCTCACCATCTGTAGTAAAGCTGTATGGAAGGAGGCCAGAAAGTAAAAAAAAGATAGGTGTTGGAAACCGTGTAAGAAATTTTTTTAACCCTAAAGTTTCCTCTATTTTGTTTAAACAAAGCCTTTCTTTTCCCAAACATCTCCCTGGTGTTGAACTGAATTGCTGTATAGTATTTGGAATTAAAATGTTATTAGCTAAGAAAAATTATTTTGTTTTCCTATAAAATAATAATGGTTTGCCACATTCTTAAGGAAATATATTTTTTGATCTAAAATATTTTAGGTGTTTGGGGTTAAGATTGTTTCCCTCCCCCTGTTGTGGGAAAGCATTTGTAATGTGATGACGGGAGTTAATGAGACAATAGTATCAATTTATAAAACTTAAGTTAGCAACTCTTTGTAACTTCTTTAAGAAGGAAAAATCAAAGTAAAATGCTTTCAAGGTAAGTCAACTTCTTGTACATGTTGTAAGTGATAAAAGCATTGCTTGAAAAGAGTTTTGAGGTGAGAGTTGGCAAAGAGGCAGATGGTTGTATACGTGGTTGTGAAAATAAGATAAAACACTTAGTTATAGCACATGAAGGAAAATTGTGGTTTTGGGTATATTCTGTATTTATTAAGTAGTTATTATTGTATTTTACTCTAACTTCAGTGCACTAAAAATCATTAGGTGCTCCCTAAGAGATTTAAGAATAATTATGAAAAACAATGACCCAAAGAAAAATTTAAATAACAAAACCAAAGCAACTCCTTAAGACTGTTCAATATAATTAAATATTTTCCTTGGAGAATAAATTCCGACATTTGACTTGGCAGCTGTGTTCATTTGTATTGTCTGTTAGACCAGACCTCACACTGGCTTAATCGTGAGGTGCTTGGTAATTGTTTCCCTGAAAGAGACATTCTAAAAATTCTTGTGCTAAAGTAACTTTTTGGTCCTTATATTCAATTAAAAATTTTGAGAAAAACATTAATTCTTGTATGAGTCAAATAGATGACTAGTGTATTTTAATGATCACATTACTGATATTTTATCATTACTTTAGATGTTTAAGGGAATTTACTAAACTCAGTACATTTCCCAATAGCCCTAGTTGGTAGGAATAGTGGGGGAATTCCAATTTCTTTTTTTCCTTTTAACATTTTTGGTCAAAACTTTTTGAACATTAGCAGTGAAATGATTACTTTTAGGTTTTAAAGTTAGTTCTGTCACTGTCACCCATTTTTCTAGTAGGGAGGTAAAAAGCAAACATTATTGATACCATAAACAATAGCACTGTATACTTAGGAGAGGTAAGCAATTACTTATATGGCTAATATTTGTAGACTCTTGAGAATGTTCGCTTTTTCCTAAATTTCCTCTGTTTTTGATTGACGCCTACCATTCTACCATTTCTCTTTTATCCCTTTTGTTATTGTTTTGTTTCTTAGTGAGAGACAAGAAACAGAGACACACTTATTTGAAACTCATTTGTCATTTCTACCTCTTGGTGAATAAATTGATAGAATCCTTTCTTATGCTTTATGCAAACGACAGAAGGACATAAAATGTCATGGGTAGAGTCTTAGTGGAAAGGACAAAGGAACCCAGTGAAAGGAGGATAGAGAAGAGCTATATGAAATTGTCACCTACTTCCTAACCTTGCTGGGAAATGATTTTATGTATTAATATCCTGCTTTGCAGAAATAATGAGAAAGTCAGTAGGAGACACTTTCTGGATCTAACCTCGGCCTTTCCTTCATTTTCCTGGATAGAAATTAAGTCCTTTTAAATCACTTTGAGACTGTGTTGGTCTAATTTCTTTCCGAACCAGCAAAATATGTTTCTCAAACACTTCGGTGTCTTGCTTTTTGATTCCCTTCAGCTGCACAATAACTGAATCATTTTTAAGTCAATGGCTTTCAATTTTCAGAGAAATGAACCTCTTTAATAGTCTACACAAAGATGATAAGAGACTGGCTTGACTGAATGTCACAAGTTGCTAGAGACGTGGATGCAGACTGGGTGGCCCATTTATAATTCAACTGCTAATCAAATATTTGCTGCTTTCTCAAAAGAAGTATGAATGTTGAACATTTCTTCCTGGATTGGGCTTAGGCATTAGAAAAAATATTTTTTTAGCTGTTAAAGATGTGTATGCGGTAAATAGTATAACCACCTGTCACCTGCCTCTTAAGTCCTGAAGCAAAGTTTTCTGGATCATACCATCAGAACAGGTGGAGCCCAGCATGTGATGGGGTGGTGAGGTATGGGGGTGAAAGAGGGAGTGGGAGGGGGAATCGAAGCTGGGGGTGGGGTGTAGGGGTGGGGGAAATGTCCTGGATGCTTTTTCTGTTGCTATCATTAGCTGCTGTGAGGAAGCAGCAGGAGACCCTGGGAAGTGACTGCAACATTAACCAGCCTTTCCAGATGCTCTTGAATATTCTTACTCCTGTGCTAGGAAAAAAAACCCCACGAAAAACGAAAACAAAAAAACCCGAGTCCTTTGGAACCAGGCCACTTTCTACAGCTTTGGCAGCTGTGTCTGAGGGGTGGGGATGGAGTGGGATTGATTCTAGTTCCAGAAGCTATATGGAAAACATGTTTCCTTTTATGGGGTTTAAAGTAATTCTGTGAGGAAAAAGGTTTCTAATTTTATTTTATTTGAGTAATTCTAAGAATTATAGAATTAAACAATGATGGAATTGGACGATTTCTTAGCCATCCAACTCCCTAATTTTATAGGTGAGAAAATACAGGCCCAAGGAGGGTAAGGAATTGCCAGACTTCCGGAGCCAAATTTGTGTAGGGGCTGATATTTTTGTCTCTGTTAATTTTCAAATAATTTTACTAAGTGAGAGTCTTGATTTGGCAAACATGGATATTTTGGTTCTATGTTATTTTGTGTTACAATATCACATTATGTTTTATGCTATGTTGAATGTTCCATTATGGAACGCAAATGAAATATCATTTCTAGGGCTGTTTCCTCAGCCGAGAGTCCATAAAGCTGTTTGTTCAGTATCTCCTTTTCCAACAATAGGACTACTTTCTTCTTTTCCTTTTCCAAACAAATTCCTCATGACTCTAAACATTAAGTAGAGCTTGAACAAGAAGCAGAGTGTTTCTTATGATCCCTAAAAATGTGCTTCTTCCCAGGCTTGTCTGTATATGTCCCCGAGTGCCCACTTAAGTCTTCTCTGAGATTGTCCCCCACTGGACTCTCATGCAAATGGCAGACTGACCGATGGTGTGATTTTTTTGTCCCAGTTCCTGGTGCTTCAGCAAATATTCTGAGCCTCTGGTTTTCTGTTGGACCTCAAGGAATGACCTCATGATTTATGGCCTTGGTTTCTATGCTTAATTCTGCTCTCCTTTCCTGTTCTGTGTATTCAGGCCCCTTACCAGTGAGCCTGCTCCGGCCATTCCTCTACACTGAGAAAGCCAATGTATGCTTCCCTTGTTGTTTTGCCTCGTCTCGATCTCTGTGAAAGGTTATGCTTTAAAAAGCTTCACCATGATAGACTTTCAGTTCTTTGCAATAAAACAATTGTCTCACCCTTTTTCATTATCTTGTTAATATTATAAAAACGACATTGATGGGAACTGCTAAGACAATCTCATTTGCTTAACATATAGATCCCCAGAGGTTCCCCCCACCCTAAATATCTTGATTCATTTTAAATGTGGGTTAAATTGCTGATTTTGCCTTTAGTTAAATATCTCCAACTATCTCTAAAAATGACAGCCCATTAAAGACTGACAGTTCAAATGTACAGTCAGACACCTTTTGAGCAATTTTTCTTTTACACTAAAATCATGGCGAAGTGTTACTGTTCTGAGAGCTATTTGTCAGGTAGTGATATACAGCGGTAACTGCTTTGTCTCCTTGGCACTGTGAAACAAGGTATTTTTAACCAAAGGTTTTTGAACTCTTGTATTAAATCTTGCTCAGGAGCAATATTACACAAATCCATAAAAGCTGAAACTCTGTTTTCGTTCAAATTTTAAAAAAGAAATAATGACTTGCCCCCTCTCCACCAACCTCGTCTTCCAGGTCCTTGGTCCTTGAGAGGACAAATCAGGACACAGTTTAAAAATCATAATTTTAAACGACTAAAATATTCATATGGGCAGCTTCAAAAATGGGAGTGGGTTATAGTCCAAAAGAATTAAATTGTTTCAAACCCAGAATTTAAATAGGTATGGTATTTTGGGGAAGAGGAGAATTTGGCAATGAAGATTAAAATTATTTCTCAACTCTGATAGGATTAGTAATTCCACTGTTAAAATGTATCCCTTGAAAATAAATGATCGGAAATGTCCCAAATGTATGTATAAGTATGTTAATCACCATGTAATAGTGAAATACTGAGAACAATCTAAATGTCAGATAATAGACAATGTTCAATCAATCGTGATGCATCAGTGCAGTGGAATTCTAAGCAGCTTTAAGAAATGGTAATATAGTTATATCTTCGTTTGTGTTTGGCATGGAAACATGTCCATCATACATTAAGTAGCAGTATTAAAGACAATATGTACGCTTTATAATCTCAGTTTGGAACATACAAATAAATACATGTGTATGTACAAATATAAATCTGGACAAATGTTCACCAAAATTTAAGTGGTGATTTCTATATAATAGAATTAGAGATAATTTTCTAATTATGTTGTTATCTTTATGCATTTCTTATTTTAAATTAATGAATGTGTTGCTTTCATAGTCATCCCGAGGCACAGGAAAAAGCAATGACATTACTTTTGGTAATTTTGTTACTAAAAGATTGTTATGTTACCAGTTCCCCTCATCAATTATTTTGCACAGAGAACAGAGAAAGTGTTAGTGGTAGAACTTCCTTTGGTCCACAGAGTGTACCCTTTCTCTCTTGTGTTCTGAGGTTAAGCCTTGAATCTTTTGAGCTTTTACGCCTCTGCCACTATAGAGCTATAGGTGGATTGAAGCTGCAAGAAACTGGGTGGGTTTTTCTTGGTGACAGCCACTGCAGTGTCCAGGGGACACTTTGGCAGGCATCCAGAGGGGAGGGAAGCCCCCAATGATGGGGACAAGGTCATTCAAAAGTCACATGTTCATCAGACAAAAGCTGCTTGTATTAAACATCACCACAAAGTGATATCAACCCTAAATAAAGTAGAGCTATTCATTTTTCATCTGAGGACCTAATTCTTCTTACATGAAGCCAGAGAAGGGCTATTCTGAAGCACAGAATACATTTCTCACTGGCTCAGAAGATGAAACTCTCCTTAGTCATCCCGAGGCATTACCACAATCCAGATGTAGAGTTTATATCTTCCAACAAACGTCTATGGGAATTATTTCCTCCCAGAAATGTTAGATTATTATTTTTTCAAGTTGGCTCTTACTGGCTGCATTTTAAGCCTCTAAAGATTCCTTAGTGCTATATTGTAACTAGTCAGAAATAAAACTGTAAGAATCCGGGGTGAGTGATTATCTAATAGAACCAACAAGTCAAGTTCTCACCCAATTTTCCAGCCAAAGGAGCCAAACAGTGTCATCCTTAAATGGGAAGACAATGTTTTGTGTGTCTGTAGAAATGTATCTAATACATGTTTATATCTGCATCTATATTTATATCCACATTTTGTATGCATACATGTGTGCATATGCACACGCATGACAAAATTCTCTCGATAAAGCCAACTAAGGAAGTTCAACTATGGCTGAGTCTCCCTGACCACAAATAGCTTTTAATACAAAAGGTCAGTAGTGGTTAATTAATCAGCTTCTGTGTACACAAATTATCCTGTAGTAGAGGTAATTGGAGTAATAAATATGAAATAGTGAGGCTATCAAAAGACTTCAAAAGAAGATAAAAGTTCTCCATGGAGGTTGACCTTTGAGGAAAGAACTGAAGTAGACAAAAGTCTTTTTTGGAAGGAAATAGGAAATGTGGATTCGTGAAGAAGAGAGGTAAGAAATGATAAGGAAAGTAACAGTCGAAGAAAGACACAAAGGCAGGATAGTTGTGATTTGCAGGAGATGGCATAGGAAAGTTGGTGAGACTGGAACTCAGAGTTGCAGGGGTGGTGGTGAGGCGGGTGGGGCACGGTGGTTACTTGTGTGAACAGTTCTTATTTTAGGGAAATTGCAGGAGATAAACCATCCTCGGCTGCTGATAATAAAGCCAGTAGCTCTTCCCAGTCATTGTGACAACTGAAAATGTCCCACAAGTTTCCAAACATCCTTCTTGGGTGATTTATCATTCCACCTTAAGAACCACTCGGCAAGATAATGAGAGCTTCTGAACTGCCAGGATGAAATGCCAGGATGCCGTCAGGTTTTTATGTGTGAATAGTTCTGTTTTTATTTTCCTGTTTCCTTTATGTAGGTATACTGTAAAACTATACTTTTCTCCATGGTGTTTACAACACATCCACATCCACTATTATCCGTGATTTAGTTTAGTTCAGTTAATTCTGATTGCTATGGCATCACATTGCATGCTACCTTAATCTTAGTTTATGGCTGTTTATAATTATCTTTATTTATGGCAGCTTTGGGTGAAACGTAGGGGCATTGGGGTGTTCATCAAACATCTGGAACAATTTTTCAAAAATTTTGGATTTACTAAAACCCAAACATTCTGCCAAGCACCTCTTCTCACCCCCTTTCTCCAAACTTTAAAAACACACATATTTTAGAGAACATTGATTCCATGTGTTTTTAATTCATTTTAGTTCATATCATTAAAATTAAAAAAAGTGATTTAGCATCCAAGAAGCCCATTGAGACTTTAAAATAAATAAACGTTGAAAAACTTCTTAAAAAGTCACATAAATATATTGAAAAAGCAAAAGGATAAAGTTTTGATGGAGACTGATTGGGAATAAAATTTGGCAAAACTATTTTCCACACTAATTTATCACGTTTCATCCGACTTCCAATCCACAGTCTGGAGAGAGTGAACTAAATCAGTTAATTTAAAAAAAAATACTGTATCAAATTCTCTACACCAAGATATATATCGTCATGGAGAAAATATTAAGAAACTAACTTGAATCAAATGGTCTATTAATTCTTAACATTGGGGATTTTTTTTTTTTTTTTTTTTTTTTTACCATATAGTTGGTAATAATGATGTAAGAAACTCTTAGGACAGACTGGAAAATGTGAGAAGTAACAAGAATAACAGTAATTCGAAAAAAAATAAATTTATTCATGAGCTAGCATATGATTGTCACATAAGTCAGTCATTCTCATGATTTGAGAGATTGCAGATTAGCTTGCTGACATTCATTGACAATAAATGTATAAGACACACACATACCAACACACAGAGCTCTATAAATATATCTGTTCAAATATTAATGTAAAACCCACTACAACACTTAGGCTGAGGCAAATGAGTTGAGTGATGTATTAGTAGAATGGGTAAAGCCCTATTTAAAATCTGTCTATTTAAGTTTTATAATTGAAGAGAATTTTCAGGAAGGTTACAGAGATGACTTTTGAGGGTTTGAAAATAAGAACTCTGAAGTTATACTAAAGAATAAAGATATAGATTATTTAACCACTTGGTGAAAAATGTTTAATATCATTAGTATGAGAATGCACATTTAAATGAGATACCAATTTTTTTTGCTTCACATCAGAAAAGATGTTTAAACGAAGAATATCTTCTGATCTTCCATATTTTTTTCAATATTATTCAAAGTCTCCAGTGGGAATGTTCATGTGTTTCTCATAGAAAAGTAAAATAAATTTGAAAACGTGTATCAAAAGTCTAAAAATGTTAATAATTTTGATCCAATAACTCTACTCTTAAGAATTAATTTAAACACACACACACACACACACACACACACACACACACACACACACACAAACACACACTCCATGTTTAACTGAAGCAAAAATTATGAAACAATTTAAGTGTTCAAAAATAGGGAAAGATTAAACATATTATCCATACAATGAAAAGTTGTACAATATTAAAATGATGTTGATAAAGTGTTTGTGATAAATTAGAGAAGTAGTTATATAAAGTGAAGTACAAGGTATTATATCAATTTTTTAAATTGAAAAAAAAATAGAAAAAATATATGTTGTATAATGAACAACAGTGATTTTCTCCTATCCATTCCACATCTTTGAGTCAGTATCAGGACCAGAATTCAAGTATCCAAAAGTTCCTGACTTTATTTTTGCATATAGTAAGTGCTCAATAAGTGGAGAATATTTTTCATATTAAAGCTGTCGAATAAATTGCATGTAAAGTTAATTTTCTCTTTTAATAAGTACAAGGAAATTATTAGGGGAAAAATCAAGAATTTTCTTAAAGTATTTGAGAATAAAATTATGTTGTTATTTAGTTTTAGCAAAAAGACATTTTTGAGAGGAAAAAGTCTTCATACTTTAAATTACAATCTGAATTAGCTTTAATCACTGTGAAAATTAGTTTCTCCATCGAAAGATAAATTTCTGTTATTAACATTTTTTACTGTGTATAGCTGGGATATTGACTTTGAGGGGCAGATTGCATGTCCTAATCAGGTCAGAGTGGTCAAACATCGCCAGTGGGAGCAAGGAGACCAGCTCAGTCCCCTCCAAGGTCCTGTTATTCCTCTTTTATACTTCTGTGGGTCCCTGTCTATTTTTCAGTTGTCTGAGGAGCAGAAGAAAATTCCCTGATTCAATTCTAGCTAAGTAAGCTGGTTCTTTAAGAGTGTCGCTGCCTCCTGAGTAGAGCTGCCTTAGTGGGCTGTGTTGGAAACACAGGAGATGGGGCAGTTTCCTGTGCAGTAGTCGTCTTGAGTTCTAGAATGGTGTCCTGCCTAGTTTTGGAAAGGTAAACCTCCCCACTTTTTAAGGCACCTCTGATTTTAAAAAGAATTTCCCCCCCAAACTGACTGGTGCCCTCAGGGTCAAAGTTCATCAATTCCTGAGCCAGGACATTTCCATGGGTAAAGACTGCACCAGTGGAGCAGAATCAGGACAAGTTTTGATGCTCATTATCTTACAGGTGAACAATGATGGAGAGCTGGGCTCCAAAGGAAATGGTCCCGTGGATAAGGCTGATTCCACAGTATCCATGCTATCCCCCCTGAGGGAAACATGGGCTTGTCCCAAACCGAGGGATTGGGCTAACTCCCCCAGCTCCACTCTGAGAATGAGAGTGCAGAGCCCTATCTCAAGCTCCAGGAAATGCTATGCTTTGGAAGGCTAAGCTTTCAGAGTTTCAGCTCTGGGAACATTTTGCACTCCATTAGGTTGGACCATGTGAGACTGCCATTTTTGTAGGTCATGCATGGTTGGATATTGGCAATTTCATAAGGTTCATCTAATAGTTCTTGGGACACAGTGGCTCAAGTAGGGTGGATCCAGGCTGGTTTAGGCATGTGCCCTGTGTGTTAATCTGGGTCCTTCAAGAAGCAGGGGCCAAGATAGAATTAAACATGCAAGTATTTTTTTTTGGGCGGCGGGCAATGCCTGTGTGAAATGATATAGGAGACAGCTGGGAGAGTCATCAGAATTTGATGCTAGTCTGATCCCAAGAGGAAGGGAGAAGGAAAGAAGTTTGGGTGCAAGCCTCCTAAAATGCTGTATGTTTAAGGAAGGTTTGGCAAAGCTTTAGGGGAGTTCTTGAACCAAAAATCATTCAAAAAAGGAGTCCCCTGTTTCCCAGAAACAGGTCATTGGGAAAAAGCAGCCTGGGAGGAGTGGCCTTGGCAAAAACGCAGAGATAGGTGTCAGAGTGTGGGTCACTGGCCTTAGTTGATGACACTCGTGTAGGTGGAGGTCCACCAGGCACATTTTCATGGCCACCACACCTTGAGCCTCAGAAGTGCAGATGACACTGTGCACTGGCCCTGCCTCACTCAGCCCTGGCCTCACTCGCTGTCGCGCCTCTCTCTACCTTCATTTGAACTCTATTCCAGGAATGTGTTCCTCAGTCTACCTTGACTTTTATGGAGAGGAAGTTGAGGGCATAGAAGGGGACTGTGGTCTCTTTTATTCCAGAAAATCATTGGCTCGTTATGTAAATTGGCCCTCTTCATCTCAGAGCTCTGCATAACAGAGGAGGGATTGCTTTAATAAATAAAACAAAAGTCTCCTATTCATTTCCAAGGGTGACATTCAGTGTGACAAAAATCTGGAAAACTAATAGAGGTCACATGCTCTGGATGGCCTTTGGAATGCCTCATAGAGTATCTCCCTGCTGTTTCCTTCATGAAGGGGAAAAATGACCTGATAGGGCTCCCAGCTGCAGAGCTAACAGCATTTTATAAGAAACCTCACAACAATAATAAAATTAACACATACCAAATGTGCAAACAAAACCTTATGTTATAAAATATCCTTTATAAGTGGTATTGAATTTTCATTATTGAACTGTGAAATTTGAAAGTGACATTTGTAAACAAATAACATATAGCTGTGCTAGACTGTAGGAATTCCAAGAAGATAGATATTAGGGCTAAGTACATAGTAGGAATTTAAAACAAAAATTGAACAATTATTGAAGTAATCCAAACAGAAGCTTATTCCAGACTCTTGCTTGATTTTTTTTTTTTTTTTTTTGCTAAGGACATAAAGAGTGTGTGGATTGGGAAAAAAGAGGTTGATTAAGTCAATTGGTTGATTTTTCTCCCTATTATAGACCAGACGTTTGGGGGCACTTTTAACCCTGATGTTAAAAAACACGTATAAATTAAACTTACGTATCAAAAAAAAAAAAAAAAAAAAAAAAAAGAAAAAGAAAAAGAAAAAGAAGAAAGAAAAGAAAAGAAAAAGAAAAGCACTCAACATAAATGTTGAAAGGAAGGGTGAAAGCAGAACTTGAATGTTTTTTTTATTTTCCTGAAGAGGAGACTAAAACCCTCCACATAAAGCATCCAGGAGATCTGGCAAGCATGCCCTTGTATGTTCCTTATCCAAGATGCAGGCTTACACAGTTCTTCCATTCACTCATGGGCTCATGTCTGTTTGCCACCCATGCTCCCTGAACACAGCTCATGGCACTGGATTGCATCAGCAAAGCCTGATGGATGATGGGGAACATCACCAGGGAGGGAATACTCTGCCTTTGGCTTAGTTTTGAGTCAGATGTGTAGGAAAGAAGAGCAGTAAATTTGGAAAATATGTTGAAAGAAACTAAAATTTATTTTTAATCTCAGTAAGTTCCAAAGGAGGAATGAAACCTGCAAATATGATGATGATATGATTGGACTAATTTGGAAGGTAATTTATCTGAACATGGGAACTGGGAGGTCAGCTCTGAAGGTATGGGGAGATGCCTAGGAAGAACTGAATTTTAACTCTTCAAATTTGGGAGTTCTTAACTAGATCTCAAACTCTGATTTTACAAGTGCAACTGGAAAGGCAGAGAAAGTACAGTCTTCTTTATCGTCTGCTTTGTGATCCGCCTAGACTTTGATGTGATGTTGGAACAAAGCCTTCTTAAACAGAAGGTTAAATAGAAATGAAAATGATTTAACATAGGACATAAATTTAATTAAAGTTTTGGAGCTTTTGTCAAATTCGTTTTGCCCCATGCCACCAATTAATAAAGCTGCAGTTAGAGCTGAGAGCTGTGAAGAAAGATTTTTGCAAAGATGATTGTGGGATTTCTTTGATTCTTGTGTTATCCTGCTACTGAGTTTGTGCTTTTGTCTACTGGTTTTGTTTACTGAATTTTTGTGACAATGTCTCTCTACTGATTTTTAAGGAATTTTCAGGAGACCATGAAAAGACCACATAATATTCCAATGATGCTACACTCTTGTCTAAGTGAACAAAATCCTTGACTGGCAATTCAATTTATACTTATGGAATCAAAGTCAAGAAGGGCATTTCATGACTATTTTGACAATTAAAATAACTTGTTTATGTTGAAGCATATGTAAAACCCTGAGCTGGGTTTTATGCTGAATACAAAATTGTATCATTTTTAGATCCTGCCCTTACTGACTTGAAGTTCATATGGATGATAAAACATGTACCCAAATTATTAGATTAGAAAGTATAAAATGAAAGGTACTGCAAAAATGTTATGGATGGTTTGAGAAACTCAGAGGAGGAGAGAAATTACTGACATGTGTGGTGGAAGTGAGGAAACGAAAAGGGTTCAAGGTGGAAGAAAGCATAAATCAGTCATGATATTAGAAATTTTAGAATGTGTATCAGAATGTGCAAGTTATCCAACTGGGCTGGAGTAAAGTAGCAATTAAGAGGAGCAGGTGTGAATTAATGCTGGAAACAGAGGACACGCTATATCACAGGGGCCTGAGAATGCCAGGGAAAAGGGTCTGGACTGGGTAATGGAGAGCCACTTAATGTTTTTGAGCAGGTAGATAGCTTCATGAGAGTTGTGATTAGGAAGAATATACTGTAAAATGGATTAGACTTGGGAGAGATTCTGAGGGCCAAGCGACTCATAAGAGGCCTTTCCAATATCGTAGGATATAGGTGATAAGAGTTAATCGAAGAGAGTGAAAGAGCCAGCGGAGAGCATAGTTTAGAAAGGTATTATAGAAGTAGAATTTATAGAATTTAGCTAAAACTTGGGTATGAAGGATAAGAATAAAAACTAGTGAGAAGTGATGCCAAAATTGGAAAGTTGGATACTTGGGAAGATGGCGATACTTTAGTAGAAATGGAAAAGTCAGGAGGAAAAACTGGTTGCGTGGAGAAGGGGTCAAATATATGGAGTGGGAAGTGCAGATGGGACAGGTGGAGAGATTTAGGAGGCAGCTGGAAATACAGAACTGAGACTTAGAAGAGAGACCATGACTTGGATTTCAGATTTGGAGACCATATTCATAGCAGTGTTAACTAAAGAAAAGGAATTAAATAAATTCTTCAAGGGGAACACAGTTGAAAAAGAGAAGTAAGTAAAAATGGAATGAAACTTGAATCACAAACACCTACATTTTAGGAGCTGAAGTAGGAAACGAGAGAATTCATCAGAGTTGTGGGAGGAGAACCAGAGAATGGTCATGGTCTCTTGCCAAGGGAAAAGATACCAAAAAGAAAAAGGTGATTAACAGATGAGAGAGGGAAAATGGGAGAAAGACCATTGAACTGTGGTATTTGTCCATTTAGGTTTCATGTCCTCTAGATTTTTTATTTGAAAGATTTTTTTTTGGCCCAGATTATTCTTAATGTATATTAGGTTTGACCTACCCTAGGCAGCTTGTTTTAAAATTTACCCTGAAAGACATAATTGTTTTAATGTACAAAACTTCACTTTCAACTTCTTCATTCATAAATAACAACTAAATATTAAGATTTTTATGAACAGGCACTATACTAAAATCTTTATATGTATTACCTTAATTTAATCTTCATAATGAAGTGTGTACCTTTATTCTGCCATTAGACAAATAAGCACAGAGAGATTAAGTAATTTGTCCAAGATCATGATTGGTCTCTCCATCTTCTCCTCCCTACCCTTAACCACTAGTTTATGTTACTTCCCTATTTTTATGTGCTTTCACACACATAAACAACCTGGAAAATATGTATTCATGACATTGGTAGAACATTTTTGTCAAGGTGCTTTACTCCAGGGACTGTGTAGATACCTGACCACTGCAGTGAAGCTGAAGCTGACTAATAATGAATGCCAACTATAATTTTATATATATATATATGTATATATGTATATATGTATATATGTATATATATATATATATATATATATATTCACGGGATATAGTGTTCAGCATAGGGAATAGAGTCAATGGAATTGTAATAGGTATGTACGATGTTGTCATGGGGACAGTAGATTGTGGGAGGGGGGTTGTTACTTTGTGGGGGGTGAAATGTCTGTCTATTGCATTGTTTTATGCACCTGAAACTGAAAAAAAAAAGGTGATTTAGAATAGAAGATTGAATTGCTTCATTGATGATGTTTTGTGTATATTTTCTTATAATGTATCTTCTTTTTCAACCTTCATTCATTTTCCCTCATATGAACCAAATGTTCATTTGATAATGGAAAAGTCTTAGGTACATAGCATCTTTATAATATCAAGATCTAGAAATTGCCAAGAGAATTTGGATATAATATGATATATGGAGCCTGAAAGGACAAAAAAAGAAAAGCAATTTGTTCCCTGGTCTTTCAGAAATGTGATATCATCTTATTACAAAGCTCAGAAATCTGGCACTTTGGGCTTAGATAAAAGGATAGAAACATTCATACTCAGTTTGAAATAGCCAAGAAAACAGCCATTGTGTATGGCTATAAAGAACTTTAGAGTGAAGTGGGAAGCAAAATAATAGTGTAGTGTAAATGATTTCCCATTTTTAAAAGCAATAAAATGTTTTTGGAAAAGATCACATTTTGATTGAATCTCTAGTCTTAGCTCATTTTGTAGAGAGTTCTTTGAATCTTCTGATGGTTTTTCATTTCAAAAATTTCTGCTTCCCTATTACTACAACAGTGAATTTGATAATTTTGTCTGTTGAATTGGTTGGTTATTTGGGAATATACTCATATCCATCCAGAAGTAGATTATGCAAATATTAATTATTCTGGTCTTTCATATCTCCACCCCATCTTTTCTTCCTACCATGCTGATTCCCCTTTTCTTATTTCAATGCTTTTAGCATTTCCATTAGAGGACAAAATCAAGAGGAAAATCTTGGAAGACTGGAGAGCAATCTTGTTTTGGTCATATTCTTTCAAGTAGGGGATTTAAAAACATGCAATCTCTCTCCTTTTTAAAACCAAATCAAGAATTGGCTGTCTTTTTTAAAAAATATTTTTATTAAAAATATACTTAACATACAATATTATATGAGTTTCAGGGGTACACCATAGGTGTTCAACATTTATATACCTAAAGAAGTGATCACCATGATAAGTCCAGCAGCCATCTGACACCATATTATCCTATCACAATATTATTGACTATATTTCCCATGGTATACATTACATCTCCATGACTTATTTGTTTTATACCTGGGAATTTGGACCTTTTATTCCCCTATACCCCCCCTTTTTAATTTTTAAATTACAGTTGACATTCAATATTATTTTATATTAATTACAGGGGTACAGCATAGTGGTTAGATATTTATATAATTTAAGAAGTGATCTCCCTGACTAGTCTAATACCCACCTAGCACTATACATAGTTATCACCATACTATTGACTATATTCCCTAAGCTTTACTTTACATCCCCATGACTATTTTGTAATTACAATTCGTTACTTCTTAATGTCTTCACCTTTTTCACCCTGCCCCTTACTCCTCCCATCTATCACCCCAACAAACCTAGCACCCACATGCCATACATAGTTATTACAATATTATTGACTATATTTCTTATGCTGTACCCTACATCCCCATGACTACGTTGTAACAACCAATTTGTGCTTCTTGATCCCTTCCCCTTTTTCACCTACACTCCCAAACTCCCTGACATGTGGTAACCATCAAAACGTTTCCTTTAGGTATGAGTTTGTTTCTGTTTTGTTTATTTTGTTCTTTAGATTTCACATATAAGCACAATCACATTGCAACTTTCTCTGTCTGACATACTCCACTCAGCACAATACCCTCTAGGTCCATCCATGCCACTGCAGATGGCAAGAACCCGTTCCCTTTCCTGGCTGAGCAATATTCCATTGTATACATGTACCACCTACTCTTTATCCATTCTTCCATCAATGAACACCCAGGCTGCCTCCATGTCTTGGCCACTGTAAACAATGCTGAAACGAACACATGGATGCACAGGTCCCCTCAAAGTAGCATTTTTGGTTTCTTCGGATAAATATCCAGGAGCGGGATTACTAGGTCCTTCTTTGTCTCTTGTTGTAGCCTTTGTTTTAAAGTCTATTTGTCTGGTACAAGTATTGCTGTCCCAGCTTTCTTTTTCTTTCTTTTTTTAATTTCCATTTACTTTCCATCCATTTACTTTCTGTCTCTGTGTGTCTTTCAGTCTGAAGTGAGTCTCTTGTAGGCAGCATATGTAAGGGTTTTCTTTTCTTATCCATTCAGCCCTCCTACGTCTTTTGATTGGAGCATTTAATCCATTTACATCGAAAGTAATTACTGACAGATATGTAGCTAATTTTGATCTTCTCCCTTTCCCCCCACCCCTCCCATGTTAAAGTCCCTCTAGCATTTCTTATAATACTAGCGTGGTGGTGATGAACTCCTTTAGCTTTTTCTTGTCTGGGAAACACTTTATCTGTTCTTTGAATTTAAATGGTAGTCTTGGTTGTAGGTCCTTGCTTTTAATCACGTTGAATATTTTGTGCCAATCCCTTCTGGCCTGCAAAGTTTCTGTTGACAAATCAGCTGACAATCTTATTGGAGCTCCCTTATAAGTTACTAGTTGCCTTTCTCTTGCTGCTTTTAGGATTCTCTCTTTGTTTTTAACCTTTGCTGTTTTAATTATAATGTGTCTTGCTGTGGGCCTGTTTGAGTTCATCTTGTTTGGGACTCTGTGTTTCCTGGGCTTGTATGTCTATTTCCTTTGCCAATTTAGGAAAGTTTTCCATCATTATTTCTTCAAATAGGTTGTCAATCTCTTGCTTTCTCTCATGTCCTTCTGGTACCTCTATGATGCCAAAGTAGGTATGCTTGATGTTGTCCAGAAGCCCCTTAAATTATCCTCATTTTTTTTGGATTTTTTTTTTCTTTTTGCTGTTCTGATTTGGTGTTTTCTGCTATCTTGTCTTCTAAATTGCTGATTCGATTCTGTTTTTCATCTAGCCTGCTGGTGATTCCTTCTAGTGCATTCTGCATTTCAGTTATTGTATTCTTCACTTCTGACTGGTTCTTTGTTATGGTTTCTATGTCCGTTTTTATGCTTGCTATCTCTTTGTTGAAGTTCTCACTAAGTTCTTTGAGCACCCTTATAACTATTGTTTTGAACTCTGTCTCTAGTAGGTTGCTTGCCTCTATTTCATTTAGTTCTTTTTCTGGAGTTTTCTCCTGTTCTTTTATTTGGGAACTATTTCTTTGTTTCCTCATTTTGACTGCCTCCCTGTGTTTATTTCTATTTATGAGGTAGATCTGCTATGTCTTCTAGTCTTGGCCAGGTGGCTTTATGTAATATGTGAGTCTTGATTGCTATTGGCATGTCAGTTGGTGGGATTGACCCTCAGGCTGATTGGCTGTGGGGTTTGGCCACATCCACAGCTTATGGGCTGCTGTACAAGAGGCTTACCACACTGAGTGGAATTCACCCCAGCAGACTCTGGTGCCTGTTGAGACTTTTTTTGTGCCACTTGTAGGGCTAATTGGGCAGTGCTCTGTGGTCTGAAGCCAACTCCCAGGTATGTTGGTTCTGGGGCCTTTTGGGAAGGGCTCTGTTGCAGGCCCAGGTCACTCACTGTCTATGACCAGCCAGGGTCTACTTGGTAGGAACTACAAAGTGATTGCTGTTTTTTGCTGCCTGTGTTAAAGCGGGAAGCACATGGGATAGGCCATGCTGTGAACAGAGGATGTCTGCCACCAGTACTAGGCTGGGGGTAGCTCCACAAAAAGCCAGGATGACCCAAGTCCTGCTGCCGCCTTCCAGCTCCCTTAAAGTTCAGCTGCTGATAAATCCTCATGTGGATGTGAGTTGTATGAGGCAGGGTCTCAGGGAGTCACTACAGTGGGAAGTGTTGTGGTCACCAGGTTAATGTAGACTCTGTTTTGATGTCAGTTGTAAGTCTGGAGCTACTCAGCAAAAGTCTCAGAGCACACTGAAGCCAGTCATCACCCACCTGGTGTTCGTGGGCTCTGATAGTTTTCCAAGAAAGAGTGCAATGTGGGCAGGGTTGGCAGCCTGCAGAGAAAGGGCCTCAGCTGTTGGGGGAATTGGGTGGGGTGGGGTGCCAGCGAGTCAGCAGGGTGGAGCCCTGGAACTCACCAGACCAATCAGATTCACATTTGGTCGTAGGGGGAGGGCTCAACATATTAAAGATGGCAGCCGCCTGTCAGCTGCACAGGAGAAGGACCCGTCACAGAGAAAACTGGGCTGTATTCCTGCTCTGACCTCAAAGTAACACCTCACTCTGCTCCTGTATACCTCTGATGCCTCCCACATTACTGTTGCTCTGCCAGAGCCCAAGGTCAGTGTGTGCAAGTGAGTGAGTCTGTGCATAGGCCCTTTAAGAGGATATCTGGGTTTCTTGCAGCCTTTTGTCTCACCCAAATGGTTGGAATCTCCATTGTTTTTCACAGTCAGATGTTGTGAGGGCTTCTCTTCCCTGAACTCCAAGCTTGAGAGCCTGGAGTGGGGTTGAGGTCCTTCAGTCCTCTGGGGAAACCTCCGCAGCTGAGGTTTCTCTCCCAGTATTCATCCCCCACACAGAGATTTGGGACCAGCCAGTTTCACCTCTCGACCTCTCCTACCAGTCTCGATGTGGCTTCCTTTTTATATCCTTAGTTATAAAACTTTTGTTCAGCGAGACTTCAGATGGCTCTCCAGTTGATTGTCCTGTAATTTAGTTGTAATTTTAGTGTGTTCAAGGACGGAAGCAGGCACAGTGTTTATCTATTCCAATATCTTGTATCTCCAAGAATTGGCTCTCTTAAGTCTTTGACAGTGTCATGCAGGGTGTCAGGTGGGGTTTCTGGTCCCGCTCCCCGCAGGCACAGTGTTTATCTATTCCAATATCTTGTATCTCCAAGAATTGGCTCTCTTAAGTCTTTGACAGTGTCATGCAGGGTGTCAGGTGGGGTCTCTGGTCCCGCTCCCCACACAAGAACGCAGGATATGGCTAGGCCAAAAAGGAACACCCACGGAGCCAAAGGTAGGAAAGTCATACCACTGTGGTCTCGCTGGAGGCTGGGTTTACACGACGTGCGACCTGCTGTCCGCTTTGCTGCCAACCGACCGACTCTCCTCCACTCTCCTTCAGTCTCCTCCTCTCTCCTCCTCTCTCCTCGACTTCCCTCCGTAGCCGCGGCAGTTATATTAGTGGCCAATGGCTCAATGGTTACAGCTGACGGCCAACCAGCCACAGCTGATGGCCATCCAATCACAGTTGATGGCCATTTACTACCTGAGCCAGCACCTTTCCATGTGAGGCCGAGAGCCTGGAAACTGCTTTCTGGGGCTCTGTCCCCACAACAGTGTCCACCTGTACCAAGTAGCTCATTGAATTTATATCACCTGCAATTCAAAATTATAAAATGTGATTTTTCTCTTGATAAAAATTGTAGTTTTCTGTTGCTTCGAGGATAGGATTACAGACTTGTCCTCCTAATAAGCTTGGGAAAGATGGTGATAGGTGATATAACTTTATTGTAATCATTCACCGACAGAAAATTTATTGAATAAGTGCCATTTGTTTGGCACTGTGAATTCAAAACATGGCTCCTGTCTTTAGGAATTTTGACCTCAGTGTCTTAAACTTAAGTATAAATACAAATATGTAATTTTGTGCTCATTTGAATATCTTACATTAAGCAAACTTCTCTTTATTTTGTTCCCTGTGCATTTGGCCTCATAGCTATATTCAGAGAGAGAGGACTTCCATTGCATAGGGATTTGGGGAAAGGGGCTTTTGTGAATATTTGTGAGAAAACTGTTTTTGGAGGCATTTTTATCATCCTCTAACCTAATTTTAAAAAGTCAGACCTAGAATTAACATCTCAGCTAGAGCTGAGCTATCTTAATAGGCATTTGCCATATGTCAGTCCATTTTGTTAGAGTGATTGAAGAAGCTCAATTTGTACTTTAGTATTTAGTGAAAACTGATTCTGAACATTTAAAAAAATTAATAAATTTATCTTTATACCCTCAACAATTAACAAAGTCCTTGTTCATTGAAGGAGTGGAGCTATGTGGTCCTCTAATATTATAAACAGGACAAAGGATAATATATATATATAGAGAGAGAGAGGGTGCCAAAAAAATGTATACACATTTCATGAAAGGAAAAAACTCTATTAAAATTATACCGATGGTAACCACTTTGAGCACCTCTTGTAATTGCAAAAGTCAAACGTGACTTGTAGTCATCTTTTGTTATCAATATATATTGAGTATTACAATTTCAATGCAGTTTTTTCCTTTCTTAAAATTGTATACATTTTTTGTCTCTTTCTCTCTCCATATATAAAAACATATATATTAACATAATCTTGAGAATCTATTGTCTTTAAAGATTCCAGACTCTTCAAAAATACCCTTTTATTTTTATTCAAGCAATTTTTATGCTTTTGACTTAAAGCATAAACATGTATCTTATTAAAACACGTATCTTATTAATCACTTTTTTGAAATACTTTTCCAGCTTAAGTGGAATTATATAACTAATGTAAGTAAATTTTTTTAGAAAATATATTTCATAGTCTAATCTTGTTTTCTGATATTAATCCTATTAAAGAGTTGTTATGTTTGTCTATGTGTATAATTTTCTTCTGACATATATGTACCCTGTGTAGTTTACCTAACAAAGATCAATTGAGAATTTTTAAAAAGATATTTAAGTATAAATGCTTATAACAGTAAAACTAACCAGTGAGTGGTATAGAAAATAATTGGAACATATAATAAATTAATTTATGTAATACAATTTAATAAAAAATAATATAAAATAAATATCAGGTGAACTTTCTAGTAATAAGTTCTATTGGATGGGGAAGGGATTTTCCTAGTGTGATGGTGAGAACACAGTTCTCAGACATTTGGACAGGAATTGATGAAGTACTAAAATACATGGCAGGAAAGAAAGGCTAGACTGAAGAACCCTTGGGTGAATAATCCATTATGTCTTTTCCATCTGCTTTATGCTGTTCACATTTTGCATTTCTCTATGTGAAGTCATTCAGCCACTGGAGGTCTCTGTTTCTCTGTACAATTTTTTCAATATGAGTGTATGTCATTATTTATAAAAAGAACCATTCCCTTAAAAAGCCAATGGTACTGAATAAGGGAGGCTAATGTTCTACATGTGTACTTTTAATAATTAGAAAATGTATGTAGCTTCTAGATGTTATTGTCACAGCTTGAGTTTAAATAGAGCAAGATTCATGGCTGTTATTCAGTTGTGTATGAGATTAGATGGATATCCACATTCAAGAATATCCAAGTAGCTTTGTACACACTATTGATTGTAATATCCGTCATGATTTTGGAGATGTCAAAGTATTTTTATTTAAGAGTGTATCTTTGAATTGAGAAAAGAGTATTTTCAAGAAAATGGTGGAGAGAGAAGCTGGTCATCCCAAGTAGAACACAGGAACAGTAAGCCATGAGCAAAATCTCCCACTTATAACAATAATATGATACCTTTATGTAATTTTTGTGCATTTGTGTAGTATCTTTTAATCAATGTATTTTAACATACATTATTTCACTTGAGCCCCACAAAACTCCATTTCTATTATTTCTATGTGAAAACCTGAAAAACTAAATTGTGGAATATTATGTCTAATATGTTCTAGGTTTTAAGAAAATTGCATACTGTATAACATAAAACGTTTTTTATTGGCAAAAATTATATACTGATATATATATGTACATATATATGTATATATTGACATATATATGTCAAAAATTAAATATATGTGTGTATATATGTATACATATATACATATACGTTTATATATGTATACATATATATGTATATACATATATATAAACATACATATATACAAAAATTACATATATGTCAAAAAATATATATATTGGCAAAAATTATATACTGATATATATATGTACATATATATGTATATATGTCAACTCCGAGTGGTAGCTTTAATCAGGTTGGGAGGTAGAAAAAGAACAGTTTCACTTTATATAATTTCACACTTTTGAGATTTCGTAATAAACATATATTATTCAAAATCCAAATACAGGGTTTTGAAAATGAGAGAAAAAAACAATGAAGACTTGGAGTCCCAGAGAGTTTCTTTGATTTTGCTGAAGTCACACTGATAGTAGCTGGGAGAGTAGAGAAGCCTAAAGAACCAGTTTTATAAACGTCATCTCCTCACCACTCTGTGGACTTTGGGGCAGGCCAGCAATTCATTCAACAAAACACACGAAAGGAGGCATGGAAAGCATTTTATTGAAAATCTCTCCCTAAAAGGGAATTGATCGTTGGGGAATTATGCTGCATGATTGGCTGGCTTCTTCAAGTAGCCATTATAATGCGGTTGAAGTAAATATGGATATAAAGGGTAACTTTGAGGAGAAAGTCATTATACAGGACTCCATATGAAGATGTACACAGCTAAGGGTGTTGAAAAAAGAGAAACTCCCCTATCTACATAGCCACGATACAGTAATGGATGTTCATCGACCAGGTGTGCATGAAAGCTACAGAAGCAGGACCCCTTTCGGGCAGTCTTAACAAGGTGACATATGCAAAAGAAACACCACTCAGATATCTCAAAAATTTCTGCAAAGCTATTTAAGTGTGTAGTAAAGCCTAGTGAAGAAATTTTTAAAGGTGAATTCCATTTATCGCATAGAAAACTATCTTAAAATACTTCTTTATCCACCTTACAGTATCTCAAACATTACTGTTTGACAACTTCTTCAGTCTCCCATAATACTTTCTCAAAACTCCCTACTATTCATTTTCCAAACTCAATCAATACTGGCTCTTCTTCTTTCCACCTCCTTCTATCATGTCTGATTTATTTTCTCCCACTAGAGGGTTACTCATTAGCCGAAACACACCAAAAGTCTAGGTAAGCACATACTGAAATTTCCTTGGAAGGGAATCCTCCTTGGAAGGAAGGCCCTGTGAATACTTACATAATCAGAAAGTAACTGGGGTCCCGTGTGGCTCAGGGTCTGTGTCATATCACTGTCAAAGAAACAACAGTCTGACTCTAGAAGCCAAGACAAATAGTGTTGATCTGTAAGTGTTTGAAAGAGGTTTGCAGAAGTTTCTTATAGCACTTTATGTATAAAGCTTCCTAAAAACATTTCTCTCTCTCTCCTCTTCTCCATTGGGGCAAATGTTAGGAATCCCTAAGTAGGGGAATTGGTTAGATTACCACTAGGGGGCGGAGGAGGGGTGTGAGGGTAGCTTGTGATATGTCTTCTAAAGGGTTCATTCATCAGAGTTTTTCATTCAATCAACAAGTGTTCACTAAGCCTCAAATAAGGCCTGGGCACTGTGATAAGTACTAGGGACTCCATAGTGACTACATTCATAGTCAGTCAGGAAAGTAGACATCAAACATTAAAATTGTGATGAGTGTTATATACTGGGTGTGCCAAAAAATGTGTACAAGTGGACACTTTGGTCAACATTGCTCAAGCCTTAGTTCACTGTAATCAGAAGTGTCTGGACGCTGATGGTAACCACTTTGAGCAGCTCTTGTAATTGCAGAAGTCAAACGTGACTTGTATTCGTCTTTTGTTATTGGTATATATTGAGTATTACAATTTTAATAGAGTTTTCTTTTCTTAAAATGTGTATACATTTATTTGGCACTCTCTTTCTCTCTCTCTCTCTCTCTCTCTCTCTTTCCATATATACATATATACATGGAGAGAGAGAGAGAGAAAGAGAGAGAGAGAGAGAGAGATAAAGAGAGAGTGAGAGAGACTGCTAACTTTGTGCCATGTATTGTGTTTAAAGCTGTTCATTTAATCTTAACTGTTTACTATTTTCAAGAAACTAATGTGATAAATACCATTCGTACCTCCATTCTACAAGTGGAGGGAACAGGGTGTTACTTAATAACCTTTTGAAGGTCACACCTTTAATGAATGTTGGAGCCAGTATTGAAAAGTAAGTTTACCTAACTTCTGATCTGAAGTTCTTAGCCAATGTTAAAGTACTGTTGTTTTCTAGGAGGGAGGAAGGAGATGGAGAACCAAAGATGGTGCCATTCATGAACTGTTCCATCAAAGGAACTGACAAAATTCTGCCTTCACCATTCAGAAGTGGGGCTGTCTATCAACGCTGACCTCAGGGAATCAAGAGAACAGAGTGTACTGAGGAAGACCCTTTGGGGCTGGGTCCCAGGGCACTCAGCTGGAAGATCCAGTAGAGGCTATGAAACAAACGTCATTTGTCCTACAATTTGAGAGATAAGGTAAGGGGAATGGGCCGCAGTGAGGGGGCTTAGTCTGGGGAGGGGGACCTTGTGGCTACATGAATGAGCACTTAAGAGATAGGGAAATGTAGGGTTCTCAATTTCCCTCTCATATGCAATGAACTCGTATAAAGCATACAATCAATAGTATCAGCTCTGGCCTCAAACAGGCCTAGAAAGATACAACTCACTAGCTGTGTGGCTTTGGGTAAGTACTCAACTTTTCTGTGCCTCAGTTTACTTATGTATAAGATGAGTAATTTCAGGTTTAAAATGAGTAAGTCTAGGGTAGTTGTAAAGCTTATATTAAGAGATATATAAAATCTGCTTAGCCCAGTAATAGGTACAGCATATACCCGTAATAAATGATATGTGTTATTATTATAAACCATTTGATGCTTAAATGCCTGCTGTGTTGTTTTCTATGAACTAAATTTCTTTCTAAGACTTTGTTTTTGAGAATGCATGCAAATAGATCCTGATGGACTACCCAATATGCAATGTGTTTTTGCCATACTAATGGAGCATTAGTAGTTTTTATTATTTCCATCAATACCTAGAGCTAATGTTTGTGGGGCAGTTACCCTGTCAGACGGTACTTGAGTGAGCTTATATAAATGGCATTTCATCCTCACAGCAAATCTGTGAGGTGGGCACTATTGTTAATCCTATTTTAGAGACAAAGATATTGAGGTTCTGAGACCTAAGTGACTTACCCAAAGCTATGTCTTGGTAGATTTTGGTGCCAGGTTTTGAGCTCAGTTCTGACCCCAGTGTTTGAAAGAATTTTCAAGGAGGTGAGCTGGTCTTTTGAGTAGCTCAAAAGTTTCAGTGTGGCAGCCAGAGCTTCTTCTCCCTGTATACCTTTGTGGCCTCCTTCCTGTTGCCTCTGGTTCTGAGCCTTTTTTTGATGCCTATCTAGGTCACTGTAGCGGAGTAGGATCACCCACATACAGGAGAGGGGAGGGTAGGCCTGCTCCTGGAGAACTGGGGGCTTTCAATATATGTGAAGTATTTCGTGCTCAATGGCTCATCTCAAATCTTTTAAAATGCCTGTGAGCCTCTGAGGTGAAGTATTAGGAAAGGATGAATGTCTAAGGAGTGGCAAGGTTCGGGACAATTCAAAGCTTTCTATGTAGTAAGAGCATCCAACCACTCAGGATCCATTTCTTTCTGGAAAGTTTTCTTTCTTTTTTCTTTTGGATACTCTATCTGACTGGGATTATCACATTTTGATTTTCTTGGATGCCTCAGAGCTTGGTGGAAAATGGAAAGCTAGTGTGAACGTTCTCTCCCTTCTCAGGGATTTGAAATGTTATTATTGTATGGTTTTAACTTTCCATGATTTACTTTTTAATGTTGTGGTCTACATGGAGCTAAGGAACATGCAGTGCTATCATTTTGCTTTCCTGGGATTTCCTTCAGAGCTGTTATTGTTTATACTTTTTTACTTATTATTATTTCCAAAAAAATGCATTTGAGGTGGTTTCCAATATGAAATAAACATAATACAGTACAATTATAAACAAGCATTCAAATACATTTCTGAAGTTAAGCAGAGGGTGATAAATAAATGTAGTGACTAGCTAAGATGACTAAGTTATTACATTTGAGATTTAAATTTAGCTTTGTCCTTCTTGGAAAACAAGGTAAGGGTGGCATGATGGATTACAGTCTTTTTGACTGAAAAAGGAAGTATATAAATTGTTCTTGTAGAAGAGAATTCTTCCTGGACCAAAATTCTAGTTGAAGAAATGTGCAAATTTATGTTACAGAAATATATGAGGGGATAGATTTATATTTGCATGTATATAGATATGCAAACATAAACATACATATTAGTCCCCATGAGTATAAACACACATGCATACACACTGCAATAGGCAGATTAATTACCACTCCAAGATGTCTACATCCTATTGCCTGGAATTTGTGAAAATGTTAGATTAGGGAAATTAGATTGCAGATAGAATTAAGGTTGCTAATCATCTGACTTTACAATAAGGAGATTATCCTAGATTGTCTGGGTTGGCCCAGTGTAATCACCAGGGTCCTTAAAAGTAGAAAAGGGAAGCAAAAGAGGAAGTCAGAGTGATACAATGTGAGAAGGACTCAATCTGCTGTTGTGGCTTTGAAGATGAAGCTCATGAGCCAAGGAATACAGATAGTCTCCAGAAATTGGAAAATGAAAGGGAATGGGTTCTCCCCTGGAGCTTCCAGAAAGCAACATGGCCCTTCCAACACCTTGATTTTAGCCCCTGTGAAACCTATGCCAGACTGCTGACATACACAACTGAAAGATAATGAATTTGTATTTAGCCACTAAATTTGTGGTAAATTGTTTCAGCCTCAATAGAAAAGTAATATAAAACCCACCCCCCCTCCAGAAATTTACATATACAGAAATAAAAATTTACATATACAGAGACAGAAGAGAAAGTGATCAGTGAAGAAAGATATTTCCACAGGGAGTTAAGATAATGCAGTCTAGGTACTTTGGTTGCAAAAATACAACTTGGTTCTTGTATATAAATACAATTGATTTCTTGGCTCTTGGATGTCTAATAGGGTTTTTAACTTTAGTCCAGACCACAATAGAATTCTTGATTTTATTCCCTCTTGAAAGCTTGTTACTGACAACAATGTGTTGGAGCCAACTTTTCCCAGGTCCTGAAAGCCAACTTTGGACCATATCTCATTCACTGACGTCATGTCTGTAAAATGAATTAGGCAATGGTGGGGGTATTTACATCTTGATGTCAAACACAAATCAGGGATTTTTTTCTCTTGAGATTTGGTAAAACATTTACCAGCACACCACCGCTTTCACAGATTTACCCATCTCAGCAAAAGGTATGACCATGCACCCAGTTGCTAAAAACCTTGGGGTCATCTATAATTCCTCTTTCCCTTATAGCTTATATCTAATCAATTATCTAGTCCTGCCACCTCTACTTCCAAATCATATTCACTATTTCTATCTCTATGGTTACTGCTCTAGTCTAAGCTACCAGTACATTTTGCCTGGACCATTGCAATAGGCTTGTAATGTACCTCCTGGATTGTGCTGTTGTTCCTCTACCATCTTTTAAGATATAGATCATATCATGTCACTTCACTGTCTAAAATCTTCCAATACCCATAGAGTAAAACTCAGGCTCTTTAACTTCAGCTGACAATGACCTCCCTTTTTTGCCTTGGCTTACCTTTCCAGTTTCATTTGTCTGCTCTCCAAATAGCTTCCTGTGTTCTGGCTACGTTGCTCTTTCTGTTCCTCAATTCACCAAGCTCATTTCTGTTTTAAAGCCTTTGCTATTTCAGTTCCTTTTGCTATGAATGTCCCTCTCTCCCCACTTCCCCAGTTCTTTGTGTGGCTGCCTTCTTCATATCATTCAGGAATTAGCTGAAATGTCTCCATCTCAGTGAGACTTTTCCTAACCAGCCAAACTAATGTAGTCTTTAACATTCCTATAATGTCATCCTCTATCATTTTCATCTTAGCACCTGTTCCTACCTACTATTTCCTCGTTCATTTATAGTGCCTGGCACACAGTAGATTCTTAATAATTGCTTGTTGAAAGAATAAATTAACTTAGAGTGTTTAAAACATTGACTAGACATATGTTCCGTAGACAGCTTCTTTCCTATCAGGAGCCTAGTGGCAGGAGGTGGCTAGTGAAAACTCTCAACTCTGGGCTGGGATAAGAAAGTAGAAATGGTTGGGGTGGCACAATGTAAATTAGAAGGTCAAACAGTCAAGGGAGCTTGGATGAGACTGTTGCAACTTTGGTAAAAGGTGTCTAAGTGTCAGATACTAGGATGGGGATGGGGACTTAGAAATGCTGAACCGTCAGCAGGAAAAGTATGGAGGCAAAGTGCATGGGGTTAGCCCTGGGTCCAGACAGGCAGGGGGCTAGCACTGGGGCTCAGGCAGTCCTCCCCAATTCTATCAGGTGGTATTTACCTGTCCCGAACTCTTTCTGAAGCTCTTCTCTGGCCCGACTTTGCCATCTTAAAGGCCTAACTCTCATAGATCACATATCACAACCATGAGTAACTGGGCACTTGATTAGCCAGAGGTCCCCATTTCTTGACTACTTCAAATGAAGAGGACTTGATTACACTTTTTTTAGTATTATACAATCCATACTCTTAGACCCTCCTCTACAATCTAAAGGTTTTAGTTTATTCTCATTTATTTGAGAAAGGGAATGGTTTATTGCACACCTGGCTTAGAGAAGATACGGTAGTCACGAGGGAGGAAAACTCAAAACATTTATGTAAAACAACCAGAACAGGATGGACATATAATAAGGAGTCAAGTATATGGTGATGGCACCAGTATGGTTATAATAGTTATCGTCTCCAAGTTAAGTCTCAGAGAGTTTGGTGGGAAAATCCCATTTCCTTTAGGCTTCCTCTTCAAGTTTTCCTTTTTAATCCTTTAATAGCCTTTTGATAATCTCTGGGTTTTGTTTGTTTGTTTTTAAGAGTTAAAGTCCTACAAGTTCTTTATTAATTAGGTGGGCTCAGTATATGTTAGTGTTCTATTAAGCCAGAGAAGTGCTTTCTGAGATTGACAATTTAATAAGATTTTTGCAAGTTAATAAAGTCACTTAATTTCTTCTATACACAAAGCACTGTGGAGAAATGGGCTCTGTCTTCTAGCAGCTTACACTCTTGTCAACATTTTCCTAGCATGTTTGTGACCTTATTTAATAAATAGAAAGAGAAAGGGCATTTTTTTTTTTTTGATTTTCTTTGCCAATGCTCTCCAGCTGGCAATGCCCCATAAAAAAAAGAGGAAATTACATGATAATGGAAATAAAAAAGTGGGCATTTTGCCACATTAGCAGGAAGGATACTTCAGGTTTCATTTAGAAGCTGAATCATTCTTGTGGTTGTTTGAATAGCATCTAAAGTTGAATTATAGCAGATGAGAAAAATCCTCTCAGGGTGGGGAGAAGAAAATATGTCTTATAAACATAACTTTTGGCATACTAAAAATGCAGAAGCCTTTATTTTTACAACTTATCTCTTAATGTTTAAAATAATTTGATATGTAGATAATTAGGGGAGATAAAATAGGCTAGATTTGTCAACTGTCATTTTCTTTGTTTTTGTGATAATAAGTGGTGAATACTCATATATATTATAAATGAAAGATAATCAAATCTGGGTACGTGAGGCTGAGTGAAGGAGATAATTATGTATTGGTAGAAACCAGTGCAGAACTGTTGGTCGTTTTCTATTTGTTTTTTTGCATGGTAGTTTTCTCACCTAAGATCTAAATTTTGGGTGAAGTGTTATGGCCAGAATATCATTCTAATCACTAACACTCAGTACTTTAGGATCTCATTAATTTATGTAATAAACATTGTGTATGAAAATTATACTTTGAGGCACTGGATTGGGTACTGTGGTTATGGCCCTACGCGTGTCAGACAAAGTCCCTGCACCATGGAACTGACAGTCTAGGGGAGAGGCAGCTATTGCACCAGTGGTTATGAACGTGATGGACACTGGGAAATTGAGTGTTTTGGAATCACATAACCAGGCAACTTTGTCTAGTGTTGGTAAGAGAGAAAAGGTTTATATAAGTGACATTCAAATAGAGAAACAAAGGATTAGCAGAATTTAGCTGGAATGAAGTGGAGTGTGTGTTGGTGAGTTAGAGAAACTGAGAGATACAGTGCTGGGTCAGAAAGGCAACAATGAGTTAGAAAAATTCCAGGCTGAGGAAGCCATATGTGCGGGGACCCAGATGCAGCTGGAGTACAGTGAGTGGGGGAGTCAGGCGGGAGATGAGGCTGCAGAAACAGGCGTGAACTTGATCATGCAGGGTCATACCACAGTTCTATGCCTTGTCGTGTAGGTAATGGGGAACCCAGGAAGACATTTAAGGAGGGGATTTTCTTTTGTAAGAAAAGATCCTTCTGGCATCAGTGTGGCAATGGTGGAAATGAGAGCATCCATCAATGACCTGTGGTAGAAATCAAGGGGTGTGGGCGTTCCGGACTCCTACTCCTGGCTCGGAAACATCCTTTGGAACATTTCTTTCATTCACTCTCACCTTTTTCATTTCTACTGTGTTTGGGAAAAACTACTTCTTTCTTCCCAAGGTCTTTCCAATCTCCGTTCTGTTTGTAAACCACGGGCAAATTAATCTTAAAACACTGAGGACACACATATATATTTCTTTCTCTTTTAAAAAGCCTCTCAATACCTCTTGAATGAACCCAAACTCCCCAGGTGTGTGTTTCTGGTTTCTTTCTGATCCTGTCACTCTAGCCCTCCTGTCAGATCGTTGGCCTCCAGTGCCCTGAACACCGCACAGCTCCTGCTGGGGTCTCTTGGCTTCCCCTGCCCAGCATGGCTTTTTCTTCCCACTTTACTGAATCTCACATGATTCTGAAATGGCAACTCCTTTGTGAAACCTTCTTGAATTTCATCTTCCTTCTTAATTACTCATTTCAGGGAACCCATGAGAAGAATGGTCTTAACAACCACCACCTTTAATTGTTTCAGTGTTTCAAACGTGTATCTTGGCTCAATAATTGTTGTTACGGATTGAATAGTTGTGCCCCCCACCCCCAAATTTGTGTGTTGAAATCCTACCCCCTCAATGTAATGGCATTGGGAGGTGGGCCTTCGGGAGGGAATTAGGATTAGATGAGGTCATGAGGACAGAGACCTCATGAATAGGATTAGTGCCTTTAGAAGAGTCAGGAGACACCTCGCTGTGCTCTACTGTCCAAAGGAGAAGTCACATCTGCAGCTTGGAAAGAGGCTCTCACCGGAACCCGAGCAAGCTAGTACTCTGCTCTAGGACTTTTAGTCTCCAGAACTGTGAGAAACAAATTTCTGTTGTTTATGAGCCACCCTGTCTACAGTAATTTGTTATAGTGGTCCAAACTAAGATAATTGGGTTGATGATTTCATCTACAAACACAAAATATGCCAAAAATGTTGAGTATTGCTGTCATCAAAAGTAATACTTCTGTCAGCACTTCAGACTAATAATAAAAAATATATCATTTAAACATGTTTGATAGCTTCTAAACACTTTATCATTTTAGGTTAAAATTGACTAAATTTTTTTCTAAAACATATTTAACTTTAAATAAATTTTTTGTATATCTAGTTAGGAAACTACTTTTCTTTGAGGAGTAAGTCACTTTTTAAATAAGAAAATGAAAAGTACGTTATGTACATTGCTTTCGTACAGATGAATAAATTCTTTTCATATTTTGGAAAGAAGAGTCTGTGATTAATGAAGATGTTTTATGGAAATATTTAAAACTTGTGTTTATACATGAATTAAATCCCTCTTCTTTTCAGTATAAATATTTTTGCAGAACAGACAAAATATTCTGTGCTGGGATATTTCTTTCTGTTCTACCTATGCTGTGTTGAACTTAGAAAAGCATGTGCTATGTCAAATCAGAATCCACCTTACTTATCATTTTGGTTAATAATGACTTTCTGAGCTACCTAGTATTTTTTCATTGGAGTTTAGCAAGGTTACTGTATGACTTGATTATTTTGTAGTTATGCAAAGCCTAACTAGAACTGTATTCAACTAAGTATAAGCAGGTTTATTTGACTCAAAATGTAAAAATAAGGTTTGAAAAAATTCACTCATAGGTTACCTCAACAATATCTGTTGAGTGGGCACAGGGTGTCACACACTGCATTAATTCCTGGCACCTCCCTGACTTCATTGAGTTTTGTCTAGAAGGAACCTGGGAAAGAAAACCAGTGATTACAGCACACAACACATACATATTGTGATAGGGTCAGATAGAAGAACTAGAATGTGCTCTGGAGTACACTGAACACAGGCATCAGGGAAGCCTTTTATAAAAAGATGACCTCCATGATAAGGTATTAGTTAGAGGTGATAGTAGGTGCCAAGATCCTGTGGTGAGAGAATAGTCTTGGAATTCAGGGGTGGAGAGATGGGGGAAGGGGTTGGAGGGAAAGGCAAAGTTGAAGAAATACAAGTCCCAAGAGTGTTTGGATGGAGCCATGTTGGAGAAGATTGGAACCCTAAAGAGACAGTCTTCCCCAGTGAAACTTCCCTGTTTTTTCTTATTTTATCTTCAGAAAGATTTTTAAGGAGGAAGTTATCTCCAAGTTAACCAGCTAGGATTTTTAGAATGCAGAACTTGTTTATTCTTTACAACAGAAGAGTTAAAGATTCTGTCCTTTTTCTAGCCTATTAGGGATTTTTAAAGCACAGGGCCATGAACTATAGTTGCAGTAGAAAGAGTTACTGAGCCAAGTTGCTGGGAAGGAATACTTCTGTCACAAGACTATCGCCTGAAAGAGTATTTGCCTGTCTGTGGAACAAAACCTTAGAGCTGTGGAAATATTGCTTTGCTTACATGGGGCTCAGAATTCATTAATAAGATGAGAATGTTATGTGTTGAGAGGAATGGAAAGTAATGGATGTTATGATGCCTGAAGAATCTGAAATCTTGTTAGCTGCTTTAGAAAAGATTTTCAAGTCAATTGTTGGTAATTGGCTCATAATTAGATATTTTCCTTACCATTTTTCATCATTAATGACCAAATCCCTTACAACTGAGTTTTATTGATGATATGAGCAGAGACAGGAAAATGAAGAAGAATCTGAACTGCCACCAGGAAGCTTTGCCTTATTTCTTGCTTGAATGGCCACAATTTGAAGAAGACTAACTAGTTTGATCTGAAATGCTCTTTAACTGGTTCCAAAGGACGATTGAGTCCAATTTGTATGGGAGATGGCGTAACTGAGCCCAATTCCAAACTTCCTTCTAGGGATTTAGAATATAGAATGCTTTTTTTAGGGAAAGAAAAAAAAACTGCCAAGTTTTCTTTTTTTCTTCCTTTTTTCTTACTGTTGATGTAGATTTAAGCTTTGGCTTTTCAGTATATATTTGAAGTGACTGTCCATGTGGAATATCATCCAGTAGAAGAAAAAAGTATTTCCAGATGCTGTTCCTTTGTAACCAAATGTTAGACTTGGCAGAAATCAGAGGGATTTTGCCACCTGACATCGCAGCTCCCTGGAATGGCTGCCTGCTGCTGCCACTGTGGCAGACAAAATATACAGCAGGAGGCCCATCCCCATAGTGTTTTCTCTCCGTTTTCCGGTTTTCCGTCTCAGAGACTACTGAACCTCGAGAAGCCACGTGTCCTTTCTGATTGTTGGGCGGTCCTCATGTCTTCTTCCTTCACTGTTACAAGAAACTACCTTCACGAATGTGAGGGGGCTCTGGTGAGAGCCACTCAATTTAACTGTAGGCAAGGTAACACATTTTACTAAGCAACCTTCTGAACTTTCAGAAGCACTCTCCCTTAGGTCCGTCTAGAGTTGAAACTGAGGCAACACCAGGCAAGATGTGTTTTTCAAACTCCTGGAAGTCTTTGGCATGGAAAGTTATAGTACTTGACCAGTTTTTCTTGCTCTGGCCTTCCTTATGAGATTATATGTTTTCTGATTTCTTTCATACTCATATATAAAGATGGTGCTAGCAGATGGTAGAAATTTTTATGTTTTTAAATTAAATTTTAGGGAAACAAAGAGTTGGCAATTATTTTGGTTAGTATTTTTAATAACTATCAAGAACAATGAAGGGTCTAAGATTTTACTCTACTTGCAAGTTAATAAATCAGTGTGTTACAGCTTCATGCGTGGTAGTGCAAGACAAGAGACTCTTGGCTCAAGACAAAGGACTTTATTCTCCATGGCGTAGCATAGGTATCAGCATACTTGCATCATTCCTTGAGTCCTAAAGACAATATAAAGAGGGCCAGATGACACCAGCATATACAGAGTGCGTTCTTGAGAGGCCAGGAGCCCTGAGTTTAGAGAACTTGAATCTTTCATAATGGACAATAAGCATGCCTGCCCTTTGGTCAGGAGAGAGATGCCATCTCCATCCTGTAAGGCTCTATGCTATATGTGCGTTCTTAGGAAGGGTCCGGAACAAGAGACACTAACTGTTACATGCAGAAGCACAAAAGAACTAGGGGAATTTTCTCTCAACAGAAAGTAATTTTTCTAGTGGGTCAAATCTCTGTCTGGAAACCACAAAATTAGATGTAATTCCAGAGAATGAGAAAGGAAAGAAAAATCAAAAAAGATAGAAGGACAGTTATTTTGTGCCCGTATGTGGAGGTGGCAAAAGTTTTTCCTGAGATTTTATATGTAGGTAATTCCTAATTTTAAGTGATTAACCAGCTTTTAAAGTTAGCTTTATAGTCTGTGTGCTATTAATTTATTGCCATAATAATTCTGGAGTTTAGCCGGTAATTATGTTAACAATTTGGACCATGTCGTATTTGTTGAATCAGTGGCTCTGTACAGCTAAATCTTGAATTTCAATGAGTAATATGCATATTAGCATTCTTTGATGAAAGGCATGATAATCTTACATTTTGGTGAAGTGTTCTTGCAGTTCTCAAAACAATTTCAAAAATTACTATAAACGAGGGAATGTATATGTTTTGGAAAGAAAAAAGTATAACAATTTACTACAAGCGTCTTACATGAAGTCTTCCCCTATGTAACTACTCTAATTTTTTATATTAAGATTTCGGTTTTGTGAGGATTGAGAAAGGTTATGGGTACTGAGTACATATCAGACCAACTTGCTTGAAGACAGAGGAAACTTCTGTGGAAGCTGGAAGAAAAGACTTCAGAAAAGACTTCAGACTTTTGTGGCAGGAATCATTTGAAGAAAATAGATTTCCAAGAACCATTTTCATAGAAGATACCAGAATATTTACTCTGAAGCTTTGTATGAGCTTCAAATACTTGATTAACCTGTCAAAATTTGGAGATTTCTGAATTACATTGGTAAATGTGTACAAATTAGATTTTCAACAGTAAAGTTTCAAAAAGTCTCATAACACTATATTCATGAAGTCCCTGTAATATGCCAAGGGATGGATAAAGAAAACAAATGACAGAGTTTTCATCCTTTTGGGAGCAACTGCCATGAACTACAAAGAGAAAATAAATGGTTAAATGAAATTTTTACTTCATCTGTCCAAATAGCAGAGATACAAACTAGTTAAAGGAGTAAGAAGGTGAAGAAGAAAAAAAAAAAATTAATGTTGGTTTTCCAAAGGGAATTATTTTGTTTGATGTCCGACTGCCAAACCATACATTCCCCATGCATTTTTTCATCAAATGGGGAAGCTAGACATACTGCCATTTACTGTTAACCATAGCACTGGATGAAGGGGCTTTTGTTTCAAGAAATTCAAGAAGCATTGACTTGAAAACGTTGGTAGGACTGATGGCATTGTGGCTACTGGTACAAAAGATGGAGGAAGAAAGGTTAAGCATGTAAAAGAACAAGAAAGTAAGATTCTGTCTCTTCTAATGCCTAAGTATGTTTGTGAGAAAGTGGAAAATGTATTACTAGTACATTTTGAAAAATTAGGACATGTTATAGTGTGTGTAGTTTAACTGTCGTTCCCTTAATGGGAAACCTGATTACAGAGATAGATGGTGATGGCAACAAATGGCCTGGCTTGCTCAGTGGTGGCAGTGAAATGGAATTCTATGGGTGGGTAGGAGAAAGGACAGCATGCTTAATATCTGCCTGCCTTGTCTGGCTTAGCTTCAGCAGACTGGCACCAGGCCTTGGTTGGCAGAAGGACTCTTATCACAATGGCGTTGGCCATACTCTCCAATCTATAGTATGTTGGTGTTTGGGGTGGCTAAGTTCAAAGTTTTCTCCCTCTCCTTATCTAGTGCCCCAAAAGGAGTGAGAATGGAGTTCTCAGTGAAATGCCATGGTGCTTTTGGTGGGAGGAGTAAGGGATTATCAACAAAACCTTTCTCTTTTATTTAGAAGATTTTTATTAAAAATATAGTTAACATACAATATTATATTAGTTTCAGGGGTACACCATAATTATTCAACATTTACATACCGAAAGAAGTGATCACCATGGTAAGTCCAGCAACCATCTGACACCACACCATGCTATCACAATATTATTGACTCTATTCCCTATGCCGTATATTACCTCCCGACGACTTATTTGTTTTATACCTAAACATTTGGAAATCTTATTCCCCTTTATCTTTTCTACCCTTTTAAAAATTTTCAATTGGGGTTGACTTTCAATATTATTTATATTAATTTCAGGTGTACAGCATAGTGGCTAAACATTTATATAATTTAAGAAGTGATCCCCCTGACTAGTCTAGTACCCACCTGGCACTACATGTTGTTATTACAATATTATTGACTATATTCTGTGTGCTTTACTTTACATCCCCATGACAATTTATTTAGCACCTTCCAATTTGTACATCTTAATCTTTTCACCTTTTCACCCTGCCCTCAACTGCCTCTCATTTATCACCTCAACAAAATCTAGTAGCCATCTGATGTCGTACATAGTTCTTACAATATTATTAACTATATTCCTTATGCTATACCCTGCATCCCCATGACTACTTTGTGACAACCAATTTGTACTTCTTAATCCCTTTCACTTTTTCATCCATACCCTCAATCCCACTCCCATCTGGCAACCATCAAAATGTTCTCTGTATTTGTGAGTTTGTTTCTGTGTTGTTTGTTTATTTTGTTCTTTAGATTCCCCATATAAGCAAAATCACAAGCATCTGTCTTTGTCTGACACTCCATTCAGCACAATATCCTCCAGGTCATTCCATGTCACCACAGATGGCAGGAACCCGTGACCTTCCATGGCTGAGCAATATTTCAATGTATATATGTACCACCTCCTTTTTATCCATGCTTCCATTAATGGACACCAAGGATGCCTCCACTTCTTAGCCATTGCAAGCAATGCTGCAATGAACATATGGATGCACACATCCACTCTAAGTAGCCTTTTTAGTTTCTTTGGATAAATACCCATAATTGGGATTACTGGGCCCTTCTTTGTCTCATGTTATGCCTTTGTTTTACAAGACCAATACTCTAACCCTGAGTTGTGGAGTCCACTACTATAGCCTTTGTTTTAAAGTCTATTTTGTCTGGTACAAGTATTGCTACCCTAGCTTTTTTTTTTTTTTTTTTAATTCCATTTTCATGAAATATCTTTTTCCATCTCTTTACTTTCATTCTGTGTCCTTTAATCTGAAGTGAGTCTCATATAGGCAGCATATGTAAGGGTTTTATTTACTTACCCATTCAGCCCTCCTATGTCTTTTGATTGGAGCATTGAATCACAATTTAAATAAATTGTGCCAATCCCTTCTGGCCTGCAAAATCTGTGTTGAGAAATCAGCTGATAGTCTTATGGGAGCTCCTTTACAAATTATTAGTTGCCTTCCTCTTGCTTCTTTTAGGATTCTCTCTTTGTCTTTAACCTTTGCCATTTTAATCATAATGTATCTTGATGTGGGTCAATTTGGGTTGACCCTGAGGCCTGCTACCACCTGCTGGCTTTCTTAAGATTCTGCTGCTGATAAAGCCTCTTATGGTACATGAGTTGGGTAAGGCAGGGTCTCAGGGAGTGACTAGAGTGTAAAGTGTTGTGCTCACCAGGTAAATGTAGATTCTGGTTTGGTGCCTGTTCTGAGTCTGGAGCTACTCAGCAAAAGTCTCAGAGCACAGTAAAGCCAGTCACTTCCTGCCTGGGGTACATGGAATCCAATAGTTTTACAAGAAAGAGTAGAATGCAGATGGGGCTGACTGCTCGCCGAGAGAGTGCCTCCAGTGTTGGGGAAGTAGGGTGGGGCAGGTTTCCAGTGGAGCTCACCAGACCAAATTCAGATTTGTTCTTCTACGGGTAGGACTCAACACAGGATAGATAGTGCCTGACTACTGGCTGCACGGGAGAACAACCCCACACAGCGATAATAGTGACTGTCCTCCAGCCCTATTGGAGAAGCCACACACCTGAGTTTTCGCTGTATGTCTCTAATGCCCCCGAGTCACTGCCCCTCCACTGGGGGATGGGGTGGGTGTCTGCAAGTGAGTGAGTCTGTGTGTGGACTGTTTAAGAGGATGTCTGAGTTTCATGCAGCTTTCTGTCCCACCTGGATGGTTGGAATCCCCACCATTTTTCACAGCCAGGTATTGTGGGTGTTCCTCTTCCTGGCACCAGTACTCTGGGCTGGGGAACCTAGTGTGATGGTGGGGTCTTTTGCTCCTCCAGGGGTATCCTTGCTGATTCTCAACCACCCACATGGAGGTTTGGGGCCAACCCATTTCCCATCTCTGCCCCTCCTACCAGTCTCGACATGACTTCTTATTTATATTCATAGTTATAAAACTTCTATTCAGCTAGACTTCAGATGGTTCTCCAGGGTTGATTCTATAGTTTAGTTGTAATTTTAAATTGTTCACTGAAGGAAGCAGGCACAATGTTTATCTACTCCACCATCTTGGATCTCTGCCTCAACAAAATCTTTCTATAGAAGCTTTCTGATTTGGTGTATATTTTTATTCTGTTCCCTGCAGTCATGCTGGTGAGTAAATATCAGACTTTATGGTGACTCCCAGTTCGGGGATAACCCAACTCCTAGTAGTCCTAATTAGCATGAGTATGAGACCAGTAAAAAATGGAGTTGGTCAATTACACTTTTCAGCTCTTTGGCTTAGGAAGACTACACAACACATTTTTCTTTAATAGCACCTTTCTTGGCTATAGGTCTGGTTTCTTCTTCCTTAAATTCTAGGATTTTTCTGATAGCTCACCAGTAAAGACTATTTTCCCCAGAAACTCCCATAAGCTTGGACCGGAAAGACTGGATTTTTGACCAAAACTTTCAGGAAAACCATTTGGCAGGAAAAAATACTGACCCTGCTATATGTTGCTTTCAGACTTTCTTACCTTAAAATGTCCCTGGAACAATCAGTTCATGGCATAACTTCTACGTTCATCTGCTCAAGGGGCTATTGGTGCCAGAAAAAATAGTTTTGCTTTTAAAAATCAAATGTGTACAATTTTGTAATACATCATCTATATATCACATTGTGTGTTCACCACCCAGAGTCAGTTCTCTTTCCATTGTTACCCCAATAAACTTTAATAAAAAAAAAATCAAATGTGAGTTAGTGTGGGCCAAAGGTACTGGCAAGAAGTAGTGTTTTAAAGGATACAATATTTCTGGAGTGGAACTAAGGGAAGAGGACTGGTGGGCGCTGTCAGGTAACAAATAATAATGTTGGCAAAGTTCAAGGTTGTAGGACATTTATCAGAAGTCATCAAATAATCCATTACAAGAAAATGGGGAGATGACTGCTCTTAAGAAACAACTAAGAACAATGAAAGGGAAAAGAACATGCCCAACATTTTTTTTTTTTAATTGTTTTTTAAATCTGGATTTGAATTTCATTGGAAACCAGCTGATTGCTGGCTGGAGACAGTGCCTTTGGTAAGTGCTTAGGCATCTTGAAAAGTAGGGATGCATCTATTCACTTGTTCATTTTGCAGAAAATATCTGTGATGTATAAAACAAAATAAATATGAGTTTAAAATGTTAGTAAAAAGTAATTACTGTTGTTATGGTAATAACTTCAGTGACCGTGAACTCTACTAGTGAGTACTTCCACTGTCAAGCAAGAAATGATTTTTAGGGGCGGCCGGATGTCTCAGTTGGTTAAAGCGCGAACACTCAGCAACAAGGTTGCTGGTTCAATTCCCGCATGGGATGGTGGGCTACACCCCATGCAACTAAGATTGAAAACGGTAACTGGACTTGAATCTGGGCTGCGCCCTCCACAACTAGATGGAAGGACAATAACTTAGAGCTGATGGTCCCTGGAGGGGCACACTGTTCCCCAATATTCCCCAATAAAAATGAAAAAAAAATATTTATAGAATGTAAGTCCTAAACAGATAATACTAGGTAACACCAAAGCAACAGGGGGCTTATTCTTAATTCTTGTTTTCATTTATTTACTCCCCTAGTCATTCATTAATCTGACAACTATTTATGATACATACTATGTGCCAGGTACAGTTCTAGACACTGGAGAAATAGTTGTAAGCAAAGAAACAAGCTTACATACTTGTTTTTAGCTTTGTTTTGTAACAAGTAAACAAAAGTATACACACATGCACATGTGTTTACACAGCGAAAGGTTCTATGAAGAAAAAGAAAGCTAGTAAAGGGGATAGGGATTGATAGGGAAGGTTAGACCCGAAAGGATATGTTAGGATTTGTTGACAGTTAGGAGGTCCAGAGAGAAGGAAAGGAAGGGGAGCAATTATGGAAGCTAGGAAGCCACTGAGTGGATAGGAGGTGTTTTTATGAGCTGGGAAGGGCTGTTGAAGGAGGAGGATTGCAGAGGGAGCTGGGAAAGTTTTAGTGGGAAGTCACAAATTCATGTTGGGTATGTCAAATTGGAAATGCCTATTAGATATTAAAATGGAAATGTAGAGTTGGCAGTTGGTTAGCAAACCTGAAGCTCGGGGAGAAGTCAGGGTGTTAGGCTGTCATATAAATTTGGAGTCATGAACATATAAATGGTTCATGAAGCCACAGGACTGGATAAAGTAATCTTTATCCAGGTGAGTGGAATGACTTTAAATGGAGAAGGCTGGAGGATTGGGCCCAGGGGCACTCCAAGATTTAAAAGGTCAGGCAGAGAAGGAGCAACAAGCAATAGAAACTGAGAAGGTATAGCCAGTGTGGTGGGAAGAGAACTGAGTGTTCGGTGTCCTGCAAGTCAAGGGGCTAAAGAGACTCTAAGAGACCATTGATGACAAGTGTTGCTGAGAGTAAAGTGAGTTATGAGAAATAACTGAAATTTGTTTAAATGGGAGATATACAACAAAACAAAACAAAACACGATAAAGGCTGAGGGAGAGAAATATTAATATGGTAACAGGCCATTCAATCTCTGCACATCTCTAATATAAGTTCCCTTTGGCGTGTTACTAGTATGATGTAAATGTTGGAAAGAAGCATTCCCCTCAGTGAACCCCAAAAGAAACTTTGTTTTGTCCAACAAGAGGCAGTTATATCCAAAGTCACTAGAGACTGTAGTCCAGTGTCATTTGATATAATTTAAAATCCCTCATTCTACCTTCCTCCACATCTAATCACCCAGAAGGCAGGTGCAGTGTATTACTTCACTGTAATACATGTCAACAGATGTCATATCTATCCTTTTCCCTCCATCTTCCCTTGCCTGGGCTACTGCGACTTCTGTGTTAGTTCATTGGAGAAGTAGCCACCAAGATGAAATTTGATGTATGAGAGATTTATGGGGAGGAACACTTGTGAGGATAAATGGGGAGGGAGCAGAATTAGGCAGAAAAAGCCTTTAGACCTTGGGACTGGTCTGACACCTATGAAAAAAGAGGGAGGGCAGAAAATTCTTAGGTGGGGCAGTTCTAAAAAAGTCTCTACCAGAATGGTGAGGAGTCCCCAGCCAACGTTGCCCGTTAATGGATTCCTACATCCCATAGGAACAGGCTGGCACTTGTGCTGCACCGAGGTCAGGCAGGAGCAGGAGTTGACCAGGGCTTGGGTTGGGAAGCAGCAGAGGTAAAAGGCTAGGAGTTTGACCTCAGCTCAGTTGTGGTCATTGGTCCACAGTGAAAGCCACAGTTGAGGCAATCAGGCAACTAAGCTTTTCACACCCAGTTCTTTTAAAAGCGATTTGAGCTTAATAAGGTTGGAATCATTAAAACTTAGAAACTTAGAGAAGGGGCCCCCCAGAGCTGAAAGTCAAAACCTCTGAGGAGGTACCAGCTGGAGGGTGCTGGCATCTCTGAGGCTGGTTTTAGGAGTGCTGGGAAAGTGGCCAACTTGATTTAGATGCTGTTGCAGGAAGGCACTGCTACTACCAAGATAGAGAAGCATTGTTTTGAAGGAACAGCCATAGATAGGAAGTCCTTGAAAACAGACGGGAAGGAGCAAATCCCTTCTGTCTCCTCCAGCCTTGGCTTTCCTTCTAGAGCCCCTGTTTGAGGAGCCTAACAGGGAAGGAACAAGCTGAAGTGTGGTTGCAGAGTCCCAAATGCAGCATCACCAGGCAGAGGAAAGAAGGGTGGGCTTGGGGCTGATAGGCAGTAACTTAATACCTTAACATTAAGTTGGTGCAAAAGTAATTGTGGTTTCAAAGGTTAAAAATAATTGCAAAAACTGCAATAACGTTTGCACCAACTTAATAACTGGCACACCATATGATCTGCTTTCCATTTTTTTTTTTTTTTCAGTCAGGGTCCTCCTGTCTTTTGTCTCATCCTTTATGGTGGTCCACAGTGATACCTGGGCCCTTCTGATCGGAATAGTCTTGGTCCATCTCTCCAGATCCAGGCAGAATACGATAAGATAGCACATCAGCGATGTTTCTGCTCTAGAGCCTGTCCCGTCTGTTTCTAGTGCCCTCAGGACCAGAATCAGTATTTTTTCTCGCAGAGAGAAATGCTCCCTCACCTTTCTTTTGGATCTTGATTTCTGTTGGTGAATCCTATTACTGAGGTCTAACGCCTTTCAGCATCAGCATCCTTTACTAAGGGACCTCCCTTAGCTGTTACTCCCAAGTAAGTGCAAAGAGCACAGCCTCTCCCTGTATTCTCCCCAGGGTGCTGCACATAGTATATGCTCATTAAACGTTGCTTGAACTGACATAATTAGTTCAATAGGCCTAGGAAACCGGAGATGTGTGTGCAGAGCGGTCATTTATTATAATAATTCACAAATCCCCTTAAAGTCTTTCTTTTAAGGGCCACTATTAAAAATTTTAGTATTTACAGGCCATAAGGTGAAATCAAGGATATTATATAGGTACTTACGTTACCAAATAAAATATATATTTTTAAATAGTATAAGCATGTCCTATACAGTATTTGGGACATACTTATACTTAATTACTGGTTATTTATCTGAAATTAAAATTTAACTTGGCATCTAGTATTTTTATTTAACAAATCTTACAACTCTAACTTATATAATAATTTAAAGGGTATCTATTTAAAAATGTGAAAACTATTCATAGCCCCCAAACTATTCAGGCCCTAAAAAACAGGTGGCTGGCCAGTTATGGCCCAGGAGCTGTAGTTTGCTGACTTCTGACCAGTGTAATGTATCATTCAGGTTCATTTCAGGAAACAGAAACCACTCACAGAAAGAGATATAATATAGAGACTTAAGTGCTTAAAAATCACCGGAATAGCTGGAGGGGTTGGCTTTTCGCTGGACCTCCAAGAATGAACCCCAGGACAACATGGCAGAACTGATCTGCCAAGGAAACTGTCACTGTCTGCAGTATTATGCTACTCAGCCTCTGGCAGGCCTATTGGCTCCTGGAACAGAACAGCTTACCGCCAATGGAGGAATTCCAGAAGCCACTGCCAGAACTGTTGATTTCAGAGTCCCCCACTGTCTGCTAATCAGTACCAGCTAATTTGACTCAAGTGTGCTCTCTCTTTCCATTTAATTCAATTCTGAATATTAGTCCCATGCACATACATCTGACTGGGAGAACCTAGGTCACATACAGAACAGTCACTGCAAGGGGTCTGAGAAACAGAGCTGTTAGCTTTCTGCAGAATATGGAAAGCTGATTGTAAAAAGATCAGATTCCATATGAAACCTGTTTCCCTGCGACCTTCCTCCTTCTCACTTTTCTTTTATGTCTCTTACTACCTGGGCTGGCAGTGCACAGAGGATTTTGACTTGCATTTCTGAAGTTATGAGTCAGGTCTGCAATGCTATACTAGTGAACACAAATATTCTCCTTTCTGTTCTGCAACCTCATCATTCATTTCTCTCTTTTAATTTTTCTTAGGAAGAAGACGAGCCTTTGTTCCCTATGACTTTGTTTATTGCAGTAAATAATTCCCTAAGTATTGTGATTTTTAAATTTTCTCATTTTGACAATAACCTCTCAATTTAAATTAAATATATTATTCTTCCTTAATCCAATGCAAATAGAGTATAAAGACTAGGCACCAGACACAAAAATAATTCAAAAAATCATTTAAATGAAAAATTCAAATGAAACATAAGGTTGTTGTGCATGATTTATACCTGACATAGTTGATTCATTAATGACAACCATTCATAAAGACTTTGGGAGAATTTGGACTATGTTTGAAGTTACTGCTTTTCTTAAAATATCTCAGTAGCTGCATTCATTGAATCTTAGTTTTGTTCTTTCTGGAGCAAGCTGTTTATCTTCCCTTTAGCCTAATCTTTCAGACTGTGCTCTGGGTTCAGTTTCTCCCCTTCCTTCCTGCCTTACACCAGGAATTATTCCCTTTTGTCAGTATCATTATTCTCTCCCTCTCTATTGTGTTTACTCTGTATTCCTCTCCTCCGCAAATACATTCAGTCCCGCTGAGTTTGTATAAATCTTTTCATTCTGCATCTCTTGAATTATTGCCCATTCTTCTTTTCTTCACAAGTTCTCAATGAGTGGTATACGTTTATTTCCTTTACTTCCTACCTGTTAACTTCTTATCCATCTGCAATCTTGCTTCTGTGCTCTATCAAGGGCACGATGTGATCTCTTAGTAGGCAACCAATGGTCCTTTCTCAGATTTCCTTATCTATCCTTTTTCTAGCATTTGAAGCTATTAATACCCCTTTACCTATTTTTGCATGTCTTTTTCTTCCACCTATGTGATGCTATTAGGTTGGTGCAAAAGTAATTGCGGTTTAAAGAGTTAAAAATAATTCCAAAAACTACAATAACTTTTGCACCAATCTAATACATTGTTTTATTTCCCCCTGACATGTGATTATGACTATTTTTGATTTCTTCCCTTTTGTCAACCTTGTGAGCTTGTTCCATCAATGAGTTTTTCTCTCTCATTTGATCTTCTTTTCATTTTTCAACGACCACATCATTTTCCTGTAAACCTGCTTCAACCTCTTTATTCACAAAAAAGAAAAATCCTTCTTTTAAAACTGATTCCTCCACAAGTTTTTATCCTATTGCTCACATTGCTGTTGCTTCCAGTCTTGAAAGTTTAGTGGTATATCTATACTCTCTTCACTTTCTTACTGTTTATTTTAACCTCTTGTATGTGATTTCCACAACTTCTTCCTTCTCTCCTCCTTGAAATTCTTTCCTTCCTTGGTCTCTATGACCTGCCATACTCGTATGCTGATCCTTTTACCATCTTTCAATGGTTCCTTTTGTGCTTCCTTTGATGCATGTTCTCCTTCTCACTCCTAAAAGTGGATATTTTCTAAAGTTTCTTTTATCACTCTATAATCTTGCCCTGGTCGTCCCATTCATGCCTACAGTTATTTTTAATTTAAATTTATTGGGGTAACATTGGTTAATAACATTATATAAATTACAAGTGTACAATTCTATAATAACGGCATTTGTATATTCCATTGTGTGCTCACCACCCAAAATCTAGTCTCCTTCTGTTCCCATATATTTGACCCCCTTTATTCTTTCAGTCTCTCCATACCCTGCGTCCCCTCTGGTAACCACCATACTGTTGTCTATGTCTATGAGTTTGTTTATTTTGTTTGTTCATTTGTTGCTTTTGGTTTTATATCCCACATGTAAGTGAAACCACCTGGTTCTTATCCTTTTTTATCTGACATTTTGCTTAGCACAATACTCTCAAGTTCTATCCATGTTGTCCCAAATGGCAGTATTTCATTTTTCTTATGGCTGAGTAATATTCCATTGTATATATGTACCTCATCGTCTTTATCCAATCATCCATCGAAGGACACTTAGCTGGTTTCCATGTCTTGGTCATCGCGAATAATGCTGCAGTGAACACAGGTGTACATATACCTTTATGAATAAGTGTTTTCAATTTTGGGGGGTAAATACCCAGAAGAGGGATTGCTCTGGTAGCTCTATTCTTAAGTTTTGAGGAGCCTCCATTCTGTTTTCCAAAGAATGCCTAAAGTTTTGACTTGTGGATAACTCCCACATTACCATCTCAAGCTCTTTTTAAATTCTTTCATTATGGCTATTTGGATGGATACAGTTTGAATCTCAAAAATGGGCCAGGATGGGAGCTGTGGTCAGAGGAGGCTCCCTGGAGCAGCAAGAGCTTCTAGGGGTTATTTTAGGTTAACTCCTTCAGGAAGAGTTAAGAGTCAAACTGGAAACACCAAAAATCAAGTGCTTGTTTTAGGAGCAGGGATATAAATGGAGAATAGATCCAAGAGTCAGGGTCAGCTCAAAAAAAAAGGATTGAATAGGAGCAAATTTAAAACAAGCAAAGTGCATTCAGAGCAGTTTTTGGAAATGGTTTTGGGGAATTCATGGGTCATCTCAGGTAGAAAATGGTTTGTGGTGCCAGCTTCATTCACCTCAAGGTGCAGATTCCAGGCAATCAACTCCCAAACGCTCTTTGGTTGTTCATTTCTATCTGCCTGCTCTACTTTTCCATATAGATTTCACTCTGGAAAGCAATGTTCTTTTTTTCCCCCCTGATAATAACACTGCCATTCTATTATCAACCTCATCCAAAACCTTTGGTCTTTGATTTCTCTCCCAACTCCCACATCTAATCAGTTTCCATATCCTGCCCGATCTTGATGATATTTTTTGTATTTGTTTTTTTTTTTCTATTTCCAATGTTTTTTTCCCCCTCATTTACTCTTTCCTGGATATGTCAGTGGTTTTCTAATTGATCTTTTCATGTGTACTGCATGAGTTTGAAGTTTGAAAAACAATGAAGAGATTATACATCCATGCCAATGGCTTGCTTCTAAGGCACAAAACATTTAAAGACTACTCACAAGATAAGGACACTGCATATAAGGGTGGTTTAAGAACGTATGTTCTCTTGGTTGATCCTTGGTATGGTTCCCTGAGGTCCCTTTGCCCCACTTAGGTGACCTGCAAGAGGACCCATATGTTTGACATTATGATGCTGATTTGTAGCCCACTTATACCTACTTTCTTCAGCTGGTACTTTTGTATACAACTATTTGTAACTCTTGCAAGTTATAGCATAAAAAGGAAACAGTTTTACTACAGAAACACACAAAATATTTGCTTTACTTGTGATATAGACTGAAAAGATGTTTATCCCTCTTAAGGGTGAAATATACGTACATACCTATATACATACATTATATATATAATATATATTATATATTTATTATATATAGGTATATTTATTTATTTATTAAGGTTATATATTATATATAAATATATAATATAAACACATTATATATATTATATATATAACATATATATATATATAAAACCTTCACATCCAATCATTCCACACTTTGCTGAAAGATGGAAATTCATCAAACACAATTCTGATTGACACTGTTTATTCTTCATGGAATAAAAAAGAAATTCCATTCCCTAAAATTCAATTTGATGCCAATCTAACATTCCAATAAGCTGCCACAAATCCTTTTGGGAAAAAGAGAAGCTATAAATAAATGAACAAATAATTAACCAACATTTCTTTGCAAAGACCTCCTTACCATACCTAGAACATGGTCTCTTCTATTTCTGCAGCTCTTTCTTGTCTTAGTGTCCTTCTTTATGCCTTTTCTTTAAGAACTGGACTCTTAAAGCACCTTCTTCTTCAAGCATTTTCTAACTGCCCCAGCTCATCAGATGACTCTTAATGTAGTACAAATCTTTATATTGATTGTAACCTTTGTTCTTTCACATTTTACCTGTACTTCCTACCACTAGCCAAATTTCAATGAGTTCCTGTCACTGTGTCCAGGAATTACTGGACCATTGGAAGTATTTACTATTAATTAATACATATTTAAATTATTAATAACTAATAATTATTAAAAATTAATAAATTTTACCCAGATGGCCAGACCTTTGAGAATTAATGGCTTATTACTCATTCTTCACTGAAAAATTTTACCTTTCATCACTGGTATTAAGGTCTTAGTCATCTCAAACCATAGAAGGTAAGCAAAGCAAATAAGCCCCACAGTTTCAATCCCTTGCCCTCTATTATCCCAGAACTTTCTCCTCAGAGATGCGGGAGCAAAGATCTCAGAGTTTTTGTATCAATCCCACTGTTGCCACCAATCTACATAACCACCATAATGAAAATGTTAATAATAGGTATAGATTGCTGGAAGGGACCATACGCAGATACCACTTGGATAAATCAAACAAAATTTAATTATCTGCAATAAACATAAGGAAGTCAGCTCAGTTAAAGTATACAATAGAGAAACTGCAACATTCTTTAATGATAGATGAAGGTGTAAATTTATGGAACCCTCAAATGGAATTTACCAGTTGACACATGTTAAATTTGGGTGAGCAAGGGTCACATAAGAACTCACAAATTTCAGAGTTGCACAAGGTACAATATTATTGCAAAGGTACAGTGCACTGTACGCTCAGTACACTTAGCTCTGAACATCTTGTCTGTCATTCTCAACCTCCCTAGCTATCCTAGCTTGGGCCAAGCACATTCCTAAGTTAATTTCTGTGGAATTATAACAAAAGTCTATTACCCAGATGTCTTTGGGAATTTGGAATTTGGCAGGCTTTCAAAACTGCCATTGGGCCCATTCTGTGTATGATTTATATTCCTGCAGCAATTTCTATTTTTACCTTTTCCTGAGTCACCTAGGTTTTTTTACCTAGCAGTGACATTTATATTTGTGCAAGATTTATATGATCAAATAAATAATGCATATTTATAAATTTTACATTCATAATGCCTAACTCATAATATTGCATTTAAAAATGTCATTTTATCAAGCATATTTTTGTGTGTGTGTGCTTACTGAGTTTTAGGTATTACAATAAATGCTGGAAATACAAAAAGACTATGACTTGATCCAAGGCTTGGAAGAATTCAGCATTTTAGCAAGTTAGACTGCAGCATCCATGAAGATGCTCTTCTCAGCTCTTCCTTTAAGAGAGTGCCTGCCACTCCTTGCAGGTATCGGACTACTCCCAGGCCTTTGGGATCTAAAGCAGTCTTTGAGCTGAGGTCAGGTTCTCTCCAAGCAGCTCCCAGTCAGTGATTGAGAACGGTGGAGGTCCTAAGCCTGACCATTTCTGCCTAAAGCACTGCCCTGTATCTGAAGCTCTTCCTACCCAATCCTACTTCCTTCTCCTTTTCCATTCACTGGCGTCAAATGTGCACCATGGTGTAAAAGCTTTCCCTGCTGACTCCTGCTCCTTCTTTCCTTGTGTTTTGTAGATTTTTACCTCCAATAAATTTCTTGTACTCCATCTTGGCATCTGCTCGTCAGAGTACCCTGAACTGATAACACACAGTCAAAGAAAATAATTGTAAAAAACGTGGTAACTACAATAATTAGGAATATGTATAAACTGTATGAGAAACTTTCTTGCCTTCTACAAAGAGACTTAGATAATTTTTTTCCTTACATTTTCTACTTTATTCTCTTCAAACTCTGTCTTTATTATAAAACATCTCGTATTGGTATTACAATTGCATATTTCTGACTGTATCTTTTGGCATACACATCCTATTATGAGCCAAATCCTTCTGGGTTTTTCAAGAGTCACTCCTTTTTTTCCATATCCACAGCATCACTTTTTTTTGTATGCTCTACAGCTTCCTGTTGAATCTCTATAATGAGTCTCAACTTCTCAAATTCAGGCATTGCAGATTCTTACAATTGCAAGATAAATATCCCACAAGAACTGTTTTTATTACATTGCTTTCCTTGGTCTTATGGTGGTTTTCTGTTGTCAGTTATCACATATATAATGTCCCAAGTCTGATCTTCAAGATCCTCTGATTCCTGCTTTCATGTGTCACCATCTAATCATTTTTGGCTTCATCTCTTCGTACTTCCTAACATGGCCAAGAACATCCCTCAGTCATTTTTTTTTTTTTTTACGGATTGTTCATTTTAGCTTCTTTTATGCTATTTTTTTTCTGTTTGGAAAATTCCTTCATTTCAACCAATATATTCCCTTATTAGCCTTCCCACCTTTACTCTGAGTACCCTCAGGTATGTCTATATATATATATATATACACACACACAAAAACATACACACATAAAATATGACATGTACAAGGTCTGACAATTAAGTTCACGAACTGGTTGCAGCGATGTTGTTAACCTTTTTTTGGATATCAGAGGGATTATTCATTATGGATTTGTACCAACTGAACAAACAGTTAACTAAGTTTACCATTTGGAAATGCTGAAAAGTCTGTGTAAAAATGTTAGATGACCTGAACTTTTCACCAACAATTCATGGCTCTTGCATCACGACAATGCATGAGCTCACAAGGACTGTCTGTGAGGGAGTGTTTAGCCAGTAAACAAATAACTGTATTGGAACACCCTCCCTACTCACCTCATCTGGCCCCCAATGACTTCTTTCTTTACCCGAAGATAAAGGAAATATAAGGAAGACATTTTGATGACATTAAGGACATCAAGGGTAATATGATGACAGCTCTGATGGCCATTCCAGAAAAAGAGTTCCAAAATTGCTTTGAAGGGTGGACTAGGCACTGGTGTCAGTGCATAGCTTCCCAAGGGGAGTACTTTGAAGGTGTATGTAGTGATATTCAGCAATGAGGTATGTAGCACTTTTTTTTAGGATGAGTTCGCGAACTTAATTGTCCACCTTGTATGTATATATAGCATATTTTCTCTTATTTCATTCATATATCTTTCACTTTTTTTCTTCTTTTCTCAGATTAGGTAAAGAGTGAATTTTTTAAGCATTTTGGGAGAGTCTGATAATATTAGGAACTTTCATAAATTCCACAGGACCTTAAAAAATAAGTGGATGAACAAGTGCACATGTCCTTAATAATATATTTTTTGACCTTGATTGGCCTTTAACTCTTTCATTTTCAAATGCTCGCTATATAGAGCTCAACTTTTTCTTCCCCTACAGATCTGGAAGGCAGTAATTCTTAACTGCTCATGGGAGGATAAGGAAAGTGGGGCTAGGGCAAAGAGCAGTTATGGATAGCATATCCTATGGGACTATGCTATAATCAAGGGAAGGCATGTAGAGTTTGAAGACATTTTCTCAGAATTATGATATTGCTCCCCCCAGGGCATCCCTCTCCTACTACCCTGCCCAAACCACTAATCACTAAATTATGTTATTCCTTAGACTACTCAACAACTGAATTTATTTTGAGACTCATTTTCATTATGATTAATCATCACATTTTCATAATAAAAATTATATTTAGTAGAATTTTTAAAACAGCCAATGAGCTAGAAATAGCCAGTGCTAATAAGTAGGTAAACATCCGAGAAAAAAAAAGTGTTCTTTTTTTCTAGCCGTAAGATTGACAGCTAATATTGAGCAATTTGATTCATAATGTGACATATTAATGAACCAGCAAATCTTGTAAAAACACTGCCTAAGGGGAAAGTCCGTTGGATTGTCTTCTCAGCTCTGCCACTGCCTTTTGTGGGCTTGGGACCTAAGGCCTCGTTAATTCATCTGAAACATGTAGCTAATGGTCCTTACTTGTAGTTCTAATAACCTCTTTAAATTACTGCTCAGTGCCAGCCATGGCACACGATGAATATTAAGTATAGAAGACTTGGCTTCTGCTTTCAAAGTGGTAGAGAATCTTAGAGAAAAAGTACCACGAGTGCAACCATCTTCCTTGAAGTTGTTACATATAAAAAATTTTACAAATTTACAAAGTATGTAAATATACTGTCAACAACTTCTCAGAAGAGAACATCTCTTTTTTAAAAAATTAGAAATGTCATCCAACCTTTAAAAATTCACAAAATCAGTTATATTGTTAGACACAAGTCGCAGCCTCATTTGTAATAAGGGATATATATATTTTTTAAAAATTCACTAAGGTGGGAAATAAAAACCTAACACCATCATGTCTAAAAAATCTGTTTTCTGTCTCCTTCTCGCCAAAGTAAATATATTAGAAATTCTATGTCTACAAGGAAGAGAGGCAACGAGAAGGACAACAGAGGGAAGCCTGTTGTGTCTTTAGTGTTTGCCTCCTTCCATGAGTTGCTCCATCAAGAACCCCAGACTGTATGTTTCTAAGAGCCAGATTTTATTTTTTTCATTTTTGTTTCCCCAGAATTCCTAGCAAAGGCTATATAATTATTTTTTGCTGAATAGACAAATTGAAATGATTTGAGAATTCTATCTCATACTCGTTAGTCCATTCTTAAGTGGTGCTAAGATTTAGCTACTCACCTCCTTTAGTTTTTCATGTTGCTCTCTTCTCATCATTTTCCACTTCCCACTTTTTTCTGTGCTAAGTCAGAGTCATTCAAGATGCTCGAACAAAGAAATCACAAAACTCAATGCCTGAGAGACTACAGTTTGTTGTCTGTCACTTTCTCTGGGTTAAGTACCCCAGGTTGCCAATTGGCTCTACTCCACGCAGGTATTTTACGAGCCCGATGAATACGGCATTGCAATGGTCAACAAGCGACTTACAAGGTCCCTCAGAAAGAAGAAAGGGGGAAGAACAAAAGCCTGGAACCAGGGAATTCCATTTAAGCAAAAGATATGGAAGTTAAATGATTTTCACTCCAGTCTAATGGTGAAGCTGTGGGTTTAATCACAGAGCCACACTAAAGGGCCTGGGTGCTGCGGGGGGGGGGGGGGGGGGGGTACTCAGGCCCAGGCTGGGGAGCCATTTTACAACTACCACTCTATTACAATGGAAGAAGAACCTTATTTCCTTTCTTGGTCTAGCAGTCTCTGCCACATCTTCTTTTTCCTCCCAGCAATTTGCCATATTTTTCTTATAGACTCAGGTTCTAGAAAACCTTTTAAGGAAAAACCTTTGTTTTTTCCTCTAGGCACTAATTTCCATTTCCTCACAGTTTTGGTGGTATTGTCCAGGTAAAAGATATGATATCTTGTCTCAGTTTTTTCTGATAAGTTTGTGGAATCTATAGTTTATTTTTGAGATCTTGACATTTATTTGTTTTACAGTAAAATAGCATTAGGTTTATGTTGTGAAATTTTCAGAAAAATCCACCATTAGTGGTGTAAACCCAAGAAAACAAAGTGTTTAAAATAATGGAAGACTGCCCTCAGCTAAATTTGAAAACTAATATGGTGCCTTGGTTCCTTGGCATAATTGTCTTTTGTTGGAAACATCCCCTGTGCAGTTTGCTCTAGTATGATAACTGCGATAAGTTATTTTGTTGTTGTTTAGAATTTAGTAAGGATGAGTCTTTTCCAGTTTTGTCATTCTGAATTATAATCTATAAATATATGTTCTTTAATAAATCTAAGGTAGCTAAAATTCATAAAGGATTAATTGTGTGTATATTTATATAATTGTGCTCCAGGAAGAATGGCCAAATACAAGAGAGAGGTCTATAACAATTCAAAGGATTTTTCTATTTCTCTTTTTGTTTTCCCTTTTATGTCCTCCCTTATAATCTGTGAGGATACTGCAGTTCCATTTCCTTGGCAAAATAATTTCAAGGAGAGCTGAAATGAAAGATCACTTATGTTTTAATGGCCCTGCCTGTCAACAGCTAACTTTCTGTTAATAGCAGAACATGCTGTATTTGCACACGGAGGGGAATACAAAACATATTCTGGGCCATCTGAGTTATTAATTGCCAGTTTTAGAGATGCTGACAAGTGTAGACAGAAGTGCAGAAGAGTTTTTTCATAAACTTTTTTTTTGAATTATGAAGGAAAACTATGATGTCTGCATACTAGGACAGAAAGGATTCCTACTTACTTTTCTTCATAAGATATTTTTTGGTCTAGGACAATTATCTTTCATTGCAGAATTACAGAAGAAGATGTCGTGAATGGTAAATGCTTTCTTTATTAATCGCTTAAAAGTCATGACCTAAAACTTAAGGACTTTTAGGCCAGGGCTAGTTTGATAGAATTAGCATAATTGAGCCTAAGAAAGCATATGCAGGAGTCAGTGTGGGTAGGGGAAGCCCTGTGGGGCCGACATCCTCCTCCTCCTCCTCATCATCATCATCATCACCATGGAGTTGCTTATATTTCAGATATTGTGCTTAGCAGTTCATATCGACTCTTATTTATGTATGGATGGCTACAATCCTTAATTGATTGTGCTTTCCTTAAGGAAGAGGGATAAGAATGACACCAACACACTAAGGAAACCATTTAAATCGTTCCTAATTTCCTCCTAACGGGGGAAGAAAAGTTTAAAATCTCAAATCTTTAGTCCTTAGAATTTTTTACTTTACAGTTTTTCTTTCACTGCTTTTATTCCATTAACACCCTTTGAAATATTTTTTTTTCTCCAAACTCTGTATTGAAGGAGGTCTTTTTTAAAAGAAAAGTTTTTTAAAAATATAAACAATGCTAGATTGACAAAGCAGCTCTGTTCTCTAATATTTACATCTTTGTAATAAGAAGGTTGGCAGTGGGGCTGTGGGGACTTCATTAAAGAGAAAGTCCTATGGAGAGTGTCAGCTATTTTCCCTTGCAGAAGTATCTAGGAGGAAAAATGAAGGGAGAACTCTTTACCTAAAGTTTGAGGAAAATACGTTAGTTATCCATCCTTTTTATGTTTGGCTCTGTATTTATTTAGTCTGCGTGGTCCTGGGCAAAACGATTTGGTTTCATCTTCATATGGTGAGCCACACAGGCTGCCAGCCCCACTTGGGGATTTTGCACAGTGTCATTCCATGTTGGTTGGATGGATGGTGTCCAAAGGTAGAAATGAGCTAATACATTTTATTATAGGATCTTGCTTTCAAAAAGTGCTTATTCCTAATGGTTCTTTGTTAAAACAGAATATCGTGTGTGGAAAAACTGAAAGTTTCGGGGGAAGTAGAAAGGACCAACACCTGCAGAGTCAGATACTAGCTCTGTGTAATCCTGTGGATATTTGCCACAGGGCTTCAGAGGATGAGATCCTGTTCCTGGAAGGGGTAATGGAGAGGGCTCTGTGGTTTTATATTCTTTACGTTTCTAGTTTTAGAATTTAAAATTTATAAATCAAAAGTTACATGAATAAAATGTACCATTACATCATCTTCAGGTTAAGAAGATGACATAATGAGGTTTTCGTTAAATTTGTCTATAAAAGGGAAGTTGAGATTTGAGGTGTGGATGAAGTAACTTTTTAAAATGTGATGGCTCACATTGCTTGGTTCCAGTGCCCTTCTTGATATTTCAAAGAACATGAAAACAGACGGTGGCTTTTCCTTTAAAAATGAGGTGTCATTCTTCAGCAGTGTGATGGGAAATGGTCTGTATTTTGTTTCTGATTGGTGGTGTAACTGCAGTGGAGTTTGATGAGATTTAAAGATTCTGTTGGGGGCAGGAAAAACCACGCCACTTGATAGATGAAAGGCACAACTCTCAGTTATTTACAACCCCTGAGGGAGAGAAGGCTTCCTCCTCAGGGAAGGGCCACACAGGGAACAGCACCTGGGGAGAGGGGAGCAGCAGGCTGGAATTTTGTATGGCAAGCTGGGTGGGGTTAGCTGGGTTTCTGGGGCTCTCTGTGGATTGGCTAATTTCAGTAATTTCAACTGGCTCTGGGTCACAGGGGCTGTCTCTAGTTGTCTGGTACCTGGCTCTGGGCCATTAGTGCTACCTTGTTTCCCCGAAAATAAGACCTAGCCACACCATCAGCTCTAATGCGACTTTTGGAACAAAAATTAATATAAGACCTGGTATTTTATATTATATTGTATTATATTATATTATATTCCCAGTCTTATAATAAAATAAGACCAGGTCTTATATTAATTTTTGCTCCAAAAGATGCATTAGAGCTGATGGTCCGGCTAGGTCTTATTTTGGGGGAAACATGGTAGTGCATAGTAAGCCTGGTGTGAGAGCCTGATAAGAAGAGTGGTTGGGGTATGGACTTAACTTACGGCTCAAGAAAGGGGAGCTGACTGGCCAGGGCCTCAGAGCTGGGCCAGGACAGAATTAAAATAACAAAAACAACACCCTCAAAACCCCTATATTACAAAAGATGAGATGCTTCCCATTTTAAAGTAGTTTAAATATTAGCGTTAATTAAAAAAAACAGGTACATCCAATGTCTAGGTTCTGCCCCAGCCTATCCACCCAGCAGCTTCCAGCACCATATAAACAAGCAGGTAAATACCAACACCAGGGCGTTGATGGCAGTACCATTCCCACATGTTTCCTTCCTTCTGTCATTTGTCTTGTTTTGGTTTACTTTTCTGAAGCAGCTTGGAACGAAAGGGAAGGTGGAATGCTGTGTGGGTGTCAGGGTAGGCAGCTTTGAAGATTATGGTGCTGACGCTGAGTTAGCGATGGAAGCTCAGCCTTTCCCCCAGAACACCCTTCCTCTGGTGTGGTTGTGGGGACCTAATTAGCTCTCCAGTTCAGTGTTAGGGAGGAATTAGTGAAAACCTAAGAAGCTAGCTGTAGGAAAATTAAATTGTGTGTGCATGTCCAGGTGAAAAAACGATGGAGTTTTCCTGCTTTGACCCTACTTGGGGCTTTGGTTGAGTCTGTTCCTGGACATGTGTAATGGCTCCAGGTGAACACCTGGACTGTGAGCAGATACTTGATTTATAACAAAAGGATCAGGATGCTCATCCAGACCCATGGACTATATTGAAAATGCACAGATAAAATGGGAAAGCCCAGACAAACCAATCAAACACAACCATATGTTCTTGGGCCATGGTAAGATGGGAAGGAATCTGATGGGGAAGCCCAGATCCAGTGTGGTCTTGATTGATATTTGCCAATGCCTATTAAATTTGGCTCTAAAAAGAAAATATTACATTACTGTAAGGGTCCTAGAGGGCCTTATCTCTTAAATTCAGACCCAGATAACTGCCTTACCTGAGGCAAATCTTTGCATTTAATGTTGAAAGATTTCCCAGGGTCTGTATAAAAGAAGGATTCATTGGACGACTTCAAGTTTGACTTCCTTTTGCTTCTCCAAATGTACTCTTAATTTAGTTCAGGGACTAGATGGTCTGTGCTCTGGTGGTGAGGCATTTGGTGACTCCAACTGTGGATGGAGTTCTTGTAGGAGACGGCTTAGGGTAGAGCTTCATTCCAAAGGGTGTACGTAACTTGTCAATGACAATTATATTTATATGTTCCATTTCGTTGAATCTTGAAATTGAAACCAACTTAAAAACAAACAGTAAAAACAACATGTTAGGCCTTTTCTCAAACTTATTGCTGCTTGAGTGTACATTCAGGATCTCTAAAAATTGTTATTTGTACAAATGGACTCTGATAAGTACAATCAATTGTCCAGCTACAGGAGACATAGAGAAATTTTGAATAACATTATACCCCTTGAAAATGCTTCTCAGGAACCATTGAAATCTTTGTCAGAAATTCAGAGTGATATTCGTTGAACATCGTTATTCATCTGTGATGCTGAGTTAGAACTTCAGTAGTGGAATTCCAGAGAAGTTATCAGAGGACTTTTCCTACCCTAATTTAAGTTCTGGAGCAAGGGGAGAAGAATGTAAAGAACAGACATTTAATGATAAGGAAACTGGAAAGTAGTTCTGCCTTATTGGGAACTCAATGATAAGCTAGATCTGGGGGACCCACAGGGTACGGGGAGGGGGGGCCCAAATGGTACTGGACACTTCCTATGTGCAGTTTCACATCTTTTCAGCCTCATCTCACAGTGTGACCATGACCTTTCTAGGCTGGCTTTGACTGCTTTTTTGGCAGTTGTATGCGGACATAGGCTCACTCCAGGCCCATGCTGGGAGCGTCTCTCTCTTCCTGCCCAATGGCTTTGCTGATACTGAGATTTGGGGACCCATAGGGACCATCTGGCACTCAGGAATACACAGATGCCAGGCAGTATGGGAGAGTGCACATTCAGCATGGCAACACTTGAACAATGGGATACAGGAATCTAGAGATAAATGCTTCCCCCTTCCTTCCTGAGACACATCTTATAAGGCTTCTCAGAAAGTCTGTGGATTTCTCCCAGTTACAATTCAATTTGAAAACTAATCTTTGTGTTGATTTTCCCTTAGATCACATTCCTGAATAAGTCATGCCTACGTTAACCCTTTTCTTGAGAGTGAGCTTCAGAGGATCCCAGGGAAAGTTTATTAAAAATTTCTATAAATCATTGCTAAATAACAATTAGCACACTAGAAAAATTGGTAAAGGACATAAGTTGGCAGTTTAACAAAAAGAAAAAATACAAAATTTTGTTTTAAAAAATTTGTGATATACACTTTACCTTATCAGAATGGCAAATTAAAACAAAATTGATAATATTGTTGTAGTAAATGTTTTAGGAAACAGTCTCAAACTTAGTGGTGGGGATGTCTAATTGGATGTTACATTGCCAATATCCTTTTGAAAGACAATTCTCCATGAATATTCTCACATTTCTGCATGGCCTGAGCTTTTTGAGCAAAGGGCATGTTTGAATAGCAAAGGTCTTAGGAGCTAGTGGTTGTAAATTATTCTAGACATATATGGAAACTTATTTTCCCTGGAGAGACATTAGCTTACCTTCCAGAGTTATAAAGTTCTGTCTTTTCCTCTGCATCGGGGGATAGGAGAAGATAGGTCAGCCATGCGGTAGAAGCTATGAGTCTCATAACTTCAAGGATCCTTTCCTGTGGTGCAAACCTTCCTGCATGTGCAGGTGAGCTTCTGGGCCCCACTGTGTCACCCTGTGGGGAATTGGGGCATGGGGAACCAATGCAAGATGCTACTCCGGCTGCTCTTTTTGCTGTGAGTAATAAATGGTTTGTTCTCTGATCCAGAGGTCTGGTGTTTTCTTTAGTACACACAGACACACACCCATGACAGACTAACCTCTAAACTTGTAAGTAGGGTAAACTCTGTGTCCTTTTGCGGTTTTTGGATTTAACAGATCTCTCAAAACTAAAGGTGAACATAACCTTTAGATTTAGCTTTAAACCTCTAGACAGTTATGTTATATGAGGAGATAGGGGCGCATGTGTTGGGGACCTGCCCAGCATCCATTCTTCCCTTTGCAACAGCACATAATTTATTTTGGAGGACCACCTACCTCTATTGCATAGCAGCTGTGCATTCTCCCTCTCTCTCTCTCTCTCCCTCTCTCTCTTTGAGATCAGGGAAGTGGGGTTGAGTTCATCCAAGTTCCCTGACTGAGTTCTCACAGGCCTCAGCAAACCTGCCTAACATGGCACAGTTGCCACGATGATCGGATCACTAACCAGTCCTTTGACTATCAGTTCATGTTATGTGCCTGGACATTATCATTGCTTCAGACTGACTAGGCCAAGCAGAGTGAAATAAGTGAAACAAAGGACATCTATTCTAAGGTTGGATGCAGGGAAAATCTTTTTCTCTGAATGATGTCGGGTACAGGCCTGGAACTGCTGCAGCCATTTATAAACACTGGGATAAATTAGGCTAAGGGTTAAGCTTTCAATAGAAGACTGTGAAAGAATTAGAGAAAAATGGAGCCAGGACCCTGCTTAAACCATGCCTGAACTCGCTTTGAATTTTCAAGTTATGTGAGAAAATAAAATTTTTCATTGCTTATGTCAACTTGAACTGAGTTTTTTAGTATGTGTAATGAAAACCTACCTCACTGAAAAAGGGGATAAGAAAGGAAGGGAGTAAGGAGGCCAACACTGACCGTATCTCTCAATAGATTTTCTGTCAATCTACCTGTCTGAAATTCCTGCGCTCAGAGATGTTTCCTTGTTTTTTAGCAATTGATCTAGACCAGTACCATCTACTAGAACTTTCTGCCATGATGGAAGTGTACCATATTTATGCTGCCCAATGTGGTAGCCATTAGGTACATGTGACCATTGAGCATTTGAAACGTTGTTAGGAAGACTGAGAAAGTGAATCTTAAAATTCACTTAATTTTAATTAATTTAAGTTTAAATGTAAACAGCTGCATGCAGCTAGTAGCTACCATAATGGACAGTGCAAATATAAACTATAAATTTCCTGTTAAAAAGCAAAGTACTTAGAAGACGAGAAAGTTGATCTTGTCAAATTTTAACATGATTTATTAAAAGCTTCTTCCTGGAAAACTTAAACTTGGGCCTGGAACACAGGGGGTTTGGTGTACTTGATAATTTGATTTTTATTTGTTTTGGGGATGGGTCATGTAGGAGAGACCCAGAATAGGAACGTACTTTTACCTTTTCTCCCAACTGGAAATCTTACCTTTCAAGGACCTAGTATTCTGTGAAATTATTTTAAACAGGGAAAATAGCTGCCAATTTTTTTTTTTTTTTGATATAGACAGTGTATTTTCTTACAGTTTAGTTTCACATCAGTGGTAATATAAACAAATGCAGTATAAATAAATGCATCAGGAAATCCTTACAAACGAGGTAAGTGATGTGTTCCAGATGTGTGGATTTTGAAAACAGACTATATTACATCAATGAAACTAATCAAGAAATAAAAGAGAAGTCCTATCATTTTTCTTCCCTCCTCTTTTTCCTTCTCTTATTTTCCCCTCCCTGTCTGTGTTAGTCAGCTAGGGATGCCATAACAAAATACCACAGATGGGGTGGATTAAGTAACAGAAATTAATTTTCTTACTGTTGTGGAGGCTGGCACTCCAAGATAAAGGTATCCTTGCGTTTGGATTCTCCTGCGGCCTCTCTCCTTGGCTTGCGGATAACTGCCTCTTTGCTGTTTCCTACGTGGCCTTTCCTTCATGCATGCCCACGCCAGGTGTCTCTGCCTCTTCTTATTAGGACACTGGTTCTATTGAATTTGGGTCCTATCCTTTTGACTCATTTAACCGTAATTACCTCTTTTAAGGTCTTATCTCCAAATACAGTTATTTTGGGGATTAGCGCTCCAATATATGAATTTGGGGTGAACTGATCTCAGTGCACAAAACCATTTTCCTTCCTTCCACATGGATTTGTTAAGGACTTAGGGTATGAAAGGCACTGAGGTCACAATAAAAATGAGGATATGGTCTCTGTCCTAACAGAGCCCCAGGCTCTTGTTGTGAGCAGAGATACTTAACAAGCAACCTAGTTAAAAATGTAATATGAGTTATCATGGGGGAAGTTATTCCCAGGAATTATTTCAGGAGGGAGAGAGAGAGAGAGAGAGAGAGAGAGAGAGAGAGAGAGAGAGAGAGAGAGAGAGAGACCATGTCAGTCATGTCATGTCATTTGCGAGGTCATATGTTAGTAACTTGGCACTATTTCTACTTTCACTTCTCTCCTCTGTATTCAAAGACTGGAATCCTGGAAACTACAGTTTTTAGACTCTCTGTCAGCAAGGTTACTATATAAATTCTATAAATGAGAGATACTTAAGTGAGATTTGGGAGTCGGGAGGAAGCAAAGGCACTATCTTAATGAGGAAGTAACAGGTATCTTGAAATTTTGTGTCCTGAGAATTATCCCCCTCGTTGCGATAGGCAGTCGATATCATCAGTGCTGTCTCCCTACAATTCCTACATTTCCCATGCTTTCCAATAATTTTTAATCGTCTACTTCCCAGAATTAAATCCCTTACTGCTCAAAATTCTAAAACGATTTTTGTTTTTCGATTGAACTCGGACTTGTAGTATAGCCATCAAGCTGAGCATTCCATGTCAGACACTAGACTTAGTTCTACTAGTCCTCTGAGACACGTCTGCAAGTAGCTCCATTATTCCTCACACCCACGTTTGGCTCAGTTACACCCAAAGGTCCAAACATCTTTGTCATATATGATCACCCAGACTTTCCTCTCCCCCGACTCTAGCCATCGTTGAATTGAATCCAGTCTCCTTTCCTTCCCATTCTCTTAAACCTGTGTATGTACCTTCTGGAACTCTCCATCTGTGTTTAGCAACTCCTAACATTTACTCTGATGCTCTTTCTACCACCTCACTAAAGTTCTTGAGGGCATTGCTTTTTCTGGAGCCATTATGCATCTCAAGGCCAGGAAGTGGGGCAGTATTTTTCTTGCTTTCCCATGGCGGTTTCCAATTTATTTCTCCCAGCTCCTTTGAGGTAATTATTATCTGCTGATACCATGCCTACCTTCTCACTGCTGACCTACAATTATGATCACTTGGTTGCATGAACTGTTCAACTCCGTCCTCCCTCTTTAATATTTTATTTACAATGTTCCCATGCAGGGTTGTTTAAAATTCATTATATGTAAAACATTTATAAAAGTGGCGCCCAGTAAATTCTCAATGAGGATTATTATCACTGTCATCAACCTCATTTTCCCCTGCTTGCTCCAGAACACGTAAACATCGCTGGAGAAAAACCACACAAGTGGGATTATTGATTTCTCTTTGAATTCATGATTATAGCCCTCAAACTGGCCCTAAAACCTGCCCAGGAATCAATATTGTTCTTCATTAAGCTTGTTTTTCCACCGAGGGAGGTGACTTATTACACTGTCTTCCTTTTTCCTATTCCCCTACACCCTTTCACTCTCTCAGTCGATGATCTCAGCTCACACTTAATTGAGGCAATACAGATTAATTTGGAAACTCTCTCATCTTCCCTCTACCTCATTATTTCTCTCTAGTGCGTCATCACCCATTCCTCTTTCTTCCTTCCCATTTCCATGAAGGAAGTGGCCCTCCTTTGATCACAGCCAATCTTTCTACTTATTCTTTGCATCCCTTTTCCCGTTCTCTCTTAGGATCCTGCTCCTCCCGTTATCCACTCTCCCAAAAAGCTTCAATAACAAACAACTTTCCACAAACACCCCCTCTCTGTTCCCATTCATGGTAAAACTTCTAAAATAGTATTCTGCCATTATTGTCCCCACTTTCTGACCTCACATTTATTTTCAGCCCTTTGCAGTCTGTTATCTGATCTTACATCTCTGCAGAGAACAACATTACTCCTGATGAAGTCACTATCTCCACATAAACAAAATCAGTGGCCCATGCTTGGTCCTCATGTTTCTCAAAGTAGCATTAAACCCAGATGAACTATTCTCTTCTTGAAGCATTTTCCTGTTTTGCCTTATATGACCCCACAGCTTCTTGGTTTCATTCAAAGTTCTGTTCTTTCCCATCCAACCTGAGGCATGTTTCTTGGTGATACATTCAGACCTTATCTTTACATCCTTACATCATCTTGGAAAGTCTTGAGTCTGTGAATATTAATACAAAGGGGAGGGTAAGAGCATGGGTTGAAGAGTCATGGTGACTACACACACATCTTGGCTCCACTGCTGGCTCATTCTGTGACCTTGGGCAGATTACTTGACTTCTTTTATCTTAGTTTCTTCATCCATATAATTAGGATAACAGAACTTTAGTTATAGGCTTATTGGGAGTATTATATTAAGTGTATGGCTTGTATTAAGCACTCAATAAATATTAGCTGTTATCATTATATGCTAAAAACGCTCAGATTTATATCTCTTGCCTAGGCCGCTCAATAACATTTGGATTCATATGCAGCTGCCTGTTTCAGAATTCCACATGGATGAGTAGTGGGATCTCCAAATGAACATGTTAAAAAAATCTTTCAGATTCTTTGATTAACTCCCAAGCCTCTCCTCAGTCTTCACTCTCTTACTAAAAGGCATTGTCTTTATCCAGCAAAATACTATTTTTGAATCTGAAATTATAAAATGAACTATAATTAGGTAGGAGAAATTAAAACCATTGTAATGTTTCTTAGATTAGATAATTTTGTTATCAGCTAGTTGCATCTTGTTGAACTCCCATAATAAAGAACTCCACTGGGTGTGTGTGTGCGCGCACATGTGTGTGTATATGTGTGAGCATTGGTGTGTTTGTCTGCTAGAAATTAGGAGAAAAGTGACATGCATCCTAGAAATAGATGGTCCAGTCCCATAACTTCTATTCTAGAGGAATATTTTAACTTACTTGGGCAGATAAAATACATGGTACATACAGAATCACATGTATCTTTCAAACATTTATGAAACAACCATGTACTATCAAAGTAATGAGTAAATATCTGTCATGTCATCATAATTACATTTGTTACTTGTTTCATTTCTAGTATTTCTTCCAGTTGTTTTTATAACATTTTCTCCTAAGTGGTTAATTATTTTCTACAATATTCAGTTTTGCTGGTTCATGTTTAATGACTATATTTCAGCTTGCTTTCATAATGACTCCGACATAGATACAATATTCGTTTAAGGCACAGTTATCAAAGGGAAGAAGCTTTGGGTTCAAAAAGAAAATAAATAACCTGGAATTTCATGATGTTAGAAATTCAATGATTTTTTAAATGATCATTAAAACCATCAACACAACATCATTTACTAAGCACATACTATATTCCAGCCACTGGACTAAGCAATTTTCATACATATGTCATTTAGTCATCACAAGAACTCTACCAGGTAGGAATACTAGTAACTGCAAATGCCAGATGCAGAAAATGGGGTAAAAGAAGGTAATTAAATTGCTTAATGTTACATAGGTAGCAAATGACTAAGCCAGCATTCAATCCTATGTTCTCGTATGCCCAAAGCCAGTGCTCTTCATCGTTAATTTAATTTAAACCTTTTACACAGTGATTACAAAAAATAGTTTATTAAGTGGCCTATTCCTTTTATTTGTATTTTGTCTTTTTCTAGTTGATGAGTTCCTAATTATTTTGAGATTTTCATATGAGCAGCTTTATTAATTTTTTAAAAACAAACTGGATAGAAAACTTCATTACCTCATTCTCTATTATTTACCACTGTAAGATTCAGCTTCCAAGTTCCAGCTAAGGGTTTATAAATCAGTTTTTGTTGTATTCACCATTTCTCTGAGTACTATGGTTTCATTGTATGATCATTTTAAAGTCGGCATTTATTGCAAAGGTAAGAGTTTCCACATATTAGTTCTTTTTAAAATTTAGTTCAATTCCCAGATCATGTCCTTGGGCTGCCAAAATAGCTCTGTGGCAACATTGAAAACTGATGATAAATATGGAATGTTTAGATTGAGACTTGTGAAACTGGACTGAAGCACTTATCTTTAGATCCAATTTTGGTGATGTATGTATTATGATTCCTGGCAAAGAAAAAGCAGTTTTTAGTTGATGGAAACCTTTTTCTGAAGTAGACTCTCACAGAAATTCCCTAGGTAGCAATGAAAAGAAAATGTTGAGTTCTCTGACTTTGTTATTAAAGAACATAACAAGCAGCGTCTTCAACAGCAGCCTTACTGACCAGGCAGAAAATGTCTTTAAATGGCTGTTTCCACAATGTTGGCTTTCAGTGAACGTTTAGGGAATCATTTTTTACATTGAAGTGCTGAAGATATTCCCACAGGGGACTGCCATGATGAAGGCCAGGGGAGCAACTTTCTTATGACAGGAATGAATCAGGAAAAGGACTAAGGTTATTGAGCCAAAGCAATTTGGCTAGAATATTTCTTAGATTTTTTTCCCCTTCTGTCAGTCTTAATCGACCCCAGATAATTCTGTAAAAGATCTTAACCAAATTAACATGTGAAGTTCAAAAATCAAACAATTGAAAAAATCTGGGCCAAAGGAAAAGCTGGGTAAGGAATTAATAATGACAGCAGCAAGACTGATGCCCAGAAATGCATAACACAATACCTGAAGAGTGGGTGGAGGATGACCAAGAATTTGGTTCTAAGTTTCCTAGAGGTCAAAGAAAAAGTGAAAGATAACTATAAAACCCAGTGTCCACAATAAAGAAACCAACTAATGAACCATGAGAAGCATAGATATTTCTAACACCAAGACTTGAGAGAATTTTCTCCCATGAGTATTCATAAGCAGACTAAAATCCCAACGACATCATAATGGACATAGGTACTTATTGTAGTGTTTGAATATATCCTTTGCAGTAAGGTGAATACATGATTCACCCTCATCATTCAGTGAAAGCCTTCCAGTTGACAGAGGTGGGAGAGGGCACAAAATAATTTGGTTGAGATATTTAACTCTGAGATAATATGGCTTTTTTCAAGGGAAAAGTTAGACCAACTAGTTATAGTATATATGAATGGACTGCATATTCTTAGGACAATAAATATTTCCTAATTAATGTTTTGTTATTACAGTAGCAGTATATGTATATTGTAGAAAATCAAAATATACAGGTAAATAAGAATAAGAAAGAAACCATTTTACCCCCACCCAAAAAGATGATCATAGTGTTTTGCAGAAAAGTCATATTACATGTAATACTTTGTAAATTGCTTTTTCCAGTTAAATTGTTAGTTAAAATATTTACTTTTTCATATCAATAAAGTTTTATCCCTTCTAATAACAGTCCATATTCAACATTCCCCAATAATCCCTGAAATGTCTTTTATATAACTGGTTTATTGAAACCTGAATCCTATCTATGTCCATGCATCGAATCTTACTATGTGATTTAAGGTTTGTTAATTCAGAACAGTGCTTTTTATTGTAACACTGACTTGCTGAGGAAACTGTGCTGGTTGTCCTACAAAATATCTTATTTTCTTGATTCATCTGGCTGTTTACTTAAAGAAAAAAAAGCCAATGTTCTTAATAAATCGGAATGAATTCCAATAAAACCATTTTAGCTGGAATGCACCATGGGTGATGTTGTATCCTTCATATTGCCGCAAATGAGGAAACACGTTATATCTGGTTGACCCACTCTTGGCAATGCTCAGACTGACTTGTGCATAAGGGTGAGAAAATCCTGATCACACTTTTGTGCAGATATGATTTCTCATTGAATCAGGTAAGTAATCAGTAGGGTGTTACTGTGTCCCTAGTTAATTGGACAGTTCTCCTTCAACCATCTACCTAATGATTTTAATGATAATCCTTAAATAATTACTAATCCTTAAATGAGGTAATACTTTTTTCTATCATTTGACATTTATTTGCTGGCATTCTTCCAGAACACAGAAGAATGTGTCCAATTAGTCTATTTAGTTACCTTGAAGTACAGTTTCTATTGGAAAATCAGGATATTTACTTAATTCTTTCATGTTACTAATTTTGAGGCTATGAAGTTGGCTTAATAGACACCTTAGATAATGAGAACTGAATTTTCTGGTTTTTACTTTTTCCTGAGTATAATTCTGCAATCATGATTTCCAGGAAATCTGCACATGTTATGTTACTAGAACCATTATTCTGTGTGTTGCTCAAATGTACACAACTTTTGCCAGTAGGACCCTTTTCATATTAGCTCTCGTATTCTTTTGACCAACCCCGCTAATCTTTGAAACCTTCTTGCTTCCTGTCACAACACATCTCAAACTCACCTTATGTCATCCCTGCCTTAGACACAGAATCTACTATTTCTCCAAGTAAATAATGATATTAGAGATGAAGATATGACATGAGAACTACTATGATAATATTGTTTCTAATGACTACAGATATTATTTTTCCGTACTGGTTTATAATAAGCACTGGCAGCTGAATTTTTAAAGTTGTGTTCATTGTTCATTATCTGGAACAGCTACTTTACTTATTAAGGGCAGATGTTTATAACATAACAAGCAGTCCAAAGATAGGATAAGGTCCTTTTGTGAAAATTAAGAAGACTTAATCAAGATCGATGCCTGAATAGACGACATTCTCAACTTTGTATAAAGCTGAAATCAAAGGCAGTAAGTCTTCCATTCCCAGCCAATTCAGTTACTATGTACATCAGAATTTAACAAAATCTAAGAATAAGAGAGTTGTGCTTAAGTCCAACTCATTTTTTTCGAATGGAGTATTTTTGTTAAAGACACAGTTCTTTAGACAAAGTTTATGAAGATCTTATAGTTGGAGGGTTCCACTCATCAAACGGCAAAATCTGTAAGTTTGCCCAAGAGACAAAAAAGTGGGACTTTTGCAAGTAGGAAATTTGATCCATAATCATCATTAAATAATGTCTCCAGAACGTCTTACTTATCATTGTAATGGTCCATTAAAAAAAATAAACAACAGAATATAACAGCGTTTACATTTAATGAGCTCTTTCTTTGGATTCTCCTTGAAATGGGGCCTTATTCACTTTGTTACATCTTTTTTTTTTTAAACTTAGACTTTCTGAAGACAAGAAATTATATGGCTAGTGCTTAGTGTCCCCTATTGTCAGGGTGGGTTATAGCATCTTCTTTTTTCCTTTGGGCTTCTGCTTTATTAATTAATTAATTAATTTATTTTTGTGGCTCGTGATTAGTAGGTGAATATTTCCCAGAAATTTTGGGGATAGAATGATGCAAATTATTTGGAATATAGATTAATCATTGTATAAAGAAACCCACACTACACACAGACTTCTGAACTTTGCCCATCCCTTAATCTTGTTATTTCAGACATGTGAGATTAAACTTACAACATGAAATAAAAGTAAGTAAAATTTCACTTATGCAAAAAGTGAACATTTTCTACTTTGTCTAAGTTGTCCATCTGATAGAAAGAGATACATCAGAACATTTAATTATTAAATAAGAAATAACTGGCCCGCTTGACATAAAATTGAATAACCACAGGTTGGGATTATAGATTTTTGGCTAAATAATTTTTTCTTTAATTAAGATACCTTAACCACAGGTATCTATATATTTATACTTATATCTGTATCAATCTATATGTAAGTTGTCTATTACCAAGTGTTGAGGATTAAAAACCAAGATATTAAACTTCTGGAACTATCTGGCTCATTCAGAGCCTCGGAATGAGGGATCCCTAACTGCTATCTCAGGAAAATGTTCACTTATTTTTCAAACTATTTTGTTGCTCTCTAATACATGGATATCTTCATTACACGTTTTATTAAGCCCTTAGACTCGCTTCCCTCCATGTTTCCATTTTGAAGCCATTCTCATGATTTATAAACCATATCCTTATATTTCAGGCAACGTTGATACATAGCCTTCATAACTGTATGTGGAAGCCTTGGTGTCAAGCAGACCACAAAACCTAACCAGGATGAGGTCAGTTTGTTTTGAGTAACATAGTATTATGACGAACTATTCATTATGCTCCCTACAGTTCTTTAATCTAAACAACAGGACCATGGTTTATCCATAATTACTTTCTATCATTTAAACTACTGAGGGTTTTGACCAAAATATTTCCTGGGTAATATTGCAAGTTAACAATCTCTTACTTCCACTTTTAGAACATTTACATTCAATCTTAGAAATTATATTGCTAGAACAATTTTATTTAAAAATATCAATTGCATGGAAAACATATTAATGAAATAAACAGAATATTCTCCTTGGAGTTAATGTTTTCCAAAAGCGTAGTGATTTTGATTTCTTTATGCATTATAATACCATTAAATGCAGTTCTTCCAGAACTAATGAAAACTAGAATCCAAATCACAGAATCTATGAGTAAAATCTCATAGATTTGGAAATTTTATAATTGTTATAATGTGTCACGGTAATAAAAGTCTTTGACAATCTGAAAAATGTATCTAAGGTGAGGTTAATAGAAATGAACTAAATCTTCACAGTTGTGATAATTTTCAAGAATTGACAGAAATTTAAGTAAGGATATTAAAATCATAGGAAAGAAATACACACAATAATGCTTGTCCCTAAATCTAACATTTACAGATGTGTTTTATACATTTTGGGAAAAATTTTAAGGAATATTTCAAACCAACCTAAAAGTTAACACCATGGAAAAGAAGTTACAGTAATGTGAACATGTAATTGTCATCACCAATAAGCTCATTAGAAGGTATTGGGAGAAATAAAAATTTGCAAAAATTGGCTGAGTTCCAAAGTTATGTCTTAAGTTTGAGTTGGTTTTATATCTTCATTTTTCTATAGTTTATAATAACATATTCATTCATTCATTCAACAAAGACTTAATAAATCCTATATTCCACACAGTATAACAAGAATTGGGGATATGAGTTGGCATAAGTGTGTTTTTTGAAAGTTAACTTCCATAGCAGTTAGAAATAATTTTGGCTGCAGGTAAGGAAAACCTGACTATTAGTAATCTAAGTGAATAGTATTCTGTTACTGAAAATTTCTGGAGTTGGTAGGTTGCTGGTTTTGGTTTAGTGGTACCTGAATGACAGGACCATCCTATGGTCTTTCTTTCATGCTTGCAAGTTCCGCACATTGGCACCACGGCTACATTTAAGACAGGAATAAAGGAGAAGCAGCTGTGCTGATGACATCCGTTCTTTCTACCAGGAAAACAAATGCTTTCCTAGATTTCACCTAGCAAAATGTCATTTATTTGTCCTTGGCCAAAACTTTGTCACAGGCCCACTTCTAGCTGCAAAGCAAATTATAATTGAGTACTATTTAGTTTAACAAACTTTTGTAATGGAGATGAAATGGGAGAAGGAGGGTGAATATTGAGTTGGGTTATTTGATCAATATGATCTACCCTAACTCCCTACTTGAAAAGTAATTATTAATACTTGATAAGGCAGCCAACTATATTTTTCAGCAACTAGAGAAAGATATGGTTGATAAACTTTTATATTCTCTAGATATTGTGATATAACAGGAAGGTGAATTCCACTAGGAAATTAGAATAAGCATATGAGGTACGAGTGGAAGTTATTGCAGTAGAATTTCTGCATATTTTTAAAGGGCAAAAGGTAATTTTAACATGAATAGAATTATTGCCTCTTTTGTCTTTGTGCGAGTTAAGCACATATATTTTAAATATTTTTCATTAGGAAGTAGGGAACTTGTTTTTTACTGTTTCCTACTGACATAGTAGGAGTTAGATATAATTTTATCTTAAAACACTGTAATTAGGTATGTTGGTTTCAGCAATACTGAGGTACCTGGAATTGGATTAATCATCATGCAGAGACAAATGATAAATTCCTGATTACATAGAAAACAAATATTGGAAGATGCTGGAGAGTGACCAAAAGCAGGCAGAACCTAGAGGCTTGCAAATCCTTGAAAAGGGGAACTGCAACTGGGTGAATTTTCTGTTTATGAACTTATGTCTGAGATCATTCTCTATTAAGAGTGATATGGAATGGCCGGACCTCAGCAGAAAGTCCTAGTCTTACTGGCTTGAGGAGTCAAAGGATGGAGTTCGATATTGTCAAAGTAGGTGAAAAGTAAGAGGGAAGATTCCTGGAAATGAGGGAGGTACCTGAGGTGCAGTACCCCGATACCAGCATATAACCCCCACCTAAGTCTTGACTGGCCCCTGAACTATGCACACATGGGAGAATGCAGCAGACCTGGCAGAAAACAGAAGTGAGTGGAGATTTCAGCTTACAGAGGAGCCAGAATTTGGAGTTGAAGTCCAACCAAGTTAATTGACGGCTAGAACAAAAATCAGTACTCTACAGGAAGATGGCAAAATCCAGAATATTAAAATATTAACATTAAAATGCATAATGATCAGTATAGAATAAAAATCACTTGGCATGAGAGCCACAGACAGACAAGATAAAAAGCAGTAAGTAGAAACCAACCACAAGATGACTCAGATGTTTGAATTAACAGACAAGTTCTTTTTAAAGCTATTGTAAATATTTTCATGGGCTGGAAGAAAAATATGTCATAATGAATGAACAGATGGGGAATCTCAGCAGAGAAATGGAAACTATAAAGAGGACCAAATGGAAAATGTAAAACTGAAAATACCATGTGAGAATACCGTTTGAAATGAAAAACTTGAACTGGATGGGCTTAATACCAGATTGAAAATTACAAAAGGCAATGCTAATGAATGGGAAGAGAGATCAATAAAATAGGGAAAAAAACTGAGATCTTATTGGCAGTATTAATTTAAGTAGAAGCATGTAAGATCTAATATGCTAGTTTGCATATTTAGTGTAAAAATTAGAGCTAAGCACTTCTGAATTTTAGCGTGATATATATGCTTTAGATGCAATCTATTTGTCTGAAATATTGTTGAAGATAGTTTAGTTATTTGTTAACAGTTGAGATTTCCACTTTGATTTGACAGAAATTAGAAGAAAATATTTTCTACTGAACCCAAAGCTCCTCTCATTTATAAATTCCCCAATAATACTTTTTTTTTGCATTTATCATATGACTTATGTGACATAACATAATTAAATGTAATTCTGTTTTGTCTTATTTTATTCTACCATGTCACAGTATGTCACATTGAACTGATTTCTCTTGGGAAAAAAGCCCACTTCTGAAGTATTTATGGTATGAACCAACAATTATTATACAGCATCACAAGGCTACTTCTGTTCTAAGACTTTAGAACTTCGAAACACCTTTTTTGGAACTTCAGAGAAGGCTAAACAGAATTCTGTCTCAAAGGAGGTTTGGAAACACAGAAGGATCAGCCCCTACTCTGTATGATATGTGCAGTGGAAAAAGTCACTTGAGAGGCAAAGTAACAGCATATATTGAGAACGGTCATGTATATGCCAAGGTATTCTCGTGAAATGTGTCCTCGTTCATCGCCTCAGCAATATCTTAACTGGAGAGATTAAATATATTTATTTGAACAGAAGCACAAGTACATTTTCCTTTTAACATCAAAGATGTGCTCTTGAAGAGTCTGATATACGTATTGTTTTATGCCACTGAGATTTTGAGATTTGAATCTGTTGAGAGTAATAAGGGGATGCTATTAATAATTATGCCAAATAACGTGCATAAACCTGGACTTTAAAAAGGCAAACTAGGATGCATGTATACATTTTCTCATTGAGTTTTAAATTAATTGCATACAGAAACATGATTACATATATAATACAAAAATACACAAAATAATACATAATACAAAAATAATTACATTTAACTTTATACTCTGTCTCTGCTGTGCAGCTGTGCAGTGGTCACTTGATAGAGGATGACACAGTTTTGCATGGTAGTGAATACAAGCTGGTGTCTATCACTGTGTGCTGATAGAGGTGATAGAGGCGAGCCTCCTAATGGAGGGGAGGCTCTGTGTGTGGAGGGGACCCTGACAGGGAAGGGGGCGGTGAGGAGATGCTTCCTGGAAATGGAAAAGGGCTGAGCTGGGCCATATGGGGGTGTTACAGTGTGGTTTAGGGACTGTTTTCTCAGTACACTACACATGGTCATTCTTTGGTTCTTACACATGCCCTGGAGTCTGGGTGAGCCTCTCTGATCAGTCTTGCTACAGCCATTCATGCAGTTTCCAGTCCATCACCCCAGGCCTCAGTGATATTTTATGATGCACTTGATAATGCCGAAGAATTCTCACCAGTTGCTAGATATCTTTGATCTTTACCTCTGCCAGATTTCTTGAAGGTGCCTGAGGTACCATGAAATTAAAAATTTAATATTCTTTTCTTTTTTTAAACTAAGCATTCTTTTTTAAAAATTTATTGGGGTGACAATTGTTAGTAAAATTACATAGATTTCAGGTGTACAATTCTGTATTACATCATCTATAAATCCCATTGTGTGTTCACCGCCCAGAGTCAGTTCTCCTTCCATCACCATATATTTGATCCTCCGGACCCTCATCTCCCACCCCCCAACCCCCTTACCCTCTGGTAACCACTAAACTATTGTCTGTGTCTATGAGTTTTTGTTTCTCACTTGTTTGTCTTGTTCTTTTGTTGTTTTTGGTTTATATACCACATATCAGTGAAATCATATGGTTCTCTGCTTTTCCTGTCTGACTTATTTCGCTTAGTATCATACTCTCAAGATCCATCCACGTTGTCACAAATGTTCCTATATCATCTTTTCTTATCGCCAAATAGTATTCCATTGTGTATATATACCACAATTTCTTTATCCATTCATCTATCGAAGGACATTTTGGTTGTTTCCATGTCTTGCCCACCGTAAACAAAGCTGCAACGAACACTGGAGCACATGTGTCTTTATGTATAAATGTTTTCAGATTTGTTGGGTAGATACCCAGGAGAGGGATTGCTGGGTCATATGGTAATTCTATTTTTAATTTTTGAGGAACCTCCACACTGCCTTCCATAACAGCTGCACCAGTCTGCATTCCCACCAACAGTGTATGAGGGTTCCCTTCTCTCCACAGCCTCTCCAACACTTGTTAGTATTTGTCTTGTTGATGATAGCCATTCTGACTGGGGTGAGGTGATATCTCATTGTGGTTTTTATTTGCATTTCTCTGATGATTAGTGATGTTGAGAATTTTTTTATATGTCTATTTGCCATTTGTATGTCCTCTTTGGAGAAATATCTCTTCAGGTTCACTGCCCATTTTTCAGTTGGGTTGTTTGTTTTTTTGTTGTTGAGTTTCATGAGTTCCTTGTATATTTTGGATATTAGCACCTTATCGGAGGCACTGTTTGCAAAAATCTTCTCCCATTCAGTTGGTTGCCTCTTTATTTTGTCGATGGTTTCTTTTGCCGTGCAGAAGCTTTTAAGTTTCATATAGTCTCATTCGTTTATTTTAGCTTTTACTTCCATTGCCTTTGGAGTCAAATTCATAAAATGCTCTTTGAACCCAAGGTCCATAAGTTTATTACCTATGTTTTCTTCTATGCAGTTTATTGTGTCAGGTCTTATGCTTAAGTCTTTGATCCATTTTGAATTAATTTTGGTACATGGTGACAGATAGCAGTCCAGTTTCATTCTTTTGTACGTGGCTATCCAATTCTCCCAGCACCATTTATTGAAGAGGCTGTCTTTCCTCCATTGTATGTTTTTAGCTTCTTTGTCAAAAATTATCTGTCCATATTTATGTGATTTTATTTCTGGGTTCTCAATTCTATTCCATTGGTCTATGTGTCTGTTTTTCTGCCAATACCATGCTGTTTTGATTATTGTAGCCCTGTAGTACAAGCTAAAGTCAGGGAGTGTGATACCTCCAGTATTGTTCTTTTTTCTTAAGATTGCTTTGGCTATTCGGGGTCTTTTGTGGTTCCAAACAAATCTGATGATTTTTTGTTCTATTTCTTTAAAAAATGTCATTGGGATTTTTATGGGGATTGCATTAAATCTTTGTATTGCTTTGGGTAATATGGCCATTTTAACTATGTTGATTCTTCCACTCCATGAGCATGGAATGTCTTTCCATTTCTTTGTGTCTTCTTCAATTTCTTTCAAAAATGTCTTACAGTTTTCAGCATATAGGTCCTTCACATCCTTGGTTAAGTTTATTCCTAGGTATTTTATTCTTTTTGCTGCAATTGCAAAAGGAATTGTTTTTTTGTATTTCTTTTTCTGAGATTTCATTGTTAGTATATAGGAATGCAATGGACTTTTGTACGTTTATTTTGTAGCCAGCAACTTTACTGTAGTCATTGATTGTTTCTAATAGCTTTTTGGTGGAGTCTTTAGGGTTTTCTATATATATAGCATCATGTCATCTGCAAAGAGTGATAATTTAACTTCTTCATTCCCAATTTGGATGCCTTTTATTTCTTTCTCTTGCCTGATTGCTCTGGCAAGGACTTCCAACACTATGTTGAAAAGCAGAGGTGATAGGGGACAGCCCTGACTGTTGTGTTCCTGAATATACAGCAAAGGGCTTCAGTTTTTCACCATTAATTATGAGATTAGCTGAGGGTTTGTCATATATGGCCTTTATTATGTTAAGATATTTTCCTTCTATACCTATTTTATTAAGTGTTTTAATCATAAATGGATGTTGTATCTTGTCAAATACTTTTTATGCATCAATTGATATAATCATATAATTTTTGTCCTTTATTTTGTTTATGTAATGTATCATATTGATGGATTTGTGGATGTTGAACCATCCTTATGCCCCGGGGATGAACCCCACTTGGTCGTGATGAATAATCTTTTTAATGCATTGTTGTATTTAATTTGCTAGAATTTTGTTTAGGATTTTTTCATCTGTATTCATCAGAGATATTGGTCTGTAGTTTTCTTTTTTTGTGTTGTCCTTACCAGGTTTTGGTATCAGGGTAATGTTGGCCTCATAAAATGAGTTAGAGAGTACTGTCTCTTCTTCAATTTTTTGGAAGAATTTGAGCAGGATTGGTATTAGATCCTCTTTGAAGGTTTGGTAGAATTCACTAGTGAAGCCATCTGGTCCCGGACTTTTGCTTTTGGGAAGGTTTTGGATGACTGATTCAATTTCGTTACTGGTGATCAATCTGTTCAGATTTTCCAGTTCTTCATGGTTCAGCCTAGGAAGACTATATGTTTCTAAGAACTTGTCCATTTCTTCTAGGTTATTGAATTTGGTGGCATATAGTCCTTCATAGTATTCTTGGATCATCCTTTGTATTTCTGTGGTGTCTGTGATAACTTCCCCTTTTTCATTTCTGATTTTGTTAATTAGTGTCTTCTCTCTTTTTATCTTAGTGAGTTTAGCCAAGGGTTTGTCAATTTTGTTAATCTTTTCAAAGAACCAGCTCTTTGTCACATTAATTTTTTCTATTGTCTTTTTGTTCTCTATTTCATTTAGCTCTGCTCTGATTTTTGTTATTTCCTTTCTTCTGTTGACCTTTGGTTTCATTTGTTCTTCTTTTTCTAGTTCTTTAAGGTGTAACATGAAGTTGTTTATTTGGGATTTTTCTTGTTTCTTGAGATAGGCCTGTAATGATATAAATTTCCCTCTTAAAATTGCTTGTGCTGCATCCCAAAAATTTTGGTAGGATGTATTTTCATTGTCATTTGTTTCTATGTATCTTTTGATATCTCCTCTAATTTCTTCTTTGACCCGGTCGTTCTTTAAAAGTATGCTGTTTAATCTCCATGTATTTGTGTTCTTTCCTGCTTTCTTTTTGCAGTTGATATCCAATTTCAAAGCCTTGTAATCAGGGAATATGCTTGGTATGATTTTAATCTTCTTAAATTTGCTGAGGCTGATTTTACGTCCCAATATATGGTCTATCCTTGAGAATGTTCCAAGTACACTAGAAAAAAATGTAAGTCTGATGTTTTAGGATGAAGTGCTCTATGTATGTCAATTATGTCCATTTCATAGAATGTGTCATTTAGGGCTGCTATTTCGTTATTTATTTTCTGTTTCGATGATCTATCCATAGCTGTCAATGTATTTAAGTCCCCTAGTATAATTGTGTTTTGGTCAATACCTTTCGTTCGGTTAGTAGTTGCTTGGTATATTTCGGTGCTCCCTGACTGGGGGAATAAATATTGATGACTGTTATGTCTTCTTCTTGTATAGACCCCGTTACCATTATGAAATGTCCATCTTTGTCTCTTGTTACCTTTTTCACCCTGATGTCTGTTTCATCTGATATCAGTATGGCTACACCTGATTTTCTCTGGGTACCATTTGCTTGGAGTGTCAATTTCCACCCTTTCACTTTGAGTCTATGCTTTTCCTTGTAGCTGAGATATGTCTCTTGGAGACAGCATATGGTTGGGTTTAGTTTTTTGATCCAATCTGCTACTCTGTGTCTTTTTATTGGTGAGTTCAGTCCATTTACATTTAGGGTGATTATTGATATGTGAGGATTTCCTGTCATTCTATCTTTAGTTTTCTGGTAAGACTGTGTCTCCATTGTTTCTTTGCCTTTTTGTTGTTGTCTAATATTTCTGTGTGGTGGTATTCTATGATGTTTCCCTCTGTTTCTTCTTTTATTACAGTATACATTTCAGTTCTGGATTTTTTTTGAGTGGTTACCCTTAAGTTTATATAAAAGAAAGTTTGATATTTAGAGTATTTCATTTTCTTCAGTAAGCTTACTTTCTCCATTCCCATATTCCCGTTCAGGCCTTTACTCTCCCCCATTTTATGTTTTGATTGCCACAAATTTTCCCTGTTGATGGTGGTCGAATAGCCTCCTTTAGTATTTCTTGTAGTGTAGGTTGTGTATTACAAAATTCCCTCAGCTTCTGTATGTCTGGAAAGGTCTTTATTCCTCCTTCATATCTAAAGGATATCTTTGCTGGATATATTATTCTTGGCTCATAATTTCTCTCTTTCAATAATTTGAATATTTGGTTCCACTCCCTCCTGGCTTGTAGAGTTTCTGCTGAAAAATCTGATGATAATCTAATGGGCTTTCCTTTGTAGGTTACTGTCTTGTTTTCCCTGGTTGCCTGAGGATTCTTTCTTTGTCGTTGATTTTAGACAGCTTCAATACAACGTGCCTTGGAGAAGACCTGTTAGGATTGAGGTAATTAGGTGTTCTATTTGCTTCTTGGATTTGAGGATCCAGTTCTGTCCACAAGTTTGGGAAGTTCTCATCGACAATTTGTTTGAATATAGTCTCTGATCCCTTCTCTCTTTCTTCTCCTTCTGGTATGCTCATTATTGTTATATTGGTCTTTGTGATGGAGTCAGAAAGTTCTTGTAGAGTTCTTTCATTTCTTTTAAGTCTCAAGTCTCTTTCTTCTTCCATCCGTGTAATTTTCAGGTTTCTATCTTCGATGTCACTGATTCTTTCCTCCATCTGGTCAACTCTACTACCTAAGCTGGTTGTTTCATTCTTAATTTCTTCTATTGAGTTCTTAATCTCCAGAAATTCTATTTGTTTGTGTTTTTTTTTTTAATTTCAATCTCTTTTGTAAAATGCTCATGTTGTTCTTTGATTGTATTTCTGAGTTCATTAAACTGCCTTTCTTTGTTTTCTTGCATCTCGTTGAGTTTTTTCATAACTGCAATCTTGAATTCTCTGTCATTTAAGTCACATATTTCCATATCTTTAAGTTCCTTTTCTGGAAACTTTTCACTTTCTTTCTGAGTGGTCTTGTTGCCTTCATTATTCATGGCAATTAATGATTTATTATTTCTCTTCCTAGACATCTACAGGAGTGGCTTCTGCAACAAGTTGATAGGAACAGGTCTTTCTTTTGTTTTCTATTACTTGTCGGTAGAATGTTTTATTTTCTCTCCGACTGCAGCCTTTTTTCTCTCTCACACGGTAATGCTATGTTTTCTCTGCACTATTCCAGCTTCTCACACAATGGGGGGATTCCGTGGGAGACGGGCTTCTCCTCTGTTACTAGTTCGCCTGAGTCACAGGGAGCTGTGTCCGTGTAGGTATGCTGAGAGCTTTTGAAGTTCCAAAGCTTTTCCTGCACCAGATTCAGAGTCTGTGTTTCAGCAGTTCTGTTACTCCTGCAGGGATCCACCCAGAAAGGTGGGGACAGGGGCGTGGTGAGTTGTGAGAGGTGGCCCAGAGCAATGGCAGTGACCACCACCACAGCTGGTCCTGCTTCCTCAGCTCCCTCCCTTTTGCCGATATTAGTTGGTCTGCGAGTCCATGTCTGCAGAGCACAGTTCTCAGAACTGCAAGTATTCTGGTCTTTTGATCTGACACTGCTACTGTTCCTCTTCTAGCACTGGGCAGGTGGGGCGGGGTGAGCTCTGGGAGGGTAGAGAAGGGGTGGCTAGTCTCAGTGCCTAAGGCTTCTGGTCTCTGCTCAGCTTTGAGCGCTTGAACCACCATTTTCAGCCTTCTTCCCTCAGTCTTTCCTCCAAGGTCTCTGCCGTGAACGTTAGGTACAGCTATGTTATATGCTGTCCCCTCAGCCCTGTGGGCCATAAACAGAGCCCTAGCAGTCCGAGTTCTTCCCTCTCCCGCAGCTATGATAGTTCTGGGATGCAGCCAGCTTGGAGCACTGAGCTAAGTCTGCGTCCTGCGCCCTCATGGCTCTGTCTCCCCACTTCTCCCTTCTCTCCTCCCCTGCTTGTGTGTTTCACCCACCCTTAGGTGAATTCAGTAGTGGGCCTCTTCGTCTTTCCTGTCTGCTGTGCAGGGATTCCTTTGTGGAGCTATAGTTGTTCGATTAGTTGTAAATTCCTGGGGAGATTTACAGAGGCTCACCTCACGCCACCATTTTGATGATGTCTCCAAATTAAACATTCTTGATGCTCTTCTGTATTTTGATTCAGTACTACCACAGCCACATCTTTTAATCAACTGTTAAGATCAACCTGGCTCCCCAGATCACAAAATAAATGGCAGAAAGAGAGGCCCAAGAGGGATAGATATGGTCTGCTGCAGAATTCCCTCATCTGAGTAGTGTGGTAGAGTGCACACTGGCAGAGGTCTTTGCTGCAGTGTGTCGCTGTCTCTGGCTGAGAGAGTAAAAGTTCTGAGAGTGTGGCCAAAGCACACATTATTGCTGCACTGTAATGAATATGATCACAATCACTATTCAGAATCAAATGCTTTTGCGCAGGTTTTGTTTTTTGTGTGTGCAAACATATATAGCATTTCTGTTGTAAAAGCTGTCCAGTGGTCTCTCACCTGTGCCTTCTTCTCCTGACCCCTCTCATATATTTACTTGCATTCGTACTATCCTTAGCACATCCCATCTCAGTAGAAGAAGCCGACTTTCAGATTAAAGCTACTTCCTCCCCAGGGCCTCTGGGCTAAGTGCTTCTTCTCACACCTCCTCAGGGCTCTCACTTGACTAATTATTTCTCAAAGGTGGAGAGTGCTACTGCAAGTACTGATCTTGTCAATAGTAGCAAATATTCAACTAATAATTGAATGCCATGTCTACATTTTCCTTGTTGCTTGATACTGAGATATTCTCTTTCTTCTCTTTCAACTCTAGAGGTCGCTATAAATGAACCTCTTCCAGGATTTGGCTCTTCCAGGGCAGCTGCTAAAAGAAATCCTTGGGATGTGTAGTTCAGTCTGCTGACAGCTTATCTCTTCTAATTTTCCCACCAGCAGTTCTGAGCTATTGACAGTAGAGAATTGTCTCTAGAGGGAGAACTAAAAGCTTCTTATGTCTTTTCTCATGGTTCCAAACACATTAAAAAAGTGTTCTTTCTCTAAGTCTAAATCTTATTTTGTTTTGGGTAAAACGTATAATATAGAGAAGTGTGTTAAAATAAGAAAACAACACAAAACAACCACAGACTCACATATTTGAATCTTGCCCCAGTTATTCAGAACATGTTTTTACTATTGTAGAGTTAATTGAGAAAAGGATTGCAAGTCTTGCATTATACTTTGTACCTACACACACACACACACACACACACACACACACACACAATTATTACTTCCAGCAGGATCATCTTTGCATAAAAAAGTAAAACAATATTTGTATTGTAATTAAATCTAAGAGGAATAAGAATCTCAGGAAGGTTTATTGTAGCCTGTCACTTTTAGTGATTTCTTTCCTTTTAAGTATCAGTGAAAACAAGAGGACATTTATTATTGAAATAGGAAAAACCTCAAGTGCAATCATAGTATAGCAGGGTGAAGATTGTAGAAAGGAAAGATTGAAAAGGGTGTTAAGGATGTTTTAAAAAAGGGACATGAGAAATTGAAGACAACTCCATGCAAAGAATTATTTTAATATAATTTAGAGCTAGAATCAAAATAGTAATAACTGCTCATTGAATATCTGATCTAATGCTCAATTATACTATTTATATGTTGTTTTCTCTAATGATCACATTAACTCTACAAGGTAGATATTATTCTTTCCATTTTTATATTTGGAGCCGAGATTCAGTGAGAACAAATAATTGAAGTGGCACAGCTAGTTGGTAGCAGGATTTGAGTCCAGGTCTTTCTGCTTTCTCAAAAAGGTAAGATGAACAAGGAACTGACAAATTGGCTTATCTGGTGATCTTAAAGCTCCTTCCAGCTCTTACTTTCTACTTAAAGTGTCTATGTACATTTTCTTTTATTTTTTCAAGATATCTAATTAGAAATTATATCATGTAATACTATAAGAAACAATTTTAGATTCACTGACAGCATTTTAAATGGTACCATTCAAATCAATAGTTAATATTATCAGAAAATCCCATGTTAAAGATACATTAGTGTCATCTTTAACACTGATATATTGAGAAGCTCAGATCAAGGTTTTCTAGTGAGTTAGGTAAGTTGTAGATTTAAAAATCCTCCCCCTCTTTTTAAAAATCATTTCAACCTCATTTTTCAATCTTGATAATCATTACATTTCATGCTATGTGTTATGTGACCAAATGTATACTTTTAAAAAGTTTTGAGTGGCTGGAATATACTTTTCAAATACAAAACACTAAGTCACACTTTTGCTAGAGAAAGAATTATGTAAGCACATGCTATTTCATTTCTTCAGCCCTTGTACCAGTGTTATTAGTGAGTGGATAAGGGAGACCCTAATTGTAATATAAATGCTTGTGGCCCAGGCAGGGTGCATTGCTAGCATCTTCTGGGCTGAAAAGGGATACTGAACCCATGATAACTTGCCCCAAATTCCCATATCTTAAGCAAGGTTTGTGATTTCTAAATAATGGGTTTCTGCTTTAATCTAGCATTCCTGCAGGAGGACATCATGACATCTCTGATTTATTGATCCATTTATTGCTGAGTTCATATATTATGCCTTTTTTCCAAAGTTTTCTAGACACTGAATAACCTTCAGAAAAAGATTGTTTTGAAAACCACTCTTTGAACAGCAAGCATAATATAAAATGATGTAAAAGAACTTCGTGTCATTAGTTCACCACAGTTCTCTAAGACCAATGATGTGGTTCATTTTTGTAGAATTACATCTGAGTATAAATACATTTATTTTAATCTATATCTGTATAAGATGAAAAATTACTAGTTCATTGCTGTGGACATGAGAGGACTGGGGAATTAATCTTTTTACCACAAACTGGGTGTGTGCCCTGGGCAATTTAATAGAAGTCTCTGAGCTATAGATTCCCATTCTGGTTGTTAGAAGTATATGGGGCTGGACCATGATCAATCTCTTGTCCTCCTACCTCCTTTACTCTTGTCAAATGCTATGTTCTCTCCCACTTCTCTGTTTGGATATCACCAATCCTTCTTTCTGGAATGCCTTCTCCTCTTGCTGGAACCTACCTATGATTTCTTTTAGAGTATCAATAAGAAAGGACATGTTTCAATGAGAAAGTAAAAATTGTACATGGATCATTGAGGTGATAGTGAGTTAACTAGACATTAGGCCCTGAAATGGTTTTATTCAATTATCAAGTACTTACTGAGCAATTACCATGGGTTATACACCGAACTGAAGATACAACTGGAAAACCAAACACAATCCCAGCCCTCATGTTTCTTACACAGTCGTGTGGAAGACAAGAAGTGAGTCAATAAGGAGTTTATGCAATTTCCTTATGAAGTCGTAAAGGATGGTATAGATAATATTTTTCTGAAGTGATAGAAGAGGAAGTATCTTCTAGATAGTCAAATTTCTAGATAGTCATAATTCTAGAAGTATCTTCTAATAGTCAAACACAAATATTCAATGAAGTCAACTATGTTCTAGATATTGTGCCATAACAGAGATTAAGTGAAAAATTAATATTTGTGTCTCTAATCTCACCAACCAGGATGACATTTTACTCTTAATTAAAGTGCATCTTGCTGCCTCTAAGCCAGGTAGACCACCTAACCCAATATAGCAACTAAAAATTTCTTAAGTTTTTATCAAAGAGATAAATTTTTATCAAAGAGTTTAAAAACTAAATTATGCTTCAAAATTTATATCGGAAAACTGGACGTCTCTACTAGATTGCCCTCCCCATATCCCACTGTCATCTAGCTTCTCTACTAGGGGCACTTTCAACTCTTATAATGGTTTACTCTGTTATTTATTTACATACATAAAAAATACCTATATTGATATTTATTCACTTATTAATTTTAAGTATTATATATTGACTACTTATTAAAGGAGATGAGGATTTACTTTTCTAATAATACCACTTTGTTTCCCCTTCCAAATAGTTATATCACAATTATTGATTAAATCAACATGCAGCTTTTTACATTCATAATGACATTATAATCACATATTATTGCTAAGTGAAATAGTGCATTCTAAAGATATTTGCTTGTTTTAAAAATACTTTTGTTTTCTCTGGTGTTAATAATTGCTTTATATTTTCATTTGCTTAGTTTTCTATGTATTTAATTTTTCTTATGATATTCTGATCAGATTTAGTTAGAGTGACAGAAAAAAAATCAAAAAACAAAAACAACAACAACTCAGTGGCTTAAATAAGGCGGGAGTTTATTTATCCCTTGGAAAACAGAGTATGTAGATGGGCAGCTCAGGGTTGTTATGGCAGCACTGTGATTGTCAGTATGTAAGGCTTGTTTTACTTTACTGCTCTTCTATCTTCAACATAGACCTGTACCTTATGATTCAAAATGGTTACTCAAGTCCCATCTATTTTCCCACATTACATTCAGAAGCAGGGGGAAAAAAATTTGAGCATACCTCCTTTTTTTGAGGATACTTCCCAGGAGTTTCAAACATCATTTCCACTTACATTCCTTTGGCTAGAACTTAGTCACACAGTTGTCCCTGGCTGCAAAGGAAGTAGGAAATATCTTCCTTCTTATTCTAGAAGCCATGTGAGGAAGAATATGAGAAAGGATATTGTGGGACACTTAGAAGTTTCTGTCACACTTCCCAAATATTCCAATACAATTGTAAAACCTTCCCATATTATATTTAATGGACTTGAACACATTAGACAATATATTAGTGTCTTTATCTCCAAAGAATTGCCTCCAGAGTTTTCAGCCCTTACACTGCATTGGCCTGACTGGGACTTCCCTCCTAAACTTCTTCCTTATGTGAGAGCTTTCGTTTCCCAGATACTATGTGTTCTTCCTTCTTTTCTTTGTTCATTTTGGTGAAGCACATCCTTTAGCAGTTTCCTGAGAAAGAGTACATAAGGGTACCTTTTTTGAGATTTGGCAATTATTACTACCTTATTATTCTAGTCTTAAACTTGATTTGTAGTTGACTATGTAAAATATGAGATATACTTGAATGCTCCAATTCCTTAGATTGTTGACTCTACCTTCTCTATCTTCAGATGTGCTGGAATCCTCTAATTCCTGAGGTTTCTAGAGCAGGAATAGTAAATAGGTTTCAAAATGTGTGTGCCGTAATCAATTGATATTAATTCTCTTTAAAACTGTGTTTCTAGAGATTCAATTTGGGTAAGATTCATGATATGATAGTGTAGGACTAAAGGGCGTGGCACGTAAAGCTTTTGAGGCAAGGGTTTCAAAAAGAGTCTCAGAGAGTAAACAGTGATTTGATGGTATCAGTTGAGAAGTTGAGCAGTTTGATGTGCATTTAAACAGATTGTCAGAAAGTTTTTGAAATAAACAATGCAATTATTAGCAACTACCCCCCTACCCTTCTGGGCAAAAGTTTCCTGAGCAATAAAGTCATGTTGATGATGATAGCCCAAGAATAGTGTTATATTATTAAAGACAGCAAACTGTATGGGTATAGATGGTGTCATTTCTCACTAATAGTAAAATGAGAAGAATTCAACAACCACTCTAGGAACCTGGCAGACAAAGACTGACTCTTGCTTGACTTAGGCAGGATTGTTTGGGTTGTATTGCAGTAATGATTATCAAATCTCAGTGGCTTAACATGAGTTAGTGATGCTGTAGTTCTGTGTGGGTTCCTGGGAGGCCCTGCTTCCTATGGACTTTGGCTATCAGAGGCTCCAGCAATTTTCAGCTCTTCCCTGGAAAACTCATGGAGGGTAAGGAGGAGAGAGAGAGAGAGCGATCTCTGCATTTGCAAGTAAATGCTTTGGTCAGGGATTAAAGCATACCACTTCTGCTCATAGACTACCAGCTAGAACAAGTTACATGGCCCTGCCTAATTACAAAGTGGCTGGGAATGTACTCTTCCGTGTACATGACTACGTAAACAGTAGTCAATTTATCATATTGCTTAAGCAACAGCTGAAAATGAATGAGGTGATAGAGGAGGAGGAGGAGGAGAAGAAGTAAATGTGTATATTCTATCACAAATAGAATACCATTTTAAATATTTTAAAATTTCTCCGGTACTGGGCTGTAATTTTTATTGGTATGCAATTCTCATGGATCGCTGTTCATATTAAAATCCCAGTCTTAACCTTTATAGGCAACATTCTAAGAACACTTTACTCTCTTTTCATCTCCCACTATGGTGACACAGGATGAGAACACAGAATTGTTATTTATTCATTTTGAATAACGCTGTCTTTACTAAGCTTAGGAATTAGATCTTTCGCAATATCTGGAAAGGTAGGACATGAAAAGAACAGTGAAATTTGTATTGCAAAGTATCTAAGCTTGGTTTAGTCTCAAAGGAATTTCCTATCTCCCTCTCACATTAAAAATGTTTCTTATGGCATTTCCTTCACTAGACTAGTAAAAAATATTTTTGCTTCCATCTGGACTCAATTCTGAGTATGTCACTGATGACACTGTCCAGACTATAATGCAGATGGAATTAGAGAAAAAGGAATGTCTATAATCACACACACAAATGCTCTTACACAACAGAAGACCTATAATCCAATATAGTCTTATGTAATATGCTCCATCTGTTTGAATGGGGCACAGTATGATACGGGTATTATTGAAAATTTACCCACTTGTTTTCGAAACAGTGTGAACTCTGCATGCTGTCTGTTAACAGTGTATATTTTTGGAATTCGATTGTATTGGATAACAGTGTCTATTTTCCTAGACAAAACATAAAAACATTTCCCTTTTAAAGCAGAGCTAAAAGCAGAGTACTTATTATTAGAGAGCATACTAAGTTCTTTCTGTGGATCACTCATTTAATTCTCAAAACAGCCTGTGATGTTGGTACTATTATGATTTATCCATTTGGAGATGAGAAAATTGACTCGGGGAGGCTGAGTAACCTGCTCTGGCCATTTAATTTATAGCGGGGTTTTGACTCAGGCATCTGACTCCAGAACTGGTAGTCTGACCCAGGGCCGGCCAAGTTTCCTCCAGAGTCTAAACTTCCTCATAAACATCCTTGACAGTTAGGTGTTCTATTAAAGTTTTTTGAATAGTGGGATTAGCATAGCTCATGGTATTTGAACATAATAGTAGAGAACACTGAATGTGTAATACTTCCCAAAGCCTTATAAGTTCAAAATCCCAAAGGGAACATAAAATTGATTTTTTAAATCCCCATCCTTATTCTAGGTAAAAAAGATAAAAGAAAAGGGTGTTGCTTGTTAAACTAGAAGTTATACAGTAAGCTTGAGGTTTAGGGTCCAAGCATTCTTGTAAAAAAAGATTCTGATTCTGCCTGTTTTAAAATTATGACTCTGTATACTCTTTGGTAAATTAAATTCGTTCAGATTCAGTTTCTCTGTCTGAAAAAAAGGTTATAACTACTGTAAATGCCTCATGGAATTGATGAAATAAAATGTGGTTACAAAGGTACTATGAAAAAACACATATAATTATTTTTCTCCTTCTTCCGTAACCCATATTCTCATCCTCTTATTTTTCTTTATCATTATTCATATATATTTTCTTCTAGTAGTTGTTCTCACCAGAACATAAAAATACCTTTTGACTGAATTTATGTTCTTAAAGTGAACATTTGGATGAGATCTATGGAATTCCTCCATTTTATAAAACATTTAACAAGGAATTAATTTGAAATGTTTTTCAGAATTCAACAGTTGTTTAATTGATATGTCTAGATGTTTTGATTCTGTATAAACATAACCTAAAGCAGCTTAGAATTGAGGCAAAATTGAGGTTTTCAGAGATCACAAAATCTCTTTATTATACTCTTAGAGCAGCAGATGCCAGGTCAATATCCTGAAAATCAATTAGCTTAAAATATATTTGAAGAACCTAAATTCATGAAATTTATTAAATCTGTTCAATTAACTAAAAATATGTTTCATATAAACAATTCAAAAAATTGTATGTTATGGAATTATATTAAGAGCTTATAATGATTCCTAAAAAATTTTAGTTCATCAACTGCTTTTAGTAGCACTGGAGAACATACCAAAAAGCTAAGATTACATAGTGTTTTTATCTATCATGAATTTTTAATATTGAGAAAAGTATATTTTAAAGTCAACAAACAAATTTTCAAAGCTTAACATGGATATTTTTCAGTTTATATTGATTTTATTTAGAATATTCTTTCAACAATTTCTTCTTTTGCCAAAATTTTAGCATTTTCACCATTTATCTTCAATTTCTTAAGTAGCATATTAATCTTGGTTTCTGATTTACAGTAATTAGCAGCTAAAATTTATTATTAGTTCCTAGTGTATTTCTTATTTCATCTTTCTATTTTGGGGGATTTTAAAACAATCAATTTTTTTATGTGTGTGCAAATTCCTTTAAATTTTATTCATGGCTATCAAATATAACTTTAAGCATCACTCAAATGACTTATTTTATTTGTTTGTTTATTTATTTTATTCCTGAATGCTATACATTACATCCCCATGACTTATTTGTTTTATACCTGGAGATCTGAGCCCTTTACCTTTTTGCCCCCTTTTAAAATTTTCAATTACAGTTAACATTCAATGTTATTTTATATAAATTTTTCGTGTACAGCATAGTGGTTAGACATTTATATAGCTTATGAAGTGATCTCTCTGGCTAGTCTAGTACTCACCTGACACTATAAATATTTATTACCATATTATTGACTATATTCCCTATGATTTAATTTGCATTCTCATGACTATTTTGTAACTACCAGTTTGTACTTCTCATTCACTTCACCTTTTTCACTCTGCCCCCCAACCTGCTCCCATCTATCATCCCAAAAAGTGTAGTATGCATCTGACACCATACATAGTTCTTACAATATTATTGACTATATTCCTTATGCTATATCAAGAATGTTTTTAACAACCGATTTGTACTTCTTAATTTCTTCCCTTTTCCCACCCATGCCTCCAAACCCTCTCCCATTTGGCAACCATTAAAATGTTTTCTGTATCTATGAATTTGTTTCTGTTTTTTTTGTTTGTTTATTAATATTTTGTTCTTTAGATTCTATATGCTATAAGCAAAATCATATTACATCTGTCTTTTTCTGACACTCAGCATAATACCTACCTTCTAGGTCCATCCATGCTGCTGCAGATGGCAAGAACTCATTCCCTTCCACGGCCAAGCAATATTCCATTGTATATATGTACCACCTCCTCTTTATCCGTTTTCCCATCGATGAAAACCCAGGTTGCTTCAGCATCTTGGCCATTGCAAACAATGCTGAAATGAACATATGGATGCACAGGTCCCCTCGAAATACCATTTTTGGTTACTTTGGATAAATACCCAGAGATGGGATTACTGGGTCCTTCTTTGTTTCTTGTTATAGCCTTTGTTTTAAAGTCTATTTTATCTGGGGTAAGTACTGCTACCCCAGAGTTTATTGTTTTTCTCCTTTCAATTTTCGTGAAATAACTTTTTCCATACCTTTACTTTCTGTCTGTGTATGTCTTTCAATTTGAAGTGAGTTTCTTGTAGGCAGCATATGTAAGGGCTTTGTTTTCTTATCCATTCAGCCCTCCTATGTCTTTTGATTGGAGCATTTAGTCCATTTATACTGAAAGTAACTGTTGATAGATAATGTAGTTATTGCCATTTTATTATTCATAATTTTCATCTTTTTTTTTTTTTTCCATCTTAAAGAAATCCCTCTAACATTCCTTGTAATACTAGTTTGGTGATGATGAACTCCTTTACTTGTCTGGGAAGTCTTTATCTGTCCTGTGATTTTAAGTGATAGTCTTTCTGGGTAGAGTAATCTTGGTTGTAGGCTCTTGCTTTTCATCACGTTGACAATTTTGTGCCAATCCCTTCTAGCCTGCAAAGCTTTTGTTGAGAAATCAGCTGACCATCTTGTGGGGGTTCCACTAAAAGTTACTAGTTGCCTTTCTCTTGCTGCTTTTAGGATTCTCTTTGTCTTTAACCTTTGCCATTTTAATTATAATGTGTCTTGATGTGCACCTGTTTGGGTTCATCTAGTTTGGGGCTCTCTGAGCTTCCTGGTCTTATGTGTCTATTTCCCTTGTCAAGTTAAGAAAGTTTTCATTATTTCTTCAACTAGGTTCTCCATCTTTTGCTTTCTCTCTTGTCCTTCTTGTACCCCTATGATGTGAATGTTATTATGCTTGATACTGTCCCAGATGTCTCTAAAATATCCTCATTTTGGGGAGATTCTTTCTTTTTGCTGCCCTGATTGGGTGTTTTCTGCTACCTTGTCTTCTAAATTGCTGATTCAATCCTGTGCTTCATCTAGACAGCTGGTGATTCTTTCTAGTGCATTCTTCATTTCAGTTATTGTATTTCCACTTCTGACTGGTCCTTTTTTATGGTTTCTATGTCTTTTATATATTTGTAGTCTCTCTGTTGAAATTTTCACTAAGTTCCTTGAACATCCTTATAATCATTGGTTTAAAGTCTCTGTCGTAGGCTGCTTGCCTTTCCAGTTAGTTCTTTTTGTGGAGTTTTCACCTGTTCTTTTATTTGGGAAGTATTTCTTTGTTTCCTCATTCTGGATGTCTCTCTGTGTTTGTTTCTATGTATTAGGTAGATCTCCAATGTCTCCCAGTCTTGGCCAGATGGCCTTATGTATTAGGTGTCTTGTGAAGCTCTGGTCCTGTGGTCCTCCTGGTCACCTGCTCTGGATGCTGCAGGAGTGTCCCTTGTGTGTGTGGTGTGTGCCCTCCTGTTGTAATTGAGACTTGATTGCTATTGCCACATTAGTGGGTGGATTGGTCCTTAGCCTGATTGGCTGTGGGATTTGGCTAAGTTCACAGCTTATGGTATGCTGTGTGAGGGGATTATCCCACTGAGTGGGATTTTCCCTGGAGGGCTCTGGTGCCTGTTGAGACTGCCATTTGTGTGTGCCACTTGTTGGGCTAATTAGGCAGTGCTCTGCTGTGGTCTGAATCCAACCTCCAAGTATATTGGTTTTGGGGCATCTTGGGAGAGGCTTGGGGGCAGACCTAGGTCACCCACTGCCTGTGACTGCAGGGACTACCTCATAGGAGCTACCAAGTGATTTGCCATTGTTTGCTACCTGTGCTAAAATTGGAGGCAAGTGCGAGAGGCCAAGCTGTGAACCCATGATGGCTGCCACCAGTACCAGAACTTGTGTAGCTCCACAAAAAGCCAGGACAGCCCAAGGCCTGCTGTCACCTGCTGGCTTTTTTAAGGTTCAGCTGCTGATAAGCATCATGTGGTATGCAATTGGGTCTTAGGGAGTCCTGGAGTGGGAAGAGATATTGTCATCAGGTTAATGTGCACTGTAGTTTGGTGCCAGTGCTGAGCCTGGAGGTACTCAGCAAAGGTCTCAGAGAACACTGAGTCTCACCTGAGTCCCACAGACCCCGATAGTTTTCCAAGAAAGAGTGCAATGTGGGTTGGGCTGTCTACTTGCCAGAAAGTGCCTCTGGCATTGGGGGAATTTGGTGGGGTGGGTTCCCAGTGTAGCTCACCAGGCCAATCAGATTCAGATTTGGCCGTGTAGGGGGAGGGCTCAATGCAGAAAAGATGGCTCCTGCCTGCTGGCTGCATGGGAGAAAAACCCCTCACAGAAAATGATGACTGTCCTCCAGCTCTCGCTCTAAAGCCATAAACCTCAGGCTGTTTCCCGTATGCATCAGACACCTCCTATGTTACCATCCCCTCATTGGAGCCCAAGGTGAGTGCCTTTGAGTGAGAGAGTCTGTGTATGGGCCATTTAAGAGGATGTCTATTTTTTCCACAGCCTTCTGTCCCTCCCAGGTGGTTGGAATCTCATTCTCACAGCCAGATGTTGTAGGTATTCCTTTTCCCGACCCTGATACGCTGGGCTGGGGCTTCTGATGTGGGCTTGGGGTCCCTCAATCCTCCAGGGTGAACCTCTGCAGCTGAGATATACCTCCTGATTCTCAACCGCTGCACAGAGGTTTGTGGCCAGCCCATTTCAAATCTCTGCCGCTCCTACTGCTCCTCTTCTTTATGTTCTTAGTTATAAAACTTCTGTTCAGCCAGACTTCAGATGGTTCTTCAGATTGATTGTTCTATAATTTAGTTGTAATTTTAATGTGTTCACAGAAGGAAGCAGGCACAGTGTGTATCTACTCTGCCATATGACTTATTTTAATAACCTTTTCTTGATTTTCCTTCTTGCTTCGTTTCTATTGGGTTACTGTTTTCAATTTTATTTATACTTTCATGCTTCTTTCTGAAAACTGCTAACAAGCCAATAAACCCCAATTTCTCCTTGTAAAGAAAAGAAAAATTGAGTGTTCTACTGTATGGGTCTTGTTTTATTACTTCTGCTTTATTTGGATGCTTTTAAATGCAGTTTTATTTTTTCAAACTTGAACCACTTTAAGTTTTTGTTTTCGTCTGACATGTATAGCATATATGTCAGAATCTCTAGAGATCGAGCCTAAACATTAGTATTTTTAAAAAGTTCTCTAAGTGAGTCTCGTTTGTAGCCCATGTTGAAAGCTACTGGCCAGGATGATGATTTTCATTACACCCAATTTGCAAGGTCTTTTCTCAGTGGAACCTGGTCTCCTTATTCAAGAGGCTCTGTGAACTGGTACAAGTTTAGTAACTACGTATGGGGCTAAGATGCTAATTACAGCAACTAGAATTAAGTTACTATCTACCAGACATTGAGATTTCCCATTTATAAATATTAAGCTGTGCCTGCAAAAATTTTATTCGTAGGTCCCCCATGATTAATTTGCCGTTGCCACAGATTCCGGTAGGTCAGAACACTCTGATTACTGCTCTGTCCCTACAGTTGATATTGCTCTGGTGGTTAGTCCTTCTCACCTGGTTCCTGTCATACCAGGATCCAATGACTGCTGTTAAAATTTGAGAGCCTGATTCCTTTGTAGCATCTCTCCCCATCATCTATGATTTACAGGAGACAGACTTCAAAGAGCTTTCCAAGAATATTGTTGCCTCCATCACCCATGCATTTCTTTATGCCTTTGTAAAAGGGTGTCCCCTGAGCCATCCCCCGGGTTATGATTAGGGAGTAGCTGAACAGGCTGTGCATAAATAGATTCAGTCAAGCTTTCTCATCTTCATGGTTTTTTGAACTCATTCCTCTATAGAATGTCAGAGATTTAAGTTCTGGCATTTCAATCTCACTGATTATAAGGCACAATTGAGTCCATGCTCAATTAATCAACCTAGCAGACTGTTACTATTACTCATATACATTAAGTTCCAAATCTGGGGTGATTATGTCATGTCAACTTATTTGCTCTATTTTACCGTAATGTTAGAATCCGTCCCTTTTATACATGCTCCCCAGATTTCTGCTGATTCTCACTGCCAAGATTCTGCATTCCCTTAGGTATGTAGGCTATCTCTTTCTGGGCCAGGCCATATTCTTCTCTGACTAGGTTATGCTGGGATCTGACTTTCATTACATATCTGGAGACCATGAGGGATGGTGGGAATGTATCCTCAGAGGAAGAGGTACTTTCTTGTTAGTCAGCTGCACCTGGTGATAACAGGGAAAGGCTGGTTCCTCTCTGCCAACAGGGATGGGGCTGCTTCTGCTGGTAGGAATAGTCTAGGGAGATTTGTCTTTTCTGCCCAATGTCCTCATCCCATGTATGAGGGTTCTACTCCTTCCCCAACAATGCCCTTGTCTTGGTATAAAAGACACGTCAAACTTATACATTTATTTAGTGTTGTAACTCCTAAACCTGAACTTCAGGCTCTTTACTTGATCTTTGGCCATATCTGCTCTGTGGATACAGATAAGGAACTCTTTTTTAAACTAAATTTATTGGGATGACAATCATTAGTAAAATTACATAGGTTTCAGGTGTACAATTCTGTAATACATCATCTATATATCACATTGTGTGCTCACCCAGAGTCTGTTTTCCTTCCATCACCATATATTTGACCCTTTTTACCCCTTCTACCACCCCCCTCACCTTCCCCCTCTGGTAACCACTAAACTGTTGTCTTTGTCTGTGAATTTTTGTTTCTGTGTTTGTCTTGTTCCTTTGTTGTTTTCAGTTTTATATCCCACATATGAATGAAGTCATATGGTTCTTGACTTTTTCTGTCTGACTTATTTCTTTTAGCATAATAATCTCAAGATCCATCCATGTTGTTGCAAATAGCAGTATTTCATCTTTTCTTATGGTAGAGTAGTAATCCATTCGATAAGGAACTCTTTTAAAACTGTTATAAAGCCTTTCTGATGTTTGACCTATGCTCTGTGTTGTTCATTTGAAGCTGTCAATTTGTCTTGTTTTTCTGTATGTTCTCTAGGATTATCAGAAGAAACCATTATGTGATAAAATGTTTGTAATCACTACTACTATCATAGCAACTAAATGTTGTATTCACTTGGTCTCTCAATGTCTTGCTCCACCTGCACTCTCTTCCAGGCCACCACAGATAATTTGAGTGATCATGAAGCTACTGCAAGCCATGAATTACTAATGTCTCATCTCCCTCCCACACCAAGCAATAAGATTATCTATATGCCCATTAAACATGTAAGAAACCTATTTTAGAATCCAATTTTGAGGTTCTGTTTCCTTGGGCTTGTTGTGATACCAATTATAAATTTTAGTATCCTGGATGAGAATAGATGCTGTATACAAAGCAGAGTGATTATGTAATATGTGATTCTGGATTCAAACCTGGACCAGAATTTTTTTTTTCTATAGGGGACATTATTAGGTCAATTGAAAAAACTGAATAAGATCTATAGGTTAGATTGTCAGAATGTCTGTCATCAATAAACCAATAGAAAACAACTGTTTCTTGTCTAGGATGTGGAGACAAGAAAACCCTCATGCAATGTAGGTGGGATTGTAAATTGGTGTGGCCACTATGGAAAACAGTATGGAGGTTCCTCAAAAATTAAAAATAGAACTACCATATGACCAGTGATTCCACTTCTGGATATTTATCCAAAGAAATCCAAAACATTAGTTCGAAAAGATATATGCTACCCTATGTTCATTGCAACATTATTTACGATAGCCCAAATATGGAAGCAACAACCTATGTGTCCATCAAGAAAAGAATGAATAAATATAGAACATGTGGTACATGTATACAATGGAATATTATTCAGCCAAAGAAAAGAAGGAAATCTTGCTATTGGTGACAACATGGATGAACCTAGAAGGTATTATGCTAAGTGAAATAAGTAAGACAGAGAAAGACAAGTACCATATGACTTCACATATGTAAAATCTAAAAAACAAAATAAATGAACAAACAAAATGAAACAAAGTCATATATATAGTGAACAAATTGATGGTTGCCAGATTAGAGGGGGTTGGGGAGAATGGGTGAAAAAGGTGAAGGGATTAAGAAGCACAAATTGACAGTCATAAAAATAGTTACAGGGATATAAAATACAGCATAAGAAATACAGTCAATACTATTGTAATAACTATATAGTGCCAGATGAATACTAGACTTATTAGGGTATTACTTCATAAGTTATATAAATGTCTAATCCTTATGTTTTACACCTGAAACTAATATAGTATTGTATGTCAACTGTAATTAAAAAATGAAAAACATATAAAAATGGTCTATAGGTTAGAAAATAATATTTGTATTAATCTTATGTTTTTCTTATTTTTATATTTATTCTATGGCTATATAAGAGAATGTCTTTGGTCTTTGTTTTTAGAGAATACACATCAAATTATTAGGGTAGAAGGGACATCAAGCTTACAGCTTAGTCTCAGATAATTCAGAAAAGTTACAGTAATTGTACATATTATTATATATATTAAAGTATAGATGTTAAACACCATGGAATCTGAGTGAAAGGCACACAGGAGTTCTTTATATTATTTTGTTACTTACTATACATTTAGAAATATTAAAAAAATATTAAGTTCGAAAAGAAAGGATTGATTGAAGAGAATTTAATAGGGGCAAAGACATACACAAGGTTAAAGGTAACTAAAAAGGGATTCTGAAGTGGTAAAGCATCCAGGGTTGGCATCAGGAAGAAGCTGCTACCTACTCTTAAGTCCAAATGAGCAAGATGACTGAGATGCTACCAGAACCCAGAAAAACCTACAGCTGTTAAAGAAAGCAACCTAATAGGAACCCCCAACCTGTGACCCAACAGGGAAGAACTCAGGGAAATAAATACGCTTACCTTCTTCTCTTCTTATCCTCTATATTAGTTCAGGCTCTCCAAGAAGCAGACACCAAGGTGGAATGAGACATGTGGTAGGTTTATTGGGGAAATGCCTGTGACAGAAAATAGGGAGAGAGCTGGAGAAGGCTGTGAAAGTCATCAGCTCACCATCTAACACCTGTAGAAAAAGGGGAGGAAGGAAGATTTGGTAGGACAAGTCAGACCGTAAGGCAGTTCTAATAAAACTTTGAAATCCATTGGGAAGTCCTCAAGCCAAATCTATCCATCAAAGGAGTCCTAGGTCTTATATGAATGAATTTCCTTAGTTTCTCTGCTATGCTCAATGATTGCCTAGGAGTATCACATGTGGGAAGTGTGCTTTTGACACAGATGTGGTGATGGATTTCAGAATGTACAGACTTGAGTTGTCAGTTAATTACATTCCCTGCAGTTGGAGATCTGAGAGGTGGATTTCTATGGCTGCCATACTCTCAATTGGCCAACAAGTTGAGAGCTAGAGGGCAAAGGAGTCAGGTTAATAAGTTAATATGTTCATAAAAGTTGGAGTAGGATGAAGCTGGGTTGATCAAACAGAGCCTATGAGTCAAAAAGATATTTTCAGACAGATGTAGAGATCCTTAAAACAGCCCCTGGGAAGCTATCCTCAGAAGTTGGGGGTACAATTAAGAGGTCAGGAAAGGTACAACCAACCCTTTGCAATTGAGCTTTAAAAAAGAAGAAAAACTGCCCAATACCTGATAGTGATGAACTTTAGGAGGGAAGGAAAGAGAACAGAGATTCCTAGTGAGGTATGGCTGGCACCCAGGGGAACAGCTACATATGAAAAATTTAAAAATAACATGAGAATTAAGATTTGTGACATTAAGAACCCAAGTGTGGTCGCTTACTTGAGTAATCCACACCTACAAAGCAGTGGATTATCCTCCCTCAAATCCTGGAAATGGAAGATGGGCCAGTAAGCCTTCCCACAAGCATATTCTAAACCTGTTACTGTTTGGCTAAGAGACACTGGCATTCTTGAGACAGCAGAAGGAATAGTAGTGAGTTGATTAGAACCCAAGTTCTCCTGGGTGTGTGGAATTCTGGGTCTTTTCACCAACTCTGGACAGCTTGTCTGGTGTGGGATAATTCCAGACCAATGCTGAGCCCTTAAATATTTTTCTAAAAAGTTTGAAAGGGATTGACAAGTGTGGGTACAAATGTTTATGTCTTGTATTGTGCTCAAATACAGACAACAATCTCAATCCCCAGTGATAGACTGGCAAAGATATTTTAGGACTTCTCCCCCTTTTCATACAAGAAGTCTGAAGGAGAAGAAAAATGAGTATGTAACAAAGTAAGCGGCAAAGCCAGGTGATAAGCTAAGTTTCTTGAATCTTATACCACTCCTTGTTTAGGAAAGTCATGAGGGATCACTAGGGGGACAGAATACAATGGGGAGAGGGAGAAAGACTCAAGGACAGAAAAAGGAGTGATTGATTTTTCCAATAAGATACAATTAAATATCAAGAGGTGCAGGTTGAAAAAAAAGCATCAGATGCTAGAAGTTTTTTTCTTCCATGAAAGAAGCTGTGATATAGTGTTTCCAAGACTCAGTCAGCCCTTTCCTGTAAAAGGAAGATAAATGTTAAGAGATAAATCACCTAGTCACTTCAGTCTTACCACTGCCATAGTGACATATCACCTAATTTTTAAGGTTTTTCTAGTTGTGATTTTAGGGAAAAGGTAGGGAAGTAAGCATTTTGTTTATAACAAATTTTATGATATTCCAATAATTTATACCATTTTGAGAATTAGTGCCATTTTGGCAACTCTTTCACTAATGAAAAAAGGATTGCCCAGTAAATATTTTCTAAGATTTATAATGGATGAAGTTCCAAAATATTAAAATAATTTAGTGTCTTAACAAAAATACCTATGAAAATTTACAGCTTTTGATGGTCTGTGACACTTTTTTTTTGGAGGACAGGGTGTATTATAACACACATGCTTCTTATTATACTTATTTCAGATCTGTTTAGCAAAATTCCTAACCATAATTTTTCCTAGCTGAGGACTTCACTTAACTCAATTATCTATTCAAATGGCTTTTCTGATAGGTTTCTTTTTTTATTCTATGTGTTACCATTTTTTTGTTTGTTTGTTTGTTACTGTTTTCTTCTGAGTTGCCAGTTAGCCAAGGCTTCCTGATGGTGGCACTCATCCATTTATTCCATTTAACCCAGACGTAGTGGCTGGTAAGCTCTGATTCTTTTTGAATGAATGACAGTGTTATTAATCATAGAGAACAAATAATATGCTGACTCTGTTGGAGTATTAGAAAATGAGAGTTTTAAAATATTTCATACATTTGGGTTATAATCTTTTTAAGGCATTTACTATCCATTAGTGATTCACTGACATAGTTTTATTTTTATCTATAGACTCACAATTGCAATATATTTTAGTATTTATAGGTGTACAGTTGCAATGTTAACTTGAGCACTTCAAACCATTAAAGATTGAAATGTCCAGAATCAAGTGGTTTCTCTGATTTAATAGTTTAATTACAAATAATGATGTTTTAACTATAGTTATATTTTATATTGTTGTGTATACCATATTAAATAAAACAGGTGGGGTTTCATAGGAATCGGTGCCATGGTAATAATCATTTAAATGATAAACTGGCGAGCATTTCCCTTTAGGATATTGAATCAGTCAAATTGATTTCTTCAGCCAAAAAATTGGTCTAGTATGTGAAAATTAAGTTCAAATTTGTCCTTTGACTTTGTTAATGAATTATTCATCAGTTGATTCTTTGACCTTGCAGTTGACCTCTGTGGTTTTGTGTGGTCTTAAAATCTCCATATCTGGCACAGTCCAGTGGTTAAAATATTGGAGAATTTTGGAGCACAGAACATTCAGCTCTTTTGAACTATTACATTAAGAAGAAAATGTTAATAACATATACATATTAATTTAGCAGTATGATTTTTATAACTTAAGGTATTATTGAATGTTGACATCACTACCACTGCCATTATAAAAACATACCTATTCATGCTCCTCAAGCTCTGTAACTATGATAGGATTTACACAAACAATTTTAAATAGATATTATATTGATTCTTTGTGGTTTTTATGGCCTTCAGTCCAAAACTGATTCTATTGACCAACAGGGCAATTTAAAATATTTGAAGATATTGACTTGGCAGAATGAGGTATGTTGGTGTCCAAATAAATATAAATGGAAAAAAAAAAAGAACAACTCTCAGAAAAAATTGATACAGGCTTATTTTTTTAAGAATGAGCTAACTTTTTGATAAGTTTGGGAACAGAGACAAGATAAATCATTGATTCTATATAAGAAAAGCTTCATAAACTGGTCTGTCATCTCCAAACTGAGGGAAATTAACCTTTGTTTAGCCCTTGCTATGTGCCAGAAATTGCACTGAGTTATTTGTCTACTTTATGGAATCTTTCTATTTGAGTTCATTTTTTTGGTGAACATTTGTAGATAATTTATAGCTTTAAGACATTGTGCTGAGGTTATACCCAGTTTTTATAAAGATAATTTTATTTTTATTTAATTAGAAATCATGAACTGAACTTAAATGGCATAGCCTTAGCACTTGAACAAATAATTTTATGTAAAGCTAAAAACTTTTTTTTTTTTTTTAAATGTGAGGTTGTTCCCCCCTCCCCACAATCTGGAGTGTGTGAAAACTAAAAGACAACAGATAACATTTTTGAGACTACATTTCCTGAATCTGTTTAGCTTTAAACTGAAGTGGATTAAAAAGAAAGGGATGCTAACCATTTACAAATAGGATTAAGTCTTCCAGACATCCAACTGTGAATAGGAAAGGCAAATTGCACAGTTTTCATGAGAACTTCATTTATGATTTGTATATAAACATGGAAAAATTAGAGAGAATTTTGCTAATTAATGTGAAGAAAACCATTTGAAACCCGTGATAATGTTTCTAGTATAGTAAATTTCTCTGATCTATTTATGTGTAGTTCTCAAGAAGACATATATTTTAAGGTGCTGTCACCAATAAAATTCTTTCGAGAGTAAATGTCTTGACTCCTTTAACCGATATTTAATGTGACAGCTTAATTAAGTAAATGTACTTGTTACAGAGCCTGGCCTATAACAGACGTCCCATGTTTATATTATTTTTTTAAACCCCAGATACTATTTGGTACATATTGCGTTATTTAAATAACGGAACAAGGTTGTTTCCATGTTTATTTCTTCTGATATGTCACCGTAGCCATGAATCTTTATCTCCAACATTGTAAACTCAACGCATTACTTTCTCTCCTCCAAGTTTAAACAATGTGCTTTTGTCTCCCTGATCCTTAACACAAAGACTCCAATTTTCCTCCAATCCTGCCTCCCTCTGGAATTTATATTTGTTTCTTTCTGTAATTTGCAATTTCTTGGTTCTCTTATTCATCAGCCATTTCTTCTTTAAGCCAACAAATTGGCTTTGGCCACCACCACTTGGTTGAAATGGTCTCTGAAGGTCTGCAGTGCCCTTGTAGTGGGTGTTTTCCCTCCTCATACTATTGACCTCTTTGAAGCCTATGAAACGCATGAGAGTTTACACTTTCTGGGTGTTCTGCAGGGCCTCAGTCTTTGTGACCCATGCTCCTTCTGTTGGCTCTCCAGTTTTTCCTTCTCATTCTCTTTTGCTGTCTCTTATTTGGCCACTTGTAGGATAACCAAACATCCCGTTTTGCTGGGGACAATCCCATGTTCAGCAGTGGAAGTCCTCTTTTCTGGGAAACCCCTCAGTCCTGGGCAAACCAAGGATGGTCACCCAAAGTTGGTCCTCAAATGTTAGCATTCCACAGACCTCTGTTCTTAGTTCTTTCTCTTAGTAAGAATTTTTGCCTTTTGCAGAGGCTTCAGCTATTTACTGTATCAGTAGTGCCTAATCCTATGTCTTTAGCTATAAGTGCTCTGTTGTACCCCAAAAGCTGTTTCTGAGAAAAGGACATGGGCTCTGGGTACTCCTGAAGTCCTTAAAATCCAAGCCATACTAGCCACTAAGAGTGGAGCCCTGCATAATTTACTTAACCTCTCCATGTCATGGTTTTAACTTGGAATCAGGATAATGCTCAATTTAAAGGGCTGTTGTGACAATTAAAGCTAAAAAAATTTTTGAGTTCTCACTGCAGTGCTGGCACATAGGAGGTCTCAAATAATTAGCAGCTATTTTTATTTGTTACGATTGGTGCTATATTTGACTCGTGGTTTCCAGCATTATTTCCACCCCAACTCACCTGAAGGAAATAAAAATCCTCCAGTTAGTAGAACAGCTCACTATGAAATTTTCAATGGGTAAGAATGAAAGAGACGTCTAGCTTAAAAAAAGGGCCCCAGGTAACCCTGGTATCCTAGCTCTTGGGAGCTCAGTGTCTTTCCTACTCTTCTTTTCCCATGCCTTTGATCTAGCAAGTTTGAAAGACTTTGTTATTTATACATGTAAATTTAGATAACATAATTCAAAATAAAATGACAATATTTTTCTTGTATCTTTACTTTCTTGACTATGATTTTATCCCATTCAGATAATATGTTTATTCAATCACCTAACACCCATTATAAATCCAGCCTGTTTTTGCTAGAGTAGTAGTCTTGGTATTATTGAGTAGAACTTAGAACTTAGTAATAGTTCACAAAGTTGAGTGTATGTCAGAATCACTTGAAAGTTGTGTGAAGACACAGCACCCCCCCACGCCCCACCCCAGCAAAGGTTTCTGATTCAGTAGGTCTGGGGTGAAGCCCAAAGGTGTGTATTTCTAACAAGTTCCCAGGTCCAGAGACTATAATTCGAAAACTACTATTCCGGGGTATTAAAATCGCATGGCAGATTAACTTAATTTTGACCTCAAGTATTTGTTTTCTTTTTTCTTCTCTTACTTCTGCTCCTCTTCCTTCTCCTCTTCTCCCTTCTTTTGGCTTTTCTTGCCTGGAAATCTGATTTCTCTCCCTCACTCTTTGAAATTTTAAATGGGAATTGGGATTTCACTAATTTTCACTTTTTAAATCTAATTTTTATTTCCAAATGCAATTCATTACAGGAGTCTAATATATTTTATGAATTCCATATAATTTTAGGTCTTAACCATTCTTACGTGCAAGAAACCTGATACTCAGTCAAAAGCTTCAATGAAAGTGAGTGTTAGTTATGTTTAAATGGCTTGAATTTTAGCTTTTGTTCTGCCTACTTTGCTTGAACACTTACAAAAATGTTCTTTGAGTGAAAATGGTTACTCTTTTTATTTTATTTATTTATTTATATATTTTTATTTTATTGGGGTGACAATCATTAGTAAAATTACATAGGTTTCAAGGGTACAATTCTGTATTACATCATCTATATATCACATTGTGTGTTCACCACACAAGAGTCAGTTCTCCTTCTGTCACAATATGTTTGACCCCATTTACCCTCATCTACCACCCCCCACCCCCCTTACTCTCTGGTAACCACTAAACTGCCATCTGAGGCTAAGAGTTTTTGTTTCTTTATTTGTTTGTCTTGTTCCTTTGTTGCCTTCAGTTTTATATCCCACATATCAGTAAAATCATATGGTTCTCGACTATTTCTGTCTGACTTATTTCGCTTAGCATAATAATCTCAAGGTCCACCCACGCTGTTGCAAATGGCAGTATTTCATTTTTTCTTATGGCTGAGTAGTATTCCATTGTGTATATATACCACATCGTCTTTATCCAATCATCTATCGAAGGGCATTTTGGTTGTTTCCATGTCTTGGCCACTGTAAATAAAGCTGCAATGAACATCAGAGCACATACATCTTTACGGATAAATGTTTTCAGGTCACTCTTTTATTTTGTAGACTTGAGCAAGAAATTTAAATGACAGTCTCAAAGTCACACAGGCAATTCAAGGAAGAACATTCAGGCTTCTTACCTATGTTTCCCTGAAAAAAAGACCTAGCCGGACCATCAGCTCTAATGCGTCTTTTGGAGCAAAAATTAATAGACTGGGTCTTATATTAATTTTTGCTCCAAAAGACGCATTAGAGCTGATGGTCCGGCTAGGTCTTTTTTCGGGGAAACAGGGTAGGTTAGCAGATTTTTCACTTGATCATACCTTTTCTTACTATCATAACAATTCAGCTTATGGAGAGGCATAGTATTTAGGTCACTGTTAGACAGGGTAATGATGGTCGCAGACCTAGCTATAGATTTCCCTATTACCTAGAATTATTGGCTATATCTTCCTGGTATAGAGATGCCCAGCTAGTAAAATAAAATGAAACATGGCAAGTTTTCCTATGATCCAAATAGTTGATTTTTGGAAGCTCAATGTTACTAATGGGATCTTTTGCTTTTCTTCTTGCTGTTTTGGCTGTTAACATAACCATTGTTTGGTGTGTTTTTTCTTTTTCCTTTTTTTAAATATAGCAGAGCAGAGTGGTATGCAAAACGTGTGTGATCGTCAAATGGGGAACACTGAACATTTTATACTAACGAGAGTTTTCACTTCCCAGGGTGACCTGCTTGTACTCTGTGCCAAAAGACCTCTAAGAGGCCTGCAGCTGCTTTCATTTTGTCATTTCAGACATGAAGTGCAGCCCCTGCAGCAGCTGCAGAGCCCCCCTCCCACCTGCTCTGCATGTACTCAGGAAAGGGACTCTTTAATCTCTGGGCTTGAGAAGAAAGTTTATTAAGGAAAGAAATAGGGCCACAGAATTCCTGGGGTGAGCCTTAGAAACACAGCAGGTGGTGGCCAAGAAGCCATGACAAAATTAAGAAAAAGGATTCAGATTCTTTTCAAGGCTATGCATGATTAGCAAAGTACATGCATATGGGATACAGCTGTCCCTTGGATTTTTCATCTCCAAAAATGAAGGGCGGCTTTCCATCTAATGAACCTGGAAGATCTCTTGGCAGGTTGTTTTGTTATTATATAAGCTAGATATCTCCAGTTATACTTTGTTTTTATTCTTATCTAAAACCAACTCCATCCAGACCATCAATTCTGAAAGCTCTTCTAAAGTTTTCAATAGGAAATGAGATTTCTTTTCTTTCCTTTTTTCTTCTTCTTATTAAATTTTACTTTATTCAATGTGGTCTTTATTAACTCTTGGAAAAAGCCTCTGTCTGTGTTGCATCAATCTCAGGAAGACCTGCTGGTGGTGATGGCTCTTTGACATTCTGCTTCCAGAGTAAACTCACTGAATATTGAAGAAGAGGCAGAAAAGACAGGGCAAGGGCCAATCCCAATGACAAATAGCAGCAGTAGCAGGTCTTTAAAGACATTTAAAAATATCAACAACACTGGAAGTTTTTAGAGACGATTGACTAGAGAACAGTCAACCAACAGATCCATTTCTGTACAGGCTCATTTGTGACTGCTCACAACTGTGGCCTCACCAATGATGTGCATGACTTCTAGTGGGTCATATCTAACGAGAGATAAGGGGAGCTGTAGTCTTTTCTTCTAAATCAAGATCTTTTTTGTTTTCCTCTTGCCTGTAGGTATTTAGTGTATTTGCATCCTGTGCATGTTATCTCCTGGGGCACCAGGTAATTAAAGTAGAATAAACATACCGATTTCTCTGATTGTGAAACGATATTATGTTCATTATTCACTGCATGGCATGTGCTGTCCAAATATTTTTAACATTGATTTTTTTTTGGATCCACATATCTGCCAATGAGAACAATTCGATAGCAAAGTTGTTTGTTTATTTAATTTTCTTTTAGCAAATGAAAGTACAGATCACCGTAATTTGCCCTGGTATGTTATTTGAAAGTTAAGGGCAAAAAAAGAAAAAGAAAGGTTAACCAAAGACAAAACTAGTTTTTGCAGAGAACCTTGATCTTGTTTACTATATTTTTGCCCTGACTTACAGGATGGTATATGGGAATTATGTGTGCTTGTTATCTCAAAAAAATTTCGGTCAGATATTGGACCTTTCCTTTTTCAAGGTAAGCTATTTATAATCAATGTCAAAAGCCTCCCAGGAAGACTGCAGCTACTCATTTGCATTTTGCCATTTTAGACAAAAACTATAGACACTGAAGTAGCTGTGTGTCCCCTCCTATACTCTGTATTTTGCATTTCTCCACCTTCAGGGACTCCCTTCTCTTCACCCCATACCCTGGTTCTTCATAATGATGGACAGTTACCAAAACCCACAGTGTTACCAAACTGATGGGAATTTTAGCCTAAAATGTCTATTTTTTCACTTGATTAACTCTTACTGATGCTTCAAAATGTAGCTTAGATATACCTGCTTCAGGAAGCTTTCTTGTTTGTTACCTCCCTAACCCACAATCTTGTATGGCTTCTCCTGTGTGCTTTCACAGCATATAAGATTGTGTCCAGCTATGACCTGTATTATTTGTTGGCTTATTGCCTTTTCCAACCAGTTTGGGAATTCTTTGATGACAAAAAGTATGTTTTACTGATTTTCCTATCCTTTGCAACTATAGTGAATAGAAGCTGAAAAAAAGTGTTATCAAATGAAAATAAAATGAATGACTCCAGGCAGATATTCAAGGTATATTTAAGAATGGTGTATTATGCTAATGTTAAGTGCTCTTTCAAATAGACTCAAAATACATGTGGCTCAAACACAGCAGACGTCTATTTTTCGGTCATGTAACAGTTTGAGGTAGTATTTCCGCTCAGTGGGACCAGAAATTGTCTATGGGATCAATCAATAACTGAGGCTGACAGAATCACTGCCAACTTTGATACATGATTGCCAACCACTGTGATTGTCCCAGTCCTAGTTGGCCAAGAAAGAGAAGGAACTCCGAAGCACTCGGAAGAGAAGAACGTGTGCATGTGAGAGACTCTTCTGGGCAGATAAACTTTGCTTTCACACACATTCGATTGCCTAGAGCTCAGTCACATGGGAGCACAGAACTCTTCCAGGGCTTACCTTCTAGTACATGAATTTAGCAAAACATCAATGTGAGTCTTTTTCATACTGAGCTAACCATTAGTTAAATTTCTATAAAACCATTAAATTGTTAGTTTCTGAATGTTTTACTTTACATCTTCAAAAATAAAGTTGCTTTCGTTCTATTATGAAACTCTTTTCAAACACTAAAATCATAACAAATGATAATTCAAATTATGGTTTTTTTTTAATTTATTGGGGTGACAATTGTTAGTAAAATTACATAGATTTCAGGTGTACAATTCTGTATCATAGCATCTATAAATTACATTATGTGTTCACCACCCAGAGTCAGCTCTCCTTCCATCACCATATACCTGATCCCCCCCACCCTCACCTCCCACCCCCCAACCCCCTTACCCTCTGGTAACCACTAAATTACGTTCCCCAGATTAATTTTCAAAACCCCGTGTTTTATTTGCCTAAGTCCCACCACATGTTTCCGTGTTCTGTTTGGGGTTCTGTTGTCCAATGTGTGTGTGTGTGTGTGTGTGTGTGTGTGTGTGTGTGTGTGTGAGAGAGAGAGAGAGAGAGAGAGAGAGAGAGAGAGAGAGAGAGAGAGAGAGAATATTCATTAACACATTTATTGGTTCCTATTAAGTACCAGGTATATTAGTAAGACATTTTCTTTCAAGGGTCGTATAGTTTAGTGGCATTACACAAATAGAAAATTATGAATCATTGTGGTGGGTAAGATTCTCTTCCTGTTATTCATTATAATCTACTTCTTGACTTTTTTTCTCTTATCCATTTTTTACCAAAATTAAACTTCAAAGCCTCCAATCTTGTGCAATTATATATCTTTATAAATTCTCTGTTTATGTCTTATCCAAAAAGAGTTTCATTTATACAGTCTCTTCAAACCAATACTAGTGATTTGTGAGAAATACTATTAAACCACAGGTATTTTTATTTTATATGATCTTTGGGGAGAGTAGAAAACATTTAATGAGTCATTTTAGAAGCCTAGAATCTTAGATAATTAGAAAATATAAACATCACTAATCATCAGGGAAATGCAAATCAAAACCACCATGAGATACCACTTCAAATCTGTTAGAATGGCTATTATCAAGAAGATAAGAAATAACAAGTGCTGGTTGGGATGTGGAGAAAAGAGAACCCTTGTGCACTGCTGGGGAGAATGTAAATTGGTAGAGTAATTATGGGAAACAATATGGAGGTTCTCAAAAATTTTTAAAATAGATCTACCATATAATTAGCAATCCTACTTCTGGATAATACACAAAGGAAATAAAAACAGGATTTCAAACAGATATGTACACTCCCATATTTATTATAGCATTATTCACAAAAGCCAAGATATGGAAACAACCTAAGTGCCCACCAATGTATGAATGGATAAAGAATATGTGGTATATATTTATTTATATAATATTATTCAGCCATGAGAAAGGAGGACATCCTGTCATTTGCAGCAACATGGATGGACCTTGAGCACATTGTGTTAAATAAGTCAGACAGAGAAAGACAAGTACTCTATGATACCACTTCTATGTGGAATCTAAAAAAGCAAGTCTTTAAAAATGGAGAGTAAAATGGTGGTTAGCAGAGGATGGGGTAGGGGGAAGGACAGATATTGTTTACAGGTACAAACTTACAACTAGTAGTAAATAAGTCCTAGAGATTTAATTCACACTATGGTGAATATAGACAACAATATTGTGTTATAATTAACGAACTTGCTAAGAGATCAGAACTTAATTATTCCAACCACTAAAAATAGAATAATTATGTAATGTGATAAAGCCGTTAATTATCATTACAATGGCACTCATATTACAATATGTAAATGTAGCAAATTAAAATTTTGTACACCTTAAATTGACACAATGTTATATGTCAAATATATTTCAATAAAAAAATATAATATTTATTACATTCACAATACACATGCACGTGAGATTTCCAAATAATCCTGAGAAATCCTAAAACCTATCTTTTATTTTCTTTTACTAAAATTTGGAAGGAATTGCTTTAAAAAGAAACTTCACTATTACTTATTTTATATTACCTTTAGTGTAATGTTTTTCTTTTTTCAGAGATGGCCTTTATTATGTTAAGGTATTTTCCTTCGATACCTATTTTATTAAATATTTTAATCATAAATGGATTTTGCATCTTGTCAAATGCTTTTTCTGCATCAGTTGATATAATCATATGATTTTTGTCCTTTCTTTTGTTTATGTAGTATATCACATTATGGATTTGTATGTTGAACCGTCATTGTGCCCCTGGGATGAACCCCAGTTGGTCGTGTTGAGTAATATTTTTAATGCATTGTTGAATTCGATTCGCTAGAATTTTGTTTAGGATTTTTGCTCTGTATTCATCAGAGATGTTGGCCTGCAATTTTTTTTGTGTGTGTGATCTTACCAGGTTTGGGTGTCAGGGTAATGTTGGCCTCATAAAATGAGTTAGGGAGTATTGTCTCTTCTTCAGTTTTATGAAGCACAGGTATTAGATCCTCTTTGAAGGTTTGGTAGAATTCACTAGTGAAGCCATCTGGTCCTGGACTTTTGCTTTTGGGAAGGTTTTGAATGACTGATTCCATTTCCTTACTGGTGATCTGTCTATTTAGATTTTCCAATTCTTCATGGTTCAGCCTAGGAAGGCTGTATGCTTCTAAGAACTTGTCCATTTCTTCTAGGTTATTGAATTTGGTGGCATATAGTCCTTCATAGTATTCTTGGATGATCCTTTGTATTTCTGTAGCATCCATGATAACTTCCCCTCTTTCATTTCTGATTTTGTTTCTTACTGTCTTTTCTCTTTTTATGTTAGTGAGTCTAGCCAAGGGTTTTTCAATTTTATTAATCTTTTGAAAGAACCAGCTCTTTCTCTCATTAATTTTTTCTATTGTCTTTTTATTTTCTATCTCATTTAGTTCTGCTTTGATTTTTATTATTTCCTGCCTTCTGCTGACCTTGGGTTTCATTTGTTCTTTTTTTCCTTGTTCTTTAAGGTGTAATGTGAGGTTATTTATCTGGGATTTTTCTTATTTGTTGAGATAGTCCTGTAATGATATAAATTTCCCTGTTAAAACTGCTTTTGCTGCATCACAAAAATTTTGGTAGGATGTATTTTCATTGTCATTTGTTTCTATGTACCTTTTGATATCTCCTGTTATTTCTTCTTTGACCTGGTCGTTCTTTAAAAGTATGTTGTTTAATCTCCAAATATCTGTGGTTTTTCCTGCTTTCTTTTTGCAGTTGATATCCAATTTCAAAGACTGGTGATCAGAGAATATGCTTGGTTGGATTTAAATCTTCTTAAATTTGCAGAGGCTAGTTTTATGTCCCAATATATTGTCTATCCTTGAGAATGTGCCATGTATACTAGAAAAAAATGCATAGTCTGATGTTCTAGGATGACATGCTCTATAAATGTCAATTATGTCCATTTCATAGAATGTGTCATTTAGGGCTGCTATTTCTTTATTTATTTTCTGTTTGGATGATCCATCCATAGCTGTCAATGATATATTTACGTCCCCTAGTATAATTGTGTTTTGGTCAATTTCTCCCTTTCATTCGGTTAGTAGTTGCTTGGTATATTTTGGTGCTCCCTGATTGGGGGCATAAATATTGATGACTGTTATGTATTCTTGTTGTATAGTCCCCTTTATCATTATGAAATGTCCGTCTTTGTCTCTTACCTTTTTTATCCTGAAGTCTGTTTAATCTGATATCAGTATGACTACAGCTGATTTTCTCTGGATACCATTTGCTTGGAGTGTCAATTTCCACCCTTTCACTTTGAGTCTATGTTTGTCCTTGTAGCCGAGATGTGTCGCTTGGAGACAGCATATCGTTGTTTTAGTTTTTTGATCCAATCTGCTACTCTGTGCCTTTTTATTGGTGAGTTCAGTCCATTTACGTTTAGGGTGATTATCGATTTATGAGGATTTCCTATAATTCTATCTTTGGTTTTCTGGTAAGACTGTGTCTTCATTGTTTCTTTGCCTTTTTTTTGTTGTCAGTTATTTCTGTGTGGTAGTATTCTATGATTTTCCCCTCTGTTTCTTCTTTTATTGCAGTATATATTTCAGTTCTGGATTTTTTTTTGAGTAGTTACCATTAAGTTTATGTAAAAGAAACTTTGATATTTAGAGTATTCCATTTTCTTCAGCATGCTTACTTTCTCCTTTCCTATATAGTTCTGACCTTTACTCTCCCCCCCTTTTATGGTTTGGGTGCCACAAATTATCCCTATTGATGGTGGTCGAATAGCCTCCTTCAGTTTTTCTTGAATTGCAGGTCGTGTGTTAGAACATTCCTTCAGCTTCTGTATGTCTGGGAAAGTCTTTATTCCTCCTTCATATCTAAAGGATATCTTTGCTAGATATATTATTCTTGGCTCATAATTTCTCTCTTTCAATAGTTTGAATATTTGATTCCACTCCCTTCTGGCTTGTAAAGTTTCTGCTGAAAAATCTGATGATAATCTAATGGGCTTTCCTTCCTAGGTTACAGTCTTCTTTTCCCTGGCTGCCTTGAGGATTGTTTCTTTGTCGTTGATTTTTAACAGCTTCAATACAATGTGCCTTGGAGAAGACCTGTTAGGATTGAGGTAATTAGGTGTTCTATTTGCTTCTTGGATTCGAGGATCCGTTTCTTTCCACAAGTTTGGGAAGTTCTTGTCGACTATTTGTTTGAATATACTCTCTGTTCCCTTCTCTCTTTCTTCTCCTTCTGGTATGCCCATTATTCTTATATTGCTCTTTGTGATGGAGTCAGAAAGTTTTTGTAGAGTTCTTTCATTTCATTTAAGTCTCAAGTCTCTTTCTTTTTCAACCCGTGTCATTTCCAGATTTCTATCTTTGATGTAACTGATTCTTTCCTCCATCTGGTCAACTCTACTACCTAAGCTGGCTATTTCATTCTTCATTTCTTTCACTGAGTTCTTAATCTCCAGAAATCCTATTTGGTTCTTTTTTAAAATTTCAATCTCTTTGGTAAAATGTTCATTTTGTTCTTTGATTGTGTTTCTGAGATCATTAAACTGCCTTTCTGTATTTTCTTGCATCTTGTTGAGTTTTTTAAGAACTGCAATCTTGAATTCTCTGTCATTTAAGTCACATAGTTCCATGACTTTAAGTTCGTTTTCTGGAGACTTTTCATTTTCTTTCTCAGCTGTCTTGTTACTACAGTTATTCATGGCTATTAATGATTTATTATTTCTCTTCCTAGACATCGACAGGAGTGGGTTCTGCAACAGGTTGATAGAAAGAGGTCTTTCTTTTGTTTTCCAGTAGGTCTTGGTAGAATGTTTTATTTTCTCTCTGACTACAGCATTTTATTCTCTCTCACATTGTAGTGTTACATTTTCTCTGCACTATTCCAGCTTCTCGCACAATGGGGGTATTCCCTGGAAGGTAGGTTTCTCCTCTGTGAACCATTCACCTTGGTCATCAGGCACTGTCTCCATGGGGGGATGTGGAGAGCTTCTGAAGTTCCAAATCTCTTCCTGCACCAGATTCAGAGCATGTTTTGTCTTATATCACAAAAGAATAATTCTTTTAGAAAAACTTTCTACACATATTTTTTTCTATGCCTGTTTTAGTAGACTGGTCTAGGTGAAAAAAACAATAAAAATTTGTTTCAAACAAATTCTGAGAAAGAATAGGTGAAACATTTTCCCCCAGATAGATTCACATAATGTAAATTCAAATCATGCAATATAAAAAACATTACACTAAATGTTGACTAACTATTTTATGTGGTTGTGCTTTGTCTCATCATTGAAATTGCAAGCTTCTTGAGTATTGAAATTAACATTTGTCTTTTCAACTCTTTCTATCAAACTAGCATGCTTCATAATGACTGATTTTTGAATCATGTATTAGTTGTCTTGTGTAATATATACTGCTAACAATTTTGCTTTTTATTTTCTACTTATATTTGTATTTTTTAAATTTTGTGACTAATCACAACTTAGTATTTATTTGTCATATAGTTATGTTGACCTTATAGTCAAAGAAATCATTTAGAAAGGACAAATTTGAATTTTCTTACTTTTCTCAGAAGATTCACAGGTAAGTTAAAAGTAATGCATTGCAAGAATGGTGTCAAAATATTAGACAGATCATAAAATATAGTAAAAGGCAATATGCATATTAAAGAAGTATACCATTCTTAAGACTTACAAAAATAGAGAGACTAAAAAGAAAGTCAGCCTTTGCGAAGGGACTGTGAGTCAAAATTTCCAAATTTCATCAAACACTTAAAAAATAAAACAAGAAAAAGACAAAGAGAGAAACCAGATGCACACTTGGGACCCTTCAATGGAAAGTATTATATTTTGTATGATTTCAACAAAGGTACTAGAATAATAAGATGATCATTGTTTCAGTAGGACTCACAGTGAAAGTGAGAAACTACAGACCTGCTTAAGAAAGCACTCGTTTATTTTAAAATCATCATTTGAGGATACTTTTGCTGACATCTCTCTGGTTCTAAATGAATTCAGTAAGATACCTTGAAAAGCTGCATTTTGCCAGATTGGATCCACCCGATAGAGAATGGACACCAATCTAACAGCTGGGTGTGCAAACTTAATGCCATGGTGAATTACAAGAAAAGTGCTGGCAGAAGTCCTCAAATTTGAGTAGATCACTTTGAAGGGCATTGCTGCTGGTTTCCTCTGTCTGTCTGTCCATCCGTCCATCCATCCATCATTTATCTCAGATTAAAGTGTAATTTACATATATTAACATTTACCTATTTTTAGATGCATAGTTAGCTGAATTTTGTTAATAGAGAGTTGTGTAACCACCCCCAAAATCACCCTAAAGTTTTCTCATGTACCTTTGCAGTTTTCCCTTCCTCTAGTCCTCGGCCACAGGCAACTACTGATCTATTGTCTGCCACTTCAATTTTTCCTTTTCTCGAATTTCATCTAAATGGAGTTATATAGTATGTAATCTTTTGAATTTGACTTCTTTGGTTTAGCATAATGGTTTTGAAGTTCATCCACGTTGTTGTATACATTGGTATTTTGTTTCTTTTATTGTCGAGTAGTATTCTATTATATGGATATATCACAAATTGCTTGTCCATTTACCAATTGACAGGCATTTGGATTATTTCTCATTTTCAGCTATTAAGAATAATGCTACAATGAATATCTGTGTACAAGTATTCATTTGTCTTGGATAAATATCCAGGAGTAGAATTGCTGGGTCCTGTGACAAGTGTACATAAAACTTTGCAAGGTACTGCTATACTAATTTTCCAAAAGTGGCAGTACCATATCTACTCCTACTAATAATGTTACAGTAGCTCTTCATGCTCACCAACACTTGATATAGTGTCTTTTAAATTTTAGCTATTTTAGGGAATGTGTAATGAAATACTATTGGGTTTTAATTTACATTTCCTGATGTCTAATAATATTGAGCATCTTTTTATATGCTTATTTTACGTTTGTATATTTTCTGTTCAGATCTTTTGATTATTTTGTAACTGGGTTGTTTGTCTTACTGTAATTGTGTTGTAAGAGCTCTTCATATATTCACTGTATACAAGCCCCTGGTCAGATGGATGTTTTGCAGTTTCTCCCAGTCTATGCCTTGTCTTTTCATTTTCTTAAGTACGTCTTTCAAAGAAAAAAGGTTTGAATTTCTATGTTAAAAACTATGTTTCACAATTTTTCATACTATTATGTTATTTTTCAAATTTCAAACTCCAGTTGTTTGTTACTAGTAGAAATCTATTTGTTTTTGAATATTAATCTTTACCCTGCATCTTAAAATTAACTTATTTTAGCAGCTATATATATTTAATCAGATTTTTTATACAGATGATCATGTGAGTTATAAATAAATATAGTTTTACTTTTCTTTCCCAATCTGAGTTTCCCCTTTTTTTTCTAATTTTATTGCCACTGCAATGTTGAATAGAAATGTCCAAAACAAATATCACTGTCTTATTCCTGATCTTAATGGGACATTATTCTTGCTTCATCGTCAAAGGTGATATCAGTTGGAGGTCTTCTTAGATGCCTTTTATTATGTTGAGGAGGTTCCCTTTTATTTCTAGTTTGCTGAATTTTCTTTTTTTTATTCTCATAAATGAATGTTGGATTTTATCAAGTGCTTTTTCTGCATCTATTGAGATGATCATATGGTTCTTCTTTTGATATGATTAATTGTTGAACCAACTTTTCATTTCCAGGATAAATTTCAATTGATCATGCTATATTATGTATTATAGTTCTGGATTGGATTTGCTAAAATTTTAAGAATTTTTTCATTTGTGTTTATGAGGATTATTTGCCTGTAGTTTTCATTTCTTGTAATATGTTTTTCTGGTTTTGGTATCATAGTAAAACTGGCTTTACAGAATAAATTGGGAAGTATTTCCTTCTCTGCAACCTCCTCAAAAAGTTTGTGTTGAATTGGTGTTATTTCTTTGTTGAAAATTTGTAGGATTCCCCAGTGAAGCACTCTAGGCATGGAGCTTTCTTTGTAGAAAAGTATTAACCACAAATTCAATTATTTTCAATAGTTATAAAGCTATTGAGGTTATCTCATTCTTCTTGAGTGAGTTTGATATGCTGTCTCTTCCATGAATTTTGTCCATGTCATTTAATTGTCAAATTTATTGGCATAAAATGGTTCATAAGGTTCCATTCTTATCTTTTATTTTCAATTAAACTTTTTTGAAGTAATTATACATTCACATGTAGTTGTAAAAAATAATAAAGAGAGATCCCATGTATCCTTTAGCTTCCTTCCTATCATCTTGTAAAGCTATAGTACAGCGCAATAACCATGAGGTGAGCATTGATACAATCAAGATACAGAACATTTCCATCACTACAAGAATACCTCCTGCTGCTCTTTGCACCCAAATTCACCCTCCCTTCTCCCAAGCCCTAACACCTGAAAGCTACTAATTGGTTCTCCATTTCTGTACTTTTGACATTTCAAGATGTCATACATAGAATCATCCAGTCTGTAACCTATAGAGACTGGCTTTTTTCATTCAGTGTAATTCTCTGGCGATTCATACAGATTGTTGCATGTATCAATAGGTTGTTTTTTTTTATTGTTCAGTGTATTCTATGGTATGAATATACTACACTTTTTTTAAACCAGTTATCCTTTGAAGATATATGGGTTGTTTCCAGTGTTTTTCTATTATGAATAAAGAAGCTATAAACATTTGTGGACAAGTTTTTGTGTGAACATAAGTTTTAATTTCTTTGAGATAAATTACAAAGTTTTTATAATTTGCGCTTTTAGTTTTTCAAGAAATCCAAACTGTGTTCCAGACTAGCTGTATCATTTTACATCTAGATGAACAATGTATGAGTCATCTAGATTATCCACATCTTTGCCAAAATTTAGTATCATTATTTTTAATTTTAGCAATCCTGATAGGTATGTAGTGATATATTATTGCAGTTTTAATTAACATTTCCTTAATGGCTAATGATGTTGAACATCTTTTCCTACGCTTGCTTGCCATCTAAATTTCATCTTCAGTGAAATCTCTGTTTAGGTCGTTAGCCCACTTCTAATTAGATTTTTTTTTTAACTATTAAATCTTGAGAGTTCATTGTATAGTCTAGATATTTTTCCTTTGTTGAATATGTGGTTCACAAATATTTTCTCCCTGTCTGTAGCTTGCATTTTCATCCTCTCACTAGGGATTTTTTGTACAGTAAAAGTATTTAGTTTTGATGAAGTCCAATTTATCAATTTTTTTAATAGATAGTACTTTTGGTGCCCAATCCTAGATCTCAAACGTTTTTTAGTACAGGTTTTATAATTTTACATTTTACGAGTACGTGTAAGTCAGTGATCCATTTTGAGATAAATTTTGTCTTAGGTATGACACTTAGGTCAAAGCTCTCTCATTTGTCCATGGATGTCCAGTTGCTCCAGCACTGTTTGTGGAAAAAGCTGTCCTTCCTTTATTGAGGAAAGCCTACTTGTGTAGATCTATTTCTGAGTTCAGTATTCTAGGCCATTGATCTAAGTGTCTATCCCTCTGCCAGTACGACTCAGTTTTCATTATAGTAGCTATATAATAAATCTTAAAATCTGGTAGGTTGATTCCTCCCACTTTATTCTTCTTTTTCAAAATTATTTTAGCTATTTTAATTCCTTTGCCTTTCCATATAAATTTTAGAACTATCTTTTCTATATCTACAAAAAATCTTTCTGTTCTTTCATAGGGATTGTGTTAAGACTTTATGTCAATTTGAAGAAAACTAACATGTTTACCATATGATGTCTTCCAATCCACGAACACAGTATAACTCTCTACTTATTTAGATCTTTGATTTCTTTCACCATAATTTTGTGTTTTTTAGTATATAAGTTCTGTACATGCCTTGTTAGATTTACACCTAAACATTTCATTTTTGAGCAATTTAAAATGGTATTGTATATTTAACTTTAGTGTGCATTGCTAGTACATAGAAATACAATTTTTTGTTTTTATCCTGCATTGTACACATTTCTGAATTCATTTATTAATTCTAGGTGTTTTTTGATAGGTTTCTGGGAATTTTCTACAGAGACAATCACTTCACCTGCAAATAGTCAGTTCTAGTTCTTCTTTACTGGTACCTGTGTCTTTTATATTCTTTTATTGTCTTACTGTACAGGCTAAAACTTCCAGCACTATGTTGAATAAGAGTTGTGGGAGTAAGACATCCCTCAGTTTTTCTCAATCCTAGGGGGAAAGCGTTCAGTTTTTTATCCTTAAGTATAACGTTAGCTGTGCATTTTTAAAATAGATATTCTTTATCAAGCTGAGGAATTTGAGAATTTTTGTCATGAACTGTGCCGAATTTTGTCAAATATTTTTCTGCATCAATAGATATAACCATATGATTCTTCACTGTTAACCTGTTGGTATGGTAGATTATACTGTTTGATTTTTGAACATTGAAACAGCCTTGCTCAAGTAAATACCACGTGGCTATGGTGTGTCATTCTTTTTATATATTGCTAAAGTCTTTTCCTTAATATTTTGTTAAGAATTTTGCATCTATATTTATGACTGACATTGATTTGGAGTTTTCCTTGTACTTTGTCTGGTTTTGGTATCAGGGAAATACTAACTTCATAAAACACATTGGAAAGTGTTCTCTTTTCTATTTTCTAGATGAGATTGTTTAGAATTGGTGTTAATTCTTTAAACATTTGGTCGAATTCTCTAGTGAAACCATCTGGCTCATTTTTTTCATCCTCTTACTAGGGATTTTTTGCACAGCAAAAGTATTTAGTTTTGATGAAGTTTAAAAATCATTTTTTTTGGAAGTTTAAAAATTCTAAATTCACTTTCCTCAATCATTTTGGACTATTCAAATTATCTACTTAATACTGGGTGAATTATGGCAGCTTGTGTTTTTTGAAGACTGATCCATTTCAACTAAGTTGTCAAATTTTTGTGTGTAGCGTTGTTCATAGTATGTTCTTATTACCCTTGTGATGTCTCCAAGGTCTATTATGATATCCCTATTTAATTTCTGATATTGTAATTGTAATTTCTTTATTCTCTTTTTCTTTGTCAGTCTTGCTAAATAAAGATTTGTCAATTATGACATTTTGAAAGAATCAGCTCTTTGTTTCATTGACTTTCCTTATTTTTTATGTTTTTAGTTTCATTGTTGTCTTCTATTATTATTTTTTTTCTTTCTGCTTGCTTTCTTCCCCCCTAGTTTTTGAGATGAGAGTTCAGGTTACTGATCCTGAGATATTTTCTGTTTTCTTATGTAAACACTTAGCATTATATATTTTTATCTCAGCACTGATTGAGCTGTGTCTCACAAATTTCAATATATTGTATTTTCATTTTCACACAAGTCAATGTAATGTTTAAATTTCCCTGGAGACTTCATCTTTGATACATGGATTATTTGAAGTATAATGTTTAGTTTATAAGTATTTGGGGATATTTCTGCTATTCCTTTCTAGTTTGATTCCATTGTGGCTTCAGAACACATTCTATATGATTCCAATTATTTAAAACTTTTGAGGACCAGGATATGGTCGCTGTCCTATGCACACTTGGAAAAAAAAAGCTGTTGTGTGAAGTTCTGTATACATATCAATTAGATTCTGTTGGTTAATTGTGTTGTTCAGTTCTTTTATATCCTTGCTGATTTCCTGCCTAGTGTGCTATTAATTGTTAAGAGGGGATGTTGAAGTTTCCAACTATAATTGTAGATTTTTCTATGTCTCTTTTCAGTTCTTTTCTTTATGTAATTTTCAGCCCTGTTGTTTGAAGCATAAAATGTAGGATTGTTCATCTTCTTGGTAGACTGAAGAATTGCTTGGGATACTCATCAATATGGTATGAGTTTTCTACTGTCTTCCTCCAAAAAAATACCAATTTAGACAATTACCCACAGAGAAGAGCACATTTGTGGAAGTCCAGTAGTCCAGTGAAGAAGATTTAGCACAAGATTGGAGAAAGCACACACACACACACACACACACACACACACACTGGGGGTGCCAAAAATGTATACAAGTGGACACTTTCGTCAACGTTGCTCAAGCAGTAGTTCACCATAATCAGAAATGTCTGGACGCTGATGGTAACCACTTTGAGCACCTCTTGTAAGTTGCAGAAGTCAAATGTGACTTGTGTTCATCTTTTGTTATCAATATATATTGAGCATTATAATTTTAATACAGTTTTCGTTTCTTAAAATGTGTGTACAATTTTTTGGATCTATCTATCTATCTACTTATACACACACACATACACACACACACACACACACACACACAACTGGATACATTGAATGTATGAGGAACAGTTTCACTTTACCTGTGCCACTTGTCCCTCAAGGCAACACAGCTCAGTCACAAGAGATTTTCGGATGATGACTACTCCTATGGTAGAAAGTGAGAGCGTAAAAGTGAGCACCCAGCTTTCCCATCTGCACAGGATGCTGGCACAGAAACTCACTTCTTTCTTGCCCTATCCAGAATACCAAGGGTAGCTTTGAGACTGGGGGATGGATAGCAGCTGGGAGAATTTCAGCCAGGGCTCTCAGAGGACATCAAAGAACATGGATCCTACTGACCAATTTGCACATTCCATCAGGAGATCCATCCAGGAATGCCAGGGATGTCTAACCTGCAGATTCCTCTCCCAATTGGTCCATAGGCACCCCCAAAGGTACACATGTCTCATGCACACACACCCTTATCATGTGAATGGCTCCCTGTATGTACCCCAGGGCAGCAAGAGAGAGCCTCTGCAGAAAAAGAATTCTAAAATTTATATGTAATCACAAAAGACCTTGAAGAGCTAAAGCAATCCTGAGAAAGGACAACAAATGAAGTGAGAGGCACCACACTTCCTGATTTCGAGCTATACTATAAAACTATAGTAATCGATATAGTATAGTACTGGCATAAATACAGTCACATAGACCAGTGAAATAGAATCAAGAGCCTAGATATAAACAAACATATACCATCAACTAATATTTTACAAGAGATCCAAAAATATTAAGTGGAGGAAATGACAGTCTCTTTAATAAAAGATGAGTAAGCTGGATATTGGTATGTGAAAGAATGAAGTCGTACACCTGTCTTATACCACTCACAAAAAATTAACTCAAAATAGATTAAATATAAGGCCTGAAACCATCATACTCCCAGAAGAAAACATAAGGGAAAAGTTCCTTGACACCAGCCTTGGCAATACTTTTTTTTTTTTTTTTAGATATAACATCAAAAGGACAAGGCAACAAAGCAAAAATAAACAAATGGGACTACATCAAACTAAAAAACTTCATAGCAAAAGAAAAAAATAAGCAAAATGAAAAACCAACCTATAGAATGGGAGAAAATATTTGTAAACCACTTAGCCAATAGTGGGTTAGTATTCAGAATATACAAGGAACTAACACAACTCAATAACAAAAAGACAAATAATTACATTAAAGATGGGAAGCAGACCTGAACAGAAATGTTTCCAAAAAAAGGACAAACAAATGGACAAGAGGTATATGAAATGATGCTCAACTTCACTAATCATCAGGGAAATGCAAATCAAAACCACAATGAGATGTCACCTCCTACCTATTAGAATGGCTATCATCAAGAAGAGATGAGGTAGTAAGTGTTGGTGAGGAAGTGGAGAAAAGGGAACACTTGTGCATTGTTGGTGGGAATGTAAATTGTTTCACTTCCAATGGAAAACAGTATGGAGGTTCCTCAAAATTAAAAATAAAACTACCAGTTCTGGTCAAGATGGCAGAGTAGCTAAATGCTGTGCTTGCTTCTTTTCATGACTACATCAAAATTACAACTAATCTACAGAACAAACATTCTTGAGAATTGCCTGAAATCTATCTAAACAGAAGTCCTGTAACTAAGGAAATATAGAAGAAGCCATATTGGGACTGATGGGGCAGAGATGTGGAAAGGGCTGGTCCCACACCCACATGTGGAAGTTAAAAATTGGGAAGTTAAAAAAAAAAGCTAAAGGAATTCATCACCAATAAACCAGTACTGCAAGAAATGTTAAAGGGACTTCTTTGAGAAGGAGAAGGAGAAGGAGAAGGAGAAGGAGAAGGAGGAGGAGGAAGAGAAAGAGTACGAGGAGAAGAAGAAATCAAAGATGTGATAATCATTTCACAAATATACAGTGTTGTACACCTAAAACTTACACAATGTTATGTCAGTTATATTTCCATAAAGCTGGAAAAATAATGTTATTGTCTTCCTCCAGACTTCTGGCTACATGAGAAAAATAATCCACAATTGTTTAAGTTACTGTTTCTTAAACTGTAATGTGAATATGAACCTTGGGGATCTTGCTAAAGTGAAGATTTTAATTTGGTCATTCTGGGGTAGTGCCTGAGACTCTGCATTACTAACAAGTGTTCAGGTGATTCTAATACTGTTGTTTTATGGACCATACTTTGTGTAGTAAGGGATTGAGCTATTCAGATCAGAAGTATTCATAGTCGAAACATCCTAAGTGATTCCCTACTTCTTGATAATGAAGGCCAATAAGCTTTCAACAGTAAAAATTTCTGACAAAGAACAATACTTAATAAGTTTTAAAGAACTTAATGATAAAATATAGATTTTAATGTATTTAGCTAAGGCTACATACAATTGTGTGCTGGTAAATATTTAACAACTGACTCTGGGGTGCGGCGGGGAAGAAAGTCTGTATTTTGTAAAATCAGCTCTCTAGGGAAATGAAAGCCATGCCTACTTCTTTCATGTAAATACTCCCCACCATGGCTGATTTCAAACTACTAATGTGACATCACTGAATGGGGAGTAGGAAGAGATGGGCACAATTGACACTTGTGGTCTCTTATCAGCAAGCTCCAATACACCTCTGGCTCTATAAACCATTAAATTAACTAATTACACACCAAAGAAAGCTCCGATTTAAAAAATAATATTCCTTTCTGCGATTATAAAATAACATATTTACATGAGTAATAAACTTGAGTATAAAGAAGAAAGTAAAGTGTAAGTACCTTTCAGATAACTTACACTTAACTTTTTAGTAAGTTATTACTCTATGTCAGAGTTCTTAATTGTAAGCAATAGAAGCTGATTCTGGTTCAATTAAGCGGGAAGGGAACTCATTAAGTGAATGTTGGGAGCTTAGAGAATTGTTGGGTGCCTAGGAGGGTCAGCTTTACTAAAGCAGTCAGGGCAAATGGCCCAAAACCAGAACTAGTTCTTTCGGAGGAACACTTCCTGCTGCCATCAGATAGAATACTTTATCTCTTATCTCTTGGGACAGTAATTTTTGAACCAAAGTCTGTGACAGTTGCACAGATCAATTTACATGCCTATTCCCTGCACAGGGATGTGGGAAAAAGTGTATTGGCTTCTAGAATTTGGAGGCCACTGCTTCCCACCAGGACTTAAAAGGCAGAAATTCTCTCCATATTGGAAGGAGATTGAGCAGTCAAAAAAAAAAATAACCTATTTTCACCATTATATTAAAATTAGGGTCAACATACAAAATATGAAGCTATATATTTTGATTTTACATTAGCATTGTATCATGAGACTTTTCTTGTCATTAAGTGTTCTTTTAGAGCATGGTTTTAATGATTGCATAATATTCTACCATACACTACTGCTCAGTTGCACAAATCCCAATAAATACCAATCTCTTTAAATCTCTTTAAACTTTCACAACTTTTAATTTCAATGTCGTACCAATGTTTGACTTCATACAATTTATCAAATCTGGGAATCAACTTTCTTCGTTTCTCAGTCTTAGTCTAATCTTTTATAATTAAAAAAGAAAATCACCCATCTTAAGTTTTGGCATATGGACTGAAGGAATGTCTGTTTCCAAGAAGGAAATAACTTTGTGGTACTTAGTACACAATGATGCTATAATGTTACTTTATAGGTATGTATTAGCCAAGCCATGGCAAAGTTTGCTAAACTCTAGATTTCCTTACCTGTTATTGAGTAGTCTCTTCTGAATAACTCTCAATTCATTTGAACTCTTGTTCCTAAATAATTGAAAAACAATCTTTTATTTTTCTCTGTAATATTCCTTAGGACTATGGTCTCAGAAATATGTACATTTTAATTTTATATCTACGTGTTCCATAAGCAGTAACCATATATATGTAGAATACTATAACATCAGCATAAAATGTGTCCACTGACTGCTAACCAAACTGGTCTGTCAGAGGTAAGCATTCCCCAATTACCAGTGTTCCCTGAACTTTTTCCTTCTATTTGTTCACTTGCTTATGTAGATTTATTAGTAACTTTCTCATGCAGAAAGCTAATAATTAATCTCTTTTAAAATTCTGTCATATAGCTGTGCTCACTTGCTATTAAATTCCTTTAACCCCTTACAGAAAATGAATATTGAATATTTTGAATTAATGTTGAATGATGAAAGAGGAAAAACATCAGTTATATGACTTTTGTGAAAGTTCAGCAAGTATATTTAATGTATGTTAAGAAGTTGGATTCATGCATGTTTATGAATGTCTAGTTTATTCTTTCATACTTTCCTTCAGTCTAATTTTGATAAAAACTTCATTATTTATAATTTATATTTTTTTCATTATTTTAATAATAAACCTTTTAACAGAGGTTTTCTAATTAAAAATAACTTTCATATATTATCTATTCAATAAATATATCCTTCCCTTATTTTTTGATCTGTACATACACTTTTTAATATACTATATGTAATAGACTAATACTGATATTGGTAAAATGATAAATTGTTTTGAAAACCATATACAAACTAAAATATTTTGTTCAAATATGGCAGAGTTCTGGCAAATTAGTATATTTTTTCTGAGTTTATGGGAAAGAAATCACTCATGTAATTGACAATCATTTTTATTAATTTTGATTTTAACTATTTAAAGTGTTAAGGCATTTCATCTTAATTCAAGCTGATTTTAAAGGGTAGTCTAATGGCTAAGTTTAGCATTAGAAAAATATACATAAAGGATAGGCCCAATTATCTAAAATTATTTAAATTAGAAAATTGTTTTATTTTCAGAGAGGAGGAAATTTCAGAGAAGCTAGTAATAACAGTTCATCTGTTTCTTTAATTTAGCTCTCAAATTTTGGTATTTAGATACTTTAAAAAATAGAATATTTTTAGCATAATCATAAACTTCCTTTGATTATCATTAAACTTTTGGAAGAAAATATGAGGAAGCTGATATGGAAAAGATTAAGACATTAGAAGTTTTCACTGGATTAATTCTGCCAACAATTATGGAAGTCTACAGAATCTGTTCCCTCAGCTAGCAACCGTGCTTGGATGGTGGCCGGCACTAGTTGGTTGATGTGGTAGAAAACTGAATTCTGGACTCTAGAGCCCAACTCTATGTAATCAAGAGATGACTTTAAATGTATTCAATTTTATATGTGAAAGTGGCATTGGCCCACCATCTGTGGGACATGTGTTCTCAGATTTTGCTGACACTGGGAATGAATTTACAGTGATTCAGCCACATCTCTTGCCAAGACCCCACTTATGACCACCAAGTTGGCCAGGTTTAGGGGCTGCTGGCTACAGACACAGATCACAGAAAAACTAACTGCCTTGCTTGGGTTTGAAGGTTTTCCCCCAGCCCAGTATTATTACTAATCCGAATTTTTTAAAATATAGAACTTGTTCTGAACAGTAGTCTATGGGGAAAATGGTCAGCTATGTCCATGCAGGTATAGCACGCCTGCTCCAAGCATAGTCTTTCTGGCATAACTTCAGAGAGAGGAAAGATACAACATAGGAGGCCTCAGTGCTAAAATATTTTCAAGTCTCTGAAGCTATTCTGGACATTAATAACAGCTGTCAGCCTATAAACAATAGAAATGCTTTTGGAAGAGTTTGACAACATTAAAAAAAAATGATTCTTGAGAGAAAGGCATCTGAGGAGAATGATAAGAAAATTCGTAAAGAATATACATATCTGAGCACACACATAAATGATATATGTAAGTGCTAAATATTCATCTGAAAATAGTAGCTAGGTATGGAAATTATTTAATTTTCCACAATGCTATGACAAAAGTACATCTCAGTAATTGACTATATTGACAACTGTTAGTCAGTGTGTAAAACAAATGAGAAAAATGCAAATTTTGGAAACTATTTTAGATAAGATTCAGGTAGAATATTTATTTTAAATAAACACTAAGTTGTAATAAAAATAAATTTAAAAAAACATGGTCCTAACTTATAAACCTGCTGCTCACAGATTAGCTTCTGTTCCATGGAGGTTGTACAAGATGGACTTCTCTCCAACATCTGGTGCTCTATATACTATAGATCTCTTCAAGTGTAATAAGTTCTCTACTTGTTCTGTTCACATAGTTAAATCTCGTGGAAGATTACATATATTCCTACGGAGGGAGGCCAATTAAATCACAAATTTGGAGTAATTGAAAAATGTTCTTGTTTGAAAACATACTTATTATTTTTCTTGACTGGGGAAACTTCCAAGTGGTTCGAATAAATATCTAAGTGGTTTGAGTAAATATCCAGTGTTTATGTTTTTCCCTGAGCATCTGAACACTAAACTTCAAACAATTGCCACAGGGATCATGTTTAGGAAGAAAACATTTCACCTTTGTCACTTGTATTAATGTTACTCAAATTCTATGGAAAGATTTCAGCTTGTAAGTGACTTCCTTATGACCTGAAAAGTATGATTTGTCTCCTGTTTGATTTCCTTTAGAGAGTTAGTTCACTCATCATAGGGGTAAATTCCGTTATAGTTTTAGACCTTTTAGTTTGGTAGTATATTTTTTATTTTCTTGGCCTAGTAATAAGATACACTTTCACAAGTTGAATGAATTAACTCTATTGTAGAACATATATACATTTATATATATATATTATATATATATATATATATATTTTTTTTTTTTGCCAAAAGAAGTTATATTAAAATACATATTTATATTTAAATATTTTCTCTCATCTTAGATAGACTCTATTTGCTACTGTCTGTATAATCAATTAATAGTCCCTTTATATAAAATTTTATTATAAAATTATAAACAAAATCAAACAGTGGTATCAAATGAAAAAGGCTCTCTAACCCACCACCAAGTCTTCGAAAACTGAAATCTTTTAATTGTTTCTACATTTAGCTTTGTGGTATTAATAGTTATCTCCATAACTTCAAATTAAAAATTATTCATCTATTTCTATTTTTACATATTTTAATCAATAATTATATATTTCTGTTAGAAAATATTTCAAACTGATAGCTTTCCTTCATTCTATCATTGTCTCATTTGTAATTAATTTCAATTCTTTGATTATTTTAAAATCTTGTATTGATTATTTTTAAACATTAAATAGCATACATAAGACTCAACTTCCTGAACCTGTATTTTTTGACTCCAAGCTGTAATAAGCTAAGGTTTTCAGTGTTGTAGCTACGTTTTATTCCCTGAGCCCCCTTCAGTTCTGCTAAGTCACTTTCTATGATTAAATAGGAAAACATTTATATTTTTCCATTATACTTGGTCACTGTTTTATCTACAGACTAAGTATAAATTGATAATCAATAATAAGTGATTTTAGTAATATAGTATTTTGATATTATCATTTATTTATAATATCATTCAGTGAGCATACAAGTAGTATAACTTGACCTTAGAAATGTAAATATAAAATACTCTGTTCTTGGCCATTATAGAATACGTAGTTTGGACCAATTCTCCCACTTAGAATTGGACAAGATAAGGTGGACAAAAATTTTGTTGGAGAAACTAGAAAGTTAAAGTAGTCAGGATTTGCAGGATCAATATCTAAGAGAGGAGAGAATTATAGAAATGCAAACCCAGAATTTGGAGCCACTTTTATCCAGAAAAATCTGATGATTCTGTAAGTGGTGGCTGAGCAAATGAGAAGTTGAGCAAGTTTTCCAATAGATTTCTTAGGCTGGAAGGGCAAAAATGGGAGTCAGAGCCTGATGAAGAAAGGCATTGGGGGAAAAATTACCTAAACAAACAAACTTTTTGTTGGGTTCCCCAATAGCTTCTCTCTAAGAGTAAGCCATCAAAATACCATCTCTCAAGGGATTTGAGTTCAATTTCAAATAATTTCAGTAACTAATTTGATTAAGATGATCTAAAATTCCTCATTTTTCCAAGTTTAGCCTCTCATCAGAAATAAAAGGAAATCCTCTCAGGCAGAAGTAACTTAATTCAGAGCCATACAAATTTTCAAATACAATATCTGACACACAATAGAAAAATAGATATAACAATGAAAAACAAGGAATAATTCAAACCAAGGAAAAAAATAAAAATTAAAAGTGACTCATAGGGAATTCAGATAATACTCTGTTATCATACACAGATTTAAAAGTACCTATGATTAATATGTTCAAGAAATTCAACAAAATGATTAAAATTTGGCAGAAAAGTGGAAACAATTAATAAATACTGGATGAAAATTCTAGAACTGAAAAACAGAGTAAGAAGAAAAAAACAACTCAATGGATGACTTACCTGCAGATTAGACACCACTGAAAAAAGAATATATGAGCTGGAATGTAAGTAAGAAGGAAATAACCAGATTCAAGTTTAGAAAAACTAAAAAAATGGAAAATAAAGAGTAGAGTGTGAGATGGTTTAAATATTTAACATAAGTATTAAGTTGGTACACAAGTAATTGTGTTTTTTGCAATTATTTTCAACATTCTAAACCACAATTACTTGTGCACCAACCTAATATAATTTGAGTAGCAGATAAAGTGGAGAGAATGTAGTAGAATCACTATTTAATGACACAGTGATTGAGAATTTTCCAAATTTGAAACATGATTATCAACTAGACATTTCATAGCAAAAACAGTTGAAATCCAAAGAGAAAAAATTAAAAGCAGACAGAAAAAACACATGACCTTAAAAGCAGTGACTTTAAGATGGATGGCTGATTTCTTAACTGAAATTACAAAAGCAAAAAAACACTAGATTTAAAAAAATCTCTAAAATGTTGAAAAACTTGCTAGATGAGAGAGAGGGAATTACCCTCTACCAGTAATTCTAGTTCAGGTATCAGACCAAGATATCCACTGATATTTAGGCTGAGGACACAGACACCAGAGGGAAAAAACAAAACTGCCAACCTAGAATTCTATCTCTAGCAAAAATGTCTTCTAAAGTAAAGCACAATAAGCAAGTTTCTATATAATCAAAAATGGAGAGAATTTATCACCAGCAAAACCACACTAAAGGATCTTAAAACTGTGATCTGCCATCTGGAAGACATAAAATAGTTGTAACTGAAAGTACGTGAGAAAACTTGTTGATAGCTGTGTGTGTGTGTGTGTGTGTATATATATATATATAAAACAACTTCTGTTTCTGTTTTGATATTTTGCTAAAAGCACCACTCAAAATGGTGTCAGCATCTTGGAAGGAAGCCTAGACAGAGCAGTGGAACATTTTTATAAGAAATGCTTTTTACTGATGTTCTTGATAGTGCGGAGGGCAAAAGTGTGTGGAAAAACATGGCTATTGATGACTGAGTTTAAAAAATGAATCAGCTGGGGCAAGAAATATATAAGATGAGCCCGGAGAATCTTGTAGTGCCATAATATAAGGAAATACTAAAAAACACACACAATGATGGAGGTATGTCAAAGAGACACTGGAACCAACTGAAGAATTCGCAATGGCAAAATCTAGATCAATTTGAGCAACAAAGCAATAATCGAATTGGATTACAACCCAAAGTATAAAATAGATATCCATGAATCCACGTTGATATAAATAAATGATTGGCTAATAAATAAATGAGAAGGAAGAGACAAATCTCCCCTGCAGAAGAATTTCAAGTAATTTATGTAGGTATTTCATGCTCAAGGAGATGGAGCATAATTTAAGTATGGGGTGTGCATAGTGACTTTATTCCAAAGAGTATAATATAGAAAGAATAATTTTGTAGTGGAGAAACCTGACAAACATGATTTCAGCTAGGTGTTCAAGGTCAACATCAACAGTGATAAGTCATGTTAGTAGCATATACCCTTGATATGTTGTTATCTTCTGTATTCTTCTACAGAATCCATAGTTCCAATCTAATTATGAGAGAAACATAAGACAAATCCTAATAGAGGGAAATTCTACAAAATACGTAATCAGTACTTCTCCAAATTATTTATATTATCAAAAACAAGAAAACTTTGAGAAATTGTCAAATTCAAGAGGAGCCTATGGAGAAATGACAAGCAAATATAATGTGGTATGCTGGATGATATTCTGGAACATAAAAAGAACATTAGGTGAAAACTAAGGAAATTTGAATAAACAATGGACTTCAGTTAATAATTTATCAATATTAGTTCTTTCATTGTGATAAATACATCAAGCTGATTTAAGATGTTAATAATAGCAGAAACTGGGTGTGGTGTATATTGAAACTGTACTGTACTATTTTACAACATTTTTGTAAATCTAAAACTATTGTAAAGCAAACAGTTTATTTTAAAATGTGATGAAGAAGTGTTTGGTTTTGAATGTAAAGATGTTTTAAAAACAATTTAACATATTTAAAAAATATTATGTATTTTAGTATATATTATGTAATAAAACTCATGTCTAAACAAATCTAAAAATATATAAAAACTTTTTATAGACACTTTAGAGCATATCCAGTAGACAGAATAATATAATGGACCTAAATGTATTTATTACCTGGCTTCCAAATTGTTAACTTCCTGTGATTTTTGTTTTATGTATCCCTGCTATATATATATATATATATATATATATATATATATGTATATATATCCCTCACTGGAGTATTCAAAATCAAATACCAGATATCATATCATTCTTAAATTCTTCATTGTGTATTTCTAACAAAAATAATTTAAAAGCTCCATAATGATCATAGTACTATTTCACTCACTACTATTAATAATTATTTAATAAAAGCAAATACCTTGTCAATACTCAGTTTTATCTGTTTACTTGAAAAATTAATTTTTACAGTTATTTTGTTAGAATGACGTTTCAAACAACATCCACACATTGCATTTAGCTAATATGTCTCAAGTTTCTTTTACTCTATAATAGTTCATCCTTTGTTTGTTGCTTTGAAGCGAAAGTAGTTTATTGTGAGATAGTCTACGTCACAGCCAAAGTATAGGCTGCCCTTAGGTAAGAGACTGCCCTTAGGTAATTCACAGCTTATAGCAGTGAATTTATTAGTCAGGCTTTTAATATGGGAATAAGTGGGAGGAATATTCTTATTAGCTCTCGGAAGGGGTGGGTTGTTTTTTTTTGGAAATTTGGGATATACCCTTTAGAACCATTCTTTATGTCAGTTTTGTTGTTGTTGTTGTTAGATTAAACAGGTTTATTTTTTGTAATAGAATTTTTTTCACATTTTGGATTTGGGTGATTATATCTTCATGGTGTCATTTAACATGTTCTCCTAAAACAATTCTTTCATTAAATGTAAAATAAAATTGTAAATAATAAATATTGTGTTATGATTTAATTAATGGCATTGTCTTTTATTTCTTAGTAGATATATATATATATATATATATACACACACATATATATTTAGTATGTATGTGTATATTTATATATACAATTACTCTTAGGTATAATGAAGTAAAGGTCTATTAATTTCTCTGTGTCTCAGTTTCCTTTCGGTACACATAGAACATTGGATAATGATTTCTGAGGATTTTTCTCATTTTAAGTCTGTGCAAATTGCACACATGATGAAAAGATCTTATAAATACAAAACTGATAAAAGCAAATGTAAGTCATTTCTTTGTCCATCTTGAAGTAAACAGAATTTCTTTGAGTTTCTCTTAAACAAATGCAATGCCACAATGTTAGGGAGTGATAGAGATTTTACGAAAGGTTTTGTGGGAGATGCAGAGTGCTGCGTCATAGACCATACAGCAAGACTAAAAAAGCCATTAGAGGTCTTGTTCTACCCCTTTCCAAGTTCTTTTTCCACCTTTGGTGGCTTTCTTTATTGAAAACTCATCTTGCATGTTCCCCTGTTCATTTTATCTTTCTCTACTTCCTGGAACTCTTCTCACATATTTCTATATCTTTGTATACTTTTTAAGCAGATAAATTTGTCTCTCTTTGTGGCTTTGCATCCTCATACCGACGACCACACTGATCATCAAACAATCTACTCCCCCGAGAAGGCAAGGGGTGGGGACAAGTGGGAAAGTAGAATATTTTCCTCATAATAACACATAATATTTTACATGTATGTTTATACTGAAATTCATGCCCTTATGAAGCACCTATTGCATATGTGCCAGGAATTAGGCTACATGGGAATAATGACTAACAATATCTGCTTCCTTTTCTCATGAATTTATGGTTAAATTATTTACATGCATTAGTAAGAGGTCAAGGTTATGTACGGAATGAAAGTTAGTGTGGAGTGAGTTACAAAGAAAGATAACACTATTCACAATTTAATGCACTTTAGCAAATCTGTGGAACATTTGCATATTCCCTTAAGGTTTCTGGGTGACAGCAAGCTGTAGTGAAGCCAGGACTCTCCTGCCAGGATTCCATCTGGAGTTACACGCTGGCTCTGTGTCATAGCCTGCACTCAGAGCCAGGACGAGAAAACTTTGCCACAGGAAATGAGATAATGCATCCACAAACTCTTCTCAGGAAAATACGCTACCCTAAGATGTATATTTATGCCCTAGACATTTTAACAGATACACAGAAGTTACACTCAGTTTTTCTTCTTCTTTCCTATTACTAATTCACAACCAGAATTATGCCTACTAAATATACCTCCATATGAAACAAAAGAAACTTTTTCCAGTTTTCTAGTTAAAGCATTTCAAAATGATATTTTTCTACAAAAAAAACAGCAAGATGGCGCAGAGAGTGAGGGCTAGGGTGCTATGGAGTTAGAAGACCTAAGTGGATTTTGGTCTTGATGTTGCCATTTAAAAGCTGCATGACCTTGAACAAGTATCTTAGCCTCAGTTTACCCATTAAATAGAAAAAGGGAATCTCTCTAATTTGTAGGAATTTTGAGAGGAATAAATTAGGTAATATGAATGAAAAGACTTCTGAAAGTATAAAGCACATGCAAATGAAGACTTGGTCCTTCAGTCTACCAGGAGTAGACTTTGAACCGTGATGCCCCTCCTTCAGGTTAATGTGCAACAAAAAAAATACAAATACTTAAAATGTGAAGAGGTAGTGACATCATTGGCTGAATTGTGTCAGAACTCAGTTTCAATTCAAATTGGTCAACCTGTGTATACATGGGAGAATTTCCATTCAAATAGGAATGTTTCACTAGCCCACCAACAGCTTTAGACATGGTTTCCTGTTTACCTTGAAATGGATGTTGTGGTTTGTTCTTAATGGTTGGAGGAAGTTCCAGTTCTCACTGGAATGATCTTGTTTAAACATAGAGCAGGATATGAGAAAGAACAATCACCTTGTGCTTCTGATTGATGTTGTATATTTTAGACACAGCTGGATAGATCTACGTATGCAATAATTAACAATTTATTTCATTAATTTGTTTTTTCCTTTCCTGAGTGTTTTGCTGAATACCTATTATGTCACAGGCATTGTTGTAGGGGTTAATAATAATGACAATGAACAAAATATAGTCCTTGCTTTCAAGGAGCTGATAATTTGGTTTAGTAAATAGGCAAGGAAATCAGTGATTACAGTACAATGTAATAGTTCATTTTTTAGAAATTGGTGTGATCTATTTGATATTAGATGTTTCTCAGCTGTTGCCTCTGGGGTCATTTTCCCTGGTGATACATAAGAATTATAGTGTTCAAAAAAGAATGCAGTAGGTCTGTTTTTCAGCTCAGATTCATTTATTGATTTTCCACCCCATTACCCCCCAGGAAGTACTTATTGAATTCTCCTTATGTGACAAACAGTATCTCACACTTCTCCTTATAAGACCTTTATGTCTTTTCTCTTGTCCGGTATTTACAAAATTTCTGTTGGTGTAGGAAAAACAGAGTCCTCAGAAATACAAATATTGATGAGTTTAAATTGTTTAAATTAGTTTCAATAGTTAGATAAGGAATCTGGAACACTGCATACTCACAGCCAATATTTTCTTGAGCAAATTGGAAGGAAGTCAAAACTTTCATAGAAATGGACTGATAATTCACCATTTAAAAATTACACAGTTGACCCATGAACAACACTGGGGTTAGAGTAACCAACTCCAGACAATCAAAAATCCACATATAACTTTTGACTCCATAGTCAGCCCTTCGCATAAGCAGATTCAACAAACCCCAGATGTGTGATGGGCATTCGGGAATTGGTAATCTGCAGCTGGGAAGGTGAAAATACTGTTATCTGCATTTGGTTGAATCTCTGGCTGTGAAACCCACTGCTAGGAAGGGCCCACTGTACTGAAAAACTCCACCTATAAGTGGACCTGTGCAGTTCAAACCTGTGTTGTTGGGGGTCAACTGTAACTTGCAAAGGTATGAGGGAAAGATGATTCCTTGAGAAAGAAAGCCTAGAAGCAGCTGTATCAGTGTTGAAGCAGGGGACACGAGGGATGCAGAGAGGTTATCAAAAAGGCAAGCATCTTTGTCTTGGTTACTCTGGGTCAGTTATCACCAGTTTTCTAGTGAGGAAGAACTTGAGATTAACATCAGAATTTACTAAATATACCCTATAGGTCATTGTTTTGTGAGTACTATTTTCATGGCAGTATGTGAAAAATGTAACTCTTTTCCTTGCATATCCCTTCAATCTCATTTTCTTAGCCCTCATTGTACTTGATGGTAGGAAACTTAATCTAGTCAATTCCAGATGAGCTAAACCATCTTCCGGTGTTTTACTCCTCTTCAGGAAATCATCTAAGATCTAGGGGCCTGACATAATGTGTTGGCCTTGGGGAAATTGTATAACCCATGTTGCATCTATTGAGATGCCCATACTTGAACCAACCTAAGTTCTACTTATTCTGGCTACATGGCCTTTTTAGATCTCCAGATCATTTCTCAGGTAGCTTTCAGGCTCTTTTGCTTTTTAGCTTTTCCATTTGCAGATGGGACTGCAAAAGACTCTGTGGCCTGTGAACCACTGTGGCCCAGGCTCTCCTGTAGCCACTCATCCCCTCCTGCTCCATGGAGGCAGAAGGAGCTTTGGCCAGGCTGCTGCCCCCGAGCTCCAAACAGGAGACAGCACGTGCCCCTGGACTCTGGGACTCCTCAGAATGTGTTCTTCCCTCGAGCTCTGCCCGAGGAGAGATGGACATGGCCATCTCCTCCACTTTCCAGGCCCTACGAGTCTTCAGCTAGTTTTGGGGTGGGAAATGTGATAAAAAATCTGTGCCTGATCATACCTTCTTTCAAATATTACTGTCATACAGCTAGCCTGTGCTTTTGAAATTAAAAATCTGATAATTGTATGTCTTATTTGTGCTCTGATTCTGCTCTCCTTGGGTTGTTGGAGTATTCAGATCTAGTTTGGTCATGAGGTATGGAAAAACATTATCTTCCCTCTCCATTTAATATAAATGTATATCAGGAACTGAAAAGGGTTCTCATTATAAAATGTGCATAAGTCATTCTTAAGAAATTCTACTGTTATCTTCATAAAGTACTAGGTTTAGTAATGCCTCCAGGTATCCTTGCAGGTCAATATGTCCACTGACTTCTTTTGTGTACACAGTTTTAAATGAACACTCTATGGGAAACTCCTTAAGGAAAAGGTCTGTGTGTTATAGAATCCTAGTAATCCTTACTACCAAAGAATACATTATGTTACATGAAAGTAGTTTAAGGCTACATATAGTACCTAGTTGCCTATAAATTTTGTCAGATAATGTAGATATTTTCCAAGTATATTCTTTAGTACACAGTCCCATGAGAAGCCAAATGACAAAACTAAAAATAAAAATAAGACAAAATAATAGAAGAGTTTCTTGGCAAGTATGTTTGAGAAATAACTGCAGGAATCTTTGAGAGTATTTTGAATAACGTTGCATCAAAATTCCTTCTCTGTTTCTTTCTCTCTTTCCTCTACTAATATGCTTCCTTTCTTTACTCATTTATCGAACACTAGAATTTAATACGTTAACTTATTTCCTTTCTATTAGCTGTAGCCGATCATCATGAGTCATGATTTATTCAATCACAAGACACGGCATTGGGGCGATATGAAGAAAGCAAGGTAAACTTCCTTTATCTTCTGTTATTTCGAATATACTTCTTCTTAACATTTAAAATAACAGTTTTTGTGTGAGACAATACTGAAGGTTGAAAAAAAACACGTTGGAAATCCATTCAAAGTCTTAGGAGGAGTTTTTAATGTATAATACAGATGCCTACAATTAAGCAGTTTAAGGAGTTTTCTTATTCACCCTCCTATTTATTTAATGTTTATTTTGAAAATGGCCTTCCTGATTTTCATCATGGTTATACTTGACTGCATGAAGTTGATGTTACCAAGCCATCTGTAAACATGTTATTTTTTATATAAAGGTGCTAAATTAAAGGAAAGAAGCTGCCATTGTTAAAAATAATCCTGAACTATAAATATGAATCACGACTTAGATTTCAATATACTTATTTGTTTTATTTATATACCGCCCTATTTCAAAAAACAATTTGAAGGGGCTTATTTTTCATAGAAAAAATTTTTCATGAAGACCATAATGAATACAGTGAACATGGCTGTAATTACTATTCCAGCCCTGAAAGCCACTGTGATGAAGTCATGGAATTGTGATCTCTTCTAAGCTTATAATTGTGTGTGAACATATGTACAAGTTTATATTACTGCAGTGGGATCCTCAGAAAGAATCACATTCTGGAAACATTTAAGACGAAACAAGTCTGTCTGATCTGTTAATAAAGTAAACAACCTTGATTCAAAAAGAATAAATCATATGTTAAGGACCAAAATATCAAGTTCTTTGTGTGAGGTCACAACTCAGGGTTTTATTCTTTTCAGAAATTGAAAAAACAGTTATGCAGTTGTTTTTATTGTTGAAATGTAAATAACTTACTTTCTAAAAGTTTCTTGAGCCTAAATCAGCATCATTTTAAGATTATCTTTTTTATTTCTTTGAGTTTATGCTGGGCCCTGAGTTTATCTCTTAGAATAGGCAGGACTTGTTCTCTTCTAATTGGGTCAACAGTTTCTAGTCGACCTTGGGCACAGGGAGGAAAGAAAACATTTCAGGGCTATTAGATAACCTAATACCCACTTCACAGGAGGCTGTGCCTCATTAGAAAAGGACCTGGCCATCCAATGTTTGCATTTGGAGATTTTGCAAAGAGTCTTTCCTTTGCAATGACTTCTTTATACAGCCTATGTTTGCCTGCAAAGTGTCAAGTCAGAAATGAAAACTGTGAATTGATCTACCTGCTCAGGAAGCCAAACTTACAAAAGAAAATAATTCATTTGACCCTTCTGACCTCTTCACCTTACCTGAGAGACCAAAAGGAACTTGGCCTTTTTCTCCTACCTTTTTTTTTATGCTTCTGAAACTTGTCATGAGTTGTAAATTCGATGACAAAGTTGAAAGTCTCTATTAGCATTAGACGTATTCAGAGAAAAATATATCCAGGGCCCTATAATGCTGAACTTTCAAGAAAAAAAATCCTAAATGTAGCAAACAAAACATTTTTAATCAAACATAAAAGCACATATGTCACAGTTTACTTAAATTGCTGATGAATTTTACAATATTAAAAATTTCACTTATTAAAATAACTTGCATTTTACATGCTTCTTGTAGAAAACTTGAATACTGTAGAAAAATATAAAGAACTAAAACAAGATCAACTATAATTCTATTATCCAATGCCCTGCTAAGAATAGGTGTTTTAGTGTTTTTCCTAAATACATATAATAATAGGCATGGAATATAAATATAATTTTTATGCATTGTACAGTGTTGCCTATGACCATTATAATCTTAGCAGTTAATGTCAGAAAGAGCCAGCATAAACTGAAAAAATTTCTGAGTGTCTATTATAATAAAGAATAAATGACATGGAAAACTACATTGGCTCTGGGGAAATCAGCATCATTTAAAATTCCTTCCAGCAACCATGTGAGTGAGCTTGGAAGCTGATTTCAAATCCAGTCAAGCCTTCAGATGAGACCTCAGCTGTGGCCAACAGCTTGACAGCAACCTTCTGAAAGACCCTGAGCCAGAGGGTAACTAAAACAGCACAAAATGGCTAAATGAACCTTGGTCATTACACAAACTCCACCGTTCAGTTTACTGTGGAATGTTGATCAAGCCACTTTACTACTTAAGTGATTCTTAGTTTCCTTATTTGTAGGGTCAACCAGATTCATGTTTCCCAAACTTTAGTCGTTCATTTAAGACTTTCTAATATTTTCCATGTCCCCTTATACCTCTTCTGTTTTTTACTGAGTTCTTTGAATTGTATCATGGTGCAACAGTGTCTTTAAGCCAATTAGGCCAGTTAGCAAACATTTCTTTGGTAAATGTTGCTAGTCCTCCAGTCGTTCAAGTTGATAAAGGATATTTTCCTCTTTCTGACAATTTTGTTACCAGGTGACATATTACAATGAGTGAAGGTCTCAGATCAAATTCCGTCAAATGTGCAAACATTTACCATATTTCACCAAAACTAAGATACCATCTATTGTAAGAGGCACAGTAATTCTATGGACCATGGAGAATGAAAGAAACACTGCTAATCATAATTATAAAATACTATTGATTATAAGACACATCCAATTCCAGGCATATTAAAATGTGAGAAAAATATATACTCTAAGACTAAAGAAGTAAGGTATTAGCAACAAGCATCAAAAAAGGTCATCCATTCTACTCAGTATCTAAGAAGTCCCACCTAGGGCACTAGCCCTAGCAAGAAAGTCTTACTCCAAAAGGGACATCGCAGTATTGTGATGCTGGTGATCTGATGACTGTGTTCTTATTACAGCCATCCTGATAATAAGGTCAAGCTACAGGGTCTGCAGTGGAAGGTGGAGGATCAACATGACTCAGGACTTTGTGTGGCTCTGTGGCTTTGCAGTGCCCGTGTAAGGGTGGTAGGGCCTGTTCAGTATTACGAACTCACTGCCTCTCTTGAATAACACTCATTTCAGCCAATAAAGATTATTTCTAACATACCTTACACTAATTAACAACTATTTGGCATAGGTTTGATTAGGGACATGTTGTCTTTTAAGTATAGTTCTCTTTCAGTATTGAGTCCCGATTAGGGCCACAAATGGTAATCAACGATTCCTGGAGAGTAGATTAGGAACAACTTGTTCAGAATACGTATTTTACAGTTCACACTAGAGAATGTTAAAATAAACGATCACATCCACAATGTAAGAACACTTTTATTTTACCAAAGTAAATTTATCTAGGTGGGAAAGTATATCGTTACTATAACTGGAAAATGGTAACAATGCTATAAATAGAAGCACATAAAGGCATCAAAACAACCCCAGGTGCCATTGACTAGTTAAGGCTCGAAACTGAGTCCAGTTCTCTCTTTGTTAGAAAAGGTCAGTAATTAAGAGTCTTTTCCTTGACTTAATCAAAAGGGGAAAAACTGAAAAGGGAGTCATTTCCTCAGAATGTTATTCAAAGTTATTTAAAGCCCTGTAAATGTACCTCTGTAAGGGTTTGGGGCTTTCATTTTGTGCAAAACCGGATTAGATGATTCAAAGTCCCTGACGAGTTTAATATTCTTTGAAATGCAGTTTTCCTCATACGTTTTTGTAAAGCTGTGGGTAGAAATATATTTCGTTTCAGAAAATAGTACAGAGGTCATTGGCATCTTATGCAGATCAGTTGCTGTGAAGTCTCAAATCAGTGAAGTACTTATTTTTCTAATGAGCTCATTAATAAATGAGAACATTATAGGCAATTACGTATTTTTTCCTCATGGTGTTTGTGTTATGCATTTATAGTGTTTATATTACAGATTTTTAAGTTATATTAAAAATGCAAGCTCAAGCCTTCTGGTTTTAAAACAAAACAAATGAACCCAAATGGTTTATTTGTCTGACAGCGTTCAATAACTTTGTTCTTTTTCCTATATTTTTACCTGCCAATGATGAGACAGCAGTATCTGGTACAACTTGATTTTGGGCACCACTTTATCTTTACTTCATGGTTGGTTATAAGGTTCACATGCTTCAGGAGAAGTACTTCCAAGTGTCCCTTACAAAAGTGATATTAGCCGAGCTAATAGAGCCCATTCTGATAACCAATGGTTTGGTTTGGTTTTCCATTTTCTTTATGACATGTTTGGCAGAATATCTGCATTCTTTCCGGCTCATTGCAGAAGAGCACTATTCTCTATATAATTTTTACAGGAAAATGAGCAAAAACGTTTTATGGCTTTGGGGAGTGAGATAGGTGCTCGTGCCTGGAATTAGTCACCTGCAGACAACCCTCAACCATATGCTTCCACAAGTGGGAAGGGGAGTTCAGGAATAGACATTTACCCATTTCTCACATTTTCCTCATTTGTTTTAAAGCTTCTCCTCAACTAATATTTTATAATATATTATAGACTAATACAATAGAGTCCAGCTAATATGTTTTATTAGCTGGACTAATAATTTGAGAGAAATATCTGCGTTCTCTTTTTAAAAAAATTCTCTAGCAGTCTAGCTGAATTTGACCAAGAAGAAGAAAGGCCAAACATCGGTGTTTCTATTATGGAGTTGTATAGACAACTGGTAAAGGGTATCTCTTGCTGAAACCTTCCAATTTCCAATAGTTTTACATTTTATTTTAATAATTATCTTAATGGTTTGTTACATTTTAAATCTTTTTGAAGTTTAATATTGAAATTAGTTTTTTTATTTCTCTTTAATATTATAATCCTTATTCCAAGGAGTCAGTTTTTCTAGCACTCTAATTAAATATTAATAACTAAAAATAAATTGTATTAGGGACAAGATATTAGACCAGAAATGCAACCAAAAGTAAAATTAGCAATTAATTGGTGGAGCTTTCTTTAATGCTTTTGCAACCCCCTGGTAATACTCACTCAATTTATTGATTCTCTATGCTTCTAAACTTCTATCTTTTAATATTCATATATTCTGTGTCTCACTTCTGTATGAGATAATGACATGATAGCTTAATCATCTCTACTGTATTTGTATTGACAACTACAATTTTCCTCAAAGGCAACAGTTGTGGTTTGACAATTGTCTTTTATCCAATCCAAAGCAGTAACCAACAGTGACAATTTTGGCACTGAGGCAAGAAAGTGACAAAGGGCTTTTTGTTCTAATTTGTAAGAGTTTTTTTGTTTTGTTTTGTTTTGTTTTGTTCTGTATGCATCAACTTATACCATGCAGATGGTTGAATATAACACAGGTTCTATCTGAAGGAGAGCATAATCATTCATTATAGTTATAGGTTTTGCTCACTCTGCTAACAAAGTGTTTTTTTTTCCCCCCAAAAGAATGTGTTTCTCATTGAGATACAGTCATGCCAAGTCTGAAATTTAAAATCCAAAACATACTGTATTATCTAAGAGCAAATAAAGCTTTGGAAAAAATTATCTGATGGAAAACTACTAGATTGTTGTTTTTCCCTGGTGCCCAAATATATTTTTCTTTAAATAGTTATCAGCTAATCATTTTATAGTTTTAGAGAAATTAACATTTATTTGGGAAAACTTACAGTCTACTAAACTCATAGACTATTAAAACCAGTAATGACAGGGATTTACAAGGGAAATTTATACTGCATAGCCATATCAAAGACGTTAATGTTGTCACAAATGTTTTAATTTCTAAATCCATGTGATTTATTTAGCTCATTTTTTACATTGAGATATGCAATAGGTAAATATTCAAACCACTTTATAATGTTAATCCTGTGAAAATTGTACTAATCTGACACCTGTGTGGTTGGATGTGTAAAAGAAAAGAATGGATTGTTGGTGTATATAGGTTGTATTGCATATACACAATTACATTTATTAGGGCACAGTAGTATTGCTTAACAAAATGTTGTCTAAGACAACATAGTTCCTACATTTTATTTCTCTTGTCCTGTGACCTATGCTTGTTCTGAGATATAACCACTTTATACATCGAGGAGGGAAAGACCTCACTGAGGGTGAGAGCAGACAACGTAGTGAGGAATTAGCAACGTGGATTCTACATTCAAGCAGCCCAAATCTGTCTCCACTACTCAGTATGGGAGTCTGAGTATTGGCTATAACATTGGCATTATAATAACTCTGTGATGATGAAATATATAAAGCAAATAACACCGTGCCTGGCAAATTTAGAAGGTGCACAACTAATACCAAATTTTATATACTTTTAATCTTAGGATTTAAAATTGTCCAGGAGTTGCTGGAGGTTGAGGAGATGGTGGTTGAGATAGAGTTAGATAGCATGAATAATAATAATTCCAGTTGTACTGACATGAATTCTATATATTTTTCTCTTTTCTTAGGCTGATTCACTTTTTCAGTAATATTTTATTATTTTTAGCAAGACCAGGTTAGGTATGGTGATGCAGTGAAAGAGCCCTGGACTCTAGAATCAGGGGAGTTTGTTTCTAGATGTGGCTTTGACACTTCTTTGCTGGGAATGAGGGTGGTTTGCTGTGGCTACACCAGGTGTGGGTTTGGGGCAGCTGACCTAGTAGTTAGATCATCTGTGTTGCCTCCCTTTCTCTTGAAAGAGTCAGGGAAGATAGTGGTACAACTCTGCAACTAAGGACATTTGCTCAGCAAGGCTCTTCTGTTGGAAATTCCCTAAATTGATTTAGGATAGAATCTTTCCTGTTGCCATCTCCACAACAGTTGTAACAAAGTTGTGGTTAGCTGCCTGTTAGGTACTGCAGCAGTGCCTTCCAGCCCCTTAAACCTAATAAATGTCACACACTTTCCACTCTTTGAAAGTAGGTTCTATTTTAACTCAGATACCATTCTGAGTCATAGTCTCATGGATGATGCTGAAATCATATGGTTCTCAAAACGAAACATAGTTAAAAAATAAACAAATTACCTTCCTCCACCAAACAATTCTGAAACCCATGTTTAAATATACTCTTTGAATATTCCTATAAGCTTAAGTCCCTCAGTAGTTCCCTCCCTCCTAGACGGGGAAGTCGATCAGGGAGTCTGGACTCAGCACCAAAAGATTGTCATGTATGCAGGCAAATCTTGTTTTATTGCACCTAGCTTTATTTCACTTTGCAGATACTGCATTTTTTTTTTTTTATTTTACAAATTGAAGGTAGGACCCTCCACTAGCAAAACGATGATGACTCACTGAAGATTCAGATGATGGTTAGCATTTTTTAGCAATAGGGTATTTTTAATTAAGGTGTGTACTTTGTTTTTTAAGACACAATGCTATTGCACACTTAATAGACTACAGTATAGTGCAAACAACTATTATATGCACTGGGAAACTATAAAATGAATGATTCGCTTTTCTGCGATATTCACTTTAATGAACTGAACCTGCAATATGTCCAAGGTGTGCCTGTACATTATTTGATGGTCTCTTCTTCAAGGAGTGGGAGTTCAGAGTTGATCTCAGGGTGCCTGCATCCAAGAAACCCACTTCCCTTAGATATCCCTGAGGCGCAGAGCATGCTAGCCTACCAGGGCTTTCTCAGCGTTCCAGGTTGATCTTTGGTTGTTTTTGACATTTCTCTGGGAATTTCATCTTCCCCTCCAATTCTTCCTTTCTATGCACACTTTCTAAAGTGTTAAACCACGAATATTGTATGATTCATGCTAATATTCTAATGAGACTGATGATATTCACCCACTTTTGGGAACTATGGCATTTTTTTCAGTGACCTTTTTAGGACATGCAATGCGTTACCTTTGCTTTCTAAATGCAGAGACTGTCCACTATTTATTTATTTTTTTCAATTGAGGAAGGGGAGACACAGCAATTAAGAGATGGCATTACTCCTAATAACATTTTAGAGATAGTCCGTGACTTGCCTATTAAAACTTGCTCTGCCCCCCCCATGTCTTTTATTCTTTTGTATGATCATGAGACTTTTTGTGAGGCTAGGTTAATTTATAGTAATGTCCTCTGGGGCCACAATATGGATTTTCATTCTAAAAGAAAATAAATGAAACTAGGGCTTGGGAGAGCATTACATTGTTTCCTAATTTGAGAACATTCTCAGAGGCAATTCTGTTTACTAATACCTGGACTCCCCAGTTGTGGTAAATTTAACATCCTTCTGGCCCAGCTTGTCCTTGTTCCTTGCTTCTAAAGTCTGTTCGCAAGCAGATGACACTCCCAAACAGATGTTCTGGCTCTGTGCTCTGATTCCCACCTAGCAGCTTTTGGCTGAGGCATCCCTTACTGGTTTCTCAACACGTTTCTCCTGGGGTGGAGGAAGGCCAGATGCCAACACCTGGGATGGTCCTTTGCTCTTGTGATTTTCTGCTCAATCACCGTATGATTTCCTTCTTCCTATTGCTGCCACCCTCTCCCCACCTCCCGTTCCAGTGACAACGACCCAACTCTTCTAGAAGACATAAGGTTTTCTTTCTGCTGCTGCTCAGAATCAGAGAGCATATTTGATTATTTTTTAATCCTCAGTATACAACAGTATCTAATACATCGTGGGTTAAATAAGTTAATAGAATTCCCAAAGTTGATGAATGTACATTTCAGAAATACCCAATTCTCTAAGAAAAAACCCCCCAAATAATAGTACTTTTATTAAGTTTATTCATTTCCTTACTTACCATGTTCATTTTATACAGTTTACTTTTAGTCATTTTCACTAATGGATGAGAACAGAACCCATAAATTCATTCATCTCTAATGGAACCCCAAACCCCCTTGCTGTTGGGATGCATGCTGTGTTTATAGGCAGATTCATATGTCGAAAGCTGGGAGAGACACTGCCAATAAATCAAGCTGTCTGGACCTCTCCCAGCTTATGAGCAACTAGGAATATCTCCAATTCTCTCTTCTATTTCCCCCTCCCTCCCCTTCCCCATGCTATATACGAGCATCTTGATCTTGTTCTGAAGGAAAGAATGAGCAGACCTGCCCTCAGACATTTACTAGAAAAGAGAGGCCTTTAAATGTCTGGAGTTAAAGGACTTCTTTGCATGGTACATTCAAAATAATTAGACTCAAAACACCTTAGGCAGTCAACGCTTGTACTGAGCATGCTCCATGCCCAGGATATTAGGGAGATAAAGACAGAGCCCAATCTTAAGACTGTGGAGGCAAACCCTCACCCTCAGAAACAATTACATGCAAGTCAGTAACAATAGTCATCTGTATGACACAGGTAACGAAAGCTATGGGCCTCCAGAGGAAGGAGAAATCATTTCACCTGGGGAAAAGAGGAGTGACTAATAGATGGGACGGTTTTTACCTAGGCCTGGAATTATGAAATGATTTGTACTGGTCGAGAGAGCTAAAGGCATTCCAGATTGAGGGAATGGCTTGGACCAAGGTGTAGAGGCAAAACAGCCACTTGGGTCAGGAGAACAGGACACCTGTATGAAAGTAGTGACATATAAGAGAGGAGCACAGCATGGTGACTTTACAATATGTTTGTCACTGTTGAATGCACAAGAACATGAAAGATAGAATCACTAAAATGGAAAGAACTTATCGGACAATTAGACAGCTGGTGTCAGAAAAGCCAAGTAGGTAGTACTTTTAGTAAGAGAAAAATACGTGGTAAAAAGTCCTCGAATAGGGTGACACCAGGACCAGCTTCACGGGTGTGGGATCTGTGGAGTCCCACATAGGGTCTCAGTCTACAGGGGCTGTGTGCTTGGTGTAGTGTTCTGTTCTTGCTGTCTTGAAATTCTTAATTTTTGAATAAGAGACTCCACATTTTCATTTTGCAGTGGGCCCCGTAGGTGATGTAGCTGATCTTGCTGTTCAACAATGGAAATTAGTGATGGAAACATGAAGAGACATGAATAGTGACAGAATATAAGAATCTACAGAGTGATAAATCGGAAGTCTCACAGCACCATCAATGCAAGAAGAGTAGGAGCAGGCCTAGGGGATTGCTGTGAGCAGGTGGTGTGTTTGGAATCCTTGTATTTAAGTACTGAAGGCCTGAGTTCTGGTAATAGAGCCAGATGTGCAGGAAAAAATGGTGAAGAAAGTGGCAAGTTAGAAGCTGGGTAGAAAGTGAAGGAAGGCACACATTCTAGATATCAGGACAGTAACCCGAGGAGCTCAAACCCAAGCAACAGCAAGGCGATCTGTTGGCGGAGAAGAAAGGAGTGGACTTGAGAGACCCCAGTGATGGTGGCTACATAGGGTGAGGCCTCCTGTGAAGGCAGGGAGAAGCGCCTCTCCTGCAAGAAGACATCCTCAGGTTAGTTCTGGACGGAGAGGCTGGTCCAACCCCAGAACCTGTGGGTCTTTGACATGGAATGGAGGAGCTACTTCTCTTTCTAGTGCTGTGCTTCTCAAAAGGAATGAAAGGTTCTCTGGTTCTTAAAGCCACAGGAAAAATTGTGCACATTCCTGAAATGTTCATTTTATGTGTAGATATAGGGAAAATTTTGCATGAAGACAAACACTGCTAAATTATGAAGTTGGAAGAAACATGCACGTGGATATTTAATACAAACCTTAAAACTTCAAAGACATTTCTGCTCTCAGCCACTTGTTTGCACCCATCTCTCCAGCTTACCAGGTACACATTCAGAGATTGCGTGTCATAGCTCTCTGCAAGTGGCTGGGAACTTGAGAATCACCTGGGGAGTTTTTAAAAATTCTCTACTCCTGGAGATTCTGAATAGAATTTGTATTTTTAAAAAATACACGACTGCTATAGGCCTTCTTTTCTCTCTCTCTCTCTTTTCTTCTCCTCTTTCTTCTTTCTTTCCTTGCCTCTTTCCTTCCCTCTCATTCTAGTTCTTGCTGCCTTCCTCTTTCCTTCCCACCCTTCCTCCCTTCCCTCCCTTTCTCCTCTTTGTTCCCATTCCTTCCTCTTATATGAGGGAATCTAGCTGTGTTTTGGAACAATCCCAAATAATATCTACTAAAGAAGGGCCTTCAAGCTGAAGAGGAGTAAACTATCGCTTTTAAATTAGGCATAAATCATTGAAAATATGCCATTATTTCTGTTTATTATTGTTTTGGTTATTCAAAACTGTAATAAAATATTATTTAAAACATTGTAACCAAGTCTATAATGCTATAGGCTATTAAAAGAAGAGTCATATGTCTCCTCAAGCCAGCTCATCTAAAAGGGAGTAGAGTTGTATGGATGGTAATTAGAGCAGTCTCCAAGGGAACCTCTAGAGTGTCTAGTCTACAGAGGCCAGCTGCTTTCTCCACTGAATTGCCTCCTCCCACAGCAGACTTTGAAGAGTTTAAGAGCATTCCATCTTATTTAATAAACCAGTAGGTTTCCTTTTTTTTTACCCCCTAAGATGCAAAGAGTTATTGTGAAACAGAGCCTAAGAGAAGGTTGTAAGTGCTAGAGGAGAAGCAGCAATTTATTTCAGAGGCTTACCATGGCTAACTAGAGATGTGGTAAAAGAGATAACAGTGACTAAGGAGGGTGTAATGTCAAGCTTAGATGACTGTGTTTATTGTGGTTCACACAGAAACGGGTAAGGAAATTTACCTTTTGTCTTTTCTTTTGTGGAAAGACAGTGGACACTTTTTAGTTGGAGTGATGGTGGGGATCAAGGGGAACTATGTTGGATGTAACTGACATGGGAACCTGGAGCTGCCAGAGGAGAGCTCTGGGACAGAGACAGGTTTAATAACGGGATCTAAGATGTACTGGGGCTTACCTTGTGCTATTTTAGCATTTTACATGTTTTTTCTTTTTGTTTTTTTATTGTGGTTGAAAAAAAAAAATCACTGATATATAATGGTCTTCTTAGAGGGAAAGCTAGTATCTTATAAAGGAGAAAGACCTCTGAAAGCTAGACTCTCAAGAAATCTTGTTACTATATTTTGGTTCTCTATTCAAAGCACTTCATTCATTCAAAACGTATTTACTTACAAAAGATATACTTGTTCTTTAATGTATTTATTTTAGCCATTATTTTTTTGGGGTGTGATAATTGAGATATCAACATAATCAAGAGGAACAAGATATAGTAAGTTGTCATTTTACACTTTAGAAGCAAATAAAAAAGACAAACTCCATTTGTACATTTGCTTCCAGGTTTCAGAAACTCAAGCTACCTTAAGTTAGTTAAAGTATATTGAGATTTAGAAGATAGTTTTCATTTGTGGCCAATCAAAATTTTTGAACCTCTTTTCTCCATATTGTTTGTTAATTTATGAGTCTCAACTTCTCAAGAAAATTAGAAACCTCGGTCTCTTTTATAGCTAGGAGTGGCCCTGTGTTCCCCGGGGAGTCCCTGGGAAAAGCTCCCTTTCTCAAGTAAAATCTCAGAGAGAAGGGTTTTGCACTTTTCCCCATGCCCGTTCTTCTTCCTCCTACCTGAACTTCAGATATATCACTTTGCAGAGTATCGCTAAACCTAAGAGGTGCAGCAGCATCTCTTATCATTGTGTCAAGTGCTCTAATCTAAGACCCCCGAAGCAGGGAAGCTGAGGGGAACCTGGATCCTTCCCATCATCCTTGCTTCAGCCCTGGACTTCTTTTAATCTGAGAAAGAACCCCTCCCTTGTCCCACACCCCCCGTCCCCCCACCAAACTGAAGGCACTATTGATTGAATCTTCTGTTCTTGATAGCTCACTGGGTAGTTTCTGGCTAATGGGTGGTGTGTCTCAGAGAAACTTTGGGCAGTAATATGGTTCTCAAGGACAACCAGAATACAAGTGAATTCAGGATTCTCTCCATTTCTACTTTTCTTTCCACTTGGGCTTCATTCTTTACTTGCAGCAGAGTAGCTTTTGTGGTGAAAAGCCTGGTGACTTCTGGCTCCCAGCTTTAAATCTTATAGCTCCCGTCCGCAGGTCCTTAGATCCTGAAGAATGGTTTCCTTGTCTTGGCTTAGGTGAGATTCCATTTCTGTATCAATACATTTTAACCAGAGGATTGAAATCTTTTAAGAACTTAACAGTTTCCAGAAAAACCAGATAAGTAGAAATAGTGCTGGGGAAGTTCCCAGAAGGTATTGGAACTGGGGGCAACCTGGGAACGTAAAGCAATAGCTCTTCATTATAGTCTGCATTAGTAACAGGAGCAAATTACATTGTATATCTAATTGCCCATATTTTATGCTGTTAAGGGAAAGAGTAGACGTCTCATCCCTTTTTTAGTTTTAAAATTTTTGTGGCTTATTTTTAGTCCCCATGCTTAATAAGGTTGATCTAAATAGAAGATATCAGTTTTCCATGACATGATCAATTTTGGTAATTTCAGAAAGCAGAAAATACTGGAATCATTTCAATCCAAGTGGTTCTGAATAGAGCAGTTCAATTTGTATGTTAACAAATTCTCTACTGCTTCCCATAAGGATCTGTAATAAGCCTCACCAGCATTTGAAAATACATCACCTCTTTTGTAACTGGTAACAGAAGCTTCTATCTTTCCATATCCCTTCAGTGATCTCACTGTTTACTGTTCAAGCTGCATAGTGGCAGCTGTTTATTTGCTTGTGTATACAATGGTTCATTGGAATGTTCTCTTCAAATTGGAATTATTTGTGTTTCAAAAATTGTATTCACTCACAGTCTATGTAAAACTCTGCATAGTTGTGTATTTTCCCCCCTGTGGATACTGTATAAAAAATATTTAAAATAAGAAGAAAGATGTTTCTCTTCCTTACATATGTTTGTCACATTATCACTCTAACTCTATTGATGTTAGTTAAATAGTATTGTTTCCTAGCAATAATAATCTTTGCTGTGTGACACATTATTAATGGAATCCAGCCTGTGGCAGACTAAAGGGCCACATCAATGTATAGTCCCCACCCCCAGGCTCTTCTTACAGTGTGACATGCCACTCTCCATCCTAAATTGGGAGCGATGGTCCCTCTCTTTAAATTTGGATGGACTTTTGTGTATACAATGGCTGGATCAATAGAAAGTGTCAGAAATGATGCTGTGTGACTTCTGAGACTAGATTATAAAATGTTATATGGCTTCTTCCTTGCTCTCTCTCTCAGGATGTTTGCCTTTGAGACCTAGTTACCATATTGTAAGGAAGTCCTGGCAACGTGTAGCTATTCTAGGCTATAGCTGCAGCTAAATGCTCAGCTTACATCCAAGTCAACTCTCAGATATGTGAGTAAATGGATCTTCATATGATTTCAGACCCCAACCTTTAAGTCCTCTACTTGAGGCCCTTGGTTATGTTATGCCATTAAGTTTGGAGGTAATATTTTTACACAATCATAGAACTGGGATGGGATCCATTCTGTTTCTGAAGATATGTAAGGGTAAAAGCATCAAAAATAGATTATGTCTATTTTAAATAATGTTATACCACATATAACATAAGAAGCCTTTATTTAGATCACTACTAGCTCTTCCAAGGGGGATGTTTAGATATAGCACCCATTTTAGAATAGCATCTGCTTACTAATTATAAAAATTATCTCAGGACGATCATTTTCCATTGATTTGGAATGTTAGAGCTCAAATACTTTAAAAAAAAATAGGAGAAAGAGACACGAAGGAGATATTCCTGTGAAGAAATACAGGAATGGGCTACTGATGGAGCAGGGTAATATTCATCTCTAAAATTGTTTGAATGTGACCACAGATTTATCTAGTCTAGTTTTACCTGGAGAGCACACATATAGATTGGAACAGTTTGGGGGGTCTTTTACTACTTTGTTTTCATGGCTTTTTAAAGTACTAAATAGACCCATTACTTATGAAAAGAAAATAAATCATTAAAGACAAAATGGCTAAATATAAATTTTGACAACTGCTCATGAAAAGGGAGTTAAATTCTTGCACCTAGAGATTTAATATCCTACAATATAAAACAGAGCCATGCAATATGGCTTTTATAGACTGGACTGCCCCGTATTTCCTAATTGTTTGAAAGAGTTATTTAGATTGCTAACTTAAGATTTTTAAAAATGCATAAATATTTACATTTTATTTGTAATGCATTAACACATCTCCTTATCTGACTCTCGCTCTCCTACCTCCTCCCTCTTCTCCCTAATAAGGACACTTGTGATTACATTGGACCTTTCTGGATAATTGGGCAATACTAAGTGTTAGTGATTTTATCAAGAAAGAAGAACAGCTAGACAAATTGATGTAGCTCCTTTGGAAATCAGTTTGTAATACCTTATAAATTTGAAAATGTGCATATCCTGTGATGCAGCAATTCCATTTCTAGAGTATCTTTCCTAAAGATGCTATTGTCTGTTTGTGTCAGGAGTCACATATGAGACCTTCAGATTAGCGTTGCTCGTAAGAGTGAAAACCAGTAACAATCCAATGTCCATCAATAGAAGAGTGAAAAACAATTTGTATAGTCATACAGTAGACTGGTGTGCAACAGTGAAAAATGAATTAACTATAACTACACACATTAGTATATATGAATCTTAAAATCATACAATGCTAAGCAAAACATAAAATGTGTCAGATGAATATACATGAAAAACTCCATTTACATAAATGATAAAAATGGGCAAAACAAAACCATAGCAAAGCATGTCTATATCTATGTGTAATAAAAAAAGTTTTTAAAGCAAAGATCAAAATTTGGAATAGTAGTTACTTATGCTGAAGAGAGAGGAATCCTATCACATTAGGGATAGGAGACTTCAAATCTATACTGGTGATATTCTATTTTTAAAGCATATGGTAGAGGTACATGGATGCTTATTTTTTCCAATGTTGTTTAAAATGAGTATGTGTTGTATATATGCACATACATTATACATTTTACAATAAAAAGGTATATTTTTAAAAAATAGAACACTGGAAAAATGCTTTATAAACCCAGGTTCAAGTCTCAGCTACATACCTAACAGGCTGTTTGCTTGGGCGCATGTTTGAGACTGTTTTCCTCATCTATAAAGATAGGATATAAAATAGACAATTTTGAAGGAGTCCGCTAACTCAAGTCTTTTTAACTTGACTGTGATGATTTTGAAAGGCAGAAGACTATGATTACTCTTGGGAAAGATACACTATATTCTGATTATCATGGATGCATTTAATGATTTTTAACCCTTCCAAGTAGTTCATCACATTTAAACTTGTCTCATGTACTCATATCTTACCCAATATTTTCATATTGGGCTATAAATCATCATATTGACTTTCTATATTTTTTTATCCTGAAACATAAAGCTCTTTTTAATTAAAGTATTGTTGACATACAATTTTATATTGGTTCCAGGTGTACAACATAGTGATTTGACATTTATATACCTCATGAAATGATCACCACGAGAAGTCTAGTAACCATCTGTCACCATACAAAGTTACTGCGATGTTGACTGTATTCTCTATGCTGTACATTACATCCCCGTGACTTATTTGTTATAACTATAAGTTTGTACCTCTTAATTTCCTTCAGCATTATTCTCATCTCCTCAGTGCCTAACCCTCTGGCAACTATCAATTTGTTCTCTGTATCTATGAGTATGTTTTGTTTGTTCATTTGTTTAGTTTTTTAGATTATACAGACAAGTGAAATGATACAGTATTTGTCTCTCTCACTTTATTTACTTAGCATAATATTCTCTAGTTCCATCTATGTTGTTGCAAATGGCAAGATTTTATTCTTTTTTATGGTTGAGTAATATTCCATTGCATGTATATGCCACATCTTCTTTGTCCATTCAATTGTTGATGGACACCTAGGTTGCTTCCATATCAAGGCTATTGTAAATAATGCTGCAATGAACATAAGGGTGCACATATCTTTTCAAATTAATTTTTTGCTTTCTTTAGATAAATACCCAGAACTGTAAATACTGAATTGTATGGTAATTCTATTTTTAATTTCTTGAGGAACCTCCATACTGGTTTCCATAGTGGCTGCACCAGTCTACATTCCCACCAACGATGCACAAGGTTTCCCTTTTCTTCACATCCTCGTCAACACGTGTTATTTCTTATCTTTTTGATGATAGCCATTCTGACCGGTGTGAGGTGAGGTATCATTGTGGTTTTTACCGGCATTTCCCTGATAATTAGTGAAGTTGAGCATCTTTTCTTGTATCTATTTGCCATCTGTATGTCTTCTTTGGAGAAATATCTATTCAGGTATTTTGCCCATTTTTGAGTTGGATTATTATTACTGTTATTATTATTATTATTTTTGATGTTGAGTTGTATACATTCTTTATATTTTTAAAAATATTAATCCCTTATCAGACACATCATTTGCAAATATCTTCCCCCATTCACTAGGTTGCCTTTTTGGTTTGTTGATGGTTTCTTTATCTGTGCAAAAACTTTTTAGTTTGGTGTAGTCCCATTTGTTTATTTTTTTACTTTGCTGCCCTTGACCAAAGGGAGACCTCCAAAAATATATTTCTAAGACTGATGTCAAAGACTTTGTGGCCTATCTTTTTTTCTAAGAGTTTTACGGTTTCAGGTCTTACATTTAAATCTTCAATCCTTTTTGAGTTTATTATTGTATATGGTGTAGGAAAGTGGTCCAGTTTTATGTTTTTGCAGTAGCGGTCCAGTTTTTCCAACACCATTTATTGAAGACTTTTTCCTATTGTATAGTTTTGCCTCCTTTCTTGTAAATTTAATTGATTTCATAAGCATGAGTTTATTCCTGGGCTCTCTATTCTTTTCCATATATCTGTGTGTGTTTTTGTGCCAGTAATCAAAACCATACTGTTTTGATTACTATAGTTTTGTAGTATTTGAAATCAGGGAGAGTGAGGTCTCCAACTTCAATTTCATTTACTTCTGCTCTGGTCTTTACTATTTCCTTCCTTCTACTAACTTTGGGCTTTGTTCTTTTTCTAGTTCCTTTAGATATAAGTTTAGATTATTTGAGATGTTTCTTATTTTTTGAGGTAGGCCTGTATTGCTATAAACTTCCCCTTTAGAAAGGCTTTGGTTATAACATCCCATAGATTTTGTAATGTTTCCATTTTCATTTGTCTCAAGGTATTTTTTATTTCCTCTGATTTCTTCAGTGACACATTGATTGTTAAGTAGCATATTGTTCAGCCTCCATGTGTTTTTTCCAGTTTCGTCTTATAATTGATTTCTAGTTTCTTACTATTGTGGTTGTAAAAGATGCTTGATATGATTTCAGTCTTCTTAAATTTACTAAGACTTACTTTGTGGCCTAACGTGTGATGCATCCTGGAGAATGTTCATGTGCACTTGAAAAGAATGTGTATTCTGTTTTGGGTGGAATGTTCTGTATATATCTATTAAGTCTAATATGTCACTTAAGGCCAATGTTTCCTAGTTGGTTTTGTCTGGATGATCTATCCATTGATGTAAGTGGGTTATTTAAATTCCCTACTGTTATTGTATTATTGTCATTTATGTCTGTTAATATTTGCTATATGTATTTAGGTGCTCCTATGTGGGTGGATAGATGTTTACAAGTGTTATAGTCTCTTCTTGAATTGATCCCCTTATCATTATGTCATACCCTTGTCTCTTGTTACATTCATTGTTTTAAAGCTTATTATGAAAAGAAGCTATCTCAGCTTTCTTTTCATTTCCATTTGCATGGAATATCTTTTGCCATCCCTTCATTTTCAGTCTGCATGTCTTTAGATCTGAAGTGAGTCTCTTGTAGGTAGCATATGTGTGGTTCTTGTTACTTTATTATTGTTTTATTTATTTTAAAAATTTTTTATTAGTTTCAGGTATACAAAACAATGTAATAGTTAGACATTTACACCCCTTACAAAGTGATCACCCCCTCCCCAATCTACTACCACTCTGACATCGTATGTAGCTGTTATAATACCATTGACTATATTCCCTATGCTGTACTATACATCCTGTGTGTGTGTGTGTGTGTGTGTGTGTGTGTGTGTGTGTGTATATATATATATATGTATATATATAATTATAGTTGACATTCAATATTATTCTACTTCGTTTCAGGTGTATAGTGCAGTGGTCAGGCATCTACACAGTCTATGTGATCCCCCTGATAAGTACAGTGTCCATCTGGCACCCTACATAATCTTTACAACATTATTGATTACATTCTCCATGCTATATTTCATAGCCCCATGACTATATTGTGACTACTAATTTGTACTTTCTAATACTTCACCTTCTCCCGCATCCCCACCCCTCTCCCATCTAGCAACCATCAGTTTTTTCTTTATATCTCTGAGTCTATTTCTGTTTTTTAGATTCCACATATAAGTGAGATCACATGGTATTTGTCTTTCTCAGTCTGACTTATTTCACTTAGCATAATAGTCTCTAGGTCAATCCATGTTATTGCATGGTAAGATGTCATTCTTTTTTTATGGCTGAATAATACCCCATTGTATAAATGTATCACAGTTTCTTTATCCAGTCATCAATTGACGAACATTTTGAATGTTTCCATATCTTAGCTATTGTGAATAACGCTGCAATAAACATAGGGATGCATATATTTTTTCAAGTTAGTGGTTTGGATTTCTCTGGATAAATACCCAGGAGTGGAATTGCTGGGTGATAAGTTAGTTCTATTTTTAATTTTTTGAGGAACCTCCATACTGTTTTCCACAGTGGCTGTACCAATTTGCAAACCCACCTATAGTGTACCAGGGTTCCCTTTTCTCCACATTCTCACCAATGCTTGTTGTTCGTTGATTTATTGATGATAGCCATTCTGACAGAAGTGAGGTGGTATCTCATTGAGATTTTCATTTGTATTTCTCTAATGATTAGTGATGTTGAGCACATTTTCATATATCTGTTGGCCATTTGTATGTCCTTTTTAGAGAAATGTCTCTTCGTGTCCCCTGCCCGTTTTGTATTGGGTTGTTTGTTTTCATGGTGTTGAGTTGTATGAGTTTTTAAATAAATTTTAAATATTAATCCCTTAGCAGATGTATCATTGGAAAACATCTTCTCTCATTCAGTAGGGTGTCTTTTTGTTTTGTTGATGGTTTTCTTTGCTGTGCAAAAACTTTTTAGTTTGATATAGTTCCATTTTATTATTTTTTCTTTTGTTTCTCTTGTCCGAGGAAACATATCAGTAAAATTATTACTAAGGGTCATGTCTGAGAGATTACTGCTTATGTTTTCTTCTAGGAGTTTTATGGTTTCAGGTCTCAAGTCTTTAATCCATCATTCTTGTTTATGGAGTTTCAAGAAGGTCATCCAGTTTTCATTTTTTTGCATGTATCTGTCCAGCCTTCCCATACCATTTATTGAATAGACTGTCTTTACCCCACTGTAAATTCTTGCTTCCTTTGTTACAGAATAAATGTCATATAGGCATGCATTTATTTCTGGGCCCTCTATGTGTTGGGTTTTATGCCAATACCATGCTATTTTGATTACTATGGCCTTGTAAGTATAGTTTGATATCAGGTAGCATGATACCTCCAACTTTGTTCTTCTTTCTCAAGATTGCCATGGCTATTCAGGGTCTTTTATGTTTCCATATAATATTAGGATTATTTGTTCTGTTTCTGTGAAAAATGCCATTGGTATTTTGGTAGAAATTGGATTGAATCTATAGATTGCTTTGGCTAGTATGGGTATTTTGACTATATCAATTCTATCTATGAGCATGGTATATGCTTTCATTTATTTGTATCTTCCTCAATTTCTGTTCAATGTCTTATAATTTTCTGAATACAGGTCTTTTATTTCCTTAGTTAAATTTGTTCCTAGGTATTTTATTATTATTATTTGGATGCAATTGTAAATGGGATATTTTAAAATTTCTTTTTCTGATAATTTGTTATCATTATATAAAAATGCAACTGATTTTCGAATATTAATTTTGTATCTTACTAATTTACTAAATTCATTTATCAGTTTGAATAGTATTTCGGTGAAATCTTTGGGGTTCGCTTTATAGAGTATCATGTCATCTGCAAATATCGACAGTTTTACTTCTTCCTTTCCAATTAGGATACCTTTTATTTCTTTTCCTTGTTTGAATGCTGTGGCTAGGACTTCCAGTACTATGTTGAATAAAAGGTTAAAGTGACATTCTTGTCTTATTCCAATCTTAAGGTGAATGCTTGTGGTCTTTCCTGTTGAGTCTGATGTTAGCTGTGGCTTTGTCATATATGGCTGTTATTACTTTGAGATATGTTCCCTCTATTCCCACTTTGCTGGGAGTTTTTATCATAAATGGATGCTAGATTTTGTCAAACACTTTTTCTGCAGTTATTGATATGATCATATGGTTTTTATTTTTCATTTTGTTTATGTGGTGTATCATGTTAATTGATATGCAGATATTGAACCAACCTTGAATACCAGTAATGAATCCCACTTGAAGATGGTGTATGATATTTTTAATGTATTGCTGAATTGAGTTTGCTAATATTTTATTGAGCATTTTTGCATCTATGTCCATCAGGAATATCTACTTATAACTTTTTTTTTTGTAATGTCTTTTTCTGGTTTTGGAGTCAGGGTAATGGTGGCCTCATAGAATGAGCTTGGGAGCCTCCCCTTCTCTTGAATTTTTTGGAACATTTTGAAAAGAATAGGTGTTAATTCTTTTTTGAATGTTTGATAAATTTCACATGTGAAGCCATCTGGTCCAAGATTTTGGTTTGTTTGGAGTTTGTTGATTACTTGTTTAATTTCCTTAGTAGTAATCGGTTGGTTCAGATTTTCTGTTTCTTCTTGATTTGGCTTTGAGAGATTGTATGCTTCTAGTAATTTATCCATTTTTTCTAGTTTGTTCAATTTGTTGGTGTATATTTGCTCATAGCATTTTCTTAAATTTTCTTTGTATTTCTCTGGTGTCCATTGTCACTTCTCCTTTTTCATTTCTGATTTTATTTGGCTCCTCTCTCTGTTTTTCTTGATGAGTCTGGTTAAAGGTTTATCAATTTTGTTTATCTTTTCAAAGAACCAGCTCTTGTTTTCATTGATCTTTTGTATTGTTCTTTTAGCCTCTATTTCATTTATTTTTGCTCTGATCTTTATTATTTCCCTATTTCTATTCATCTGGGATGTTTGTTGTTCTTTTTCCAATTCCCTTATGTGTAAAGTTAGATTATTTATTTGAGATTTTTCTTGTTTCTTCACATAGGCCTGCATTGCTATGAATTTCCCTCTTAGGATTGCTTTTGTTGTTTCCCATAGATTTTGGGTCATTGTGTTTTCAGTTTTGTTTGTCTCAAGCTATCTTTGATTTCTTCTTTGAATTCAATGTTAACCCACTCATTGTTCAGTAGCATGTTATTTAGCCTCCGTGTGTTTGTATGTTTTCGAGTTTTTATCTTGCAATTGATTTCTAGTTTCATATCATTGTCATCAGTGAAGACACTTGATAGGATTTCAATCTTTGTAAATTCATTGAGACTTGTACTGTGGCCTGACACGTGTCTATCTTGAAAAATTTTCCATGTTCACTTGAAAAGAATGTATATTCTGCTGCTTTGTGGTGAAATGCTCTAAAAATATCAATTAAATCATCTAATGTGTCATTTAAGACCACTGTTTCCTTATGGATTTTTTTTTGTCTGGAAAAATCTGTTTGTTGGTATCAGTGTGGTTTTAAAGTCCCCTACTATGATTGCATTACTGTCGATCTCTCCTTTTATGTCAGTCAATACTTGTTTTATGTATTTAGGTGCTCTGATGTTGGGTACATATTTAAAACTAGGGTTATGTCCTCTTGTTGGATTGATCCCTTTATCATTATGTAATGTCATTCTTTGTCTTTTATTATAGTTTTCATTTTAATGTTTGTTTTGTCTGATATAAATATTGGTACCCCAGCTTTTGTTTGTTTATTTCCATTGGCATAAAATATCTTTTTCCATCCCTTTACTTTCAGTCTATGTGTGTCTTTCCATCTGAGGTGGGTCTCTTGTAGACAGAATATGTATTGGTCTTGTTTTCTTATCCATTTAGCTGCTCTATGTCTTTTGATTGGAGCATTTAATCTATTTACATTTAAAGTGATTATTGGTACGTACATGGTTATTACCATTTTATTATTCATATTTTTGATCTTTGTGTGTTTGTGTTTCCCCTTCTTCTTCTTCAAGAAATCCCTTTAACATTTTTTGTAAATTGGTCGTAATTAATTCCTTTAGCTTTTTCTTGTCTGGGATGGTCTTTATCTCTCCTTCAATTCTCAATGATAGCCTTGCTGGGTGGAGTAATCTTGGTTGTAAGCCCTTGCTTTTCATCACTTTGAGTATTTCTTGACACTCCCTTCTGGCCTGCAAAGTTTCTGTTGAGAAATCAGCCGACTGTCAGATGGGAGCTCCCTTATAAGTAACTAGTTCTCTTTCTCTTGCTTCTTTTAGGATTCTCTCTTTGTCTTTAACCTTTTAATTGTAATGTGTCTTAGTATGGATCTCTTTGGGTTCATCTTGTTTGGGACCCTCTGTGCTTCCTGGACATGGATGTCTGTTTCCTTGACCACATTAGGGAAGTTTTCAGCCATTATTTCTTCAAATCGGTTTTCTGTCCCTTTCTCTTCCTCTTCACTTTCCTGTGATGTGAATGTTAGTGCACTTCATGTTGCCCTGATACCATCCTCCTTCTTTTTCATTCTTTATTCAGTTTTCTCTTCCTATTGGGTGATTTCCACTGTCTTGTCTTCCTGATCATTGATTTATTCTTCTGCATTGTCTGATCTGATGTTGATTCCCTGTAGTGTATTTTTTTTAATTTAGTTGTTATATTTTTTCAGTTATGATTGGTTCATTCTTACATTATTTATGTCTTTGTTGAAGTTCACTGAGTTGATCCACTGTTTTGCAGAGTTTGATGAGTATCTTTATGACTATTACTTTGAATTCTTTATCTAGTACAGCTTAACTCCATTTTGCTTAGCTCTTTTTCTGGGTTGTTTTTTTTTTTGGAACATATTCTTTTGTTTCCTCATTTTGCCTGTTTGTTTCTATGTATTAGGTATATCAGCTATGTGTCCTGGTCTTGAAAAAGTGAACTTATGTATAATGTATCCTGTGGGGCCCAATGGTGCAATAGCCCCTGGCCACCATAACCAGGTGCTCCCGAGGTTGTTACCTGTGTGGACTAGTGTGGTCTTCTGTTGTGGTGTTGTGGGTGGGCTACAACTGCTACAGACACACTGGCAGGCAAGGCTGATCCCTGGCTCAGCGGGCTGTGAGGACTAGCCACAACTGTTATGAGTACACTGTTGTGCAGGGCAACCCCACCGCTGCAGCTGGCTGGTGGGTTTGACTGAAATTGCTGCTGGCATGCTTGTGTCCAGGGCAGGCCTTCCGTGTGGGTGGCTATGAGGCCCAGTCACAACAGTTGCAGACATACTGCTATGTGCTGGTGCTGACTGAGGCTGCCCACCAGGTTTGACAACGCAGGGGCTGCTTTGGGGGAGAGGCACCGGTGCTGGCTGAGGTGGGGCACCGGTGCCACCAGAGTGGCAGGGAAGTAGCTACTTTTGAGGGGGTGCCAGCCAGGGTGGGTCTTTATGGAAATACCATCAGGGGGTGAACAGTATTAGTAGGGTTAATGAAGAGTGTCAGAAATGGTGCATGCCAGTGTCAAACTAGATAGGTAGAAGGAGAGTAAAGAAAGGCAAAAGTAATGTCACCCACCAGCACTCTGTTTCTGGAGAAAGTTCCACCAGATTCCTGCTCCTCCAGCATACACCCTCACATTAGTCTATGTATCACCTTCACATGTAACCCAGGTGCTTTTCAAGTTGCTGCCTCTGTGCTGGGACTTAGAAAGAGCCCGGTCTTGGTTTTTTACAGCCCTTTTGTTCTCCCAGATGTAAGCCCCACTGGTTTTCAAAGCCAGATATTATGGGGCTCCTCTTTACAGTGCAGGTCTCCCAGGTTGGGGCTTGGACCCCCCCACTTGTTTGGTGGGGGACCTCCAAGATTTTGATATCCCTCCAGCTTGCGGGTCACACCTGGGGAGTGGGGGGTAAGGTGAGTCCTGACTAGATTGAGTCTCTGCTCCCCCATCCGTCTCAATATGGTTTTCTTTATGTCCTTAGTTGTAGAAAATCTATTCTGCTCGCCTTCAGGTCTTTCTCAGAGACAGCTATTCTACATGTAGTTGTGGTTTTGGTGTCACTGAGAGGAAGTGAGCTCAGGATCTTCCTACTCTGCCATCTTACCCGAAGCCAGGAGCCTTGTTCTTGAATGCCAATTTAGTTTGTCCGTGAAATGTTGTTTCTTGCAGTTGCTACACAGTCTCCACAACTGACTTGCTGCATTCTGATTGTGATCTTCCTGTGGTCTAAGAGGAATTTTAAATACATGTGCTCATTCTGACCATGGATTTATACTGGTGCCAAATAGAGGTGGTTTGAGAGTGACGGATTTATAAATATGTCTAAAGAGTGTATTGAACAGTTTACTTCTGACACTAGAGGTATTGTGGAAGGGGCTACCTATGATTACTAGAAGGAATTAAAAAATTACAAAGCCCAGAAGGAGAGTGTAGCTATCATAATGAAGGGTTTTTGCTTTATTGGCAAATTCCTGACACCGTCTACAAGTCACAAGGTTTTGTTTATGCATGATAGCTGAAAGCAAACTCTGTAGTATAAAGTGGTTTAACATGCTATTTGGTCTTTGTGAAGTCATATTGGAGTTTAGCTGCAAAATTATTTAAGGATGCTGTCATTTACAGTAAGTAAAATGTTTTATTCTGTGATTTCAAGAAACCAAGAAATTATCTTGCTTACCATCCTGCCACTCTAAATACAAAATTTAAAAAGTTAGCTGTATGTTTAGGAAATAAAACACACACAGCAAAACATGTGCTCCGTATATATCTCTAAATTCTTTTGGAAATATATGGAATATACATAGAAAAGCAATGGCAAGTTAGGAATATAATTTAGATTTCTAGGTAATAAATAAGTAATTTAATAATTAAAACAAACAAGCAAGCAAACAAACAAACAAACAGCCTGTATTTTATAGTTTGTCTGTCAAGCTACTAAGCCAGAATTTTTTTGTGGAATCCTTTCAATTATCAAAATCACATTTCAATTTTTTTAAAAAATTAAAATAAAATAATGTTGCAGGCAGGCTATATATCAGTTCAGTTGAGAGCATTCTGTTCTAATTTTCCCCATAAACGAGAAGTATTAAGTGTCATGCTAACATCTGTGGGCTGAACATAAAGTTGACAAAAGTCAACTTTAATGGCTTTTCCCACTGTAAAATAATGTCTAGTTTCAATCTGCCATTAAAAAAAATCTGGAGTGTCAAAGTAATATATGCCTCATGTTTTTCACCATTTTGTTTTTTTCCATTGAACATATTTTCACTAGAATCTAAGTTAGTTTTTTAAAATTTGGTTTATGATGAAGTTTTGTTCTCATGTGATTTTAAATGTTTTTTATGTCAAAGGTTCAGAGCCATGAGTGCTTTAGCATTCATCTAATATAACATTTTACTTTTATGTGTACAGAAAAAGAACTCTTTATTCCATAGGGTCTAACTCAGTGGAAAATGGAAAAACTGCTCCATAAGTGGGCTCAAAGGTGGTGGGGGCTTTTATATGTATATTCTGGACAGGTTGTTGAAAGGAGTAGGGTACAACCTGTATGGTTGATTATATAAGTTTATAATAAGATGCTTACTATATGTTTTGGTAAGATTTCTCTATATTTGAGGGAGATTGCTTCCACAAGCCCACAGTGCATTTCTGCTTACTGCTAAAGCTGTGCTCTGAGACATCTCTGGTTTCTGATCTACAGCATAGTCTGTTCTGTGCTTTTGCTTTTGATTCCAATAGGGAATGGCTGCCTTTTGATTCAGCTCATCACTGTGGCCCTGTTTCTTCTAATTGCCCTGTTTGTGGTCACATCCCTTTGGTTTTCTATCCCATACTGCTGCAGGGTTCAGCTATCATCTCTCAATCACATACATATGACACAGCTCAACTGAATGACTGCAAGCTTTGTTTCAGGACCAGCTACACTCCAGGAGTCTGATTTTATTACTTGGAATTTTTTTTTTTTTGTCTTGCTATTTGTTGTTGATGTGGTTTCTAGGTGACCCTAATGAAAATGTCTAGGAAGTTGTGAGTGATGTTGCTGACAGTTTCAAGTCTTACAGCTGCTTATTAGGGTAAATGTCTGGCTTTATCTGGTGCCTGATGATTTTGTTGTGGTTTAGTATTCCACTGAATGGACTGTGTTAGGTGCTATTCATAACAGATACACAATTTGGTCTCTGCCTTTTGGGAGCTAATGCCATCTAATTCACAGAGCTTGAAAGGGCACAGGACTGTCCTCAGAATGTCTGGAAAGCCAATGAAATTTTCCTTAGCATTCTCAGCTTTTGTATATATATATATTTTTTTCTCCTCGAGGACCCATACCTTAATCTCATTCCCTTCGTTCATAATAAAAAGAATAATGTACCCAAAACAACATAAAGAATTATTCCTAATGAAGTTATTTGAATTTTAACACTGAGCTAATCTCAAACAAGTAGGAATAAGTTGTAATATTTGAATTTCAAATATCAGTATCAGAGGAAATCTTTTATACAATGAGATCTTCTCTTCATTATCTGTTAGTGGCCCACGTGGCTATGGAGCTCCATAAGATTTTCCAATAGACAGATATACATTATGTTAATTTGTGTATGTCCTTCTACATAACTCCTGCTAGAACTATTCAGTCATCAAGAATAGGGGAGGTTATCAGCTGATCCATTTGTATATTAGTAATCATGCTCAAATGAATAATTAGATTAATATAAAAAGAGCTATCACAGCATCTGAAAGGTCAAGGTACTTTTTTCCCCAGCCTTATTAAGATATAATTGATATAACATTGTGTAAATTAAGGTATACAATGTGATGATTTCATACACATATACAGAGGGTGCCAAAAAAATGTATACACATTATAAGAAAGGAAAAAAACTGTATTAAAATTGTAATACTCAATATATCATGATAACAAAAGATGAATACAAGTCACGTTTGACTTCTGCAATTACAGGAGGTGTTCAAAGTGGTTACCATCAGTGTCCAGACGCCTCTGATTATGGAGAACTACTGCTTGAATAACCTTGACCAAAGTGTTAACATGTCTTAAAATTGTATACCTTTTTTTGGCATCCCCAGTATATTGCAAAATTATTAAGGTGTGCTTTTGATTACTGATATCTTTTGGGTATATGTATGACTTATATAACTCAAGAAAGAAGATGTGAGATTTTTAAATTTACCTGAATGCTTTTAGGTACCATATTGTAATAGTTATCTGTTGTTACATAACAAATTAGCCCAAAACAGTGAGTTTAAAACAACAAGCACTTTTTAAATCAGTTTCTGTAAGTCAGGGATTTGAGAGCAAGTTAGCTGAGGTTCTGGTGAAGTGTTTCTCATGAGTCTGCAGCCAAGTTGTCATCTGGGGCTGCGGTCATCTCAAGGTGTGACTTGAGCTGGAGGATCCACTTCTAAGACATCTCTCACATGGCTTTTTGTAGGAGGCTGCCATTCCTTGCTACATGGGCCTTTTTATAGGGATCCTTGAGTGTCCTTAAAACATGACAGCTGCCTTCCCTCAGAATGAGTGATCCAACAGAAAGAACAAGGAGAACCCTTAATGACTTTTATGACCTAGTCATATTCCATCAATTCTAGTACATTTTATTTCTTAGACACTAATCTCTAAGTTTAGCTCGTACTCCAAGAGAGGGGAATTAAGCTCCACCTCTTGAAAGGAGTATATAAAAGTGTATGGACATATTTTAAAACCACCACACAATTCAGAAGGATAGGAGTAAGATGCTGAGGAAATCATTCAACATAATTGAGCCACTAAAAATCCATTTTATTTTGAAAATTTTCTATTTCTCGTATTACCTGGGAAAATCTTCTCTTGAATTCTGGAGCTACTAATCTGTATTGGATTGCTATATGTATATTCTTAATAAAGCATAAACTAATTATTAGGTTAAGTGAACCTAGAGAAACTGTATGCTTATTCCTCTCTCATTCTAGAGCATCATATGTTAACAATGACCATCCTGTTGTCAGAGTTTTAGCAGGGGCTTCAAAGCTGGCAACAATGGATTTTAAGTGCTCTCTTGTTCTGAAGATCAATACTGACATTTCCGTCAGACTTGCTGAAAGGGAAATCAGAAATAATCTTATGACCATGTTACCCCATATTACATGAGATGATAGATTTGGAGTAAAGGGATTTGACGGAAGAGGAAATTGCTTTGAAAAGGATTGTTGGAGGAAGCTCCTTTCCTCTAAGTTTAGAAAAGAGGGGTAGGTGTTTTCTTCAAATGAATCACTTATGGTGAGAGGAAACTGACATCTTGCCCCTGCCAGTTGCTGGCTAACCTACAGAAATGAGTGGCTGCCAGAGTGGAGTGGATTAATAAGTTCGTAGGTAATGTTGATCTGTTCACCCTGATTTTAGTAGGCACTAGGCATATGTCTGATCTTTACCTTGAAAAGTCTAATATAGGAGAGGCTGCCTGGGGTAGCTGCTGATAATTAAGTGAGGACAGAAGACTGCAGTTGGGGCAACTAACTCCACTAATGGGAGAGCAGAGGTGTGTTTCCCTGAGCCAGCGGAGGCACTGTGGAAGGACACAAAAATGCAGCCGTTCACAGACAACATCTAGGACAAGGTGAACTGCAAGTGGAGGGTGTATGGGGTATCCTTAGGAACAGAGACTGAGGATAAGAACCGAGAGGCTCATGCAAAGTGGTACTGAAGGGCCAGCTGGCTATGAGCAAGAGGGAAGAAGACAAGCAAAATGTCGACCACTGGACCATGAGAGGTGGCATGCACACTGGAATGTTCGAAATGTTGCCTCACTGGTCAGATATGAACAGATCTGAGCAGACATGGCAATCAGTGGTGATAAGTGAATAGGCAACACCATGAATGTTTTTTTGGATACCATAAGCACTCATAATTGGCTGACTATTTCTGATTGGTTTAGGGATTATTTAGAATCTTTTAATCCCTTCAATCATATTACCATAAACTTCTGGTCTTTGAAAGTGCAGCTGGAACTACTATTGTAGATAAAAAAGAGACTGAAGTCAAATGATGTACAAGAGGAAAGTATAGTTAAAAGATGATGATGATGATAAAACGTAACAGTCCAGCGTTGTTCTGAATCTCTTTACAGTAACTCATTTACTTGGATGCACTCACTTTGTCATAATATTGTCAAAGATTTTCTCCAAATTTTAATATATCTAATTTTATTTAAATATTTTTACATGTGTTCTATGCCATAAACATCCCATTTGAACATAATTAGTTAGGAGTCTTTTTGTTGTTGTTGTTGTTGTTGTTAAAGAATTATTACTTTTCAGAAGTGCTGAGTAATGTTTCTAGCTATATTTTTTGAAAACCCAGACTTTGTTTTAGCCTTCAGAATCACCATTTGTGATTCAATATTGCAGTATAAACTAAGACTAAAATCTGTTACTATTCAACTTTTATTAAAAATTGTCATATAGGCTCATTCCACAAGGAAAAGCTAGAAAAAATTTGTCCTGCTTTTAGTACAGTTTGGCATGAATAATGCTTGGAACTTTTCACCAAGAGGAGGTGTTTAATTTAAGGTGTATGACTCATTTGTTTCAATTAAACATACTTTAATATCAGTATTAAATGTGCTTTCAACTGATATGGTTTTAGTTACCATATATGGTAGTTTACTGTACATACTAATTATTTAAAACAAATGTAAGTAAAACAAGATTTGTTTGGGGGAGGAATCGGGTTTCTACAGAAGAAAGAATACAGAGACTGAATGGAAACATACCTTCTTCACTGCTCAAAGTTTCTGTACTTTGCCCTGTTGGCTTACCAATTATGGACATTGGATTGAATTCTCATGTTGGAAAACACTCTAAAATGACATTAAATGAGCATGTGAGTTGAACAACTTATAATTTTTACGCAGGTTTGGATCACCAAAGTAAAAATATTTCCCATAAAATGCTGTAAATTTGCTAAAGTTTAACATAAACCCCCTATGGCATAATAAGGAGAAAGAAACCCTGTTTACTAAAAAAAATCTGAGCTGTTTTTTCTGGATTTTATTTTAAACAGTTTTTAGGGGGAAACATCTCACAGATATGGAAGAAATATGTCATCAGTTTAATTCAAGGAATTATTTTTAAACAAGCGGCTTAACATAATACCGTGTTTTCCTGAAAATAAGACCTAGCCGGGCAATCAGCTCTAATGCGTCTTTTGGAGCAAAAATTAATATAAGACCGAGTATTATATTATATTACATTATATTATATTATACCCAATATTATATAATATGATTTATATTATATTATACCCAATATTATATTATATTATATTATACCTGATCTTATATTATATAAGATCCAGTCTTATAGTAAAATAAGGCTGGTCTTATATTAATTTTTGCTCCAAAAGACCCATTAGAGCTGATTGTCTGGCTAGGTCTTATTTTCGGGGAAACACGGTATATTATCAACAGAAGGTTGTCATTAGAATTATAGACCCTCAGAGCTGGAAGACTCTTAGATAATTTACATTCACTATGTTAAGGGGACTCTTTATCAGATTATCATAATTGATTCCGTAAGTACAGTTATGAATTTGTAAAAATTTTCTATTGCTGTGTAACAGAGTATGACAAATTTAGTGGCTTAAAACAATAACTATTTATTATCTCCCAGCTGTGTGGGTCAGAAGTTTAGGCGCAGTGCAACTGGATTCTCTGCTCAGTGTCTCACTGGGTTGAAATCAAGGTGTGGTCCAAGGCTGCAGTTCTCATCTGGGACTGAGATTCTCTTCCAACTTTATTGGTTGCAGGTAGAATTCATTTCCTTGTGGGTGTAGGACTAAGCTCCATTGTCTGCTAGTTGTCAGTCAGGAACTACTCTCAGCAACTGGAGACTGCTCTGAGTTCTTGCTATGTGGTCTCCTTCATCTTCAGGTCAACAACAGTGCTTCGAATCTCTGACTTTCCCTTCTGCCTCTGCTTTTAAAGGGATCATGTGATTAGGTCATACTCACCTTTTGGCCATGTCTTGTTAGCATAATCACAGGGGTGATATGTCATCATATTCACAGATTCTGCTCACACTCAAGAAAGAAGATTTTCCAAGGTCGTGGGTCATTTTGGGTTAGGGGGTTATCTTAGAATTTTGCCTACCACATACCTATATATACACCAGTGACTGTAATTTTGCATTCTGCGGGGCTATATTGGGGAAACCTGCATCCTGAACAGTGGTCAGGAGCTCTGGCTTATCTGGTTATTACCACCCATTGCCAGTTAATTTTATTCACATGTTCCTGGCCTTAAAGTACTTTCTGGGATATAGACAACACTCCTTTTCACTTAATTGTGGCTTCTTGGTGCTGATATTCCAGACTTAAACTCCTATCTCCCTCATTCCCGCACCAAAAACTTCTTCAAAGTGCAGGGCAAGTTAACAGTTTCTAGTGCCATAGTATTTAAAATTAAGTGCCCATATTTTCTATTTATAAGGAGAATTTTGGTTCAGAAATTTGTACACACTGAATTGGTCCCCTTCCCTTTTTCTTGTAATGATACGATAATATTTGTCCCTTGATCTTTTAGGTTTCTGACATTTCTGGAAATAAGCTTGCTCAGCAACAATACATACTCATTCCTTCTTGTTAATGCTCCAACATTTTAGTCGAAGATAACATTTTGTGGACTTGTAGGATTTGCTGTAATTTTTTACACACATTTTCTAAGAATGTGCGTGTTGAGGTTAGTGGATATTACTGTACATAATGGGTTTATACTTCTGCTCCTTTTTGGCCTATGTTTATTGGAAAGACCATCTGGCTAAGATTCTTTGATGAGTTCAGATAAATGTATCTGAATATTTTCCATCAAGTGGGAGGTAGAGGATCAGTGTGGATTTTCTCTTTATAGCACTTCTGGCAAGAGGCTTTTGGTGTAAAATTTATGTATTCCTTCTCCAACTTGGAAACCACAAGCATCTGTTTGTCTCCATTGCCTTTTTTTGCCAGTAGTCCACTGTCTTCCATACAAAACACACGATTTTTCTTAAGACCAAATGATGATGAGAAACAAGCAGTTCTCAAGTGATTTTAGTCATGGAACTAGTCATAGCCAAAGCATGGCCTGGTCACAGCATCTAAATTCATTGAAGAGGGGCTTCACTTTATGTTTTTGTCTGATTTAGGGGACTGAATTGTTGATAGTACCTATTTTTTTTGTTTTTTTTTAAGAAGAGAAAATGTCAAGAGATTTAGAGTGGGACCCAACAAACACACTTCTGTTTATTCAATACAGTGCAGGATGTAGAGACTTACTTTTTGACAAAACTAACAAACAAACAAACAACAACAAACCAAAAACACCAAAAGAATTTAGTTGACTTTCACAAACTTAGGGAATGAAAATTGAACTAACATAAACATTTTTAAAGCAAACATTTTAGAAAAATCAAAACACTGTCTTTTATTAAGTTTTTTTAAAAAATGATTTTTCTAATATATAACAAAAATACCTCATAACTTTGCTATGGAATTATTGTCACTTCTAAAAACTGTGGTTTGCAGCTCTTAGGTAGAACCAAGTTCAAGAGAGGCTACTGCATGTGAGGTTGGTGGTGTCAGGATCTTCCAACAACAGCTTGGATCCTGCCAAGCTATACTTTGATCAAAGGCTCTTGGTGTTGGTGCCTCTCATTGGATTACTGCTTAGTTTTGCCTTATTCTGGCTGGCCATACCCTGTCCAGCTGTGACAGATCATTCAGCAGCTTTTCCTTCTCCTTCTGTTTCTTGGTTTAACTTAAATTGCTCTATAGCCAGACCCCTTTGGAAGCAGGAAGACTTGGACTGGGAATCCAGACTTATGCTGTAACACCTCCTTGCAAGGGCCCCCATCAAAGCACTTTCCCTTAGACTTCTGAGGCGGGGTGCTCACTGTTAGCATCTTCTCTGATGCATCTGCTGCCCTTGCTATGCTTCTGATTTTTGCTATAACTACTCATTCACTCTTCCTCTGTCCTGGACTCAAAATGAGTACCTTCTGCTACCCCTTGTGTCTACTAACACCTCCCAGTTTCTGGGTCATATCTGTCTTCTGTGATTCTCTCATTTGACCTTGATTTGTCCCTGGCCCAATTTGGGGCTCTTGACTTCTGCCCTCTTGACCTTTTTCAGCTGGAGCGAAATCTTATTACACTGTGCTAGAACTGAGGAAACGGGGAGGGGGGCAAGACAGATGTGATATCCACCCTCAAGGAGCCCAGAGACTAGTAGCAATGGCAAACCTTCAAACATTAAGTTTTTTATACTCTAATTCTAAATTGTCTAAAATGTTGAAACTTTTTTTTTTTTTCTGTCCAGCTTTTATGTTGGTTATTCCTAAGTGTTCCAATATTGTCTTCTTTAAACTAAGGCTGGTTTCTAACCTGGCTGCATCTCTGCTCTGGGGTGCTCACTAAATTTTCAACTTTGGCGTCAAAAGTAGGAAATGAGGCATTGAGTAGATGAATTTGACCTTAAGCTGCCCTTTGTCATGAAAGTGCCCTGACCCCGAGCTTCTACTGTCAGTGGTTCTTTATCCCATAAAAACTTTTATTGCTGTGAAAATGCCCCTATGGGACTCTGCATGCTCACGAAAGAGAAATTAGCAATGAATAAACCTAAGCTGTTGCAGAATATAATGCTACAATATAGTGGCTTTTTTTCTCTCTTTTAACCTTCATAATTTTGCCTGTAATATTTTCTGGAAAAATCTTAGTTACATTTATGGTAAAATCAAATATGGTGAGGTTAAAGGAATTGTCCAGGGACCCACACAAAAGGATAGCAGATCCCCAAAGTCCACACTCATACTCCTACGTGCTAGCCATTGGGCTTCTTGCTTGTCTCTCTTTGTTCTATTTGCCAAAGGATGACCAGAGCAGAAAACATCCTCAGCCAATTAGTCAAGTTCCCTGTTTGGCGATTAGTCTTGTTTAGAGAACATCTTGTGTATTACCACATTTGAGCCCCTCCCCAATTCACCATTGGAGGCAGCTCTTTCCAAAGAACTGACTTGACTGAGCCAGGAGGAATTGGGTTAAGCTTTTTTTCAGCTGGAAGTTACATATTACATATTTAAAGTGTTTGGTCACTTTAGATCTGTATGAGGCTGGGGAGGAGAAGGCTATGCCTTACAAATCACCTAAGTAATGTTTTAATCCTGTAAGTCTGACTTGGTTGCTACTAGATTTACCCTTATGTAAATCTTTATCTGACATCTTTGCATTTTCCTTCTGATTGTAGAAACATACCATTACAATATGTTAACTTTTATTAATTGAAAATCCAGGTTCTTTCTATCTGGTTAGGTTTAGCTATCAAACTAAAATCAATTTATTACAATGCTTAAGGATTCCAGATTGTCCAAATATGGCAACTATGAAAATAAAACATTAGCCAAAACCAAAGCTTGTGTATTTAATACTAATGTTTCACTCATAATTTTTTCTCTCCCTTGTTTTTTCTCTCTGTTAATATATTGTCTATTGGTTCACGGCCTGTACAGCCCCCAGTCTCTGAATCTCTTAGTCACCGAGAGTAAATCAGGACAGTAAATCTGATTATACAACTCCACACATGTTTTTGAACTCTGTGGTGGCAAATACCTGGTGCTTACGTCACTCCCTCCCCTCTATACCCGTGACAGATTTCATTGAACAATGACAATGCTCCTTTCTACTGAGCTATGGATTTGGCCTCAGAATCCTTTTCAGCACAGTACTGTAAGGGTATCAATCTGATATCATAAGCTTTAACCTGTTTGCTACTCCTGCTCCTTTAGCATTCTCAGACACTGGTGAATTAGATGTGAAAGGTAGAAATGAGAAATCAAAAATGGACTAAATTTAATAAAACCTTGTTAACTTAGGATATCATAGCTACTGGTTGATGAAAAGGTTTAAAATGCTTCAGAAAAAAATTGTATATTGGGTGTTTGTACTAAATGCTCTAATCGTAGGACTTTCTGCCTTAGTTTGAATATTTTCAGATATAATTAATTTACTTTTTAATGAAATAGCTTATTCCACATTTGAATACTCTGAAGTTGGAATTTCTTTATATTGCACTGAAACTGCTTTCTTTATAACTTCACCTTATAACATCTATTCGTTCAGTGGGGAAAAAAGGTCAATTTTTAAAATGTTTTCTATTTTTAAATTAAGGTATGATTGATTTACTGAAGTTAAAATACATAGATCTTAAGTGTTCAGTTTGATGAGTTTTGAAAATTGATTACACACGTTGAACTCTCACCTAATATAAGACCATTTCTATCCAGGAAGCTCTCTCATGCCCATTTCTAGTCGACTCCAGAGCCCTCACTCTCCAAAGAGAAACACCTCATTTGTATCATTATGGATTAGCAGACTAGTCAGGATTCTCCAGAGAAACAGAATGAATACAATATATGGAGATACGTAGAAGAGGACATTAATTGTACGAATTAGCTCAGGTGGCTATGGAGTCACTAGATTTCTCTGAATCCTAGATTTCACATCTGTTAAATGAAAGTGGTGCTATCTATTTTGTCTACACCATAGGGTTGTTTTGATGATCATACTAGATGATGTGTGTGAAATGTTTTGAAACTATAAAGAATAATACATTTGTAATACATCAAATACTTTTAGTTTTATATCCTCAGTGTATAGCATAGTGTTTGAATATAGTATGGGTTCAATAAATGTTTATTAAATGAATGGATGAATGAAGACTGTTCCAAAGCTCTTTGTGTAACAAATGATTCTAGACACTGTTAAAGATCTATGTCAAAATTAATACTTCCTTCAAGCTGCATATTTCATTTTTATGAAAATCCTTGTGCATTACAATCTTCTGGAATCCCTCACATTCTCCATGACTGCTAGCACTAATGCTATCATTTCTGAGATCACACAAGCAGGTACTTAGCAAGGCTGTATAGTAAGTCATCTGTGCCAGGAACATCATTTTTTTTAATGTAGCATGGGCTTGAGATGTTCAACTTACTTATTTTTTTTAAGACATTTCCTTACTGAGGAATAGTCAGACAAAATTCATATTTTTCTTGCTTCTTTTTGAGTTCCTGCCCATTACTATTTGTTACCTTTTACCAACAACATTAGGTTGTGATTTAATTCCTTTGTTTGCTTGTTAGTTCCTGCCCTAAGTATTTTAAAAGTGCTCGATTTGGATTTTTAAAATCCTGCTATTTAGTATTATCCCGAACTCTCAGGCTTTCTCTTATTTCTGCTAGCAGTGGTAGTTGACAGAATTGACCACCATCTTTTCCTCCACATGCTTCCTCATCACTTTCTGGGTACCACACTACCTGCTTCTCCTCCCACTTCTCTCACTGCTCTTTCTCAATTTCCTTGACTGCCCCGTTTTCATCTCCCTGTTCTCTAAGTGGTACACATGTTGCAGCTTAGCCTGGGGGCCTCTTTACTTTCTCTCTGTACTCACTAGCTGGTCATCTCATCTAATAACAACTTTCAAAAGTATCTATATTCCGAGATCTCCCAAATTTGTGTCAGCAGTGTGGACTTCTCATCTAAATTCCAGACTCCTATACCACTGCTTCCTTGATATTACTATTTGGATATTTACTAGGAATCTTTGAATTTCACATGTCCGTTGTCAACCCCCTGATCTTCCTTTTGGAATTTACGTTTCCTGTTCTTTACCATCTCAGTAAACAGCACTTCTTTTCTTTAGTTTGTCAGTCCAAAAACCATAGTTAGTTATCCTTTACCCTTCTCTTTCCTCCCATCCTGTACCCATACTGTCAAAAAATTCTATTGGCTCTACTTTTGAAATAAACACATCCAGAATATGAACACTCTTCATTTCATCCAACACTATCACTTGGTCCAATCCACCATTATTTCTTGCATAGATTATTATAAAAGTCTTTTGATTGGTCTTCCTGATTCTTTTCTTGCCCTAGACCATCTGTGCTCAGTGCATAAGTATGTCAAAATTTAAGTCAGATCATGTCACTCCTCTATACTCAAATCCTTCAGTAGCATCCCAGATCATTCAGAATCAATGTCAAAGTGATTACAATATTCTGTAAAGCCTTAATTGAAGTTTTGGCCCACCTACATTACATCTGTGACCCATCTCTTTCTTTCTCTCTCTTTATTTTTCCCTTTTAGCTTCAATGGCCTCCTTGCTCTTCTGTATTCACTCAACTTGAGAATTTGCTCTTGGTGTTTCCTATGATCTAGCTATATGCAAGGCTCACTCTTATCCCTCAAGTATGTACCCAGATGTCACCTTCTCAGTGAGACCTTCCCTGACCATTTTGCTTAAAATTGAAATTTGCCCTCCTCCTTGCCTTAGGCCAGCACAACCCCTTCTCATCTTCTATTTTTATTTTCCTCTATAACACTGAACACCAACAGACTAAATATTCATTTGTATTATTATTTATTGTCTGTGTCTTCCATCTGAATGTAAGTGCCATGATAATAATTTTTGTCTGCTCTGTTTACACCTATAAATAGTGCTGGGCACATAATCATTTACTACAATCATTTACTACATATTTCCTTATACATTTGTTTATATAGTTGAATGAATGAACTCTTGGTGTTTAGTATCATAAAGGTGGGAAGAGGTCTTAGAGGTCAATTGGTACAAATTTCCATTGGGATTTCCTCATTGGTGTACGCAAATTTCCATAGTCAAGTATTATAGCTCTCCAGCTATATTGTAAACTTTTGGATGATAGAGGCCTTGTGTGGCAATCTTTGTATTACTTACACTATCTTAGGGCAAAAGATCCTTAGTATATATTTTTAGAATAAATGAATAGGTATGAAGCAGATAGGAAGTGCCTTTAATGTCCCATATTTTCTACTTTCACGTGATTCCCCCCCCCAGTCATTTGTATTCATTAGAAATAGGGAACAGAGTGTACCTAAAATTGTGTTTCTACAAGTCCAAAGCACAGTACATTTTTAAACCTAGTTTCCATTATATTTTATAAAAATACTTTTGAAATGCTAATTCACAAGTCTCACTGATATTCTAAATAAATTAAAAATATAAACGTTTTCCTTTTTTGTAGCAGCATAAACAATGAATATTCCATAACATAGATTTACATGTGCCAGTATCATAGTTTTCATCCTTTATTGTATATGTCTTTAAGTAATTTTAGAAAAGAAAAATAACTTTTTATATCCACACATGCATGCACGCATGTGCGAGCGCGCGCGCGCACACACACGAAAATAAAAGACTTTGAAACAAATGTTGAAAGAAGATGAAGAATGCCAAAATCAGTTGTAATCCAGGAGGCAGCCAACTATCACTTAAAAACAACAGCACAATATTTATACAGTTAATTATTTCTCTGATAATACGAAAAGAACTTGTGGGAAAATATTAACTTAATGAAAATGAGATCCATTCTGGGTCACGTAAAAATTCTTTTCAATAAAGTTGAAATATGTATGTGTTAATTCAATGTCCTAAAATAGAAAGACATTCTATTCACAGATGAAAAATTAGAGTGAGTTCAAAAAGTAAACCTGTGGGTTCAGTAGTCAGTACGGAAAAGGATTAGTTTATGAATCCTCCTCTCCTGAGTGCTCATGTAGGCAGGGTACAGCCTGGCTTCACAAAGCAGATGAGGGTAGTAATTCTGCCTTTGTCATTTCCAGCATTGTTCCTTGCACTACCAATTCTCAGAAAGTATAAGTAGAATGAATGAATGAATGAATGAATGAACACATAAATAAATAGAGAAAAGTTGTACAGTCTGATATCCAGAGGGACTGTGAATTTTCCAAGATCATACAGGCATTGAATCGATTTGCTGTAACTAGCACCTAAGTTCTCCTGATTTTAATGTCAAGTCAAATAATTTTAGTTATATGAATAACACAATATTTTAGTTCAAGGGCTTATAGTTCTGATGAATTTTAAAAAATTATAATAAAACATATAAATAACACCTCCTGTAATACAAAAGCTCGCTACTTTTATTGAATGGGCATAAGAAATTTTAGGTTAAAATTTTAAAAATTAGATACAAATTTGCATATGTAATTTTAATAGAAAAATGAAATTTAACTTCCTTGACTTTTGATAACATAAACTTTTTACAATAGAAATTGCACCTTCAAATTTTAATCCTGATTTTTTTCAAGAATTTGACTTGAAATATTTTGAAAGAAAAAAATCTTAAATCGATTTTATCAATTTAATTTTAAATTTATCATGTATGAATAAATCACCTCCTTGTATGTGAATTCCCTTTATTAGTGAAAGTTTTAATATAAATTTTAGAAAATAGTTAATCATAATTTAAAAAGACATTCTAATATATAAAATATACATTACAGAATTTAATTTTATAGTTTCTTACTAGAGAAAATCATAAAAACTGGGCAATTAATTTTAGAAAATCAGTAATTCTTATGGGTATCTTTTTAAAGCAAGTCATATCTAATTCTATTCTTAGGAAGTTCCTCATTTTTACTACAATAAATTTCCAAAACTGCTTCTTTAACAAAATTTTCCCCATAAAATTAGTATTAAAACTGGAAATATTTCTGGTTGTAGACTTGCCAAGAAATAATTTTTAAAAATGCATATTATTATAATCACACAGTGAAACAGAAAAGTGATTATGCACTTTTATGTATTTGAAAATTACAAATTATGTACCATTTGTGTTGGATGGTCCATTAATGTATGTACATGTGCAAAGGGATATTAATTACGGAGCTGCAAGAATTTTGAGGGTAGGTGGAAAGAAACTCTTCCAGACACATTTTCCCTGAAATTAGTTTCTAGTATTAATAAACATTAAACTATTTTATTGCCAACAATTTGATGTGCATTTTTGGCAATTAAGAGAAATGGAGTGTGGTTGGGTGGAGATTTGGGTATTTGAACACTGCAAATCTTTAGTAAAGTTGAGCAAAGGCCTTGAATCAAAGCTATTTTTTTCTTGTTCTTTATTTCTCCCTAACCAATAGAGACATTCTAAATAATTGCATTGACTGTAAAGCTGCTTTAAGTTTCTGTATACAACAATTAACACTTTGTTGTCAGCTATCTGAACAATGTATATTTCTCTACAAAGCCTTGAAAATAATTACCATGTCTTTGGCATGATTTTTTAAAGACAAATTTAAATTTCTCTTGCAGGATTGCTAACTAATGGTGGGGGGTGGGGGGCAAAAATGCATACACATTTTAAGAGATGTTATCTATGCTCAAGCAGTAGGTCACCATAATCAGAAGTGTCTGGATGCTGGTGGTAACCACTTTGAGCACCTCTTGTAACTGCAGAAGTCAAACGTGACCTGTGTTCATCTTTTGTTATCGGTATATATTGAGCATTACAAGTAATACAGATTTTTCCTTTCTTAAACTGCGTATACATTTTTTTGACACCCTCTGTATTTAGCTTGTATGAGATCTGTTGCCTTTCTGGTGATTGGACATTGATTAGAATCATGGTATTTTACACGTCAGCCAATGGAATTTCTGTTAATAGTTGCTTAATGGATTTGTCTAAGAACAGCCTCTGGAACAGGCTTGTCTTTCCTGGAGATGCTTGGCACTTTCAGCAAAGAGGTAGTCAGGAGACTGGCTTGTAGCACTTAGGATTTTAATGAATTAACCGTGTCCCAGTGCGAAGTCGCCTGGGCTTTATCCTCATTCCCTTGTACACATGCTGTGTGAAACAGGGGGAAGGTCTGAGTGATTACTTCTCAGATTTCTTTTTCTAAAGTGTTCCAGTTAGATTATGTTTATGGGAAGCACGAGGACCCAGCTTGGAAATCAAAAGAGGAGAAACCATCATTTTCTAGCAGCGACTGTGAGCAGGTGCACAGTCAACAGCAGTGAGGCTTGTGGTGGCTTCTGGGAGAGTTCCTGTGATGGGCCTGTGCTATGCTTTGGGCACTTCTTTATTTCATGTACTCTATCAGCAGTTCTCCTGACTGTTACCCTCCCAGTCCTTCCCATGGCTATGTAACCTCCTAATTCCCTATATTAAACCCGTTCCTACTTAATACCTATCGGCATTCTAAATAATGGGATTTCAAACCCAACTATGAAATCTTGAGTGATAAACCCCACACGTTTGAAATCAGTCCTTGTTTCAACAAATACAATCAGAAATTGGCTACAAAGTACCTAGCAGATTGTGTGGTAGGGAGACCGCATAGATGCCCCTTGTTCCTTTTTTCTCACTGTTGTCTTTGGTCGTGTTCCCCAAAGAGACAGATAAAGAAAGAGAGAGCGAGAGAGAAAGGACTAACTAAAAGGTGCAAAATCCAGACAAATCAGCTTTCTCAAGAGCTACACTGATGAAAGAAGATAATGATTCTAATTTTCAAAGTACTAGAAGAAAAAAGAATTTGGGCTACAATTCTATACCCAATTAAGCCAGCATTCAAAGGTGAGGATGAAGCAAGGGCCTTTTTACATATGGAAGGACTTGGGAAGATAACTCTCCACAAATCCCTTCTTTAGTAGGGACACCTACAAAAAGAAAATTTCATCTACAAGGAAGGAGTAAGATGCAAGAAGCTATGGCGAGTATTCAAACTAGCAAAAGTTTTGGTTTTTTATCTCATAATTAGAAGCTATCGAAAATGTCAAGTCGTCGATTTCTGTTTTGAAAATATATGCATCACTATGTTCATTGCAGCATTATTCACAATAGCCAAGATATGGAAGCAACCCAAGTGCCCATCAATACATGATTGGATAAAGAAGGAATAGTACATGTATACAATGGAGTATTACTGGGCCATAAAAAGAATGAAATCTTACCATTTGTGACAACATGGATGGACCGAGAGGATATTATTCTAAGTAAAATAAGTCAGACTGAGAAAGACAAATACCATATGATTTCACTTGCGTGTGGAATCTAAAGAGTAAAACAAACAAATCAGAAACAGACTCATAAATATAGAGAACAAACTGATGGTTGCCAGAGGGGAGGAGTGTTGGGGGGATGGGTGAAAAAGGCAGAGGGATTAAGAAATACAAATTAGAAGTTACAAAATAGTCACAAGGATGTGGCTATTTTATACAGCATAGAGAATATAGTCAATAATGTTGCAACCACCATGTATAGTGCCTGGTGGGTACTAGACTAATCGGGGGATCACTGCATAAATTACATAAATATCTAAACACTATGCAATATACTTGAAACTAATATATAAAATAATATTAAATTGTCAACATAACTGAAAAAAAATAATTTTTTAAGAAGACTACTCTTTCTCTTTGTAGAACTCTCAGGTGATTGACCATATTTTCCATTCGCTTTTCAACTGTGGTTGTATGCGCACTTGGAAAAGAAAAGCTTATGTTTTTATCCCTCTCAGTGTTTCCAATTTTCAGTTTTAAGTTTATAAGAAATTAAAAAAATAATAAATTATAAAATTTCATCTCAACCTTTGAAAGGGACATTCATAATGCAGACCTTAGACAAGAAGATAAAATACTAACAATGTGAAGTTAATCATGATCTTTCTTGCAGTTAAATCTTTGGCATTTCCTTTCTGCCTCCACACAGTTGTCAGACATTTGGACCTATTTTTTTATACAATGAACGTTACTGATTTCCTTTAGTTCCAGTGGGAATTATGTGTTTGTACCAAAGAGGAAAAGCATGGCTGAAAGGCTAATGACAAAAATAGTGAAATATGTAGTTGCATGGTTAAAATATTAAATGCCTCAAATGGTATAATTTGAGATTGTGGGTATGAGATTGAGTATGGATGATTTGAAGAAAATGAAGTGGTTTTCATTTGTTTCTGGAAAAACAAATTGAAGCTTCGTCTTTAAATGTTTATTTTTTTCAAAATGTTAATATTTTATCACTGAGTTATTTTAATTTTATTAGCTAATATTTGATATTTTCATTAGTATTAAATATGTTTTTTAAAACTAGATTTTTCTTCATCTTTAGAAGAGCCTTCTCTGAAATTATGTGGCAATCAGTTGACTTTAAAATCAAAGGGAGACCAGAATATTAATTTTCAAGTTACAGAATTCCTAACAAGATTATAGCTAAGAAAGTACCCACTCCAAATATGTGATTAATAGAAAGATACAGTAACTATCAGCAGTGACAAGCTTATGAATTACTTTCATTGTATAGTTTTATGATGAAATTTCTTGTTTTCTAAGAATACCAAAAATATGTTAAAGCATGATTTGGGCAGACATTGACTAGTTGGTAAAAGTTAAAATTTATGTTTTGTAAAACTGCACAATGAAAAATGAATGACAATGTAGACAAGTGGGTGGTTTTTGAAAATAATTAGAATAAAATGCTTGCAACATCATGTTATAGGATGGTGCAAAAGTAATTGAGACTTAAAAGGTTAAAAAACAATTGCAAAAACAGCAATTACTTTTGCATCAACCTAATAACAGCATGAGGTTAGTTACTCTAAATACTAGAAAAATCAAAAATTGGTTTCCTGAAGTTAGCTATGTGACTAAAAGTGAGAAAACTGCTCAGCCAGATCCAAATTAAAATCTTTGTGTCCAGACTCAATCTGAAAACTTCCTTTTTCCTTTATTGCCTAAGATTTCATGAAAGATGAAGCTATATCATATGTTAAATATCTGCTATTCTTCCTTTAAAATGTGAGATTCAAAATAATCCATTGCCCCTCCCACTCAGAAATAAATATGTTTATTCATACCATTACTCATATTTGTGTGCAGAGGCAGGTAAAAGAGACGCAAGGAGAAAATTGTTCACTTGAGCTGATAAATATCTCTAAGGGAACTTTAAAATACATGTTAAAATTTATATGTAAATTTCATTAATTTTTATTTGATCTTTAGATGAGAAAAATTCTGCTATTCAAAATGTTTTGCTTCTAGAATAAATAGCATTCAAGGATTTAAAAATATTTGTACTCTGAACTGTAGAAATATTAGTCCCTTGAAAGATCTCTTCACTTATAAAATATTTGTTATTAATATCAGACATACAGACTCTACAACAATTGGGGACTTAGGAAATTAGTTATTCATGTACAAATTCCCCCTCATAAATTTTGGCTGCCTTCACTGAAGGTTTTCACCAAAAGTGCTATCAATTTTCATCTCTCCTTCCTTCCCATGCTGCCTTAGAAAAACAAAAAGAGAAAAAAAAAATCTAAAAATTAAATGACTGTTCCACAAATTCACACTCAAAATTAAAACGAACATTTTGTGATCTCATACCCCTCCCCCCAAAAAAAATTTCAAGAAAATTGGAAACAATTATTGTTACACATTAAAAAAAACATACCTAATTTCCTATACATTTGCTGGGACACAACTGGGCTTTTAAGAGAATGAAAATAAATAGTTCATTTATAGTACTACAGCCTCTTGGGCAGCATCACCTGTGGCTTTGCTCTAGTAACATTGGAATGGCAAGTTTTATTAATGTATCTGGGATTCTCACCTCCCACTGGACTGCTTCAATCACCCCTCCTCCACTTTGCTTCGTGGATGTTTACAGTCACACTCTGTGATACCTCTAGTGAAAGCTTCTAGATCTCTGATTGACATCAGTTCACTGAAGGAGTTTTTACTGTGTTCTTAGAGATGAACAGCTTAATACAGATATTAAAGTATTGTTGAGGAACAAGTTCTTGCCTGTAGAAACCAGTTACAAAAGACCTAATTATTCACTTCCTTTATCTGTTACCTTCAAGCATTTGTTTTACTTTACTAATAAATTGTTGTTACAATGTTAATTTTAAAATTTAATATTCAACTTTCAGCAAGATCAAAATAGCATGCCAGATTTCAGTGAAAGAAGAGACATAAATTCATCAGTAAGGCAATTATTATATCATCTTTAGAGCAAGCTATCAGTGACACATATAGTCACTGTTGTCTATTGGGTGTTCTAAGGGGATGCTTTTACTTGCTCTATTTTATTTTTCCCATATAATTTGCTTTATGTCAATAGATTTAAGAAAAAAGACTTCCAAGGAAAACATGAAGAAATTTTAGACCTTTTCTCTCAAGAGAGAAAATGTTTCCTTTAGAACAGTAAGCTTTTATTGATTTGGACAACTAATGACTAATATTCTTAGTTTCTCCTGGTAGCTAGTATAAGTATGTAAATATTTAAAGTTAAAACTGTAAGAAAAAATATTTAAATATTAAAATAGTACTTTAATTGATATATTGTAGCAAAATCAATTACAATCTTCAGTGAGACCAAATACCTGAAAAATGATATATTCCAACAATGAGAAAAATTTTAAATTAAAGAAAAATATTCATATTTTAACTAAAATATACCGAGTTACATCAAGCCTTTTCCCCAGCAACACTTTAGTATGTGTACTGAGCTTCTCACCTTAAGATCATGGTAAGAAATCTTTTAATGCTGTGTTTTAAGCACAGGAAACACATAAATTCACAGAATTGATTTTTCTAGTAAACTTAAAATTTTGATTTTTAAATGGAAAATTAGCTAATTTCCTGAAAATCTGTGTTATCTTATAAATATTATTTGACAATTCTTTAAAGTTAAGACCTGTATCTTTAAATTTATCTTCACTGACATATTCTATGCTGTTCAAATTATTGCTTATGAGTCTCAGGTATCTTAATACCATACAATTGTATAAGAAAGAAGATCATCTTATAGATAATGATATTTCATGGTTGAGGGAGGATGTCCTTTAATTGAAAAATGTGTTTATCTAGAATTAACAAAATATAGGAAATCAAGCCTACCATTTACTAACTCTTTAATATGTCTCTTTGGGCTCCAAATTTCTCACCTATGAAATGGAAATGGTAGTAAGCAACATCATAAGGCTTTTGAAACATAAATTTATAAAGAAACAGTGTGCTAAGGTACATAAGGTTAAAAGACGTTCTTCATAACCAAACTGCATATTACCATTTCAAGAATAGTGAAAGCACGTGGCTGGCAATAGAACATGAAAAAATTTGGGGTATTTTCTCATTCAGAAATAGAGGTAATTTTTCATAGTTCTGAAAACATCAAAGAATGGATGGAGTTCAGAATAATATAATATATTGATTTTTATAATGGGTAGTTATGGACTAGTAGTGGCAAATCTGTACAATGAGGCAATTACATGAACATTAAAAAAATTTAAAACTAATTTAATACCTAGGTCTTCTTTTTCTTATCTAGATATTTTAACTAAAAGACATCTCAGCAATAAATTATCTAATGTAAGCACATTTTTTATTCTATTCCTTTGCTAATATAATATTAACTTATTGTTTATTATGATTGCTGAATTGTTGAGATAATAGATAATATACATACCTTGACATACAATGTATTTTAAAGAAAAATAGAAAGTATTTTAAAATTTTGCTTTCTTCATGTAGTTGCTTAATCATGTATTTTTCCTATTCCCCAAAGGAAATAATAATTTTAAACATACTCCTAAGATTGACAGTTTTCATTTCTCATTTTTACCCTTGTTTATTTAGAACTGACACTGAGCAAAACTGTAGAGTGGATTTGTTTTGTTTCCTCCTACTTTCCTTTCCCGTATATGACACTATTTATCTACGGGCATCAGGGCATGTCCTTGGAGATGTTTTTCAAGTAGTGGTGATGGATTTACATTGATCAATCCACACGCTTTGGCCCTTTGTGGACATCATCCTGCACTCATTGAACTCCAGGTCAACATTAGTGGTTGTGGTTTTGCCTCAGAACTGACTAAAATGAACTGTTTCACCTAGAGACTTTACTCATGGAAATATGGAAAAACTCCATATCCTTTCATTCAATTGTTTAACTTTTAATTTCCAGACAACCTACTCATTGGCGAGCTCTTTTATTTCTAACCTCCTTGCTTAGATAATACTTAGTCAGCTAAGGGTTCAATTAACTGACTTTATATTAGCATCAGGTCAAAAATTCCTAAAACAATAGAAACATTATTGAATAATCTACTTCTTATCTTTGACAGAAGATATTGATTGTCCTTCCTAAAAACATAGTCTGTTGTAATGAGTTAATCTTTGTATTTTCCTAATATACGTGTGTAGCTCATTCTCTACCTTAGAGGATGAAATCTTTTGATTCCGTGATTAGGGAATATATTTTCTCATTTTTCCTTTGAGTACATTTTGCACTGTATATATTTAATGCTATTTGTAGAGAAGAAAGAACTAATTTTTCTTTAATTTGTAAAATGAAAGAAAAAATATGTAATACTCAAAACACAGTGTGCTGTCTGTCACAAGCATAATAATACAGAAATGTCACACTAGTCTAATCCATAATTTGTCTAGCATAATGTTCTATTTCTTAGAGAGGAAATTCCTAAGATGTTGAATGACAGATACATTTGGTCTTTTAATTTACACACACACACACACACACACACACACACATATAGATATATAACATTATAACATCAAGAATAATCAAAATAAAGTAAGTTTGTCAAAGGTTTTTGTCAAGGTCTTTAATTCTAAATAATTAAAATGTACTTCACCTTACCATATTTGCTAGTCTTTTGTTTGACAAGTAAAATCATTTAAATTAACTAAAGATAGAAAACTAAGAGAATCTTTAATGAGTAACTTTTTAAAACTTTAAAGCAATTTCAAACTTACAGAAATTTGAAAGTATAATAAAAAAAACTTTTTTCTTGGTTCTGAATCATCTGAGAATTAGTTGCTGATACAATATTCTATCACAAATACTTTAGTGTGTATTTCCTACAAATAGAGATATTCTCCGATACAACCAGAGTATAGTCGTCAAAGTCAGGAAGCTCACATTGACACTTTATTACCATCTGATCTTCAGACAGTTCACATTTCCCAATTATTCCAATGTTCTTTACGGCAAAAAGACAGTTAGCTGCAGATAAATGTTACATTTAGTTATATCTCACAACCTCCTTTAACTTGAAACAATTTCTCAGTCTTTCTTTGTCTTTTATGACTTTGTTGCATTAGAATTTTTTCTTACTTTGTAGAATGTCCCTCAACTTGAATTGTTTCTTTTTGCTAAGATTCAGGTTCTGTGTATTTGGCAGATATATGACAGAAGTTATGCTATATTCTTTTTTTTTTCAAATTTTCAATTATAATTGACATTTAATATTATTTTACATTAGTTTTAGGTGTACAATGTAGTGATTAAACATTTATATAATTTATGAAGTGATCCCCCGACAAGTTTAGTATGCTGTATTCTTTTAACTGCCTCCTATCAGGTGGCACAAATTTTTTACTTTTTGTATTGCTGATTTATTTTTCCTATTACTTTTATCACTGGACTGATGTGGTATCTGCTAGGCTTCTCTATTGTAAAGTTATTCCTTTTCCCTTTGATAAATATTTTAAGGAAGGTAGCTTGAAGCTATGTAAATATGCCATTCCTCATAAAACTTTCAATGTCTTTAATTATATTAGTATGAATTCGTGGTCTCTATTTTGCTCAATGAGTTATAATTCATTATTGTAAAATTTATTTTGATGCTCAAATTGTCTCCAGCTTAGTTAAAACCTTCTGTGAACATTAGGTTTGCTTCTGTATCCTTTAAAACAACAACAACAACAACAACAACAACAACAACAAAACCCTTTGAGCTAAGAATGACCAGTGGGGTAAAGATAGGCTTTTTAATAAATGGTGTTGGGAAACTGTATATCACATGAAAAAGAAAAAAAATTGACTCCTATCTTATATGACTCATAAAAAGTAATTTGAAATAGATTAAAGACTTATATATAAGACCTGAAGCCATAAAACTCTGACAACAAAACACATGGGGAAAAAACTCCTGGACATTAGGCTTGGCAATGATTTTTCGGAGATGACACCAAAAGCACAAAGCAACAAAAGCAAAAATAAATAATGGAACATAAATTGGTACAGCCACTATGGAAAACAGTATGGAGGTTTCTCAAAAATTTAAGAATAGAATTACCATATGATTCAGCAATCCCTCTTCTGGGTATCTACCCAAAAAATCTGAAAACATTTATCCATACAGAATGTACCCCTATGTTCATTGTAGCATTATTCACAGTGGCCAAGACATAGACTGTCCTTCGGTAGATGATTGAATAAAGATGTGGTGTTTACATACAATGGAATATTACTTGGCCATAAGAAAAGATGAAATACTGCAATTTGCAACAACATGGGTGGATCCTGAGATTATCGTGCTAATGGAAATAAGTCAGACAGAAAAAAGTTGAGACCATATGATTTCACTCATATGTAGGATATAAAACTGAAAGCAACAAATGAACAAGACAAACAAAAACTCATAGATACAGACAACAGTTTGGTGGCTACGTGAGAGTAAGGGGGTCGGTGAAAGAAGAGGGTAAAGAAGCTCAAATCTATGGTGATGAAAGGAGATTTAACTTTGGGTGGTGAACACACACTACATAGCTGATGTATTAGGTTGATGCAAAAGTAACTGTGGTTTAGAAGGTTAAAAATAAAGGCAAAAACTGCAGTTACTTTTGCACCAACCTAATATTATAGAATTGTACACTTGAAACCTATACAATTTTACTAACAAATGTCACCCCAATACATTTAATAAACATTTAAAAAGCTAAACCAGGGCCGGCCTGGTGGCTCAGGCAGTTAGAGCCCCATGCTCCTAACTCCGAAGGCTGCCGGTTCGATTCCCACATGGGCCAGTGGCCTCTCAACCACAAGGTTGCCGGTTCAACTCCTTGAGTCCCGCAGGGGATGGTGGGCAGCGCCCCCTGCAACTAAGATTGAATGCAGTACCTTGAGCTGAGCTGCCGCTGAGCTCCAGGATGGCTCAGTTGGTTGGAGTGCATCCTCTCAACCAAAACGTTGTTGGTTCGACTCCCGCAAGGGATAGTGGGCTGTGCCCCCTGCGACTAGAAATGGCAACTGGACCTGGAGCTGAGCTGCGCCCTCCACAACTAAGATTGAAAGGATAACAACTTGACTTGGAAAAAAGGCCTGGACGTACACACTGTTCCCCAATAAAATCCGGTTTCCCCTTCCCCAAAAATCTAAAAAAAAAAAACAAAAAACAAACAAAAAAAAACTAAACCAATGGGACAACATCAAGCTAAGAAGCTTCTGGACAGTAAAAGAACAATCAACAAAAGAATAGACAGCCTACAGAATGGGAGAAAATATTTGGAAACTGTACATCAGATTTTTTATCTGAAATATACAACTCAATAACAAAAAGCCAATCATCTGATTAAAAAACTGGCAGAGAACCTGAATATACATTTTTCCAAAGAAGACATACAAATGACCTACAGGTACATGAAAAAGTGCTCAACATCACTAACCATCAGAGAAATGCAAATCAAAACCACTGTGAGATATCACCTCACATCTGTCAGATGGCAATTATCAAAAAAACCAAGAGATTCCAAATGTAGGTGAGGATGTGGAGAAAAAGGAACCCCTGTGTACTATTGGTGAGTACAGCCACTATGGAAAACAGTGTGGTGATTCCTCAGAAAATTGAAAATAAAACTACCGTATGATCCAGTAATCCCATTTCTGGGTATGTATCTGAAGGAAGTGAAATCACTGTCTCAGATATGTGCACCTTCATGTTTATCATAGCATTATTTACAATAGCCAAGATATGGAAACAACTTAAATGCCCATTGATAAATGAATGGACAAAGAAAATAAGATATAGCTATCTCTATATCATCTGTATATCTATCTACCATCTATCTATCTAATAGAATATTATTTAGCCATTAAAAGGAAATTTTGCTGTTTATGACACATGGATAGACCATGAAGACATACATATGCAAAGTGAAATGAGTCAAACAGAGGAAGACAAATACTGTATGATCTCACTTATATATGGAATCTAAAAAAAAAAAAAAAAGAAAGAAAAAAAAGAAAAAGGCCCAACTCATGGAAACAGAGAGTAGAATGGTGGTTGCCAGGGGCTGGGGGTGGGGGAAATGGGGAGATGTTAGTCACAGGGTATGAACTTTCAGAACTTTCAGTTCTCTTGGTTTCTGGGGATCTAATATACAGCATGGTGACTATAGTTAACGATACTGTATTATATACTTGAAAGTGTCTAAGAGGGTAGATCTTCAATGTTCTCACCACACACAAACAAAATTATAATTTTGTTTTATAAGTTTGTAATTGTTTTATAATTATAATTTACTTCCATGGTTCCACTGCCGGTGCGAGTGCTGCCCCCGCCCTGCACAGATGCCCTCCTCACCCTGCGGTGTGCTCTAACACAACATAGGTAGCCACATCCTCCCATATGGGCACTTTCCTTACTCCACCTGAACACTGACGCCCCCACTGGGCAGCCCTTTGACACAGGCACCTTCCTCACCCCGATCAGGCTTTGACACCCAATCTGGGGCACTGGAGCTCTCCTGGCTTGCTTGGTGCCACCTGATGGTTTTGGGTCTGAATTTCCCGGGAAAGAAATGGAATAATAATAAGAGTCATTTTTGTATTTTAAAAATTCAAGTTAATTTAAAAAAGAGATTATTTGACATTCTATGGCAAAGTTTAGAATGTTGTGTTTACCTTGATCTCTCTCACCACTATTGGACAACTTCAGCATATTTTTCTATTTCTCTTTTGAAATACTTTTCTCTCTTGGTTTCTAAGGCAACAGCAAGTCCTGATGATTTTTCTTTATTAATGACCAGTTTTTGCTAATCTTCTGCATTTATTTCTTTTCTTGTGCTCATCCATTAAATAATGATGTTTTCAAGATCCTGCCTTCAGTCCTTTTTTATCCATGGGCTAGCTACTAGATAGGATTCAACAATGAGCTACATATTATTCACTAGAAAATCTAATTGCTGTGACAGATTTATTCATCTCATAGCCTGGAGCCAAGATGAGACTCCGACTTCAGCAACCCCACAATAACATGAATGGCTCCTGAACACCAGTGCCCTTGGAAAATAAGTTGCAGGTTTATTTGTGGTACAGTAAGGTATGGGTCTTGAGTCCAGGCATAAGGTCAGAACACCACCAAGTTTTAGCAAGTACTTAGTTACAGAGACACTAGGTTTCAAAGTTGGTGATTTCTAACCCAGGAGATGAGATGGGTATTACCATGGGTTACCTAGTTCTTTTCAGAATTGAGAGAGTAGATAGTAAGCAAAATTGTATGAAAACGTTGTGGAACCCAGATCAAGAAAGACAAAGACAAATCCAGGAGTATAGAATTGATGGCTGGTAGGAAGAGTGTCCAAGGGACACTAAACAGGGTAGTGCTGGCATCTTGGAAGACAAGCCATGGGAACTGGGCATGTGTGAGTGCCAGGGGTCAGAAAAAGTGATTATTTTACCCAGTCTGGCAGTTTAAGGTCAGAATGCACTTTATCATTATGACCTTATGTCTGTTTTTCTGTATTCATTTGTGAAGTTCTCGTTTTTCTACAAAGGACAAAAAAAATTTTGTCTAATTTTAGAAATATTTGTGCAAAGGATAAAACTGAGATGAGAGTATGGAATTCCACCACTATAACAAATTGAGTGTTAATCTCAACACAAATAAGTACAGACAATTTCTATGTCCTACATAGTGCTTGACACTATTTTTGATTAATTAATTTTAGATTGTCCATTTGCCCTCAAAGGAATAGCATAGGATCTAATTCCTTTTTATTTATTTGCTTGTTTGAATAAAAGATGCTTTTAGAACTACTCAATAATTCCAGGTAAGCAATCCTTCTTTTCAGGATTAGGTCATTTAATTGTAATTTATAACAATGGCAGTAATGGGACTAAAAACATTTGAAAAGAAGTTGGATCAACCAAAGAAGGAATTTGCAAATCATTCCGGCCCTGCCCTCTAATCTTATTTTGGACATAATCTCATTGATAGGGGAGTAAGGACACACGGTTAAAGGTCAGATGTGGTGGAAATAACAAAAAGAAAAACAGAAAAGGTTGAGCTCATCTCCAGCCTGGGGGGCATCTTAGCACTGATCATATTTATCAGCGTTCCCAAGCAGTGGTGGTGACAAATCCTTTTTCCTGGCTTCTTGCCTTACACAGGATTAATAAATAATGAGCTCAATACTTTAGGAAAGAATTATTTCATTATCATATCTTTCCGAAACATTTACCTTGGTGACTAGCCATTATTGATTCATATTTGAAACACAATATTGTGATAGATATCTATACCCGTATCAATAAATCTCAGATTAAAGACAACATGGCACAGCACACGTATGCATAATGCATGTCTATGTACATAAGGAGATTGTTTTTACATGAATGATAATCACTTTCTAATGTCACCTTATAATTAGATTCTTTAAAATGTTTACTTTGATTTGATAGCTGTATTTGAAAAAGATACTGTGAGCTATGTAAATTTCAGAGTTTTTTAGGAAGTTAAGTCTTCTGATTTCTCACATCTAATAGCAGAAAGTATCATTTCTGAGGTGAGTGGGAGGAGTGGGTATAAGCAGATGGAAGCTAACAGCCGCGCGAGGCACCCATGGTGAGCTTACCCAGAAGGATAGATCACAGACAGCAACATTAGTTTGATCGTCATCTTCTCAAATCAGTCTTTCTTGGAAAACAACGTCCACCATTTAGAGATTAGTTATCTCTGTGCTGATTGATTATCTGGGAAAAAATAATCATGATTCCCTTCTCAGTGAGCAGAAATATTTTATATATTTTTTGATGTCGAAGGAACAGAAGTAGCCAAAACCATAGATGAATGCAATTGTGTAATATCTAGTAAATGCCACCCTGCATCATAAACATTAAGGTCATGATAACTTTCATCCAAAAATGGGATTAATTTGATCCAAACCAGATGAATGAGGAAAGCAGCTACTGTGTAAAGAGTTCACTTGTTACTTTTCCAGATAAAAAACAAACTAGCTATAAATCATTTGGGGACTATTTAAAAGGCTTTCATAGTTTTGCCATTAAAACATTAATTTTTGGAGTTTTTAGGATGTAATATTTTCCAGAGATAAACTCTAAAGTGTGAGATGAACAAATAGACACATAAAAATATTTTAAGTGATACAGCAGCAGATTTCTTCCCTACACTTTTTCAATTTTACGCTGGGACTGTTCTTGCTAGGTAATGCTATTAGTTATTTTAAATAGGTATAAAGAAGCTATTTTGTTTGTATACCCAGTGTTTTATGACATGTCCACAGTGGAAGAAGGAAAATCTTGGTGCTATTTGCTTCAGATCACCATTTCTTGGCTACATATCCATCATCTACTTAAGCAAAAAACAAGCAGTGAAGTTGTCAGTGAAGAATGTCATTATATAACCATCCATCAGGATGTAAACGGTCAGAGTTCCAGCCAGATCCTTTAGCCTGACATTCGGCCCCCTACCCTCCCATTCTTTCACACTTGGGATGGTTAGGACCAGTGAAGGGGAAGCTAAGAGGAAAGCAGGAACAGAGCGTCTGTTTAGACAAAGTTTGAATCCCTTCTTCTCCAAAACCAAAATTCTTTTTGCACTACTTGTCCCAGCATCTCATTTCCCTTTTTCCTCCTATTTTCTTTGTACTAACCTCCTTCTCTTTTAGATTTAGTGCCTGTGCTGAATTTTTAACTCCCTCCACTTTTTCTTCCTGTCCTCCCTTGGATTCTGAAGCCTGAGATCCTGTCAGAAAATGATAGATTAAATCAATTCTGTTTCTTATCCTGAGTCTTTATGTACACATGCTTTGGGGATAAAGGCAACTGAGAAAATGCAGCACCATTTTATTGAACATTAGGATGAAATATCTTGAGACTAGGTTCTGTTTTATTCGTTTTTATGCTTTTCTCTCTGATGAATGGATTGGCTAGCACAGTGCTTGGCACCCAAGAAAAGGCACTCAGTAAATAATTGCTGAAAAATGGAGTCAAATACTGGGGATGCCAAAAAAAAAAATGTATACAGATGACTTGTATTCATCTTTTGTTATTGGTATATATTTATTATTACAATTTTAATACAGTTTTTTCCTTTCTTAAAATGTGTACACATTTTTTGTCACGCTCTGTATATTTGAGTTCTAGCTCTGGCACTCAGTAACTGAGCCACGGGGAACTTTTATTTCCTCTGCTATAAAACAAGAATAATGCAGAATTAATTCTGCATTAAGTTAATCCCATTTTTGGATGAAAGGTATCATGAACTTAATTATGTAGCTATTATTGGAACTAAATGAGATAACTTATTTAAAAAACATCTTGCAGAGTTCTGAGAATGTAGTAGTTTCTCAATAAATATTAGTTCCCTTTTCTTTAGGCTACTCATTTAATTTTCCTGATCTGTACTCTCCCAATTTGTCACAAGAGGTTAATAGTATTTCTTGGAACATCCTAATAGGGTTGTTCTGAGGATTAAATAAGTTTAGGTTTGTGAAACTCCTTTTAGAATTTTTAAAAAATGATGCAAGCTATTATTAAGGTATCGAAATCCTTGTCAAACAGAGGTTAAAAAACTAATGAACTAAGGAATTTAAGAACAAGGCTGTTGTTGAGAGATTCTTTTCAAGGACAAAGTGAGCATTTATGCTTTTAAAAAAGTATTATGATTATTTGTGACTTGTTAGTACCCAAAATGTATAACGTGGTGGGTAATAGCAGGATTGTGAGGCAATTCTGTTTGGGTTTGAATTCAGGCTCTAACATTTTCCAGATATGTGATCTTGGGCAACTTTCCAATGCCTCAGTTTCCTCATGGGTCAGATGGCAATAGTAAAAGAATTGACCTCATGGGGTTGTGATTAAATGACACAATATGAGAACATGCTTTGAGCAGAACCTAAGGAGCAGTAAGTACTTAGTATATGTCAGCTATTGCTTTAAACATAATCATCTCTTTTTGTGTGTGTTTTCATTTAAACTAAGAATAGGTCTTGACGATTTTGAATTGTTGGTCAACTCTCTTTTCAGCTCCTTTATGGAAGAAATATTGTACCATATTTTGACCCAAACAGAGAGATGTAAGATAAAAAAAAAAAAAAATGTATATAGAAGCAATTGGGCATCCTCACCTCATTAAATTAATATTTTATATAAAGGTTCAGGTTTCTTTTTTAATCTTTAAAATTATTGTCTGTTTTTTTTTTAACTATTAATGATCATAGTAAAATTGAAAATCATTCTGCTGGGAAAACTTATTATGTCTTGGTCAATGTCCTCGTAGTTGAAATGAAGACAAATACACATTAAATTGTATAAGCTAAAAGGGGACTTTTGTGGATGAATACTAGGCATTTCATAGAATTCAAGATTTGCTAGACCTATTCCAGGAGTAAGCAGTATGCTCAGTCCTGTATTTCTACTTTTCTCTGTGTATTAGCTTCTCTCTTTCCTCTCCACAGACATGTTTCCACTGCCTGGGCTTGAATTTGATTCTCCCTGTCTGCCATGGTGTGGGGTCATGAAAGAAAACATGGTTGCCAAGAGACCACCACTAATACAGGGGGCAGATCTCAGAAAGAGGAGTTGACTATGTGCTAAACAACACCCTGAAGGCTTCTACCTACAGTAGATTTTCACATAAAGTAAATATATGCTATAATGTCAAAACAGGAAATTTTTCAGTGTCATAACAAAATTTTTTTTAAATACCCATAAAAATAATAATAATACTGTACTGCAATCAGCTACATAAATTATTTCAAAATGGGAAACAATTGTTTATTGACTGAAAATGTATGAGCTTCAATGTGTTTTTTTTATAAGTCTATTTTGAATGGAAAGCTCAATCCTGTTTAATATTCATTTTTAATGCCAAATAAAATATAATTTTTTTTTTGAATTTTAACTGTGGGCCAGAAAATGATGAGTTGCAAAATTCCTATAAATTTATAAACTCTTTATAGTTCAAGTTAATCATTTGTTTTTTCAAGTAGAATTTGTACTCATGGAGTAGCTACATTAACTCACTGGTGTCAATTACTGGTTGGCCACATGCTTCGTCTGCCCCCAAATTGTTTTTGGAGGCATCTTAATCTCTTCTAGCTTGATGGAAGTTGGCAGACAAAGCAGCAGGGAGCTATTGTGGATTTGTCGGTTGATTTAGGGCCAGAGCCTCTGCTCCTGTCCTGAATTAGGTTCATTGACAACATCCCCCTTACCACCCTCCTTTTTCCCAGACTTTAAGAGTTTTAAGGTTGTATTGGATCCAAGGAGCTTAGATTTGGGAAATAAGTAGAGCAGTCAAGATCTGGGAGAATGAATGAGAGGAAGAAGACCAGAAGACCGAGGAAAAGATCTTTAAAGTTTATGAGTTTAGATAAGTTTTCATCAGCCTGATAACATCTTAGCATTTTAGCTCATAACCCAGAAATATATATGTGTATACATTTCATAAAGATACGTGTGTGTGCTGTACATAATAAAGCACTCGACATTTTACCTTCAGTTTTTTTTCCAGTTGCACTTATAATTTTCAGAGAAATAACAATATACAGTGTCTCTGGCTAGAATTACTAATATGAATTTAGGAATGATTGTTAGAACATGCAGTTATTTGGCAAGCACAGCATTAAACAAATGAGCAGACAGAGCCTCTACAGTGCTTTATTTTGCATATAGATTTAATTGATGGTTGATGTCAAGTAGCACAAATAATTGATGATGGTGGTGAAATCAGTCACCAGGTCCTAACTGATGAAGAATCTTTCACCAGGTGTTTTAACAGAGAGATGATCATTTAGAGATTCTCAGGCAGCCGTAAAGAATCTTGCATTGGGTAATTAGATCTTACACTTCTCTTTATGATAGAACTCATTTTCAAAGACTGAGAGATTTCATAGTTTACTCCAACCTGCTGTTATCTTTGATACCACACACGACCTTTCAGAATTTTATAGGTTTACTTTCTTTAATCAAGTATGTGATTCTTCATGGACAAAAACAGAGTCCAGAAAGTTTACTGTATAAAATAGCCTGTAAAATGAAGTGATCTATACTCTTACAAGGTTGGTCTACAGATTTAAGAGCATCTAAAGAGTTGTGAATGGTAACTAAGCCTGTCTACAAAGATCCATGGAAGAAGGCAATAACTTTTGATTTTGAAAGTCAATAAATCTCTATACCTGGTATGTCATTGGCAAGAAGTGAGACTGTAGCAGAATTTGCTAGAGGGAATCATGAAGTTGGAAGTAAAAAACAAAACAAAACAAAAAACCAAGGAAAACAAAATTAAAAGAACTATCTTTTGTACTTTTCCTACATGTGTCTACTTTTTTACTGCCTTTAAGATTTGCTCTTGTTAAAAGTAAGCCAAGCTATGGGTTTCACTTTTCATTCTTGTTTTATTTAGACTTTCTTGGACATAGGGTTTTTGCCTGAAATTCATTTGTTTACCAAAGCCTTTGTAGGGGTTTTCTTTCAAACTTCTGTGATGAAATTATGTTATAACCTCAGCTATTTCAGCATATATAATCATTTTTTTCCCCACAACCTATAAGTTGCTCTAGCCATGCCGATGTATCTGGTACATAGTAAGTATCAAAAAAAAAAAGTTTGTGAATAAATGACTTCTTTTTAGAGAGAAGTTTCTCAGTATTTGAATAGAAAACAATTTCAAAAAGGACTGAAGCCTAAGATGAACTTATTCTAATGACTACTGCCCAAGTGAACAGTTGGGTTACTTGATTTATTTATAGTAAACAAGACAAATTTGGCCCAAACTGACTCTAAGGAAATACTGACTCTTTGCTTTAGCTCTGTTTCCCTCTCCTGCTTTTTCACTTTTCCATTGTCTCTATTTAATGTTCTTCTTTCCTTTTCACTGATGCCTTGCTTTCCCTTCATTCTTCCTCCTCTTCCTTCCTATTCTTTCCTTCCCCTTTGCTTAAATCCCTTCCTTTTTTTCTAAGTAGTCATAAAATAAAGCATTTTTTTATATTAAAGCTTAATTTCTTCTAACATACATTAAACTAGTTTTAATTTGCGCAAAAAAATTGCATTTATGATACTTCCTAAATCTTAGAAACGCCTGTTTTTTTTTCCATTTTTAATCCTTTCCTGTTTGAATCATTCCAAGTTTTCCAAAGATACAAACATCTTATTTGAAGTAATTAATTCGTATATGTCTTATGTGGAAATACTCTCTGATTTTACATGTTATACATTTACGAAGAGATCATAGGCAGGCTCCTGAACTCCAGAAAGGCATTAATTTTAGAGACTAATAAGCCTAAACTATGCCATTTCCAAGTTACTTTATAAATAGAACAATAGCAAATACTTTCCTTGGCACAGATCACTACTTTTCTAATAAATCAATTCTAAGTAAAGCCATCATTGGTTGGAAAGGAAGATTAGCATTTCACTTTCTATAGTCCTTTTCAGTAAGCAGGTGGATGGAAACACAGAGAAAGGAATTGGAGGGAGCAGGAGAACAGAAATAATAGTTTCCCCAAGATAAGAGAACACATAGGAAATACATTCTTAGGTGCGCTTAAAACTTATGCTTAACCGGCTTCCTCTTCTCACATCAGAGTCACACCTGTATAACTCACCATGTTCCTAACAGCTCAATACCCACCTGGGTCCCATTTCATTTAAGCAGAAGAGAGTCCATTTCCAGGGGAGCATGTCAGCAGAATGATGCTGAGAGTCGCTGGCCCCACATTCTATCCATAAGATATTTTAGATGTCCTAAGTAGAATTTCCCACATGGCACGTGAGAATTCAGCACTGGTGACTCCAGTCATAGCAAATCCTATGGAGGGACACAGTATAACTCTTTTCTCCATACCACCCACTGAGGTTAGATGGGAAATATCGTTTACTTTTATAGTAGAAATCCACTTTAATTAATAGTCCACCTTCTTCAAACACTCTTCCTTTGGTTTCCATAAGACATTCTCTTCACTTTTTTCTTTTACTATTCTTTATGTTTTCTAAATAAGTTCATTATTTAGCTTATATTAATTTTTATTTCATGTGGATCAGTGATCCTTCAGTAAGACAACTCTTCCCTATGTGATATTTGATGAACTTTGTATATATCAAATTAATTCTAGGATATAGAGGACAAAGTAAATGAAACTAATGATAGGTTGGGATGGTACAGAACTGTTCAAGTTGATGCTGTATAGGCTCAAGGCTGACACAAACTTAACTGGTTAAATATTGTATTGCAATAAAATAAAAATCGAAGTTTTATTTGAAATCTGTGCAATGTGGATTGAAATACTGCTTACTTCTTTTGGAAGAGGGAAAGAATTTAAATAGAAAACATTTAGACAGAAAACATTGTATTTTTGTCTCTGACACAATCCTAAAACAGTGAAATGAAAATGACCACAGAGGATTATAATCTGAATACCAGGTATAGCATTTATGTGTTTGGACTAGATAAACCTGAGCCAAAGAGCAATATTTCTACATGTGTTTTTTATGCCTGGGGGTGATTAAATTGGAGTACTCCGTGATTTCTGAAATATGATTATTTTCTAGGTCTTTATCTATGCCTACAGAGGGCTAGGCTGCTGTTGCCTTTCTTGGTGATTTACTCAAATTCTTGAAAATCTGTCCGGACTTCTTTCTTGTGCCATAACAAAAATTGTTGCTCTTACACAGAATAACAGCTTTAAAGGATAGATATCACGTGAAAAAGGAAATGGAGACATATTAGATAGAGTAACCCTCAAATATTTGAATGGTTGTGATTTGGAAGAGATATTTATAATCCAACTAGCATTTATTTTTGGTTATTATGTGGCAGACATTGTGCTCATGCCTCCACACAAATTGCCCCATTTAGGTTCAACTCAACATTATTATGCAGGCACTACTGATTATATTATTACATTATCCCTGTTTTTTTCAGATAGAGAAATCCTGGCACAAAGCAATTCAGTAATTTTCCTGAGGACACGCAGATACTACTGGTAAGTCAGGCTAGGATTTGAACCTGGGTATTCTAACCATAGGGCACTGTGGCCACACAGCAGCCTACCTACCGTCTGTCTCCTTGTACCTGCCCCTAAAGAAAAGAGTCTGTGAGGTGGATCCTTTCAGGGACTTTGCTACACATTTGTGTTTGCACCTTATGTCTCCCTATTTGGCCCCAAAAAGATGGCTGGTCAGCCAATGACGAGTAAGATTCCCCACGGGGGGGGGGAGGGGGGAGGGCGGACAACCCAAGCCAGACACAGCCGAGTGGGGACGAACAGGAGAATCCACAGGGTTGATAGAGGTGGGCACAGCCCCACACCTTTCCCCGGCTAAGGAGAGCCTCTGCCTCTGTGGCTGCATTCCTTCCCACAACCTCCAGGGAAAGTGATTCAATGAGGTGCTCTCCATCTATTCATATGCATAAAGGTTTTGTCCCTTGGGGAAGTACATACATCCTGAGACTTAGGGTTCAGCTGCCTGCAGGCAAGGGTGATTGGCTTGAATCAGTTTCCTATTATGATGTATAGGATTCACAGATCTTGCAATTGACAAGCTTTATCTCCTTTACTTCCTCACCTAACTAATGAAAGCTAATGTGTAGGCCCGAATAGGGAAGCCCAGTCCTTGAGGCTGCAGGACCCTTGGCCCCGCTTCACTCTATTCATGACTACTGTCTTTTCTTAACCCTGCGCCGCCCACCTCGCTCCCCACAACCTGCACCGCGTGGGATGAGACAGGGCACTGACTTAAACATTCCAGCTCACTACTTCCTTTGCTTTGTGTGCTTATGGCCAAGACAAGAAACACTGAGCAGTGGAAATCACAGCAAGGCTGAATATAAAGAACTTTCTAATGATGAGACCTGTACCAAGTAGAATGGAGTGCTTTAGAAATGATTGACATCCCCTTGGTTGATATTCAATTAGAGATGGAATGAGGACTCATTGGAACTGTTGCAGTGGATATTTTTACTTCAGGGCAAAGTTGAATTATCTGTAAAGCTCTTTTTCTTCCTGGTCTGGAATCTATGATACTATGAAAAAAATTTATGGGATATGTCTGTTTGTAACCTTGCCATCAAGAGGTGCTGTCTCGTTAGCGTCCTGCACAAAGTGCCCCCTTTGCTAACCGTGGATCGAACTCTCACCTACGGAGATCTACATTAGGTTAGCCAGTGGAGTCTGAGCATGGAAGAGGAAAGTAATAAACTTCAAAGCATGAAAAGAAGATGGAGAAAGAGAAGACCAAATGTAGAAAAATAAATAAAAGAGAATGGATAAGCCTCTCTTCTTTTAAAATTAATAATTTACAATTTCTTCTAAATTTCTTTAATTAAAATGGGTATCTATGTACAGATGCTTCGCAGTAGATAAATATTAGCTTTCAAAAAGTTGTTTGTTCCATGTTTTTATTAATTTTTTAATTTTTCAATTATGGTGGGCATACATTATATTAATTTCAGGTGTACAACATAGTGCTTAGACATTTATATAACTTATGAAGTGATCACCCTGATAAATCTAGTACCCATCTGGTACAATACATAGTTATTTCAATATTATTGCTTATGCTGTACTGTATATCCCCATGACTGTTAGGTATCTACCAATTTGTACTTCTTAATCCCTTCCCCTTTTTCACCCACCCCACAAACACCACTCCCATCTGGCACACATCAAAATGTTCTCTGTGTCTATGAGTTTCTTTCTTTTTTGTTTGCTTGTTTATTTTGTTCTTTAGACTCCACGTATAAGTGAAATCATACAGCATTGTCTGATTTGCTACACTCTATAATACTCTATGGTCCATCCATGTTCTTGTAGATGGCAAGATTTCATTCTTTTTTATGGCTGAGTAATAGTCCATTGTATATATGTACCACATCCCTCTTTATCCATTCATCCATTGAGGGACACCCACGTTGCCTCCATATCTTAGCTATTGTAAATAATGCTAAAATGAACATATGGATGCACATGTCCCTTCTAAGTAGTGTTTTGGGTTGCTTCAGATAAATACTCAGAAGTGGGATTCCTGGATCTTTGTCTCTTGTTATAGACTGTTTTAAAGTCTGTTTTCTCTGGTATAAATATTGCTACCACACCCTTTTTTGTCTGTTTGTCTGTTTGTTTTTTTTCATTTCCATGTTCATGAAATGTTTTTTTCCATCCCTTTACTTTCAGTCTGTGTGTGTCTTTCGATCTGAAGTGAGTATCTTCTTGGCAGCATATGTTAAGGGTATTGTTTTCTTATCCATTCAGCCACCCTATGTCTTTTGATTGGAGCATTTAATCCATTTACATTGAAAGTAATTGTTGATAGATATGTAGTTATTGCCATTTTATTATTCATAATTTTGATCTTTTCTCCTCCTCCTCCTTCTTAAAGAAGTCCCTTTAACATTTCTTGTACTACTGGTTTGGTGCTGATGAACTCCTTTAGTTTTTCCTTGTCTGAGAAGCTCTTTATCTGTCCTTCAATTCTAAACGATAGCCTTGTGGGGTAGAGTCACCTTGATTGCAGGTCCTTGGTTTTCATTACCTTGAATATTTTGTGCCAATCCCTTCTGGCCTGCAAAGTTTCTGTTGAGAAATTAGCGACTGTATATCGGAGCTCCCTGGTAAATAACTAACTGCTTTTCTCTTGTTGCTTTCAAGAATCTCTCTTTGTCTTTAACCTTTGCAATTTTAATTATAATATGTCTTGGTGTGGGCCTGTTTGGGTTAATCTTATTTGGGTTAATCTTGTTTGGGATTCTGCTTTCTAGGCTTGTATGTCTATTCCTTCACCAGGTTAGGAAAGTTTTCAGTCATTATTTCTTCAAATAGGTTCTCAGTCCCTTGCTTTCTGCTTACTTCTCCTAGTGTCCCTATGATATAAATGTTGTTATGCTTGGTGTTGTTCCAGAGATCTCTTAAACAATCCGCATTTTTTTTGGATTCTTTTTTCTTTTAGTCATTACAATTGGGTGTTTTCTGCTACCTTCTCCTACAAATCGCTGATTCGATCCTGTGCTTCTAATCTGCTGGTGATTCCTTTTATTGCATTCTTCATTCCAGTTATTGTATTCTCCACTTCTGACTGGTTCTTTTTTATGGTTTATATTTCCTTTCTTTTTATGCTTGATATCTCTCTGTTGAATTTCTTACTAAGTTCCTTGAGCATCCTTATAACCATTGTTTTGAACTCTGTGTCTGGTAAATTGCTTACTTCCATTTTGTTTAGTTCTTTTTCCAGAGTTTTCTCCTGTTCTTTCATTTAGGACATATTTCTTTGTTTTCTCATTTTGGCTGCTTCTCTGTATTTGTTTCTATGTATTAGGTAGGGATGGTATGTCTCCCAGTCTTGCCAGGTAGCCTTAAGTAGTAGGTACCCTGTGGGGCCTTGGCACAATCTCCCTGGTCACCTGCTTTGGTTGCTTTTGGTGTCCCTTGCGTTGTGTGTGCGTTCCTGTTATAGTTGAGCCTTGAGTGCTGTTGGCATATCAGTGGTGATACTGACCCTGATGCTGATTGGTTTTGGGGTTTGGCTATATCCACAGCTTATAGGGTGCTGTTCAGGGGTCCTATCCCACAGGCTGGGATTGACCCCAGTTGCCTCTGGTGCCTGTTGAGACCGCCCTTTGTGTGTGCTGCTTGTGGGGCTAATTGGGTGGTGCTCTGCTGTGGTTTAACGCCAATCTCCAGGAGTTTTGGTTCTGGGGCTTCTTGAGTGGGGCTGTGGTGCAGGCCCAGGTCAACTACTGCTTGTGACTGGCTGGGGACTACCTGGTAGGAGCTATAAAGTGATCCATGGTTGGTCGCAGCCTGTGCTGTACCGGGAGACGTGTGGGAGAGGCCACGCTGTGAGCCAAGGACAGCTGCCACCAGTATCAGGTCTCTGCAAAAAGTCAGGGCACTCTGAGGCCTTCTGCCACCTGCTGGCTACTATAAGGTTCAGCTGATAATAAAGCCTTATTTGATAAGCAAGTTGGGTGAGGCAGGGGCTCAGTGAGTCAGCAGAATATAGCAGTGGAGCTCACCAGGCCAATCAGATTCAGATTTAGCCTGTGGGGGCGGGTTCAACACAGGAAAGATGGCGCCCGTCTGCTGGCTGCGTGAGAAGAGGGTCCCATACCGGGAAAATGGGGCCTGACCCTCCAGTCCTTGCCTTGAACTTACTCAACTCAGTCTCTCTCCATATATCTCCAATGCCCCCAGAGTCACCATCTCTCCACCGGAGCCCAGGGTGAGTGTCTGTGAGGGCCCTTTAAGGGGATGTCTGGGTTTTCCATACCTTTCGTCCTACCCAGACGGTCAGGATTCCCACTGTTTTTCACAGCCAGAAGTTATGGGGGCTCCTCTTCCTGGCACCAGTACTCTGGGCTGGGGAGCCTGGTGTGGGGGTCTGGAGTCCCTCACTCCTTTGTGGAGAACCTCTGTGACCAAGATACCTCTCTTGATTTTCAACCACCACACATGAGTATGGGAACAATCCGTTTCACATCTCTGCCAGTGTCAACATGGGTTCTTCTTTATATCCTTAGTTATAAAATTTCTATTCAGCAAGACTTAAGATGGTTCCCCAGGTTGATTGTTCTATAATTTAGTTGTAATTTGATGTGTTGACAGGATGAGGCAAGCACAGCATTTACCTACTCCACCATCTTGGATCTCCTGGGTTTTTACTTTTCTCACACAGTCTCAAATCTAAGCACAGCCACATAACACATGCCTAAGTAGGTTAATATGCAAGTTAAGACCGAGACTAAAATGCCTACATTTGAAATCTGTTGATGGTGGCCAGAGTTGTTGTGGTTTGTTCTAGATGGAGACTTTGTGTGTATCTATGAGGCTACTGTATTTGAAAATACATTGATTTCAGTAACACAAGGCTGGCATGGATTAATTTTTGCTGACCTTCAGTGGTTTCCTATGATGCAGACCTGTTTTGGGAGACCTGGTTGGTGGGTTAGCAGTATCTCAGAGAAAGTTCTGAGCTACTAAGAACTATGAACCAAGGCTTACTTTATAAAATTGATAGGGAAGCAATGAAGAAGAGATTACTGATTTTACGAAAATAATAAATGCAGTTGGCCATCTGTATCTGTGAGTTTTGCATGTGCAGATTCAACCAAACGTGGATTGAAAATATTCAGTAAAAAAAAAATTCCAGGAAGTTCGAAAAAGCAAAATTTGAATTTGCCACAAGCTGTGCACCTACTGCTGTATCCACATGAAGTGATGTGTAGGCATACTCTGCTTAAGCTTATATGCAAATAGGTTATATGCAAATATTGCACCATTTTTATATAAGGGTTTTGCTTTTCTGGGGGATCCTGGAATCAATCCCCATTGATACCAAACGACAACTGTATTTTAAAAAGGCATTAACCCAGTGGCATAAGGTTAAAGTTTTGGTCCATGGTTTCCATATAACAAATTCAGAAATGGTCTCATTACCTTTTGTTAGATAAAAATGAATATTTCAAATCAGTTTTCAGTAGTGGGTCAAAATGGTGTTTACCGAGCCTTCAAGGTCTCTGAAAAATTTCTCTACATGTGTTTATTTTAGAAGTATATAAACTTCGACATTTGTTATGGCCCTGTATCCTTTTCCTAAGAATTCAGACACTCTCTTTATACAGTATAAAACCTCTAACTTGCTGGAGATTTTTAAAGGTTAACAAATGTGAAAGAGACAACCCTTAGAAAGAAGCTACTTTACTTTTATTTCTGCAGAGATTTGAATATTGCTTATGAAGTCCTTAATCACAGAGATGGCCAGTTAGTATCAATTCCTTCTTCCTCCCTTCCTTTTTTCTCACTTTCTCTCTCTTGCTCTCTTTCTTTCACTTTCTGTCTCTCTCTTTCTGGCTATCTTTCTCTCACTTTTTAGATCTTTTTATCTTTTCTTTCATAGTTTGAATTAACAAGATATAAACAATTCTTTCTGACATAGTTTGCTTAGCAGCTTAGCACTGACATTATTTGACTAATATTCTCTTAGAGAATGATTTAAATGTTACAGAAGTATATGGTACTCTGTAAGGTACTCAAACTAAGTTGCTCCTACCTTTAATTAGATAATGCTTAAGTATGTTTGGTAATTGGAAAATAAATGTAAGCAATAATTAATTAAAAGGTTGTTCTTTCTTTTTTTCTTCATCTTAGCTTCCTATTTCTTGGGAACGAGACAGGATGCAATTTTGTACTGTTGAATAAATCCTCTCAGGAACTAGACTTAATATGATGGACAGTCATCTAGGTTAATCAAGTGAAACTCTGTAAACTCCTCTTACCAGATTACCTTAGCGTCTTTCTTGACTCAGGGAGCCCTTTTCAAAGACAGGACTATTCTGTCAATTTAGTCTTCTCAACTTCCAAATCTTTCTGGCACAAAACAGACCTCACTTAAGGTTAACCATATAATTTCCTAAAAGGAATTTCATTTTTCTGAAGTGACAGAAATAATTTCTGTTCACTAACAGGAAGTAAGGAACATTTTTAAAATTAAAGAAAAAAGACGTACAGCCTCTAAATGGCTCGACTGTAATCTAAATAAATTCTAGCTCATTTCCACCAGATGGCACCCCCATTTGAACTTTGTAAAGAGATTCTGAAGGCTGCGGAAAGCCACTCTCATTTTAGAAATGGGATTGGTTTTGGAAAAGATTTTAGCCAATGAAATTGAATCAATAGAAAACAATGCTTAATAATGCTTTAAGAACTATTCTAAAATGCTTCCAAAGTAAAATACATAATTAGTAACATGTTTAATTTGGGAAATAAAGCCAATCCTAGTTTAACTTGAATTCCCCAGAACTTAAGTTCCACTAAATTTTAAATTTTATATGATCTTTCTAACCATCTCTCATCTGAGTGCCTCCTTTTGAGAAAGCACAAAACTTTTGAGAAAGCACAGCGACCAGAGTATATTTAGCAATTGAGTGTCCTCAACAAAGACTTGATTTAATTTGTAAATCAATCATCAACTTGCCAGTCAAAAATTCCTAGGTAAATACTTTAACATTTTGTCCAAAACGATGGGATTGGAAGTGTGGATCTTCCAAGTTAAAGAATATGGGGCCAAGTCTGCTGGCTACACACTTCTTGTCCATGCACGTGGCTCTTTCTGGATCTCTGGCTAAACTCTTGCACTATGCTTGTTGCTCTTTTCAATTGCCTTTTCATTTACATTGGGGAATAATATGCCTTGCCAGATGTCACCCCAACACAGTCAGTCAGTGGAAAAGCATGCCGTTTCACAGTCTTGTATCCACTAATGACATTAATTTTTACTGAGTAGGGTCCAAATTCAATGATGTCTTTTGTTTTCCTTGGAGTTTTATTCACTGATGATAAACAAGCATGCTGAGAACTCAGGAACAGATCTGTATCATTTAGAGAAAACAAGAGCAAGTGAGAGAGACCCATCTAAAAATACATTATTTGAGGCTCCAAGGCAAGGCTTTTTATAACTCTTGCTGCTCATATGTGACACATAGACTATGTCCAGAGGTTGATAAATTCAGTAGTTATTGAAGATGGTCAGGGAGAAGGGAGGGGGCCCAGAATGACCCACTGATTTAGCAGTAACCAGGAAGGTTTTTTAGAAATGGCTTCTATGACATTTGCCATATACTTGCTTAAAAATGAGAGTTCATGTCATTCCATAATGCCCTACATATGGATGCTCAGTTTGATAGTAATTTTTTCTCATCTCTGCATTTGCTTAAGACCAAGGTAAATAGTATCTCACCTTATGAGATAAAATGGAAAAACAAAGAGAAATTCAAGTTTTTTGTAGTGGTATTCTTTCTTCGACTATTGTTGCTTGTTTTCTTTTAGTATAGCTTGTACTTTAGACAAATGTCACATTATTTGATTTCTAGAAGGAAAGTATCAACTGTAATGTTTGATAGGCTCATAGAAGATGCATTGTTGATAAGGTACCTAAAAGAATTGTACGGGAAACATAATTTCCTTTTGCTATGATAAGAGCATCTTAGACTGTCCATATGGTTGCCAATTAACACATTAAAATACAAGATGCCCAATTAAGTTTGAATTTCAGATAAATAATACCTAAGCTTTTAGCATAAGTATACCCCATGCACTATTTGAGACATAATAAAACTCTTTGTGGTTTATCTGGGATTCAAATTTAACTGGGAAGCCTGTATTTTGTCTGGCAACTTTGCCTGGTAGGTGACTCTTCCAGGTGTGACCCTCCTCTCCTCCTCACAGTTGCCATTGCAAGGACTATAGAAAACTTTCCACATAGACCCGCCTCTGAAGACCTCTCAACCTTTTGTTGAGTGTGGGCTCCTAGTCTTAAGAAATTAACCACTATAGTTTGCTGTGCTTGAGGGGAAATTCTACACTAGTTTCATTTGGAATTGCAGAGCCAGTATGATACAAAAACCCAGACTGGTTACTAGATTCTCTGAAGAGTCTCCTGAATAAGAGATATGCCAGAAGTAGCTCTCCAAACTTCACTTCACAGGGTTTCATTAAATAAACTCCCTGCATACCCCTGGGTTGTAAGTATTGAGACCAACTTTCATTTCGATCTTACCTAGCAGGGAACAGACCTGTGAAGAAGTTATCTAGCATGATGATCATCATATTTTGTCTCTGCCCTCCACGCCTCCATGCCTTGCAGTGGGGACTGCTACAGAGACTATACATCTATCAGGCTAATCACAGAGAGTTTGTCTGGGAAGAGCTATGAAAGCACCCCATATTGTTTATTTCCCTTATTAGTAGAGGAAATAACGTGGACCTTAGGCATGTATTTAAAAGTATCATGCCTAAGTTCTCGAGAACATCCTGGTTCTCGTACTTGCTTACCTCATTCAGTGTAACCTATAAGACTTCTTTCAGAAATATTGCAAAATAAATCTTTCTTGAAAAAGAGTAAAAAGAAAATGTATAGCATTAAAAGTCTCCCTTATAACACACTTATAAATGTATAAATTTGTTTTAATAAATACTTGAAAAAATATCTGATAGTTATATGTACAGCGTTAGTAGGTGTAATCAATACACAAAGACAAAAAGTTAGAATTCTTACCTCACCTGAGGTTATAATCTAATGGGAGGCTGAGATATGCATATGAATTAGTAGGCAATGATGCAAAGTAGTATATGAACAAGTGCCAATGTTGTTCACAGAAAGAACACATGTACAGTAGTTCACTGCAGTGAGAAGTCCATGTAGGCTTGAGTAGACCTTGGGGGATGGGTTTCGTGGGAATTAATGAAGGGGAATAGAAAATAGCATAAAGGAAGGCTGAGAAAGAACAGGGGCCTTGAGGGTCATTGAGCACCAGATCTCAATGGAGGAGAGAATCCTGTTGAGGAAAATGTGGAGAATAATTTGTATAAGGAAAATGATGCAATATTATAACAGGGTGAGGAGTTTGTTTTTGGTCCTTTGGGGAGCTATTGGAGGTTTTTGAATCATGGAACAATGTGGTGAAAATGATCTGGCAACAATCTGTAAACTGGAAAAGAGGGAAAAAAGATGGATTTTGCATAGTGTAGGTGTGAGGTGATTGTTCACATTCACTCAGTGTTTGTCTGAAAGCCAGCAGATTTTAATGCCTGTAAATCAGTAAATGTAAAACACACACAAATGTACACAGAGATGTATATAACGTGCATGTAAAGCATCTCTCTGCTTCACAAAGAATTACTCTTCCCTGTGCTTTGCAGTCGCCAAGAGAAGCACATTGAAAGCTGAGTGACTTCTTACACTACCTCCATTCTTTGACATGCCTGGATTTAGGTTGTTGGACGTTGTGTTCATACTATTTTTTGGTATTCCATTATTATTAGATTATAAAGGGGGAAAGGTGGGGAACTACCTCTCTTGTACAGAAAGTTTTTTGATTTCTTTGAAAATTTCTGCAAATAAATTTAAACAAGAAAAAGTGGTCTCTCTTTGTTACATAGTTAAAAATAGTCTTTCAAGTGACATGGTTAAGTGTTAAAGGAAATTTTAGCTGCAGTCAATTTCAGAACAATTCCTAAAGACTTTAGGGATGTGAAGCCCATTTGTTGTATGCAAGTAGAAAATAAGTTGTCGTTTTTTTTTTTTTTTTTAATATGCATTTTAGGAGAAAAGCAAATAAATCTAGCACAGTGAGGTCCCTGATGCTTTCAATATAAGAAAGAAGTATACTGCAAATAACACAGATTTAAAGCTTGGTTCTAATTCATTTTTCTTGTGTTGTAAAATATAGTTCCAGAATCCTGACAGAAAACAGAATGAGAATAATGTTATTCTTCAAAATTTTTGTCATTCCAAAACAGATTTCCTGTTACTGCAGTTCCTATACCTTGTGTTTAATATTGCTTGCAAGTTAATCTTGATTTTTATGGTTGTTGTAATTCCTAAGTCCTCTGGGCTGTGTCTCCACAATGAAATAAAAGTAGAGATGAAAACTGGATTAATTCACATACTTGCCTCAAGTCTCTGATGGGCTTTGGCTAACCAAGAAGTCAGTCTCTGTATTAGTCAGGGTTATTCAGAGAAACTGAAGCAATAAGATATATTGGAACCAGGGAAACCAATGGTATAAATCCCAGTCTAAGTACAAAGACCTGAGAACCAGGAGCTCTGACGTCCGAGGGCAGAAATTGGATGTCTCAGCTCAAGCAGTACAATTGCCAAGAGTACAATTGCCCTTCTCATGTCTTTGTGTTTTATTCAGGCCCTCAGGGATTGGGTGATACCTGTTTGCATTGGTGAGGGCAATCTTCTTTCATTCCACTACCAGTCTACCACTGGAATGTTAATCATTTCCAGAAACACCTTCACAGACACACCCAAAAATAATGCTTTGGCAGATATCTGAGCAGATTCCTTTAGCTCAGTCAAGTTGACACATAAAATTAACCATTACAATTTCAACGGGCTTAGTGCGCAAGTAGATAATTCAAATATGACTCAATGCTGATCTTTCAGAAGAAATTTAACACCCTTTTTGTCCTCCAATAGCATTCAACTTTATGCAAATTTATATTTAAAAGTGGGGAGGAAGACATTGGCAATTCCACTCCTGGATATTTATCCAGAGAAATCCAAAACACTAATTCGAAAAAAGATATGCACCCCTTTGTATACTGCAGTGTTATTCACAATAGACAAGATATGGAAACAACTGAATGCCCATCAATAGACATTTGGATAAAGAAATTGTGGTACATTTATATATGGAGTATTATTCAGCCATAAAAAAGAATGAAATCTTACCACTTGCAACAATAGGGATGGATGTAGAAAATATTACGCTAAGTGAAATAAGTCAAACTGAAAAAGACAAATACCGTATGATCTCACTTATACGTGCAATCTAAAGGACAGAATAAATGAGCAAATAAAACAGAAATAGACTCATAGATACAGAGAAAAACCTGATGGTTGCTAGATGGGAGGGGGTTTGGGAAATGGGGGAGAAAGTAAAGGGATTAGATAGTACAAATTAGTAGTCACAATATTGTCACAAGGATATGAAAGACAGTTTGGAATATAATCAATAATGTTGTAAAGACTATGAGGGTGCCAGATGGGTACTGGACTTACGGGGGATCACTTCATAGATTATATAAATGCCTAACCACTATGCTGTACGCCTAAAGCTGAAGTAGAATAATATTGATTAAATGTCAACTATAATTAAATATATATATATTTACAGGATGTGGAGTACGGCATAGGGAATATAGTCAATGGTATTGTAACAGCTATATACAATGTCAGAGGGGTAGTAGATTGGAGTGGTTATCACTTTGTGACGGGTATAAATGTCTAACTGTTATGCTCCTTTGTACACTTAAAACTAATAAAAATAAAAATAAATAAATAAATAAAATAAGATTTAGCAGGTGAAAATCTATATATTTCACATATATTTTCAATAACCACTCATTGAACAATATGATGCTCACTTGTGGTGCTTAAAAATTGGGGTTGAAAATTGTAAATGTGAATAAGTTAAGGAATCATTTCAGTAGGTTGAATATTAAGTAGTTTCATTTCTGCTTCCCGTGACTTCAGACAGATTTGGCCAATTACAGGAGCCAGGTTGTAAAAGGCTTCTGACTGCCCATAGGTGTGATTCATTCTGCAATTGTTCCAATTTCCCTGAGCTCTCTAACTGCTTGAAATCACTACCATGTTTCCCCAAAAATCAGACTTAACCGGAAAATAAGCCCTAGCATGGTTTTACAGGATGACACCCCGTGAACATAAGCCCTAATGTCTTTTGGAGCAAAAATTAATAAGACCCGGTCTTGTTTTCAGGGAAACACCGTAGTTGCTCAGAAGTGCTAAGCAAACAGCCTCTTGTTTGCTAGGAGCTGCAGCAGGTATGGGGGTTTTGAGCAGGTAAAGGTTTATGGTGCCTTCTGATGGTTCCTTACAGCTTTGGGGAATAGGTGGAGTGTTCTGTTGTTTTGTGAATTGGTAAAGTACTATTTTCCGATTGTTTTTTCGTCTTTGTTAAAATAAATGGTAGTTAGCTTTGGGGAAAAAACAAAGTACAAATTGGTAGTCACAAAATAGTCAAGGGGATGTGACATACAGTATGGGGAATATAATCAATGATATTGTAAAGACAATGTAGGATGTCAGATGGGCACTGGACTTATTGAAGGGATCACTTCATAGATGACATAAATGCCTAACCACTATGCTGTACACTGAAACTAATATAAAGTAATGCTGAATGTCAACTATAATTAAATATATATTCATATAATCACAGGGATGTAAAGTACACCATAGAGAATATAGTCAATGGTATTATAATAGCTATGTTTGATGTCAGATGGGTAATAGACTTGGTGGGGTTATCACTTTGTGAGGGGTGTAAATGTCTTATCATTATGTTGTTTTGTACACCTGAAACTAATAAAATAATAATAATGAAATAACAAGCAAAAGCAAGGAGGAAAAAAAAGACTGAAGAATCAATTAGTCCATTTATGTACTCACTATTCTGATAAGAACTCTGAAGAAAAATTGTAGCATGCTATTAAAAAATCTAATAGGAGGAAACTTACGTATGCATGGGGATTCCCTGAGGATGTGCTATTTAAGCTAAAATTGAAAGATTGATAGGTCCTAGAGAGGTGAAGAAAAATGAGGAGCAGGAAAAACAGCATGCCAGCAGAGGAAACTGCATATGGAAAGGACCTAAAGCAAGAAGTTGGCACACAAGGAATGAAAAGGACAAGCCAGTGTTGTTGCAGCTCAGAAAATGTGGTAAATTACATATTTTTCTGTTACAGTCATTCATTCCCTATCTGCCCTCGGGTGCCACCCTTCCCGGATGACTTTGAGACTTGGCCATCTGACATTCTTTGGACAATGGGATGTGTGGACATGACAGTTTTTATGTGTGGGCTAAACCTTTAACTGCAGTGGTATGGCTTGGTCAGAACCTTCTTTCTCCTTCTGTCTGCCTTGATAGCACAGCATGAACTGTATAGAGGCTGATGCTTTTGGCCTTCATTCCCAAATGTGAAGACAGTGGTGAGAATCACATTTCCCTGGAGAAGAGTCACAGAGATCCCTGGAGATTCCCTGGAGAAGAATCACAGCCTGGAGAAGAGTCACAGAGATTTACCTGGACCAGATCTGGTCGACATGTATTGTGAATGACAAGTGACCCTTTGGGGTGATAAGCCACTGAGACTTTGGAGATTTGCTTGTTAGGCATCATGAATTCAACAAAAGCTGAATGATATTGAAGAAGGAAAAAACAGAGAAAGATACAAAAAGGCCAGAATATGCAGGGAATTATAGATGTAATTAAGGATTTTGGTTAATCACAAGAATAATGGGAAGTCCTTGAAGCAAGGTATTGACATAATTAGAATATTAATATAAGGGAAAAGTAAAGAAATTGTTTTGGCCATGCCAAAAACAAACAAACAAACGACAAAAGTACCAGTTACCTTGGTAGGTTTTTACACTAAGAAAAACTAAAATTTATCAAGTACTTAAAATTGCTAGGCTATCTTTTAAGCATTTTACCTGTAATAGCTAATGAATTTTCACAATCAGGTAGGCGATTTTCTCCCAATTTTAAAGATGAGGAAACTGAGGCACAAGGGAGAAAAGCAATTTTCTTAAGGTTCCAGATGTATTAAATGGCAGAGCCAGGAATCAAACTTCAGTATGACTTACTGCCTGAGTTCTCAGCCACAGCGAGCCAGAGGAGAGATGAACTGGGTAGAAGGAAGAGGCATGGAGAGGATTAGATGGAGTTGAGAGATATTCACGAAGCAGAAACATCAGGACTTGGTTTTTGATTGGCTGTGGAAAATTAGAGAGAGGGAGATTTCAAAGATGACTTCCAGATTTATGAAATGGGTAATATGCTGACAGGGGATACTGCAGAGGATGAGTTAGGAGGTGAGAGTTTTAATTTAGATTGTAAGCTGCTTGAGGGTAGAAACTGTGTTATCAGGCTTTTTGCCTTGTGTGTTGTAAAGACTCAGTAATAACATAAAATAAATGAATCATATTTTTACAAAAAATCTTTTAAAGTATGGGATTTTGGTGTAACATTTTTCTTGCATGATGATGATTTTTTTTTTCTTAACAGTTTCTGTTGATAGAGTTCACACATTTGAATCAGAGAGAACACTCATGTTTGGCATGAATATTTCCTCTACACACTCAAGTTCGGTACTTGTGCTGTAATTTTGTACTTCATTGCTACCTCTTTTTATTAGTGGAAAATGCTAATTCCTGAGATGTAATCACGTGTTATCTGGCAACTATTGCTATATTAGAGCACATTTATGGGATTCACAGTTTCAACATAAAGCAACACTTATGCTGTAAATTTAGTAGTGAAGGAACAAGTACTTTTTTCTGAGACTCCTTTGTGCCAACTCGATATTAACATGTTATCACAAGGTTATTTCATTTAGTCCTCATAACCAATCTTTTACAAATTGCAAGTGTTTTTGTCTTGGCCGCAATTTCTTCCTATTGCATTGCATTTCTGGACTGTCATAGTCATGAGATCATACTATTTTTTAGAACTTATTAGTATTCTGTAGTATTTATTAAGCATGAATAATAAATGTAAACTTCCTTTAAACTCACAGAAATTCATATACCCAAATTACGCTGCTCTTGTTGTAAAGAAATCACTTAGGGAAGCTGGCGTCTTTTAGAATTAAAGCTGTCAAGTTACTCTGTACATTTTGCGCCCAAGAGAGACTTGTTGTTCTCACATTGTAATAACACATACTATCCCTTTGTATATCTCTTCCTCCTTCTTGGCTGGGATCAGGGCCACCTAATTGTCTTCTGCTGAGACACTTAAGTACAATCTTGAAGCAATTAAAGCCTTACTCACAGAACCATGAGTCTGTCAGGCCAGAAGGAAACAAACAATAGAGTAAGACTGACGTGGTGATGTCAGGAAAGAGATAATCATTTGTGTATCATCTGCCTATCTGAGGTAGGTGTGTGACATATAAAATATCAACAATCAGTGTGGCATACCACCTATGATCATAACAGATGTATCACCAATTAGAACAGAGATCAATCACTGATCACAATGGATACCAACCACAGATAATTTTGTGGGGACAGAGCCCCAGAGAGCAGTTTCCAGGCTCTCGGCCTCACTTGGAAAGGTGCTGGCTCGGGTAGTAGATGGCTGTCAGCTGTGGCTAGTTGACAGTCAGCTGTAGCTGGTTAGCCAATTGGCCACTGACATAACTGCCCCGGCTGCGTTGGTTGGTGAGTCAAGTGGAGTCGGTCGATTGGAAGGCAGAAAAGCGGACGCAGGTCGCACGTTGTGTGAATCCAGCCTCCAGTGAGACTATAGTGGTATGACTCCCCTACCTATGGCTCCGTGGGTGTTCCTTTCCACCTACCCACATCCTGTGTTCTTATGTGGGGAGCGGGAGCTGTGACTCCACAGGCTGCCCCGCACGACAATTGCTGTGGATTATAGGTGCTTTCCAGCTGGATATCAGTCTTGGGAGTAATTTGTTAAATGTGTTATGTGTGTTTTAAGAGGGTTTGGGCTGCCTGCACTATATAAAATTGTGCACTTATTTGTGTTTATAATGGGAAATAATTGATTTAAGAAGAAATACAGTGACATGTTTTAACAGACAAATAGTTCACGCTTAATAGAGATATTTGTTAATAAAAATTAATAATTGTGTTATCCCAGGACTTTGTGTCTATTTTTTTAGTACTCTTTAATTTATGAAGCACTTCCATGTCTACAGTCTCACCTGATCTTTATAAGAATCAGGTGAGGTAGAGAGGATACAGAGGTTAAGTAATTTGCCCAAGGCTGTGCTGCTAATAAGCAGAATAGTAATGATGAGACATGGGTTCTTTTAGAAAGATGTGAAATTGTGAAAATTAACTATTGGATTTCTTATAAAAATTGAATGGCTTCTGAACAACGTAGGGAGGTTCAAAATCATCTGAAAAGTAAATAGTAACTAATTTTTTTGGGGGAAATAATGGTGAAGTGAGATGCATTCTGACATTGTTGTATTTGTGCTTATGTAAATAAATAGGACAGCATATATTTGTTAGATTCTCAAGACAATTGATCTTAGTTCTGTGAAAAATCTATTTATTCCTACCCACTCTTCAGCTGTTGCTTATGTAAATAAATAGGACAGCATATATTTGTTAGATTCTCAAGACAATTGATCTTAGTTCTGTGAAAAATCTATTTATTCCTACCCACTCTTCAGCTGTTGATTTCAGCATGTCTCAAAAAAAAAAAAGAAAAAGTGAACCAAGAGTCCTTGGAGAAATGGCTGATTCTAGAGCTGGGACAGGAATACTACAAAATCAGTCTGTACCACTTTGCAGTGCTAGAAAGTAAAGAAGTATGGGGAAAAAACCCCAAAGAAACAAACAAACAAGGGGAAAAAAAAAGAAACAAAATGATGGTGGCATGTTCAAGGGACAGCAGAGGCCAAACGGAAAGAGTTCCCAATGGCCAAACTGGAAGAATTAGAGCAACAAAAGTCGTATTATAATCTGAAAAATAAAATAAATAATCCATTATTGAATAAATAAATTGGGTCAAAGAGATAAATCTTTCTTACAGAAAGATTCCAAATAATAAATGTATATCATCCTCTCTCCAGGAGGTGGATTTAAGTGTCGGCTGCATTTAGACTCGCTTCCAATGAATAGTGTATAAAAAGGGAAAACATAGTAACTTTATAGTGAAGAAACCTGGCAAATAATGCCTTAACCAAGTGATTAAGGTTAGTCTCACTAGGGTTAAGTCAGGTTCCTATCATGTTTCCCCGGATATGGTTTGATGAAAGGGCACTTTACCTTCGATGTAATCTTTCCAAAAACCTAAAACCTTAGCGTAACTATGAGGAAAACATTAGACAGACCCAAATTGAAAGACATTCTATAAAATATCTGACAGAACTCAAAACTGTCAAGGTCATGAAAACAAAGAAACAATGAGAAACTGTCACAGACCACAGGAGCCTAATTGGAGACAAGACAAATAAATGTATTATGGAGTCCTGGATTGGATACTGAAACAAATTGGACATTAATGGAAAAACTGGCAAAATCAGCATAAAGTCTGGAGTTTAGTTAATAATGATGTAACAATGTTGATTTCTTAGTTTTAACAAATGCACCATGGTGAAGTAAGATGTTAGGGAAACTCAAACCGGGGTATATGGGAATTCTCTGTACCATCTCTGCAACTCTTCTGTAAATCTAAAATTATTCCAAAATGGAAAAAAAAAAGCTTATTAAAAACAAACTATTCATTTTAAAGAAAGCCCTTGTGTACATATGGCTCTATGTACCTCTCGGTGTATATGCGTATGCATGAACATCAGTCAGTAGAGTTTACCATATTGCTGACAATTCCATAATATGGAATAATCGTGACAACTGTTTCTAGTTTAATGCTTCTATTATGTTTTGACCATTTTTTGTATGTATTAAAACCCACATGGCTTGTATGTGCATATTGTCATATATATATATCTTCACATATGTTTATTTTCATTCAATTGTTTCAAATGACAGCTTTTAAAATCAGTAAAGACCTTTCTACCCCAGGGACGGGAAGCCAATGGGCAGCCAGAACACATATCTGCTTTTATTTGCTATGATGAATAAAGGGAATCACAGTTCCACAACCAGAGGCTTCTGTATCCACTGCTAGGTCTGACTGGAGCCAAGAGCCTCCCGGGAGTCATAATGTATGAGTATAGGTCAGGTCTTCTGTCTTTCAGCAGCAGTGAAAGCATCAGATCAAAGTTTTTACACCCCTCTAGAGCCCTTAGATCTCACCCAGTTTTTGTCTCTGGTGACAATCAAATCATGAAGTCACCATAATGGCAAATACTATCTCTTGCTCAATGAAAAATAACTTGGCATGTATCACCATTCTGTAGTGATATGAATGAGGTGAATTAAAAAATTGTGAAAGTAGAACTGACTATTTAGTAAAATAAGAGATATGTGGAATGCTAGTATTTTCTGCAAAGCTTTATTGTTCATCAAATTCAATTTGGTATTTGTTGGAGAGAAGAACAAGAAGTTGTACTGAATTCCATATTGTTGAACTTAGGATATCAATAATATCACCAGTGAATGGCTCTTGTATTTCTACACTAATTTGGCCTGATATAATTAAGCTACTAATCCATTTCTCATGTCTAAATAATTTCCAAAATGACTTAATATTTTTGTTTATATTCCCAAATTTTCTCAGTCCATTCCGTCTTTCAGACTGGGTATATATAAGATGTCAAATCAATTAGTAAATTCAGTGAATAAAACAAAAACAGAAACAACACATTCATCCTATTTTGTTGTTTCAACAAAATGACTTTTTGATTGGTGACGGCTCTTGTTTCAATCTATTGAATAGTTACATTAACACAGCTTCTTGTCCTGCCAAATGACAGTTAGGGAAATTTTTTCTTGACTTGAATGATTTGTCAATGTCTACAATGTAGATATAGACAATTTTCTTAAAATATCATGCTTCTAGATAATGATGAAAAAATTCACTCTACGTATCCTAATATTTGGAAATATCCTCACAATTTGTTGCCATTTTCACTTTACGTTTAACGATTTTATGTTGGTTAGATGTCCATACATTCTTATATGCACCCTTGGTAAAAGGAAACTGTGAAATAAACTGTTTTTTACAAAATGGAATACCCCCAAATTTTAAATGCATAGAAATTAAGCATTCAAATCTATCATTACATCTATAATGCTTCTCAAGTGGTAAAATCATCACTAAACCATGAAAGAATACATTCCTAATCATTAAATAGCATACCTAAATAGGTTACTACCAAAAATGTTAAGATTAACAGCTTTTGGTTTCTGATTTTCCATATAATAAGGGTTCTCCTAATTTTTTTTTTAAATAAAAATAATCCTTTGGTGAGAAATGTCTTTCCGAAGAATATTAACTTACTTCCTGAGGATGTATTACCGTGTTTCCCCGAAAATAAGACCTAGCCAGACAATTAGCTCTAATATGTCTTTTGGAGCAAAAATTAATGTAAGACCCGGTCTTATTTTACTAAAAGACTGGGTATAATATAATATAATATAATATAATATAATATAATATAATATAATATAATACCAGGTCTTATATTAATTTTGCTCCAAAAGATGCATTAGAGCTGATTTTGGGGGAACACGGCAGGAAGTTCTTACTGCTTTTTTCATTTCCTTCCCTTTGGTTATAGGCTCTCAAATCTGATCCTTAACATTTATACTCTTCAAATTTGAGGCTCGAGAGACATAATTATTTCTCATCTAAATTCTCTGAAGTTAGTACCCACTGGGCTTTGGGACAATGTTTTAGTGAGTCAACTGTACACAGGATGGGGTCTTCCACATCAAATCTAGGAAGGTGCCCACTCTCCCTAGTTTAATGGAACCAATACAATAAACATTTGGGGTAAGAATAAGGGAAAAGATATAGAATGGAAATTTCTAAGGCTTTGTTAGCAATAAAATGTTATAACAAGGACATTTTCCAGAGTTATCTGATTCTTGGGAGTAATAAATTCTCTAGTAAGATTCTGTGGAAAATGGTATACAGTAGTAAGGGTTAGTGTTTTGGGCTCTGAAACAAAGGAAACAAAATGTTCTCTCTCTCCCTTTTTTGTTTGTCCCAAGTGTAATCTTTAGTCAGAATTCTTGCTCCTGATTTCATCCCTGAGTCTATTTTGAGAGTGGCTTTAGTGAAAACTTAATTATTTTGGTGGGAGTGGTGATAAGATTATTTATTTGTTTGTTTTCCTTAGTTTTTAATTAAATTTATTGGGGTGACAATGGTTAGTAAAATTACATAGGCTTCAAGTGTAAATTTCTATAATACATCATCTATATATATATATCACATTGTGTGCTCACCATCCAGTCAGTTCTCCTTCCATCACCATATATTTGATCCCCTTTACCCTCTTCTACTAACCCCCTTCCCCCATACCCTCTGGTAACCACTAAACTATTGTCTGTGTCTATGAGTTTTTGTTTCATTGTTTGTTTGTTTTGTTCTTTTGTTGCGTTCAGTTTTATACCCCACATATGAGAAAACTTTTTTGCTTACCTTTTTGACTGATGGTTAGATCTTATGATGAATGATTTTTGAAGCAGTAAATTTTAAAATATAAGCTCTTGGTTTTATGTAAGCAGAGTAAATTTTTCTTCATTTTTTTCAGGTATTATTCTTTACCATCTCTAAATCCCTTCTGATTTTTTTCCAGAAATTGTTTTCTGAAAACAGAAAGAGAACATGCCAAGGATTGGGTCAAGTCATGTCTGAGGAACTCAAACGCAAGTAAGTGTCTTGATTCTGGCTCCGTGGGAATATGAGTTAGAGGGGGAACAAAGGATGAGTCACTTCTGTCATCCAAAAAACTGAAAATATACCAAATATTTTGAAACACAGCAAATGTCATTAAACTTTCTGAGGCTATGTAATGGAATGTATATGCTCTGCTTTTTGAAGTGATATACATTTATTATATATATTTAGAAAATACAGGAAAGGAAAAAGAAAAAAAAAACTATTCAATCAAAATCTTGCAGCGATAATGTTAACAATTTGGATTTTTCTTTTAAAATTTTTTCCACAAAATTCTTTTATAGTTTCAATACTTAAACCTTTAAAATCCTAGAAGAAAAATAATCTCAGAGTAACTTTATTTTACTTTTTAAAAAAGCAAAACAAATGCTCTTCTTGTACCATTATCTTTGGTTTAGTGCTTCTTTGAGAGTGATGCTTAATTTATTTCTCTTAAATGTTGACTTTTAGAGAAGAAAGATACCTACATTTTTCTAAAACATGTTATATACTAAGATATAGAATTTTGAATCTCAATTCAATCTTTGTAATAAACTTGGAATGAAGAAGACAGAATTTTCCGATATTTGTTTTTTAAAAATGAAGGCAATGATGGAGCAAATTATATTTGTTGAGAATGAAATAGAAATGCCCTGAATCCTCTGTAAGCATTCTTTATTCAGAATTATTTCATGGGTCTCAATATTTTGTTTAAGAGCATTTGAGTCTTGGACTTAGTTGGAATATTCAAGACGTTAGCTTTTTTACCATCATTATGAAGAATCGTTGACCCAAGACATTTAGCCAATTTTCTCTTGGGGCAGGCTAGAAGAGGCGGCAAGAGGAAGGGCAAAGTGAGTTGAGTTCAGTACTTTGGTCCAGTTATCATCAGTTTTTTTCAGTGGCCACAGATTGAACTTCTAATTGCAGCCAACTCTCTCAAAATACTTGTTTTTAGTCACAAAGGGAAATAATATGAGGGTTCATGAGTCACTCTACATTTTTTAAAGTTACTAGCAAAACAATTCTCCTAAGGAGGGGCAGTAGTGTCATCTTTATCTTGAAAGAACACTCTTTAAATAATTAAATAATATGGCAAAATTACAATAAAAGGTGATGCAGACATTTTAATTGGGGATTCTAGCTGTATCCTTTCTTATAGCTAGGATACACCCAGGATAGTAGCAGAAGTTCATTGAACACCCCTGAGAAACCCAGCATCAGTGACAGCTTGAGGCTTCTTTACCCAAAGCACAGTTGCTACCTGTCATCTTGAAGCAGTAACTTCAAGGGTGGAATTAGTTGAAAGAAGATAGTATTTTTGACTAGGGCCAGAAATTCTCCCCTCAAAAAAGAAGTACAATATTTCGGTTAGGGAATAATAGAATTTATTGGAAATAAATGCTTCATATGGGGAGCCTGGTGAACCAAGCCAGAGCCTGCTCCCTTCGTGTTTCTGAAGAAACAGCCTTCATAGGAGAAGTTGTCTGGAAGAGTTTGAGAGGATCCCTTTTTGCTTAGAATGTGCGGGGTAATGGGTGACTTCATATTAATACATTGGTTATTGGCCCCTGCGGATGTAATTATTTCTGTGAATAATTGGATATAACAACTACGTGCCAAAGAGGAATAAAATTGTGAGTGTCATGAATTGATTAGAAAGAAGAAGTTTATGAAGATGATTTAATGACACCCGTTTTAGATTGTTTCTGTACAATAGAAAGAACTGCAGTCAAAATAAAGTGTGTGGTTGAAAAGTGCCTTGTTTAAATATATACAGAACAGCTGTTTCCCAAATTAGATGAAACTACATGGATCAATTTTCATTTCCTATTAACCTAGAAAACTCAGATATATCTTATCACAAGAAAGAAAGGTAGATCTTGGGATAGGCTAAAACCCACCGTATTACAAATTAAATTTTTATTTTGATATTTGTAAATTTTTTTAAAAGGAAAAGGGAGAACAATAAAGCTGATTTTTTTCACCTGTGCAATAAGGCTTCCCACACTATTGTTCATATTTTTGAAAATTTGAAAACTGTTTTTCTAATATACAAATTTCTGCTCAAATTTAATAATGACAAAGCCTTTTTTCCCTACTAGACAGCTGTTAGACATTAAAATAATGGATTTTGAACTTCAGTCTAAAACGTGTAAATATTTATATATCTACAGCTTAGGAAAAATGTTCTCCCAATAACTGCTTAACAAAAACTTTAAATCTCTGCTTTATTTTTATATTATTGTAACATTTCAGGTGTCTCTTAAGAGAAAGTTGAAGCTTCTAACTTACAATAATAGATTTTCTCAAGTCAAAATCTGAGGTAGCTTAGTGATTTCAGATTATTTAGTCAAAACTAACTACTCGGTATTTGTTTATCATTTCGATCATGTTTTTATTATAGCTTCATTTATTGAAGTTTTATATCATCAATTGAAAAATTGCCATTTTTTTTAAATAGAAAATTTTAAATCATCTAATAATCTTGATTTGAATAGAGAGTCAACAGAGATGGTCCATTGGAATCACATTTTTGTACTACCTGTTGCTTAGAGTCTATCACTTTATTCATTTATTAAATATTCTGGCATGTCCATAAGGGGGCAGACACTGTGATGTTAGATGGCAGGCAGGCTTGCAGAGATAACAAGACAGAGTCCTTGTCCCTAAGAAGTTGAGAATAGATTATAGCAATACTGTCTTGTAAGTGCTATAAGTATCTGCAGAGGATGTCATTGGAATAGAGGGAGAGACATAACAAGGGTATTTAGTGCTGTTTGGGTATAGAGGTAAGGACACATTTCTAAGAAAAGGTGACATAATCTGATATTTGGAAGCTGAATATAACGATTTTCGTTATGGCTAAAAACCAAATTCAAGTTAATCTTTTCCATGTTAGAAAAAGCATTTACATATTTACACAAGTGTTTTGTTTAAATCTGGTTACCCTTCCTCTAGACTCCTCTTGATTAGTCTTCCTGCTTATGTTTAATCATGTAATTATCTAATTTCAAAAATTTACCCATCATCTATACCAATGGTTCTCAAATTTTGTTACATCAGGATTGCATAGATGGATTGTTAAAGCATGGATTGCTGGGCTCCATCCCCAAATTTCTGATTCAGTGGGTATAGGATGGGCATCAGTAATTTGCATTTTTAAGTTCCCAGGTAATGCTGATGCTACTGTTCCATGGACCATACTTGACTGATTATCAGTATCAGCTGGGGATATTTTAAAAATATAGACTCTTGAGGTCCATTTCCAGAGATTCAAATTTAGTGAAACTTGGGTGGGGACGTGGAATCTACATTTTTAATATATTTCCCAAGTCAATGCTGATTATCAATAAAGTTTGGGATCCATTGACATAGTCCAATTCTCTGATTTAACAAATGATAAAATTGAGATGTGGAAAAGTTATGAGAATTCATCAAAATTATGCAACTAACAAGGAGCAGAACAAGCTTTCTTTCCCACTATACCTCATTTTTTTTTCCTTTCAAGAAACCATAATGAGATTTCATTCTCTACTGAATCAAGTCAATATTTTTATTCTGACATTCAATGTTTTCCAAAATCTCTCCCTTGTAACCTATTGTCCCAATAATTAGGCTTGGATACAGTTAAGCCAGCCCCAAATCAATGAACATGAAAAAGTATCTACTATAGTCTATGGGAGGGATTGGGTGGATTCAGATTAGAATAAGTCAGTTACCTTTTTCAAGGAAATTCCAGACAAGTATCACATTCCCAAACATGCACAAATATACATCCCCAAATAGTATTAATAGACAGGTTTATAATAAGAGCTATTGAAGAAGTTCAAAATATCAGATGAGTTTCAGTATAATGAAACAGATGAAATGACATCATAGAAATGGTGACATGAGGTGAGCCTCTTGAAATCTCCCCTGGAAATTGCAACAGATTGAACAACTATAATTACACAAAGGATTCCCTGCACAGTAGAAAGGCAAGACTAAGAGATGTGCAACTGAAATCATCTAACGGTAGGGAAATTGGGTAAGTGGGGGAGGAAAGAAGAGGGAAGTGTGGAGACGCCAGCCTCCTGGGTGCAGGGGTGCAGAGGGAGCTCAGAGCTCAGAGCTCCCTACATTCTGGAGCTACCGCAGTGGTGGGAAAGGGATTTTGGACTGCTAGTGTTCCGCTTATGGCCCACAGTCCCACCTGAGGGATCAGCAGATGACACGGTTGAACCAATGCTCATGGCAAAGACCTCACAGCAAAGACTGAGGTAAGAAGGGTGAAAATGGAGGTTTAAGCCCTCACTGCCAAGCAGAGGATGGAAGGCTTAGGCACAGAGCCTAGCTGCCCCCTCCTGACCCTCCCAGAGCTCGCCCCACACCTACCTGCCCAGTGCTAGAAGAGGAAGGGTGGCAGTGTCCAATCAAAAGAATAGAATCTTTGCAGTTCTGAGAACTGCGGCATGTAGCCACGGATGCATACCCCAACTAGTTCTGGTGAAGGATTAGCTAGGCTGGTGATTACTGCTATTGCTCTGGGCCACCTCTCACAACCCACCGAGCCCCGCCCTCACCTACCTGGGTGGATCCCTGAAAGGTTAAACAGAGTTTCTGACAGGCCCTGAATCTGGTGCAGTAACAGCTTTGGAACTTCAGAAGCTTTCCACATCCCCCAACAGAGGCAGTGCCCTGAGACCCAGGCAACCTGCTCACAGAGGAGAAGACCACCTTCCAGGGAATCCCCCCGTTGTGTGAGAAGCTAGAACAGGGCAGAGAAAATATAACACTACAGCATGAGAGAGAATAAAAGACTGTAGTTGGAAAGAAAATGAAACATTTTACCAACACCTGCAAAGGAAAGCAAAGGAAAGACCTCTTCCTACCAACCTGTTGCAGAACCCACTCCTGTAGATGCCTGGGAAGAGAAATAATAATTCAGTAATTGCCATGAATAACCAAGGTAACAAGGGAACTCAGAAAGAAAATGAAAAGTCTCCAAAAAATGAACTTACAGAGATGGAAATATGTGACTTAAATGACACAATTCAAGATTGCAGTTCTGAAAAAACTCAACGAGATGCAAGAAAATAGAGACAGGCAGTTTAATGAACTCAGAAACACAATGAAATAACAAAATGAACATTTTATCAAAGAGATTGAAATTTTAAAAAAGAACTAAATAGAATTTATGGAGATTAAGAACTCAATAAAAGAAATGAAGAATGAAATAGCCAGCTTAGGTAATAGAGCTGACCAGAAGGAGGAAAGAATCAGTGACATCGAAGATAGAAATCTGGAAATAACACAGATTGAAGGAGAGAGAGACTTGAGAGTTAAAAGAAATGAAAAAACTCGACAAGAACTTTCTGACTCCATCAGAAAGAGCAGTATAAGAATAATGGACATACCAGAAGGAGAAGAAGGGGAGATGGGAACAGAGAGTATATTCAAACAGTTGACGAGATCTTCCCAAACTAGTGGAAAGAAATGGATCCTCAAATCCAAGAAGCAAATAGAACACCTAATTACCTCAATCCCAACAGGCCTTGTCCAAAGCACATCGTATTGAAGCTATTAAAAACTAATGACAAAGAAAAAGAATTCTCAAGGCTGCGAGGAAAAAGAATATGGTAACCTACAAAGGAAAGCCCATTAGATTATCATCAGGTTTTTCAGCAGAAACTCTACAAGACAGGAGGGAGTGGACTCAAATATTTAAACTATTGAAAGAGGGAAATTATGAGCCAAGAATTATATATCAGCAAAGATATCCTTTAGATATGAGGGAGGAATAAAGACCTGCCCAGACATACAGAATCTGAAGGAATTATTTAACAAACGACCTGCACTACAAGAAATACTGAAGGAGGCTCTATTTGACCTGAAACAAAAAGAAAAATAATACAAAACCATGAGTAGTATTACGAACAGACAGACTGAAGCAGGAAAAGGCAACCTCTACACCAAATAGGCACTATACATTTAAACATACCATGTTTCCTCAAAAATAAGACCTAGCCAGACAATCAGCTCTAATGTATCTTTTGGAGCAAAAAATAATATAAGACAAGGTCTAATAATATAATACAACATAATATAATATAATATAACATAACATAATACTGGGTCTTATATTAAGTTTTGCTCCAAAAGACGCATTAGAGCTGATGGTTCAGCTAGGTCTTATTTTTGGGGAAACACTATACAGGGTAATATACAGGGTAGAGAAGAAAAAAAAACAAAGTAAAAGAGGAAAAAGACATCTTGCTACTGCAGCACAGAAATCAACTCATAGCATAAATAGGGATAATTAGTGACAACAAAAACATAAAAAGGGGCATAGTAAAGTTCTGAACTGGCATAAGGAAATGGAGAGAATAAGCATGCTGAAGAAAATGGAATACTCTAAATATCAAACTTTCTTTTACATAAACTTAATGGTAACCACTGAAAAAAAATCCAGAACTGAAATATATTACAATAAAAGAAGAAACAAAGGGAAAATCATAGAATACCACTGCACTGAAAGAACAGACAGCAACAAAGAGGCAAAGAAACAATGGAGACACAGTCCTACCAGAAAACCAAAGATAGAATGATAGGAAATCCTCATAAATCAATAATCACCGTAAATGTAAATGAACTGAACTCACCATTAAAAAGGCACAGAGTAGCAGATTGGATCAAAAAACTAAAACCAACCATATGCTGTCTCCAAGAGACACATCTCAGCTACAAAGACAATCATAGACTCAAAGTGAAAGGATGGAAATTGACACTCCAAGCAAATGGTATCCAGAGAAAAGCAGGTGTAACCATACTGATATCAGATGAAAGAGGCTTCAGGATAAAAAAGGCAACGAGAGACAAAGATGAACATTTCATAATGATAAAGGGGACTATACAACAAGAAGACATAATAGTCATAATATATATGCCTCCAATTAGGGAGCACTGAAATGTACAAAGCAACTACTAACAACTAAAGGGAGGTTGACCAAAACGCAATTACAGTAAGGGGCATCAATACATCATTGACAGCTATGGATAGATCATCCAAACAGAAAATAAATTAAGAAATATCAGCCCTAAATGATACATTAGATGAAATGGAGATAATTGACATTTACAGAGCACTTCATCCGAGAACATCAGACCATACATCCTTTTCTAGTGTACATGGAACATTCTCAAGGAGAGACCATATATTGGGACATAAAACTAGCATCAGCACATTTAAGAAGATTAAAATCATCCCAAGCATATTCTCTGATCACAAGGCTTTGAGATTGAATATCAACTGCAAAAAGAAAGCAGGAAAAACCACAAATATGTGGAGATTAAACAACATACTTTTAAAGAAGAATTGGGTCAAAGAAGAAATGGGAGAGAACAAAAGATCCATAGAAACAAATGAGAATGAAAATACATCCTACCAAAATTTTTGGGATGCAGCAAAAGCAGTGCTAAGAGGGAAATTTACATCATTACAGGCCTAACTCAAGAAGCAAGAAAAATCACAAATAAATAACCTCACGTTACACCTTAAAGAACTAGAAAAAGAACAAATGAAATCCAAGATAAGCAGAAGAAAGGAAATAATAAAAATCAGAGCAGAACTAAATGAAATAGAGAACAAAAAGACAATAGAAAGAATTAATGTTACAAAGAGCTGGTTCTTTGAAAAGATTAACAAAATTGACAAACCCTTGGCTAGACTCAAAAGATAAAAAGAGAAAAGACACTAATAAACAAAATTAGAAATGAAAGAGGGGAAGTTATCACAGATGCCACTGAAATACAAAGGCCCACCAAGAATACTATGAAAGACTATATGCCACCAAATTCAATAACCTAGAAGAAATGGACAAGTTCTTAGAAACATGTAGCCTTCCTAGGCCGAACCATGAAGAATTGGAAAATCTAAGCAGACTGATCACCAGTAAGGAAATTGAATCAGTCATCTAAAACCTTCCCAAAAGCAAATTCCGGACCACATGGCTTCACTAGTGAATTCTACCACATTCAAAGAGGATCTAATATCTGTCCTACTCAAACTCTTTCAAAAAATTGAAGAAGAGACTATACTCCCTAACTCATTTTATGAGGCCAACATTACCCTAGTACCAAAACCTGGTAAGGATAATACAAAGAAGAAAATTACAGACCAATGTCTCTGATGAATACAGTTGCAAAAATCCTAAACAAAATTCTAGCAAATTGAATGCAACAATGCATTAAAAAGATTACACATCACGACCAAGTGGGGTTCATCCCAAAGGCACAAGGATGATTCAACATATGCAAATTGATCAATGTGATGCATCACATAAATAAAATCAAGGACAAAAATCCTATGATTATATCAATAGATTCAGAAAAAGCATCTGACAAGATACAACATCCTTTTATGCTTAAAACATGTCATAAAATGGGTATAGAAGGAAAATACCACAACATAACAAAGGCCATATATGACAAACACTCTGCTAATGTCATAATTAATGGTGATAAACTGAAGCACTTTGCTTTATGTTCAGGAACACCACAGGGCTGTCCCCTATCCCATCTGCTTTTCAACGTAGTGTTTGAAGTCTTAGCCAGAGCAGTCAGGCGAGAGAAAGAAAAGGCATCCAAATTGGGAAGGAAGAAGTAAATTTTCACTTTTTGCCGATGACATGATGCTATACATAGAAAACTCTAAAGACTCCACCAAAAAGTTATTAGAAACAATGAATACAGTAAAGTTGCCGGCTACAAAATCAACGTATAAAAGTCCATTGCATTCCTGTACACTAACAATGAAATTTCAGAAAAAGAAATTGAAAAAACAATTCCTTTTGCAATTGCAACAAAAAGAATAAAATACCTAGGAATAAACTTAACCAAGGATGTGAAAGACCTATATGCTAAAAACTGTAAGAAATTTTTAAAAGAAATTGAAGAAGACACAGAGAAATGGAAAGACATTCCATGTTCATGGACTAGAAGAATTAACATTGTTAAAATTGCCTTATTACCCAAGGCAATATACACATTTAATGCAATCCCCATCAAAATCCCAATGACATTTATTTTTTAAAAGAAGTAGAACAAAAAAAAAATCATCAGATTTGTATGGAACCACAAAGACCCCGAATAGCCTAAGTAATCGTAAGAATAAAGAACAATGCTGGAAGTATCACACTCTCTGACTTCAGCTTGTATTACAGGGCAATAATAATCAAAACAGTATGGTATTGGCAGAAAAACAGACACACAGGCCAATGGAATAGAATTGCAAACCAGAAATCAACCCACATAAATACGGACAGATAATTTTTGACAATGAAGCCAATAACATACAATGGAGAAAAGACAGACTCTTCAATAAATGGTGCTGGGAGAATTGGAAAGCCACATGCAAAAAAATGAAACTGGACTGCTACGTGTTACCATGTACCAAAATTAATTCACAATGAACCTAAACATAAGACCTGAAACAATAAAATGCATAGAAGAAAACAAAGGTACTGAACTCATGGACCTTGGTTTCAAAGAGCATTTTATGAATTTGACTCCAAAAGGCAAGGGAAGTAAAAGCTAAAATAAATGAATGGACTATATCAAACTAAAAAGCTTCTGCACAGCAAAAGAAACCATCAACAAAATAAAGAAGCAACCAACCGAATGGGAGATTTTTGCAAACAACGCCTCCAATAACAGGCTAATATCCAAAATATATAAGAGACTCATACAACTTAACAACACAAAAACAAACAACCCAATTAAAAAATGGGGAGAGGTCTTGAAGAGACATTTCTCCAAAGAGGACATACACATGGCCAGTAGACATATGAAAAAAGGCTCAACATCACTAATCATCAGAGAAATGCAAATAAAAACCACAATGAGACATCACCTCACACCAGTTAGAATAGTTATCATCAACAAGATAAGTAATAACAGGTGTTGGAGAGGCTATGGAGAAAAAGGAACCCTCATATGCTGTTGGTGGGAATGCAGATTGGTGCAGCTGCTATGGAAGGCAGTGTGGAGGTTCCTCAAAAAATTAAGAATAGAATTACCATTTGATACAGCAATCCCCCTCCTGGGTATCTACCCAAAAAATTTGAAAACATTTATCCATAAAGACATATGTGCTCCAATGTTCATTGCAGCTTTATTTATGCAACAATGCATAAATGATTGGTGGCCAAGACATGGAAACCATTTTGGAAACCATTTTGGAAACCATTTTGGCCACCATTTATGGTGGCCAAGACATGGAAACAACCAAAGTGTCCTTCGATAGATAAATGGATAAAGAAGTTGTGGTATATATACACAATGAAATACTATTCTGCCACAAGAAAAGATGAAATAGGACCATTTGCAACAACATGGATGATTTTTGAGATTATTATGCTAAGCAAAATAAGTCAGACAGGAAGTCGAGAACCATGTGATTTCACTGATATGTGGTATATAAAACTGAAAACAATAAAAGAACAAGGTAAACAAATGAAGAAATAAAAACTCATAAACACAGACAATAGTTTAGTGGTTACCAGAGGGTAAGGGGGAAGTGGGATTATAGTAAAGGGGATCAAAAAAAAAAAAAAAAAAGAAAGAAAGAAAAAGAAAAGAAAAAAGAAGCAGGTATTTGTATAGATCTATCTGCCAGACATTGTGCTAGCTTTTTAGAGATGCAAAAAGTATTATGACTTAGGATTTTATCTAAGAAAATCATAATACGACTATGCAAAAAACAACTGACTATGCTATAACACTACTGTATAAAAATGGCATGAATAAAATGCTATCAGAATATAGAAGCGGCAGTGATTAATTTAGCTAGAATATGTAGAAATGTTAACAGAAAGGGTGATAGAAATGGCATTTACACATGTGTACATGTTTTTGTTTAGATTTGGGTACTCTTCCTTTAGTCTCGTCTCTCCTCTTGATTAGTCTTTGCTAGGTGGAGGACAGGGCAGAGCAAAAACACAAAGTGAACCTGTGAAATGGACTGTTTCACAAATAGGTAGTAGACCTACAGGGCTAAAACACAAAGCATGTAGAATCAGAATGGTATGCATGAAGATTAATTTGAGCTGGGCTTCAAAGAATGCCTGGAATTTAGTAAATAATACTAACTTTTGCACACAGTATTAAGCATATGTTTTTTCCCCCTTAGAATTCTTTGTCTTTTATTTCCAAACTACAGAAAATTTTACCCATTCCCCAGGTTCAAATCAAGGCCCTAAAAATTCCTACATTGGAGTTAGTCAACCCTGTCTAAGCTTCAGTTACCTCTGGTGTTTAAAGAAATATAGAAGTCTTGTCCCCCACTTGAAAGGTTTTGATTCTGGAGATTTGTTTTCAAGATGTCTGATTGTGGAACCCTAGGATTGCTAATTGGTAGTTTGTCATAGCTCATTCTGATCTGAAACACTGGCCTACCAAATGCCAATACCTAGGATGAGATAAATACATATTTGCTGAATTCAATGTTTCTCTGCAACCTAAATGCTTAAGCAAGGTCTCCTCACAATTTTATTTGCTTTATACCAGGAAGATGTTTTAATGTACACATGTACTCTAAGATCCAAGAGGTCAAATCAGGAAAGACTTTCCTACGTAATCATTTTGGGGATAAGGAACTCAATCTGCCTATATCCTTTCATCAATACACATGGTTCAATCAAGAAATACCATCTCACCATCTTGTTTAGACTATAACAAAAGAAGGATTCTAAATGTATGTGGTTTTAATGTCAATATTTTTCATATATAGCTCTAAGATGAATTTTAACTCATCAACCAAATTTAACCAAATTGTTCAAATTGCATACATATTACAGAAAACAAAAATTTCTAATTGACCTTCATTGGATATTGAAGAATTAGTCATTATTGAGTATGGCCAGATTTCTAAATTCTGTTCACATTAGTCATAGAGCTTTGTCTGTGTGAATAATGTAGTTAGAACAGTTGTTGATGATGACTTGTTTATCTTTGACCGTTTAGTGAGCATTTTTAATGAATACGGTTTGAATTATTTGTATGCCCTCACAGGCCATAATGAATGCATCTTTCCAAAATATAAATAAACCATTTTTATTTCTGAGACATGATGTTCTGAAGAGTCAAATCCCATAGCTGTCTATTTAATTAGATCTTGCTGGGTTGCTATTTTATCAGTAGACGTTACACTAGCTCGATACTCAAGGTCAATATAGATATGATTAAGAAAATCATGTTTTCTCATGGACAAAAGATGGGAACTTGGAGAGTAAAGCAAAACATATTCAGAATATAATGACATTTTAAAGTATTTTATAATTAATATTTTTCTGAGTACTATAGACACTATGTTCCTTACTCCTCCAGTCCTTCAGTGAGAGGACATTTAGGCATACATGATACAAAGGACTAATATTATGGGATTTACATAAAAATGGTAGAGTATAAAATGCTATTCCAAAGTATAGTGATTATAAACTGTATCATGTGTGTGAATCATTTCCCCTCTGTTCATAGTATGTACCTTTTCATGTCATTATGTGAAAAATTTATATTTACCAGGTATCATTTCAATATCATAGTTTTTAAAAACGAGATTTAATATGGCAAATCAACATAGGTAAAAATTATAGAACCTAACGTGTTTTATAAAGGGACAATAGGTTAGGCCATATTGTTATATATGTAAACTTGAAATATGTAAATTTGAATAAGTGCCAGAACTGGCATTTGAATCAGGTAATAGACTCCAGAATTTCTGATCTTAATCACTGAGAGAGTAATTTGCCTATATAACTCCTAATATTAAAATTCAGGCTGGGAGTAAGAAAGCCCCTTATAAGATGAAGGGGTAAATTTTGTGGCTATATAATGTTGAACAAATTATTTTAACACTCTGTCTGCTACATGAGAAAATTCATTTGCTAAACTATAAAAAACTTATTTAAATTAAAAAGAAATAGAATATATTGCCTAATTTTTTAATATAGTGGAAAGAATATTAAAGTTAGAATCAGGATTCTGATTCTCTCTGTCTAGACCCATGGTTCTGTAAACTATGCAGCAAAGCACCCTGGGAAATGGACAGTGAACTTACAGGGGTACCGTACATGAGGTATTTTAGCATTTCTTTTCTTTTTTTTTTTGAAGGAAACACAGTGACACTTGTCATATGTTGGTCACTGCATAAACTGCTAGCTCAAAGTAGTTCACAGTTTTGACATTATGTCACACTACATTTCCTTCAATTATATTATATATTTGTGAAAATAAGGTTTCAATAGTCACTATGATAAAAAGCAAGTAGCAGGCGAAAATCAAACGTGGAACAGAAAATGAGGATGATGGTATACAACCAATCCTAAGTTTTGGGAAATCGTGCAGTGCCTAGTAAGAGCACACATCCCATTGGTAAGTAATAATGGTTGAGAATGAAGTAAAGATGATATTCTTTTTTCTTTTGATTAACATGTGTGAGTTTGTTTAAATGGCTACTGAGTTGTTAGAGCATAAATAATTTCAGTTGTTTGGAAATTAATAAACAGAACTATTTGATATTTATTTTGTACTAGGGACATCATAGAAAACTTACTGAGAATCTAAGGGCTTTGTGAACTGAGAAATTTTAGGAAACTGGAGTAGATGTTTGCTTTTTGGTATATTGAAGTAATTTTTTTCTTGGCTTCAATTTTCTTATCTGAGAAAGAATGGGCCAGAGCAAATTGTCTCAAATGCTAGTCTAATTCTAACAGGCAGTGATTCTATAACAAGGCACAAGGTAATTTAGGTGACTTTGACAATTGCATGTCCCATTCGCCAATAGTACTTAAACACTGTCTTAAATTGAGAAAAACATAGAATGTAGCTATCCCATTTAATGATTTTTCTAATGTATTTTAAACCAGATCTTTTAAAACAAGTGAACTGTTGGATGTAGTAAATGACTTAGACATTTTACAAATGTGTCTCACCTACCTCTTTAATCTATAGAGCTCATGGGGTTGTTTTGTTTGGTTTTTGGCATTTAGGTGTTTTTTCCACTTGTTAACACATTGAATTAGAAAATTCCCAGAGTAAGTGAAAATCTGTAAGTGAAAATACTTTGTAAATATTGGAAAATCTAAAGTGTCTGAACCACCTAAGAAAATATTGTCACATGAAAATTTCAGATAAAAAACAAGTAGCCCACTATTTCCAATAAAAACCCTGGCTAATAACCACACTACAATTGCATTCGTTTATATTGCCAACTTACACAAGGAAATGCCCATTTAGAAAATCAGTGAATGTGTGTTTATAAAAAATAGTACTTGTTACATGTAACAGTATTAGATTCTTATTAGGCATCTATCAAATAATTGCTTTTTTATTTCAGGTACGATAGGTTCATATTACTTGTTGGTAGGTTTTTTTGGGGGGTGTTTTTGGCTAAAAATATTGGCCAAAAATAGGTGTTATGTTGCATCCAGATGATTAACACATTTGATTTTATTGGCAATGCTGAAAAGAAAGAAAATTGCAAAATATTTGTGAGATATTCAACCCTTGGTTCAGTGAGTTTAGAAATGCAGAAAAAAGATCTTTTATTTTGGACAACTGCATAGTAGCAGAATGGCTTTGTGAATGGAGTGTGAGTTCTTGCACAGTATACGTTTAATGGCTGCTTGTTGAATTAAAACAACCAAAAAGAAAAGTCCCCCAAATTGCCACCCATTAATTTAATTCTATAGTAAACTGTATACATGGAAAAAAAGTAATTCAAATCTTTTCTTGGTCATATGGCCGTAGAGAGAGTTCACAGTTGATTAGTCTGAATAAAAGTTGTGGAATATTTAAACAAATATATCTAAGTTTAAATTATTTCATTTTTCAATAGTAATAAAGATTTCCTCAATGAATGAATATAGAAAATGTGGTGTAAATATGGAATATTATTTAGCCTTAAGAAAGAAGGACATCCTGCCATTTGGGACAATATGGATGAACCTGGAGGATATTATGCTAAGTGCAATAAGGCAGACGTAGAAGGACAAATACTACATGAAACCACTTACATGAGGAATCTAAAAGAGTCAAGCTCATAGAAGCAGAGAGGAGAATGGTGGTTGCCATGTGCTGTGGGGAGAATGGGGAGGTATTGTCAACGGTACAAAGTTTCAGTTGCACAAGACGAGCAAGTCCTAGAGATCTATTATACTACAGAGCATAAGACCTGTAGTTAGTAATGTCATATTGTATACTAAAAAATTTAAGAGAATTGATCTTATGTTAAGTGTTCTTATCACAAAATAAGTGATAAAGAGGGCAGGAGGAAACTTTCGAAATGATGAATATGTTTATGGCATGGATGGTGGTGATAGTTTCACAGGTGTATACTAATCTCAAAACTCATTAAGTTGTATACATTAAATATATACAGCTTTTTGTATGTCAATCATATCTCAATAAAGTGGTTTAAAAAAAGATTTCCTCTTGGAAGCAAAGGAACACTTGATGATTTAAAATAAAAATGAAGAGTGGTAAATATATAAAAACTTACAGACCATCCATTGTTTCCAAACAAAATTTAGATACATTATAAGGCCTTGGTTGGATCACAATAAGAGTATCTATCTTGGAGACAAATAATCAATTATTATTTTTTTACAAGTGAACCGAAGTGGCTGGAACAGTTCTGTCCATTTTTTTTTTTAGCAATCTATTCAGTATTTGTATACATTTGTTTCAAATACTTATTATTGCTATAAATTGGTTTAATTAAGTGTATTAGTTTCCTATTGCTGCTGTAACAAATTACTACAAACTTAGTGGCTTAAACAATACAAATTATTATCTTACAGTTAAGGAGGTCAGAATTCTCAGTGGGCAAAAATCAAGGTGTTAGCAGAGCTATGTTCCTTCTGAGGCTCTAGGGAAGAATCAATTTCCTTGCCTTTTCCAGCTTTCAGAGGCTGTTCTCATTTCTTGGCTGTGGCTCTCTTTTTACTAAAAGCCAACAATCACCTCACTGACCTCTGCTTCCATAATCACATCTTCTCTGCCTCCAGCCTCATTCTTTCCCTTCTAAGTACTCTCCTGATTACATCATCCCATCTGGTTCTGCACAGTGGCTTTTTCCATGTAAGATAACATCTTTGGGGGGGGGGGGTTGGTGGTGGTGGTGGTGTTATTCTTCTTACCATATTAAGGTATACCCTGCTTTATTCAATGAATATTCTATGAAGGCTCTAAGTTTACTAGATTAGCTCGTCTTATTTGACACATAGAATTCAGACTTATATTTGGTAGAGTAATTATAAATCATACACTAATCAGATATTATCACATATTTCTTTAAATGCAGTTCTAAGTGACAGCAAGAAAGTGAAATGATGAGACTTGTCGTATAAAAGATTTTCTACAATTTGAAAATAGTTTTTAAATCTAAAGTTTGTTTTAGGTTTCCATTTACTTGAAACTTGAAGAACATTTGCCAGTAGTTTTATCGGAAATGAGCAAGATGAAAAAATGGCCCTGTTTAGAAATTAATTTTTATTTATGGAGATGGAACACAGCTTTTGTTTGTTCTCCAGGAAGAAAGTTCTTTCCTACAAGAAGGGGCTTAAAGTACCCCATCTATTGGCATAGCACGTAGAGCTTGTTGGTTTCGCACAGCGATTTCAGCTGCCAAGAACACAGTTCCATTGGAGACAAATAGTAGTAACATCATACAGCTCTTGCATCAAAAAAGCTGGTGGCCAGCAATTTTTTAGAACAGAGGTTCTCAGTCTTTAATGTGGATAAATATTACCTGGGGAATCTTATAAAATTGCAGATTCTGACTCACATCTGTGGAGTCCTAAGATTCTGTGTTTCTTATGAGGTTCCAAATGATACTGATGCTGTTGGTTTCTGAACCACACTTTGCATATCAGGGTTGTAGAGCATTCTGAAATGGAACAAAGGCTGCAATAGAAATCACCTTATAAAAACATGGTTCTTAACACATTGCTTTGAATAAGTAATTAACACCAAAAATTTTGTTGTGAATACTCAGAAGAAATAAGAAATGAGTGCTTCAATAAAGATTGGGTAGGACATATGGTTACCACCTTTTCTTTAGCGAGGAAGAAGTAAAATTATATTTTAATTAGAATTCTCTATATACACTTTCCAGTCACTTACAAGTAGGAACATATGGTAAAAAATATTGTTCACATTATAATCCATGAATTTACTTATTCTCAATACATTTTTTTCCTTCACTTAAATAATATCTTATATTATTGTTATATATGTAGTTGATATCACTGGTTGGTTCTATTTCTGGGATCAAGTTTCAGTGCCCAGAATGGGAAAATCTATGTGAGCCCTAACTCTTAACAATTCCATTCTTATTTTTGTAGGTTGGTTCTTACAGGGCTCTCTATTTAAACTTCATATTTGTTTCTCTTACCTGAAAATAATCAGACGATAAATCATCAAACAAGTAAATAAATAATACAATTTCAGATAGTTAAAAGGATGCAGTTAAAAGAATGGTAGTGAGAAAATTGTGTTGGGCAGAGATGGATGAAGTCAGGCAAAAGTTGGGGGTAAAAATTCTAGGCTGAAAAGAATAGCAGATATAAAGACCTTGATCAGAAGAACAGCTAGTCTTACTTGCAGAATGAAAAAGTCAGTGTGGCTGGAGTGAAGTGAGTGAAGAAGAGAATGGAGGAAATGACCTTGAAGAGTTTGTAGAGGACAGATGATGCTGCACTTTGTGGGCTATGATGTTAAGAAGTTTGGATTTTATTCCAGGTGTGATGGAAGTATACTAGAACAGTAACAGAGGCAAAAGGAACAGCTTAATTACTGGAAATCTAAAAGTCTTCTGTTATTTGACCTCCCCTCTATGTTCCCCATTAAGGCACCTACCACTCTATTTCCTATTTGTTTATTTTATGGCCTTTCTTCCAATAGTGAATGTAAGGTCCTTGAATTTTCAAATTGCTCATCACTATATCCCCACGGCCCAGAACACTGCTTGACCTGTGATAATTTCTTAGTAATCTGGAGTTTTCTGAAGGCATGGTAGGTAGGACTTTTTGGTTGATGAGTTTGAGGAGAAGATACAAAAGAAAGAGTCTAAGATAAGAAGTATGTTTTTTCTTCCGACAAAATGGATTTTAAAAGGTACAATATACCACAGCTAAAAAAAACAAAAAAACAAAATGAAGTCATAATGATTAATTATGTTTGGAAAGAAATACAATTTGACTCTAGCTTGAAATATATTAAAATTAGGATTAATGGTGAGATATTCAAGGGGGAAATGTTCTGTAGTAATTTGGAGAGGAGAGACTCCTGTAGTGAATCTTATTCCCACAACACCAGTTCCATGTGATTTAATAGGTGTTCTGCCAAGGAAAAGTCATAGAGTTCACATCTGCTCACAGGATCGTTCTTTCTCATCTTTTTATTGGCTTTGGTACTTCTCCAGGTCTTCATTTTCATCTATATTATTTGTTTTCAGTACATCCTTAAGCTGATTTTCTTCATTATAATGATAATTTATTGTAATAATCTCAAAATGTATATATTTTTGTATTTATTTTAGTTAATTATGTATATTTAAACTTTTAGCATATTCTTTAAACTAATTTTCAAAATTAAAAAAAACACACACCGTAGTTTATATTTTATTGCTGTCATTCTAGAAAAAGCACACATGGTATGTAGGTTGATGTATGACAGGCATTTGAGGGGAATACCTGAGGGCCTATCATGCCCTAAAAAACATGGTTTGATATTTAGAATTGCCCATCCCTACTACTCTCAGTTGCCTTTACATAGCTCTCCTACCGTCTAGTTCCAGCACTGGTAAAAATAAATAGGAATTATCATAATAGTACTGTCTTTTTATATATCAGGTTTTTTGTTCTAAATAATACTGGGCATCATGGTCTGAATTGTGTCCCCCTGCCCCCAAACTGATGTGTTGAAGATTTAATCCCCAATGTAATTGGATTTGGAAATAGGGTCTTTAAGGAGGTAATTAAATGAGGTCATAAAGGTGGTACCTAATACAATATGGCTGATGTCTTTAGAAGAAGAGAAAGAGACACCAGGGTTATACATGCACCGAGCAGAGGCTGTGTGAGGACAAAAGGGGATGGTGGTCATCTGTAAACCAAGGACAGTGACCTTAGGAGAAAACAAGCCTGCCAACACCTTTATCTTGTACTTCCAGCCTCCAGAACTGCGAGAAAACAAATTTCTGTTGTTTAAACCACATGATCTGAGATATTTTAGTAGAGCAACCCTAATAGACTAATATATCAGGTTCTAAACTATCACTGCTGTATATAAAGCTAGCTGTGAAACACATAGCTTCCTCTCCTAAGCCAATGAGCAGAGCTGGACATATGGCTGTGCCTGACATGAGGGGACCAGTAAATACCGTGTGCCAAATATCAAAGGAGAGCAGAATGGGGTATGGGGCAGTAGTAGTGATGTGTACTGCATGCCCAGTTGTCGGTTGTTTTTCTTCATGGATTATATTGATTTCTCATTCTCTTCTTATTGCCTCTCTAAGACTTGGTGCTCCCATTGACTTGCATCCACATTTGATTTTACTTTTTCCACTTACAGAATGTAAGTTTTTCATAACTGGATATTCAGTACCATTATTACATACATATGTGACTTGCTCTGGGAGGCCTATTTATCATCACAAAATAGTTCTGATTCAGGAGATTAAAATTACTGTGAGAACTCATGCTCAATTAATAAAAGGTGTAGATGGATATATATGTATATATCCATCTCTGCCAAACACAATTCTCTCACTCTCCATTCTTTCCTTCATCCTTTTAACTACCTGAAATTGTATAATAGCAACATGCACACCTATTGCCTATTCTTTTCTAATATAAGTCTCTAATACAAGGAACAAGGGTTCCATGGAGAAATGGCTGATTCTAGGACTGGAGAAGAAAGCACATAAGATGAACCTGGAACAACTAACTTAAAGGAAAGAAATAATAATATAGATGATGGGGCATGTCAAAAGAACACAGGAACCAGTAAAGAGCTATCAGTGGCCCAAACTGAAGCAGTTTGAGCAACAAAATAAATAAAATATTATTAGATTACAGTAAGTCCTCATTTAGCATTATCAATGGGTTCTTGTAACTGTGGTAAAATAGAGTATAACAAAACCACTTTTACCACAGGCTAATTGATATAAACAAGAGTTAAGTTCCTAGGGCATCTCATCAATGTTATAATGAAATAACATTGAACGAAATATTATTCTACTACCTACTGTATAACCAAAAGTATAAAATGAATATCTATGAATCCATGCAGGTGTAAATAAGTTCTTAAATAAATTAATACATGGAGAAGAGAAAAATATCCTATGCAGAAGAATTCCAAATAAATTATGTAGATACCCTGCTCTAAGTGGGGGGGCAGAAGTTCCCACTTCTTAAGTGTGGGATGTGCATAATGACTTTATTACAAAAAGTACAGCATAGAAGGTGGGGGAAGAGTAACTTAATAGTGGAGAAACCTGACAAGCACTACTTCAGCCAGGTGATCAAGGTCAACTTCAACAGTCACAAGTTATGTTGATAATATGTAGCCTTGATATCATGTAATGAAAATTACCCTCCACCTCTGTGATATTCCTCCCCAAAACACATAACCCAAGGCCAATTGTGAGAAAAACACAATTTATATAGAGAAGCATTGTACAATATATCTGACCAGAACTCCTCAAAGATGTCAAGGTCATCAGAAATAAGGCAAGTGTGAGAAATTGTCACAACCAAGATGAGCCAAAGAAAACATGACAATGAAATGTAATGTGGTACCATGATGGGATCCTGGAACAGAAAAAGGACATTACATATAAATAAAGGACATTACATACAAAGCTGAATAAACTATGGACTTTAGTTAATAATAATGCCTCAATATTGGTTTATTAATTTTAGCCAATGTAGTATACAGTAAGATAGTTATGGGGAAACTACTGATTTTACTGTCTGTACACATTTGCTGTATATCTAAAGCTTTTCTTTAAAAAGCATATTGATAACAAAATATGATTGAGACAAATATATTTCAACTTATTGCATCCTATTTGGTAGGACCATGCTAGGAACTTTTATTAATCTTGGCTCAGGAAAACATCTGCCCACCCTAAGTGAATACAGTCTCCTAGAATGTTGCTAGAGGAAACATTTATGCTAGAAAACAAAAGCCCATATGTACAAAGCTAAAGAACCCTTTATTTCTTGCCATACGGCAAACTGATGTTGGCACAGATAAGAGTGGGTAAAATAATTTGACCCTATTTAATGTTAGAACTATGGTTTTTAATTACCTGGCACATGTAAAAGGAACTTTTTCTTCTAAGGCTGATTTAGCAAACTTCAAAATGAACCTGGGGTGTTCTGGCAATTATGTTATTTCTGCCAGGATACATGCAAATTTTTTAGATATCTGGTCTCAATTTGACAGTCTTTTGAACTTAATGTGTGTGTGTGTGTGTGTGTGTGTGTGTGTGTGTGTATAATGTACCATCAGCTGACATCATAATTTCAGGAGATCTGATACACAGATTGGCAGTGTTTTTACTTTGTTTCCGTCATAAAAAATAAATCGTGACTAGGGATAAATGTAATTCTTGAGACCATTAATGAGGTATTGTGTAAAGTAAAGAGGTAAATGAAAACACCTGGGTGAATTAATTTCTGAGCAGAATCTACTAATGTTGACTAACACCCAAGCATTTCTCAGTGTCCCTCATAACACCAGTTCCATGTGATTTAATAGATATTCTGCCAAAATCTGTGGTCATATAAGTTTGGGAAAAGCTGTTTAACTAAATTAAGTAGATTTTCCCCAAGACTTCCCACAATATACTAATGTGTTTTGTGATTCCTCAGTTTGTATAATTTCCTAAGATTTTTGACCACAAAACCCATTTTTAAAGAAAACATTATTATTCTTAGAAACCAGTTTCTATGGAGCTCAATATCTCAAAGGCTAGTCTTGTGATTGGCAGCATCAGCATCAATCAGAAAATTGTTAAGAGTGTAAATTCTTGTGCAGGACCTTAGACCTCCTTAATCAGAAACTGTTGGGTTGGCTCCCAGTAAGATAGTTACGGGGAAACTACTGATTTTACTGTCTGTACACATTTGCTGTATATCTAAAGCTTTTCTTTAAAAAGTATATTGATAACAAAATACGATTGAGAGAAAAATATTCCAAGAATTGATCTGCTTTTATCAATTTTTCCAGGTGCTTCTGCTGCATGCTAAAATTTGAACACCATTCGTCTAGGAGAAACTCACATCTTGATCTTAGAGACCAATATTGTTGATTGCTTATTATCTTTACTATCTTCTCCTTCAAAAGATTGACATCTTCAAATAGGCTGAAAGGCACTACTTCATCTTGACTTTCAAAGGAGATGTATATGAGTTCTTAGTACTAGGAGTGGAATCAGAAGGGTATATATTGGTTAGGATATCTGAGATAACAAAAAGAGTTCTTTGTTTCTATAAGCATCTGATTTTTTTTCATTTTTATTGATTTCTAGTTTTATACCATTGTGGTCAGAAAAGATACTTGATGTGATTTCAATCTTCAACATTTGTTAAGACTTGTTTTGTAACCTAATATATGGTTTACCATGGTGAATTTTATATGCACGCTTGAGAAGAATGTGTACTCTGCTGCTCTTTGGTGCAGTGTTCTATGTATATCTATTAGGTTTATTTGATCTAAAATGTGCTTCAATTCCAGTATTTTCTTTTTGATTTTCTATCTGGGTGTTTTATCCATTATTAAAAGGAGGATATTGAAGCCCTCGGTTATTATTGTATTGTTATCTATTTCTCCCATCAGATCTGTTAATATTTACTTTATATACAGAAGTGATATAAAGTGATACAGTATTTGGGGAATATGTATCTGCAATTGGTATACTCTCTGAATGAATTGACCCCTTTATTATTGTATAGCTATCTTTTGTGTCTCTTGTTATCATTTTTGCTTAAATTCTATTTTGTCTGATATAAGTATTGCATGGAATATATTTCTCTGTCTCTTCACTTTCAGCCAATGTGTGTCATTAAAGCTAAAATGAGTCTCTTGTAGGCAGCATATAGTTCAGTCTTTTTTGTTTGTTTGTTTGTTTCAATTCAGCCACTTTCTTTTGATTAAAGAATTGAATCCATTTACATTTAAATTAATTATCAATAGATAAAGATTTACTCTTGCCATTTCGTTGTTTTATGTTTTGTAGTTAGTTCCTTTATTCCTTTTTTCCTCTCTTGTTTTCTGTAGTAATTTATTTATTATTTGTTGTGACATGCATTGATCTCTTTCTCTTTATGTTTTATGTATCTACCATAGATTTTTACTTTGTGGTTACCATGAGACTTACAAGAAATATATTATAGATATAACAGTTTATTTGAAGCTGATAACAACTTAACTCTGATATCACACAAAAACTTTACTTTCCTCTGCCACATTTTATGTTTTTGATGCCACAATTTACAAATTTTTGTATTGTGTATCAAATAACAAATAATTGTAGCTATAATTATTTTAATACTTCTGTTTTTAAACCTTTATACTAGAATAAAAGTGATTTATACACCACCATTAGAGTATTCTAAATTTGTCTACCTACTTACTTTTATCAATGACTTTTATACTTTGATGTTTTCACATTACTTTCATGTCTCATATTAGCTTCCTTTTATTTTAGCCTGAAGAACTCCCATTAGCATTTCATATAAGACAGTTTTAGTGGTTGATGCACTCCTTAACCTTTTTTTTGTATGGGAAAGACTTTCTCTTTTATTTTTGAAGGATAGTTTTGCTTGTTAAAGTATTTTTGGCTGCCAGTTTTTATCTTTTAGCACTTTGAATATATAATATCATTCTCTCCTCGATTGCAAGGTTTTTGTTGAGAAATCTGCTCACAGTCTTATAGAGGTTCCCTTGTATGTGAAAAATCTCTTCACCTGCTGCTTTCAAAATTCTCTCTTTGTCATGATATTTGACAATTTTATTATAATATATTTCAGTGAAATCTCCTTTAAATTGAACAATTTTGGGGACCTTTAAACTTCAGGCACATGAATGTCTATATCTTTCCCCATACTTAGGAAGTTTTCAGACATTATTTCTTTAAGTAAGCTTTCTATTTATTTCTCTTTCCATATCCTCTGCAACTCCCGTAATGTGTATTTTAATTTTGTTGATCATGTCCCATATATCACCTAGCCTTCTTTTTCATTCTTTTTTTCTCTTCTGACTGAATGCTTTTAAATGACTTGTCTTCCAGTTCACAGATTCTTTCTTCTCTTTGATTAAATCATTGTTGACAATATCTATTATATTTTTTGTTTTATTCATCATATTCTTCAGCTCCAGAATTTTTCTTTCAATCTTTTATTATGATTACTGTCTCTCTGTTGGACTTCTCATTTTGCTCATGTATTATTTTTCTGATTTCTTTGAGTTGGCTATATGTATTCTCTTGTAGTTCACTAAGCTTTCTTAATAAAATTATTTTGAAATTCTGTCAAACAATTCATAGATCTCCATTTTTTTGAGGTCTGTTACTGAAAAATTGTTGTATTCCCTTTGCGATGTCATGTTTCCCTGATTTTTTTTGTGTTCTTCCTTGAAATTTTGTGTTGCTCTCTTTGCATTTGAAGTAGTCACATCCTCCAGTCTTTACTGACTGGCTTCAAGAGAGAAATGCTTTCAGCATTTATCCAGTCTAGGGACTCTTATGCTTTCTCAGATCATTTGTATGGATGTACCCATTTGACACTTCCTGTTCCCTCTTGTGGGGGAGGACTCTTAATATTGTGTGCCTTCTTTCAATCCTGCAAAGCCAGGCTGGGTGCTGAGAGCCTCTCATTTCTTTTCCCTTAAGTGGTGCTCTGAAATGCTTGTTTATATGCTTTCTCTCAATCATCAAGTATACGGCTGGATTCTGTACTTGCTTTGCAAATCATGTGTAAAGGCTTCCACTGGACATCTGCAGGGGCATGCCTAGGGAGCTGGCCACTGAGAGGTGGGTGAAGCACATAACATAGGAGTTGCCTGTGGGCCATCTGAGGGGATCTGCTGGGAAGGTGTCCCCAGAAGCTGACGGTTGGGATTTCTTATGAATTCTGAGTAGTATTTAGTAAGATCCACAGCCCTTTGATGATTTTGAACACATATTACTGTGTTTCCAACTTCTCCCTACTCCTTGTCCATGGCTAGTACCTCAGTATTCTGGATGGAGTGAGAAAGAAGTGGGTCTCTTGGGCAATGTCTTGTATGGCTGGAGAAGTTGGGTATACATATTCTATGCTTTTACTTTTTTCTGTGGGAGAAATGGCAGGCTGAGGCGTTCTCTCTTGGCACTGATCTGTGCCACCTTGGGAGATAGATGATTCAGGTAAAGTGAAATTTTTCTTTTTAACCTCGTCAACACATCTATTCTCAAATTTTTTGCTCCAGCAGTATGTTGAAATTTCTCTGTCAGACATCTGGACTCCTATGTAGGTATTCTCATCCATGATGGTTGTCAAGATTGATGTTCTGAGGGGGGACAATGGTAAAAAACTCTTATTTTGACATCTTGCTCTGAATTAATATTTTTAAACACTTAAAGCGTGCATAAGTTCAGAATGTATTAAATTAATAAAAACCAAACATGAATAATGATTTCCGTCTTCTTTGATTATGAGGGTTGTTTTTGATTGTTAAAATGAATATGAAAGTTTTATACCCTTACTATATTTTTATGTATTTTATATTAAAATGATTGAGGAAGCAATAAAAGAGTATGTTGTAACTGAGTTTCTCATTCATTTATTCATTAACTCCATAAATTTGTATTAAGTGCATACTATTTAAAAATTAAGCGTTTTTTTTTTTTTAATCTCAAAATGATCAGGACTTGGCTAATGAAAACAATTTTCAGTCAATTGGTTCTGAAGTTAATAAAATGAATTTCTTTTCTCTATTATTTTGTTTATACTAATCTTTTACTGTACTATATCAGATATATCAGAATACTATATATAAACATAGTATTACTATGTTTATACTAATCTGTTTACTATACTATATCTGTTTTACTATTTAATTATTTTTAGGTATAGTGTGTTTCTCTAATTATGTATGTTGTTTCTACATTTACTGATCACAGAAGAGTACTGATTTTTAAGAATAGGATTGAAAAATACGGTAGAACGATAATGACTTTTAATTAAGAATAGGTATGTGTTTTAAGTAATAATTTGAGACAAAACACATTCTTGGGCAGAAGCTAAACTTTAAAATTAACTTAGAGTCATAAATTAATCTATACACGTGGATTTTGTTTAAAAATAGTGTCTGCGTCTAGTTTTGGCCAATCATTTATTGAAGTCTCTTTTAAGAGTAGGACTGAATAATAGTCTTAAGATGAATTTCAAGTAATAAACTAAATATAAAACAAAATTTACACATCCGTTTAATTTAATTTTAGTCTTTTATTAGGTTCTAAATTTCACTATAAAAATTTACATAGATATGCTCTAACTTTATATTCAGTGCCAAACACCTTTAATCAACTAATGATTAAATCTGGGCCATACAGCTATGAAACCAAAAACACATAAGTATAGTCCCTTGGTATTTCTATTTTTAGTTTTGGAGCTTGACTAAGAACTTGCCTAGAATAATCAGTTTGTTTAAAATATTTACTCTGAGTATTCTGTATTTTGTATTCCATGTCAATTAATATCTTTCTTATTTTTTATTTTAAATAAAAGTTTGCTTTTTTAAACACATATCTCTCTCCCATTCAGAAGTAACTGTATACCCTAATTTATAAAATATTTGGTAAATCAGTTACTATTTGCATAATTTACTGTGGAGTTCTGCCTTTATTGGTGGATATAAAAGTAATTCGTGGAATGTTTTGTCCAGTTTTGACTTTTGTGCATGTATTTCTTTTTAACTCTTTGCCTTTTATGATCAGATCTCTGGAATTTATATTAACTCTTCATTTTTACATGCTACATCCTCATCAATATTTTCCTTTTTCAAATGTAATAATGATTAGCATTCCTTGGAATACTATCTTTCAGTGTTACCTGAGTGTTTGAAGTATGTATGCCTTATCTACAAATGTGTCATTAGGTCGTAAGAAGGCAGAAAGTTGTGCTCTGATAGTAGTCTATGCTAGCTGGTTTTGTGGAATAAATGAACTTTTATTTTTCAATGACAGATGAGAGATAAGAGAATGGCTTTTGGAACCAATATATTTTGTATTTATCTAATAAACTGTTGAAAAATGTTTACTGTGTACCAGCTGAGTGCTTTATACATATTATGTCATTTGATTTTTATTATCAGTCATCTATGGGGTTGGAATCCTGGCTCTGGTATTCACTACCTATGTAACTTTGGGTAAGTTAACTCCTGTGTCAGTATTCTCATCTGTAGTGTCACGATAAAAATAGTCTTCTGAAATTGTTTTGTAAAGATCAAAGAAAATATCATTTGTAAATGTACTGGTACCCAGTAATCTTTTTTTTTTTCTATATTAAGAGACTGTCTTAGAAACCATTAGATAGGTTAGTGAAGATTGAATTTATTTTTAATATCTCAATCTTTCATTTGTACATGGTTGGGAGAGCTTGCTGGTTTGCATAGTGATTTATCAGTCCGGGTTGATTAGGGCAAGAAAGAGAAAAATCTAATCTGAAAACTTAAAGTATTGTTGGGCCAACAGGAAAGCCATAAGTCACATTGCTAAGAGACAGATTTAGCATGCTCAGCCCTTAATGACAGCTAAGTCAGTCAAGCACAAGCATATCTGCTCCATACCTCTTCTCTCTCAGGTCCCAGACCTGAAAAGAAGTACTCAAATGGCAGTTGGAGATTTGGAAAATTGGTGAAAATGAAGTTGACTGTCTTCCCTAACAAAGCCTCCAAAGGGGAAGTCAGCCAGCAGAAGATGAGAAGACAACTTAAATAAACTTTAGAATTGATATTTTATGGAAATGGACTTTTTATTACCTTTAAAAAAGAGACTTGTAACGACCAGAAAAGCTTAAGTCCTGCCCCAAATGTTATCTAAACATGGCACACATCTTAGCGCAAATTTGCAGTGACAGTGGTCGGAAAAAATAAAATTACTTTCTTCATTTGCACCCTACCATATACAACACATCCAATAAATTATTAGGTTACAATTGAATTAATTAAATCCTTATTTAATTTACAAGTTTGTATAGTCAGATAATAAGGTTAATATTATAACAAGCTTTGAAGTGTTATAGATGAGGCAGCCTTAAAGCTGGGAAGAAGATTCATGCCAGGTGCAGAGAATTAGCCCTGGTTCTGAGAGTTGACATCCTTATTTGTTTGGTGCAAGGGGTTTAAACTTCTTCTCATGTATACTATGTCAATATCAAATGTATTCATGATGTGTTCATGTTATAAATGAGTAAGCTAAGGGGAATTCCAGTTTCCTATTCAATACAACAGCCATGTTAAGTTTCTGCAATAATTCAGGAATGAGAGATAAGTACCCAAGCAAAGGTGTAATTAATGAAAAAAAGAAAGAAATATATCTGAGAGATATTTTACAGAAAAATGTACAACACTCAGTTACTAATTGATACAGAGATAAAGGAGAAGGAATAGTCCAAAATGACTTTAAAATTTCAAGATTTCATCGTCAATTGTATAACAAGAATGCGTGTTTTAGCTTATAAATTCATGTACAAGAAAAATAATTTTATTTCTGTAACAGTATGTTGAAATTTTTTTTAAATTAAAGTATGTTGGGGTGACAATTGTTAGTAAAGTTACATAGATTTCAGGTGTACAATTCTGTATTACATCATCTATAAATCCCATTGTGTGTTCACCACCCCTTCCATCACCATATATTTGATCCCCCTTACCCTCATCTACCACCCTCCTCCTCCCTTATCCTCTGGTAACCACTAAACTATTGTCTGTGTCTATGAGTTTTTGTTTCTCATTTTTTTTCTTGTTCTTTTGCTGTTTTTGGTTTATATACCACATGTCAGTGAAATCATATGGTTCTCTGCTTTTTCTGTCTGACTTATTTCGCTTAGCATATATTCTCAATATCCATCCATGTTGTCACAAATGTTCCTATTTCATCTTTTCTTACCGCCGAATAGTATTCTATTGTGTATGTATACCACAACTTCTTTATCCATTCATCTATCGAAGGACATTTTGGTTGTTTCCATGTCTTGGTCACCGTGAATAAAGCTGCAGTGAACAATGGAGCACACATATCTTTATGGATAAATGTTTTCAGATTTTTTGGGTAGATACCCAGGAGAGGGATTGCTGGGTCATAAGGTAATTCTATTTTTAATTTCTTGAGGAACCATACACTGCCTTCCATAGTGGCTTCACCAGTCTGCATTCCTACCAACAGTGTATGAGGGTTCCTTTTTCTCCACAGCCTCTCCAACACTTGTTACTATTTGTCTTGTTGATGATAGCCATTCTAACTGGGTTGACAAAGCAAAAATCATACAATGGAGAAAAGACAGCCTCTTCAATAAATGGTGCAGGCAGAATTGGAAAGTCACGTGCAAAAGAATGAAACTGGACTGCTATCTGTCATCATGTACCAAAATTAATTCAAAATGGATCAAAGACTTAAGCATAAGATCTGAAACAATAAAGTGCATAGAAGAAAACATAGGTACTAAACGTATGGACCTTGGTACTAAACGTATGGACCTTGGGTTCAAAGAGCATTTTATGAATTTGACTCCAAAGGCAAGGGAGGTAAAAGCTAAAATAAATGAATGGGAGTATATCAAACTTAAAAGCTTCTGCACAGCAAAAGAAACCATCTACAAAATAAAGAGGCAAACAACTGAATGGGAGAAGGTTTTTGTAAACAGTGCCTCCGATAAGGGGCTAATATCCAAAATATACAAGGAACACATGCAACTCAACAAGAACAAAAAAACAACCCAATTGAAAAATGGGCAGTGGGCCTGAAGAGACATTTCTCTAAAGAGGACATACAAATGGCAAATAGACATATGAAAAAATTCTCAACATCACTAATCATCAGAAAAATGCAAATAAAAACCACAATGAAAAAAAATTTTTTAATATTAGTTTCAAGTCTACTACCCCTCTGACATCATATATAGCTATTACAATATCATTGACTATATTCCCTATGCCGTACTTTATATCCTGTGACTATATATATACATACATATTTAATTGTAGTTGACATTCAGCATAATTTGTATTTCCTGACCATATTATGCTCTGGAGGGCTGCAATGCCTAGAGTTTAGAAGTTGGGTATCAGGTGAAGAGAGGTCTGGTTCTTGGTCATCATCTATTTGTGCTGGCGTCTAGTTGTGCAAAGACAACTACATTCCCATGTGATCTTTGCCCAATCACTGTTATTCCCTTTTCTCTCTGTGTGAAAGACACCAGGACTACTAGGGCTCACCACTATGACTGTATTGCTATTCTTATCATAAGAAAGTGAGTGTTTCTGCCTCCATGAGGCACAGTAGAATGCACAGGAATGCATACAACACTGTATGCATAGGCTCCCTACATGACAGAAATGGCACACTCAAATGAATGTATTTCTGGGGGAGTTTATTTACTTGGGAATTAATTATAAAGATGTGGTGAATGTAAGGAGAACACAAGGGATGGTGCAGGTTTGCAGAGCTAGCAGCAGACCCTAAAAGTGGTGGGAGGCAGAGGATACCAGAACCTAGAAGGAGAGGCAATTAGGAAGCGAAGGCTGACTTGACTGGAGCAGTGATCATTCAAGGGATATAGCCAACTGAATGTGACTTTCAGGAAGAGCTTCAGGGGAATAGATATTTTGATAGCATTCTTTTCCTTCATTTTCTTCTGCAGTCCCCGTTGCCGAATACCTCTGGAAGCCAGTAGGAAGAAAGCAGGATAGAAAGGGGTAGAAGAGAAAATCTTGAGGGGCAAATGGAATCTATCTGGCATAAGATATCAGATATGTCTGCTTAGATACCATCTTTGGCAATTTCTTCTCTATTGCTTTAATTCTATACTTAGTACAAAGTTCTCGTTTGCTTGTTTGCTTGTGTTACCATACTTGTTAATTTTCTAAGTTCTATTGGAGATAAGAGCCTTTTGCTCTAGGATCCTTTAAAAGTATCTGAGGTCCCTTCTCTGGTCTTGGTATGTCAAGGGTGGTTCATTTCTTCTTAGGGACAAAGTTCTACAGCACTTTTACTCTGTTCTGTTAACTTTCTTCACTCCCTCTACTTATAAGCTTTTATTTCTGATGAGTTCTTATTACTCCTATCTGATGATTATTAAAAGATAAGGAAACATCACTTAGCTCCAGATGCATACATTAGAATCACACCAGAGAAACATGACAGGGTTGAACAAAACAAACCCAAAGTGATGACAGAGATCGGGGCTCTGAATAGAGGTTTCATGGGAACCAGGGTCCTCAAGTCAAAACTTCTGATTATAATCAGTCTTTGATCTGGCATTTACATAACTCTTTGTCTTCAGAGATGCACAGATCTAGACCTTGGGCTTTGGATCTGTACTGAATTTAAGCAAGTATCTTACTCTTCATTTTTACTTTCTACCACTCCCTTTCCCCATGGAGACCTCTTATTTGGATGGTGATCAAAACCTTATGTTCTCTATGTTTGGGACCCAGAGGATTCTCTCAGATATCTTATAGTACTTCAATGTCCAATAGTTAAAATTCACAGAAAACTCTAGTAATCAACAACAATAACAGAGGGTCATGACCACTGAGAATTAAACCCATTAGTAATTAAGGTTTGTATTATTCTACTAGATAAAGAATTCAATCTAGCTGATTTCGGGCTTGAGAACAAAAGAAACATTGAATGGATAGTGGAGGAAGGAAATCATAAAATATCAACTGTCGTTTTGCTTTATTGCACACTGGTGACAGTGATTATCCCTTAGTGTACACTAGTGAAATGTTGATTAGAAATAGTGTTAGCATTAATCCTTGTCTTTCTTTCCTGAACTCAGGGAAAAAGGTTGCAATATTTCACCATTAAATATGTTTGCTGTAGGTTGTTTAAAGAAGGTCCTTATCAGATTAAAGAAGTTCTCTTGCATTCCTCATTTGCTAAGAGTTTTTACAATGAATGGGTATTAAATTTTGTCAAATATTTTTATTCTGTAATACTGAGATGATCGTATACCTTTCTTTAACTGTTTTTTAAAGTTTATGTGTTGAATTACATTGAGTGTTTTGAGTGTTAATCCAACCTCACATTCCTGGGCTAATTTTTATGTATCAACTGCTTTTAATTTATTAATATTTAGAATTTTAGGGTTTATGTTTATATGAGAAAGAGATCAGCAATTTTCCTTTCTAAAAATGTCCTTGTCATGTTTGGGTATCAAGGTTATGATAGCCTGATAAAAAATGTTGGGCAGTGTTTGTATCTGAAGAGATTGTGCAAGATTGATGTGATATTTTCCTTAAAGGAAAGAACTACATGGAAGAATTTGTGAGTGATGCTATCTAGGTCTAAGGCTTTCTTTGTGGGAAGGTACGTAAGTACAGATTCTATTTCTTTAATTAATGTTGGAATATTCATTTAAAAAATTTTTATTTATTGAGGTAACATCGGTTAGTAAAACTAAATTTCAAGTGTACATTTCCATAATACATCATATTTTACATCTTCTTGTTTTTGTCCTTTGTATTTTTCAAGGATTTTGTCCATTTTATCTAAATTTTACTATTGGCATAAAGGTGTTCATAATATATTCTGATTGTCTTTTTAAATGACTGTATATTATATGTAGAGATGTGCTCTTTTACAGACCTGATGATTTATCTCTCTCTCTTTTTCCTAATCAATCTTGTTATGAATTTTTCAACATTGTTAATCTTCTGAAAGAATCAACTATGTTGAATTTTCTCTAGTAATACATTGATTTCTGCTCATATATTTATTATTTATTTTTTAATACTCTCTTTGTGTTTGTTTTTCTTTTCATTTCCTTGGTGCCTGAGATGCATGCTTAGAAGATTGATGTTCAAACTCTAAAGCATTACATTGTATTCTAAACACTATTTTAGATATATTCTACCATTTTCAATATGTTGTAACTTTATTATTCAACTCCAGTTAAATTAAAAATTTTGATTTCATTTATATATGAGCCATTTATAATAGTATTTCTTAAATTTCCAAACATTTGGCAATTTTCTAGTTATCTTCTTGTCTTCATCTTCAGCTTAATTCCGTTGTGCTCAGAGAACATATTACACATAATTTCAGCCTTTGAAATTTGTCAAGACTTTGTTGAATAAGCATGAACAATTAATTTTGATTCATGACCTATGTATACTTGAAAGGAAGTTAATTTGGTCATTGTTAGATGCAATGTTATATATATGTTAATTAGTTGAAATATATGAATTTTTTTTTACATTTATATCCCTATTGATTTTTGATCTTTAAACTACATTAGACATTATACTTTGTTAATCAAGTCTGTTTATATACGCACACATTTATGCTTTCCATTTTCTTCATTCCTTCTCATGTTTCTATGTACTCATCTAGAATGATTTTATTTCTACCTGAAGAAATTTCTTTAGCGCATGCCTGATTGAAACAAATGCTGTCAGTTTTGTTTGTCTGAAAACAACTTTAATTTGCCTTCAACTTTTACTGGGAATAGAATTTAAGTTGTCAGGGTTTTTCCTTTTTTCCACCCCAGTAATTAAACATGTAATTTCATCGTCTTCTGGCTTTCATTGTTTCTATTAAGTCATTTTAAAGTCATAAATAATGTATATTTTTCCTGTTATAAAGTTTTTATGTTTGGTTTTCTGCAGTCTTGCTATGATGTATCTTGTAATATCTTTTTATTTCTCTTGCCTAGGATTTTCAGATTCTCTTGACTTTATGACTTGATGTCTGATAACTGTTTTGAACATTCTCAGCCACTGTTTCTCAAATATTGTCCAAACATTGCCTTTTTTGTCTTTTTTTTAATACCACAATTATACAGAGGGTGCCAAAAAATGTATACACATTTTAAGAAAGGAAAAAAAAAACTGTATTAAGATTTTATCAATATATACCGATAACAAAAGATGAATACAAGTCATGTGTATACATTTTTTGGCATCCCCGATAGATAGACTAGACCTTTTCATTGTGACCCTTTAACTCTTCTGCATTTTCCTTTTTATTAGTTCTCTGTGCTGCAGTTTGGATCCACATCATTGATTTCTTCTAGTTCATTAATCCTTTCCTTTGTTGTATCTAATCTATTAAACTCATATCTTGTGTTCTTAATTTTAGATATCTTATTTTTCAGTTCTAAAATTTTCAACTTAATTTTTAAAATAGATTTCAGTATTCTGTGTAATTATTCCTATTTTATTTGTCTTTCTCATCATTTTCTCTAATTTTTAAAGCAAATTAATTATAGCTTTTATTCAAGTCCTTGTCTACTAACTCTAATATCTTGATCAACTGTGATCACCTATGAGGCAATTTTCATTATCTGTCTTTTCTCCCCCCTTTGATATTTAATCCTATCGTCCCGTTTTTTTTTTCTTTTTTCTTTTTCTGCATCTTTATTAAATTTTGATTGAACACATATATTGCATATAAAAAATCCAGGAGATATTATTCAATATGTTCAATAAAGAGGATCACCATTTTCTCTGCTAGGCACATTGAGTGGAGTACTGTGACTAAACAAAGTTTTAACTGGATTGCAATTTTATAAAGTCTCAATTTATCTCTGGCTGATCTCTTCTCCTAGGTTTTGCAATTGAAATCTTACTTGATCTTTGTTTTCTCAGCACCAAGAGATTGGAGAAAACTTCTTTCTCTGCTGTACAGATTTTCAGCTTTGACTTTTTATTTCCTACCCTGTGCAGCTTCACAATTGATTGAATGTTTACAGGGGATACTGACTATGTGTTTGAGACCACTGAATAGTCCAGTTTTGTTATGCCCATCCCAAATGACTCCCAAATGACTTCCTATGCCTCAGCAACATACTTCCAGAAGCCAAACCTAGATTCTCAGACTCTAGCTGCACCTAGAATCTACAGGTGACTCAAAAGAAAAAAATGGATACAGTTCCAAGCACTTTCATATTTCTCTTGCTCTGTTTACAGAACTTCCTTTTGGAAGTCCTTTGTGTGCTCAGAATGAAAAGACCACTGAAATTTATGCTTTGATCTTCAGAAGTTTTGTTTTAGCTCGCTATCTTTCCATTCTGAACAAACAGTTTCTCTTTTGAAGGCGAAAACTGCTTTTGTGAGGAGACCCATCAAGTCTCTAATTTTGTTGCTCTAGCACTATGGGAGCACAAAAAGTTCTACTGGTTTCTCTATTCCCCATCTAAAGTGCTCTACTAGGGGCTAAATTTAAATTCTCAGAGGGCATCTTTGCTCCAAATTGGCATTTGCTCCCATGGAAAATCAGCTGCAGATCTTCAGATCACATTGTTGTCTTCTCTCATGTCTGAAATTTTACTTCCTCTAGTCTTCAGTGCTTCTGCAGCTCTCACGTGAATTTAAACACATAAATTTTGCATTTCATCTAGTCTTTAATTGTTCTCTGTTAGGAGTGTTAGTCTATCCCAAACTATTCCATATACCTTAGCAGTAAGATTTTCCTCTATTGGATTTTTATCTCCTCTGTGGCAGGTAAACCCAGCATCAATTTATCAAGGATCCTTCCAAACTAATGTTTCCTATTGCTGGGCATGTACATACTTGGGGAGCTATTATTCTGTCTACCACTGTCTGTCCTCTGTCCCTCAAAGATTCACATCTGTTCCACCTGTAAAATCCATTGTTCCCATCACAAGGTCCTCCAAATTCTCAACCCATTGCTCAAGTACAAAATCTAAGTCTCATTACTTCCGAAGCACCAAATATCATTATCAATATTATCTATTGTAAATAAGGCATGATGAGACTCTGGGTATAACCCATCCTGGGGCAAAATTCCTCTCACTGTATGGACCTGTGAAACAGGAAAACAAATTATCTGCTCCTGAAGTACAATAGTGGGACAGGCATAGGATTATAGCTATAGACATTCACATTTAAAAAAGAAAGAAAAAGAAAGGAGTCACGTTCCTAAGAAATTTCAAAATCCAACTGGAAAAACTCCTTTAGGCTTTAAGGCCTGAGGATAATTAATTCTCTGTGTTCCACTGCTCCATTTGCTGGTCTCATGGCTCTGTCTACTAGGTCTGCAGCTCTGCTCTCAGATTATCATTTCTTTTTCATAAAGGACAATATTTGTTTGCAGCTGAATAGTTTTACCATCCTGTTTTCTGCCTGTAGAATTTTTGAGAGTTTTATAGCCTTCTTTAATTTCATTGTCTTTTTCAGTCCAACTTAGCAATGTTTCTGGTGGAATATCTTCTCAAGAATCTTGCAGATCTCCCATGTATCTCACAGGGATTTATTCATTAGACAAAGGGATCCTTCCCAGATCGTTCCTAAACAATGCCATCTCTGCTCTTTGATATTGCTGAAATGACTGAAGGGATCCATGAGTCACATGCCTCATCTCTTCTCAGAGTCTTCTGTGAGAATGAATATTCTGATTTTTAAATCCTCTGAGGTCTCAGTAAAAGGTTTCCCACTTTTGGGTTTCTCTTCAGAGGACACTTTAATAACAGTAAATCTCATAATTTTGACACCTTTCGCAATCTGGACAGGCTGAGGATTTCCCAAATTATCAACTCCAGGTTCCTTTTAACTTAACAATTCTCTCAATCTATTTCTTTCCTCTCACATTTTATTATAAGCAGCAAAGAGGAAGGATGGATTGTCAATACTTTGCTTGGAACACTCCTCAGCTAAATATACATGTTCTTTCATTACGAGTTCTGCTTTCTACATAACTGCAGGGCACAATTTAGCTAAAAATTTTGCCCCTATATAACAAAGGTCCCTTCTTATATAGGGATCCCTTCCATCTAGTTTCAAATAACACACTACTAATTTCCTTCTAAGCCTTCACCAGCACACTTTTAATGTTCATATTTCTATCAACAGTATGTTTATGATAATTTTTGTATTCTTTAAGATGATATAGGTTTTGTCTACTATTCTCCTGACTCTTTTCTAAGCCCTCACCAGCAGAACCTTTAACCATATTTTTAACAATAGTGTGTTCAATGCAATCTGGAGTTTTTCTATCATGCTTCTCAAAATTCTCTGAGCCCCCACCCATTACCTGATTCCAAAACTACTTCTTCATATTTACGTACTGTTACAGTAGTATGTCACCCTCAGTACCAAAATCTATATTAGTTTCCTATTTTTCTGGTAACAAATTACCACAAACTCTGTGGCTTAAAGCAACATAAGTTTATCATCTGGAGATTAGAAGTCCAAAACGGGTCAGTAGGTCAACATTCCTTTTGGAGGCTCCAGGTGAGAATCTGTTTCCTTGTCTTTTCCAGCTTGTGGTGCCTTCTTCTGTCTTCAAAGCCAGAAGTATCTTCTGGCTCTGACCTTATGTTCCATCATAACACCTTTTATGACTCTTATCCTCGTGCTCCTTAATCACAAGCATTCTCATTATCATATTGTGCCTACCAGGGTAATCCAGGATAATCTTCCTATCTCAAGATCCTTAACTGAGTCACCTTTACCTTTTGTCATGTGAGGTAACATATTAACCAGTCCTGGGTATTAGGATGTGGACCTCTTTGGGTGGCCCTTATTCTAACACATGCACCTAATTTTGGTGGCATACATGTCAAGCCCTGAGTCTTGCAGGATTTTGAATTTTTAAAGTTAAAACTTTTTTTCTTCCACTTAAGCTATTGCTTATATTCTGAAATGCTAAATCTCAAATTGACTTTTTTTTTACTTAGTATTTCTGCTGTGGTTTTTTTTTTTTCCTTTACCCAGAAATGACAGCATGCCCTAGGTACTGGAAGGGCCATGGGATACAGTGGGAATGGGGATCAGACACATCTTTTGATACCTCAACATATCCCACTGTATTTGCATTTTTTTCATGCTATATTTTCCTAATCTTCTATACAGAATGTCAACTCTGTACCTTTCATATTGGAGAAGTTGAAGTACTCCAGGATAGTGTTAGCTAAACTAATAGAATCATATAACAGGAGACTTCTATCAGTTATTGGAAAAAATGAAGAGAAGGAATGATTTCATTAAAAGGTGACATCTGTTCCTTCATTTGTTTGTCTTGTTCCTTTGTTGCTTTCAGTTTTATGTACCACATGTCAGTGAAATCATATGGTTCTCGACTTTTTCTGTCTGAGTTACTTTGCTTAGCATGGACACAGACAATAGTTTAGTGGTTACCAGAGGGGAAGCGGGATGGGGCTGCTAGATGAGGGTAAATGGGGTGAAATATATGGTGATGGAAGAATAGACTCTGGGTGGTGAGCACACAATGTGATATATAGATGATGTATTACAGAATTGTACACCTGAAACCTATGTAACTTTACTAACAATTGTCATCCTAATCAATTTTAATTAAAAAAAGGTGACATCTGAGAGGCAGTACCAAAAAGAATAATATGCAAGGCAACAAAATCTCATTGTCTAGTCTTTGCTGATAACATGCTTAAGCGACTTTGTGTTTGAAGCATAACTTTGCATATACTTTGAAGCATATATAGTGTTTCCAGCAATTTATAGTACCACTGTTTAATAGCTCTGTATTTTACTTAGGCTTTCGAATGCACAACTGGTTAAAATGCTATGAGAGTCTTATACTTAGTCTAACAATCATATCTGAACATCTCATTTTTTTTTTCATAAAGAAGTCTCTCTGTGGGAGAATTCTTTTTTTTAATTAAAGCAAACTCCTTTGCAGAAAAATGCAAATAAAATTGCGACAGCTTTGCATAATCAAATGATCTAACAAGATTGCTTTAGAACACCTTTAGGGGAAAACCAACTGTATAAGGCTGAATAGAAAAAAACATATTTTAAGCCTTCTAGAGATTATGACATTTGGCACAGATGAGGAAACAGATATGTAAAGTCAGTGGTTTTTTTACCCTGTAATCCATGGAACTCTGAGGATTTCACGGAGGGGCTCAGAGACTGCTGCAAAAAGAAAAAGGGCCCAACAGGCAAGTCTTCAACCAGTGTTCTGTTTCATCGGATTTGTGTATTCGTTCTGGATACAATTTGTTTGAACAAAGGCTTTTTTTTTTAACAAAAAAATTGGAATTGCATCAAATAATTTGACTTAAATCCTAATCAGCAAAGGGCAGTGCCAGAATTAGATTCTAGTCATTCCGTTCCTTCACTTAAATCCCTTCAATGGCTCCCTGTCAACTTGAAAATATAATATATACTCTTCCACGATTGCATGCACATTCTTAATGACCTGCGTATTTTCTACCTCTTTAGCTTATTTCTTGCTCTGCAGTCTTCTTAATGCCCCGAAGATGACCCACAAGTTACTCTCCTGTTACCTGGCTTCTTCATAACCTTTGAGATTCTTTACTTCCCACTTTCCTGATTATCTCATTAAAGTATAGGGCTCTCTCCTGTACTCTCAGAGAACCCTTTATATACTCTATTATGGGACTTAGAATAATGTATTTCAATTATTGGTTGTCTTTGTCACCCAGCTTAGCTATTTACAGTATGTTTGCTAAAGCTTTCCTCTTGGGATCCCTAGTACCTAGCACAGAGATTGTGGCAGTTTGATGATTAAACAGATAAACCTCAATTTATTTTTTTCCTCTTCTAAACCATTGCTAGACAGAAATATTCCTGAGGCATGAGGTATTAGAATGGCCACCTGAACCAGCAATTGGAGATACCCTGGGGTACTGGCAGCTGGATTCAGGAGGCAGCACTAGGGAAGAAAGAAGTGACTCCAACTGGCATTAAAAAGACTCTAAAAATACATTTATTATTTATTTAATTAAATAATTAAGCTCATATTTGTTGTATCTTCTACATAGCCTCAGGCACTATTCTAAGTGCTATGGATACAGCAGTGAAACATAGAGACAAAATATTTATTTACCTTGGAGCTTCCATTCCAGCGAGGGTGAGATAGATATTCAGCAATTGCTTATATAATATGTCATGCAATAATAACATTTCTGAAGAAAAGTAAAGAAGCATTAGGGAAATAGTAAATAAAAAAGAGGTTGCTCTTCTATAGAGAGATATTAAGGCAGACCTTTCTCACAAAGTGAAGGGGGGGAGCTGAGTAAGGTCTTAAGAAAATGAGACTGAGCCATGCTGGTATTTGTGGGAAGACTAATGTAGGCAAAAGGAGAATCAAGTTCAAAGGACCTAAGGCAGAAGTGTGTTTGAGTGTTTGAGGAAGAGGGAGGAAACCAGTGTCAGTGTGGCTGCAATATAGTTGATAAATGGAGCAGTCAGGAGATGAGGTCAGGTAGGCTATGGAATGTGATCTGATAATACGGTAAGAATTTTGGTTCTTATCCTGGATGCACTGGGGAATCATTGTAGCATTTTGACCAGAGGTTTGATCTAATCTGATTTTTAGTATTTAGGGTATCTCTGTTTAAGAGTAGAATACAGTGATACCTCAATTTTCGAATGTCTCTGTTGACGAATATTTCGGTTTATGAACGACGTAAATTTTATGGATCTATGGTATCATTAGATAGTAAAATTCATGCTAAATTTGCAGTTTTAGGGGTTGCTTTTAAAGGTCTGGAATGGATTAATCCATTTTGCATTACTTTCTATGGGGAAGCCATGCTTCAGTTTTCGAACGTTTCAGGACTCTAACCATCTTCCGGATTACGTACGAAACCAAGGTAACACTGTATAGGGAAGCAGAGGTAAGAGGAAGGAGTCCAGTTAGGGAGGCTATTGTAATAGTGCAGGTAAGAGGTGTTGCTGATTTAAATCAGAGTGAGAGTAGTGGAAGTGGTGAGAAGTGGTTGAATTCTGGCTTCATATATAAAATATAGCTGACTTGATGTTGGATTGGAGATAGAGTGTGAGAGATGGGAGGAGGCAAATATGACCCTTGACCAAAGGGAAGAATAAACTTTCCATTACTAAAGTGGGGATGACTGTTAGAAGAGCAGATTTGGGGAAGAAATCAAGATATTTAATTAAGATATGTCGTTTGAGATGCTTATTAGAAATTTAAGTGCAGGTGTGAAAAAGTCAGTTGAATACTTAAGGCTTGGATTGACAGGCACATTCAGATAGGAGGGATAAAGTTGGAAGTCTATAGATAGTATTTACTGTCATGACCAGATGAGATCACCCTAGGAGTAATTATCAAAAGGAGAGTTCCAAGGCCTCAACCCTGGAGGCACCCTATTCTTTAGGAGTCAGGAAGATGAAGAGGAATCAGCAAAAAAGCTTGAGAAGGAGTGGGTGGTGGGAACAACTAGGAATAGTGGTGTCCCAGTTGGAAAGTGAAATAAATTTTCTAGAAGGAAGAAGTCGATCAACTGTGTTAAAAGCTTTATTTCATATAAAATGACAACTGAGAACTGCCCATTGGATGTGGCAACTAAAGGTTAAGTGGTGAAGTAATTGAGACAGAAGCTTCATTGGTATAGATTCAAGAGAGAATTGGAAAGAAATTAGATCCTGAGAGGTTTTTCAATAAAACGTAGTGACTGGAAAAGGGACATGGGATATAGGGATTGTGTGTGTGTGTGTGTGTGTGTGTGTGTGTGTGTGTGTGTGATTTAAGTTCAGAGATACTATAGCAGATATTTAACTCAGCCTATGAATCCTAATAGGTTGCTGGATGAAGTCTGTGGAATTGGTAACTGGGTCTCTGAGGACATAAGATGCTGGGTGGTTATATGTCAGTAGGGAGGGTAGTAACAGGTAAACTATATAGATGATGATGGGATTCTTGGGACAGACACATGTTGAAAGAGATTCTTGGAAGGAAAAGCACTGATGACAAACAAGCCACCTGACAGTTTTTATTTCATTTTACTTACTGCTGCCTTCACAAGAGCCAAATTTCCCTGTGTCTGTGAAGAACCTGGTTTCCTAAAGATGCCAGGCATTGGCGCATGTAGAGTGCTTCAGGTTGGACCAGCAGCAGCTGTAGATGGTGTTGAGACACTGCTCAGTAGCTGTTGCTTTTGAAGAGTACCATCAAGCAGGTCTTCAATTTGAACTGATGTTGACGAACACTGGGTTTATAAATTAAATCCTACAGACTTTAAGTACAACCCATCAATAGTCTTTCCATGATATCTTTGGGATTTCTGTTTTTAATTGAAGATTTCAAAGACAATGCTTTGCTTTTTAAATTAAACTCAGCATCTCAAAGCCTTTTAGAAGCCTATTTTAGAAAAGAAAACAAAAGTATAAAGAGTTCACCTTTTCTCTTGGTGAGTTTGGAGCAGCACCCAAGAATATCTTGTACTCATTGTAAAGGTGAGAAATGATCGATTCCTATTATGTCCTTCTGGGTAATTTTGTCATCATCATCTGAGACTTCTGTGCCTGCCTGACTTATCTTGTTCTTTTCATTCTTTTGCAGCACCATTATTTTGACTTTTTTGCACTTTGTTGCACCAAGACCTCGTTCTTTTCTTTTGCTTGTGTAATTACCTCAGTTTGTCACCTCACCCAGCTCTCCTTGCTCTTAACTCACATTGACTCTCTGACTTCCTTTAGACCAGATGGGAGACTGGGTGCCTGCAGGTCTCGGGTTTAGGGATATGCTTCTGGAATTCCTAAGAATTCCCCTTCTTTGGGATTTCTGAGTTGGACATTAAGTCCGGAATTGGTAGATAAAGACAGGACAATACTAAAAGGCCTGGAGCTATGGATACAGGGTGTGGGAAGTAGGAAGGCAGAAATCTAAGAAACTTCCTAATTCCATGGGCCCACAGAGCAGCTCTTTTGAGCATAGTCCCCAAAGCCTGTCCTTAGGGTTCAAAAGAACATCTTTAAACACTTTGAAACATCTTTAACTCTTCCCTTAAACTCTCTAAATTTACCTCTTGTGATATCTTGCTCACAGATAAATATCACTTTGGAATTTTGCTCTAAGTAATAACACAAAGTATTTGTCTTTTTAGTTGTTTTTTTTTTTTCCCCATGTAAGCATGACTCTACTAAGCATACTCTACATGAAGCAATTCATCTCTAAATATGTAATTGTGAATCTAGTTTGCAGCAGACACGTTGGTTTACAAATTTCCTGTGGAATTAAACTAGATAGGTGGCCTCCTAGACCACCAGTGATTGTATCTTAGCAATAGTTCTCAAACCGTTTTGACTGTGACCCGTTTGAATAAGGCAAATAATTCACCAGCTACCTAACTCACATGGTATTATTTGCTAGTGAAAAAGAATAAAGAATTGGAGACAAAAATAAAACAAGCCAAAATTTTAAAGGAGAAATCTAGCAGTAATTCTAAAAATATCTAGCAGCAATTGATAATCACGAACAATGAAAACATGGAAAATTCACAGATAAGTATTTAATTTCCACCACTTTATTGAAAATCCTGTTACCTGAGAATTTTAATGACAAATATGAGTTGTTATGTAAAGGGTAGTGTTAGAAACTTTAGTAGACTACACAATGTAATGTCTCAGTAAAGTCAAGTTTTACTTTTAGTTTATATTAAGCCTTTATAACTTATTTAATTGGTTACTAGTAAGTAGCCCTTTGTCTTTTAGTGCCTAGAAAGGTAACAAGAACATTGTAGGTACTCAATAAATAGTTGTGAAAGGAATAAAACAGTGAATAACTTAAAATGAAAGTCTGTGGAATTTTGAGTCTTTTACTGGTAAGAACGAAACAAAAGATTTGGGTTGTATGTCGATCATAATTTTACATAAGTCTTAACTAAATCAAAGAAAGCATTGAATTATAATGTTAATTAAAATATGTCTCAGGTTAGGTCCCTTGAGAAGTGGACTCAGAGATGGACTTTAACATGCAGGGTTTTATTAAGGAGTGGCCAGGGTTCAAAAGTTGTGGTAGGGAGGAAGGAAATAGGAATAGAAAGAGGGGAAAGTCAAGCTGTGAGGCTAGCTCATCTGCTTACATAGCTATAAATGCCATGTGTATACTGACAACTCCCAAGATTTTAACATTCCAGCCTAGAACTGTCCTATAGATCAGACTTGCATATCTGACTGCCTACTTGATATTTCCACTTGAATGTCTAACAATGATCTCAAACATATAATTTCCAAACTCAAACTGATCTGTTTTCACCCTTTAAACCTGCTTCACCTAACACCTCTCTCATCTCTTTTAATAGCACTACATCGTTCTAGTTGTTCAGGCAAATACGGTGGAGTTACATCTGAGTTCTCTCTAAACCTCACCTCACATTCAGTATGTCAGGAAATTCCTGTTGACTTTATCATCAAAATATATCCAGAATTTGATTATATCTCACCACCTCCATTACAACCATCAAGTTCAGAACCACCATCATCTCTTGATTTCTACTATGTTTTCTTGATTCAAGTGCGGACCTCCTATAATCTATTCTCAATAGAATAGGCAGAGAGTTTTAAAACATAACAGATTTTTGTCAATTTTTTTGCATAAAATTTTGCAAAATTTCTTATTTTTAGTAGAGAGCAGTTCTTCAAATATATATTTTGGGCCACTAAATCATCTGGGGTAGTTGTTCCTGTTTCCTTGAAAATGCCTCCCCCAAAATGCTGACTTTAATGTATGCCAAGACCCATTGACAAGACACACCTGAGGGTTCTTTAGAGTAAATTTAATAAAAGTGTGTTAAGAGTAGCCCAATGTAGAAATTGTTGTAACTAAAGAAATGCGGGAAGAAACAACTTTTCTTAGCTTGTTTTTTGAAATGTTTCTCAAATAATTAACTGAGGGGGGAATTTGTTTTATCAGCAGTATGATTCTATCATCAAACATTTAGCTCCTAAATTAATAATTTCCTGAAGTTTGAAAGATTGCATATTAGTATAATGTTATAGTAAATAAGAAATATGCATCCAATAGCGATGTCTAATAAAGGATATTAGCTATGTATTTAGGAATACTCTTCCTGATGCTATTTAAAACATTTAGCTTAATTATATCACTTTATTCTACAGTATTTTGTTTAATATCAATAGTTTGTGAATTAGAGAGTTTCTTTAAAAACCTAAACTAATTTAGGAGTATAAGCAGTTTTTTATAAGTAAAGTTTGTGTTTAATGAATTAAATAATACCTAGTGTTTTTTTTCTATAATTCCGTATATAAGAAATATTCAAAATACCTAGAGATTGTCTTGAGTTCTCTGTAGATTCTGGAAGCTTAGTTCACTTGAGAGTTTTCTCTCTAGCCATTGGAAAAGCTTTTATTTGGGGTGGGGAATAAGGACCTTTTCTATTATATATGATAAAATTCAGCAATATATTTGAACAAGTGTTTTTATAGATTTCTGAGTATGTCAGAGGCAAAAAATTAAATTAAAAGTCATGTTAAACATGAAACAAAAGCTCCACAACTAAAATTTCAGCATTAGCAACCTAGAATTAATGGTTCTACTTTACTGTTAACAATGATCTTAGCCAACAAGATGTTACCTCCAATTTGATCAAGGGCATATATAGAAAGAAACAATCAGCTTGTTTTCTAGCGTCAAACTGGGTGGGACATTGTAACAAAAGACCAAAGTCAAAACAAGGGGCATTTGACTTCTTCATCTGGCTTTACAGAACAGTATGACTTTTTATTCCAATGGCTATGCCACATTATCCAATCTACTAAAATCATAACAATAAATTCTTAAGATGTCAAGTCAGAAGCATAGCAGCTTAGGCCTAATGATGAAAATTTTGGAGGAGGGGGCTTGTGTGTAAAAATAACAATAACAGAATTCTGTACTCTCAGTCCTTCTTGTAGAACTCTTTTCAAAAAGGTTCCTGTATTTTTTTTTTTTAGAAGATAAAATAGAGAAAGGAAAAAAAAAACAATAAAAAAGAAAATAAATAAAAAATAATGAATAAATTCCTGTTCAAAGGAAATGTCTTGCAGGCTGCAGAGGCTAACTGATGAACATGGTAGGAATAAAGAGGCTTAGGGTTAATTAAGGTTGGGGAGGTTTTCTGGGCATGAAAAACCAGTATGGAGGAAAGAACATAGGAGTGACCATCAGAAGACCTGAACTAGCTGTATATCCTAGAGGCATTCACATAAGCCTCCGAGCCTAAATGGCTTAAGAAATTCTTTTGAAGTGCATCATTTCTAAATTCTAAACTTTTTGGAAAACAAATTTCATATCTGGCATTTCAATTGCGTGTTGAAACCAATCATATTTATTATAGAAGTTTAGATTCCCTGCATCAATGATTTCTTCACTTACAATGGTGGGGAAGGATGTACCCAATTACTAGAAAATTGCTAAAATGACTGTCTTTGAAGCAATTTTGCAAATATCTTAATAATGCATATTATAAAAGACCTATAAACTATTAATAGAGAACTTAAACCATGAGTTTTTTTTTAATTTAAAATTTTTAAAATTTTTAAATGTATTTTCCAGTTACAGTTGACATGCAATATTATATTAGTTTCAAGTGTATAACATAGTAATTAGACATTTATATAACTTATGAAGTTGATCACCCAAATAAATCTAGTATCTATCTGATACCATACATAGTTATTATATTATTGACTATATTTCTTATGTTATACTTTACATCCCCATGACTATTTTGTAACTACCAATTTGTAATTCTTAATCTCCTTCCCTTTTTTTTATTATTAGTTTCAGGTATACAAATGTCTAACTAAACCATGAGTTTTTAAGTTTAAACATAAAAGTATTCCTTTAAACTAAATATATGTGCATATAATGGAAAGAATAGCTGTATGATATTACAATGTCAGATTAGCTTTCTATATTAACCAACTGGATGAAAGCATGGAAATTATTCTTAGAAAAGCTGGAAAAAGTTAACTCATTTACTGGAACTGAGAAAAAGTCTATGAACTTAACAATATTTATTTTCAGTTAAATAATTGAATAGTTGTTTAAGAATTCATATCGTATTAAAAAGTCCACAGGATATTTGCCAAACCATTAACATTTTTTGAACTTTCTGTCTTTGACTTCCATTTTCTGCTGTAATTTCTAAACTTGATGGTATGAAGTGTGATTTAACAGAAGACTAGATAAAATAAAGCATTGTGTACTCTAGAAACCTTGATTCTGAAATACATATAAGTCCTGAATACATATAAGAACATATACACACATATACATATAAGTCCTGAATACATATAAGAACACACACATTTGTTGTTACTAAGAGAGGGAATAACTAAAACATAACATCCATTTGCCTGTGTCATATATTTTTATTTTTCATTGTTTTTTTCTTCTTATGAAATTAACTAGTGATCATGTCTTAGAAATGTTTATCATAGAAAGTGAGAGCACTCTATAACCTCAATCTTGGAGAAGTCTCTCTTAGCAGATTAGCAGGTTTGTGTACATGCCTCCTAGAATTTCCCCCATGCATATATTAACATATACAGTACATTACTTGATCACTTATATGTTGGGCCATTTGGATAGATGACAGATAATTGTTATGGGAGGATGAACAAATCTGAATAGTACTTAAAATTCACCACATAAAACAACAATAATAACAACAAAACCCAGGTAATTATATGTTATCTTTTATATACTTTAAGATTAATAATAATTCACATTTAATGAGCATTTAGTATTTTATTATGTGCAATTACTATGCTAAGTGCTTTATATGACTGATCTCTTTTAATCTATGCTATCATCAGATGAGAAAGGTACTAATATTATCCCCTCTTTAATTTGGGGAAAATGTAACTAGAACGCTATGCATTTCACATCTGAAGAGGATACTGCAGTCCATGTAGTCAGAGGGCATGGAGCAGGGTCTATGGCCCTCCTACCAGTATCACGCTCAGAGTCCAGAGATTTTTTGGCTCAGGCTCTCATCCTCTTTTGCAATTCATAAAATTCATTAGTCTCATGCACCTCATTTCCTGAATTAACTAAATTTCCTTGTTTGCAAGTTCCTCTATGATCTCCTTCCAACCAAATTTGCTCACCTAACACTCAGAATCTTCCCTCTGTTCCAAAAAACCAAGCTGCTCAGTAATGTAACGCACTCCTGGTCTCCAAGCCTTTCGGCACTCATGTTATCCTTCTATCTGTGCACTTTTCCCTCTTATCTCCACCTATGGCAAACTTATTGACCCTCTAATAGGGACAGCCCAATCACCAAGTCGTTTATGAGGCATTCTTTGCTCACCTTGATGGAAACGAGAATTCTTTGCAGACAGACTCCTGCAGAATTTCACTTTAACTCTCCTATGATATTTATCACCTATTATCTTGTTTTAGTATAATTTGTTCACGCCTCATTTCAATTCTAGTCTAAATTCAAGCTTTTTGCGATCCTATCTCAAAAATCATCTATTGGTCTACACAACTATTTTACTAATATGTGCTGATAAAAATTTGTTGAATTCCTTTGCCTGCCCATTGGTTGTAGAATACATTAGGATCAGTGGTTCTGAAGTAAAGAAGAATAATTTTGTATTAGAGTTTATTTTGTGACATATGAAGAAAACTAAGTGGAGGAAGAGCTGAAGGTAGAATAGGGCTGTAAGGAAATTATTCTTCTAGAGTTTTATGATTGTGAACTAGATTGTATTGGTTTGAGAGACAACTACTAAGGAGAAAATTTAAGATATTTTGTATGGACTCTAGCAGCATGATTAAAAATAGGAAGAGACATGAGATGTCATGATTTCTCCTACATTATATTCAAAAGAGGTGAGCAGAATGCAGACACTGAAAACTGATTGCAGCATCTAGAACTACAGGAAGGGTTTGTGCAGAGGTTAGGAACAATTCCCTGGCCATTTTTAATCATAGGAGTCACCATAAAATTGCTGACCAAAAATGTGCTCACCACTCCAATAAACAGCACCTGTCTGTTTGTGGTAGGCTGCTCTAAGGTTGTTGGAACCCTCTTTGCTAGGCACTTGAATAAGAAGTGTCTGAAAATTTATATTTCCTCATGTGTGTTGGAATATAAATTCTCTGGTTACATTGTCCCCTGTCTGGGACAACTCTAAGGTTTAATCCATACTCTCTCTAGAATAGCCCTATGGAATTACCCCTCCATGGGACTTTGCTTATCATCTTTCCCTTCCTGGTTCCACTTCCTCACTGCTCTCCCAACCTCCTGTTTTTCCTGGTATATTTCCTAACTTATCAATTTCACAAGAAACTTTGTCTGGCCCAATCTAAGTCAGATACTAATATTTGAGAGCCACCAGATTAATAAGGATCTACTTAGTGAAGCCTTAGGAAGATATCCATCCCCTTGGATGGCCTTTGCCCTCTCCTTGGACCCCTACCTTCCAATTTAGAATTTCTATAATGGCAGTAACTTTTTTTTTTTCCACATAATCGGCAACTCCCTGAGACAGATCACACTACACATCCCTCCTACGCCTGGACAATTGGTACTAGACCAAGGTGGCTGTCACTCTGAAAGACTCCCTTATGCATAACTCAGTAGGTAGTAGGGGCATTGTCTCCTGCTGTACATTGTAATGTATACGTGCTAGAGGGAATCTAGGATTTCATTTTGATTGGCCCAGGCTGCATCCTTAAACTTTCAATTGACTGGTCTGAGTTTAAAATTCACCTTTAGAGGATCATTAGAACATTATAATTATTTTCCATGTGAGTCGTGCTAGGTTCCAGTTCCAATTGTTTGGAAGCATTTTACCTGAAGAGGAAATGTGTGAAGAGAGCAGATATCTCAGGATTAGATAAGCTTAAAGTCACATCAAGTATTTCTTGGCATGTACCTTTGAAAAGATCTCAATAGAACTCTAGCAGATTCACATAGTATCTGAATTAGGATATATTTTACTAGGGTGATGGAAGAAAAATAATAATAAAAAATATCAAAAAACAAGAAAATAATCATGGTTGTGCATAATGTTATAGATACAAAGATGATCCCTGCAAGACTTCTATAAGTGTAAAACATTAGCAATAACTTATATTCAATGATTTAAGATATAGTAAGCAAATTATGTTACATCTATACAATGGAGCACAATTCCCAGCCTAAAGAGAATATTGCAAAAGAATATTGAAGGAAATGGACAAAAGTTCATCATACAAGATTGATTGAAAAGTGGGTAAGGCAAATATTACTGGTTATCTCCAATATCCATTCTCTCCTTCTTCTCCACTGATTAAACTCCCAATTTTTATCTAGGTACTTGGCTGCCTCCAAATAATGAGTGTGTTTCCCAGCTCCCAAATTTACAACTAGATGCGACTAAGTTCTGGCCAATGGGATGTAAGCAGAAATGGTGTGTGTAATTTCTGTGAGTATCCTTGAAGAGAAGGAGGTGGAGGCCTGTCCTTTTCCTTCTCTTTCTGTTTTCTGGCTTGCTGGATGTGAATTGGATGCCTGGAGCAGTTATCTTGGACTGTGATCCTGGGATTAAAGGCCACAAATAGCAAAATTAATAATAATAATAATAATAATAATAATAATAATAATAATGTAGAAAGGGACAGGGCCCGTGATGCTGTGGTATACCAGACTAGCTCTGACTGCTTTCCTCAGGACTCATTTGTGAAACAGAAAAAATATTTTAGCCTGTCCAAATCATTCTTATTTTTTGTTCTGTTAGTCATATGCAATGTAATCGTAACTGATACAAGTTACACAATGGTACATTTCTTCACTGTCCTATACAACAGCTGCTAGCCACGTGTGGCTATTAAAATTGTTTTAAAATGTGCTTTAAATGGTGCAAGGTCTGGCTTGATTGAGTTGGAAAGGTCAGAGATAATCTCGTATCAGTTAAAATCAATAACAGAAATTATTTCTAAATGTGAGGAGTGAATGTTTTGAATCGTAACATTTTAGAATTGCAAGAGACCCCAGCAATCTTCTAAAGCCTAGGCCAGCAGCTTGGGTTGACTGAGGAGGCCAGAGAGGAGTTTTAGTACAGTTCAGGTCAGTTCAGTTGATTGTCTGCTCTGTGACAGAGGAGATTCTAGAAATTGGGCATATTAATGTGAAACAAGCTCTATCTTTGCCCTTGATGTGAGACAGGCACATTAACAGATAAATTGAAAGGAAAATAGTTATAGTGAAAGCTGGGAAGGCTTGTTGTGGGATTATAGAATTGAAGTGTGGCTCTAGCTTTGGGATGAAAGCAGCTGGTGCTCAAGAAAGACCCCTTAGTGGAGCCAATCCCTGAATTGGATCTTGAATTATTAACAGAGAGTAAAGAAATGGGTCAGGGAAAGACAGATAAGGGGTATTGCCACACGGAGGCATGAAACAGAGTCATGCATTTGAGAAACGATAAGCAAGGCTGTGTGTGTGAGATATAACATGTGAAGTAGGTGGTGAGTTTAAGCAGTAGCAAAGCTATCAGGAAGGCCTAGTTGGACGTGCTGATGGGCCTGGATCACTGTGGTGATAAGGCTTTAATCTTACAGATTTATATTTCCGGTATCCTACTTGGGGGGCAATAAATAAAAAGGCCCCTGTGCCTGAAGTTTTCCTTCAGATTAGGGCAGGGTCCTCTGAAGCAGTTTCCCTTCTCTCTGGGCTGTACTCCAGGAAACATGCCCCGGTGTGAAGAGGAGGTTGACTGCAACATGATTCCCTGTCCAGGAAGTGAATCAGTTACTCTTTGGGGTCAGTGTGGGGCAGGAGGACTGTATGGTGGGTCCTCTGCTTAGGCTTTTACTGTCCTGGAGAGCCTATTACAGCAGTTCATAGGAGAAAGGCAGTCTCCAGTGTTCCCCCAGGTCATGGGAGCCTCGCACTCTAAGGCCTGAGCTGATTTTTGTGACCAGATACCAGCTCTGGTAGGGCACATACATAGCTGTGGAGATAGGAGATCTCTGTCAGGACTAGCCCTGGAATCTGCTACCTCATGAACCCCAAACCATTCAACCTCCTCTTCTTCTTGATCTGGCGTAAATATTTTTTTCACCAGAGATAACAAATGGCAGCCTGATCTATTCTGCCTCTGTGTTTTCTTTGGCTTGTGCAGTAGTGTGTGTGTGTGTGTGTGTGTGTGTGTGTGTGTGTGTGTATGTGTGTATTGTTCATTATCAATATTTAGAAATTGAGAAATTTTATATAAATATATGAATTGTCGACTCACTGGATAAAATAGAGCAATCTGCATCACAGGGAGTGATGTCCTCATGGCTGCCCTCAGGCTGGAACTGGGCAGTAGCTCCCCCGTTACCCTAGGCTTGTGCTGGCACAGTCACCTGGGCCCCACCTAGACTACTTCACTCACTTTTTATCCATTTCCATTGTCTCTCTGGGCTCTGGAGACATTTGAAGTTGTGTTCCATGCTTAATTTCAGCCTCCAAAACCAAAGGGTCTTATAAATTTGTTCCCTAAGCAATCAGGACCACTTGACCTGTGTTTATTTTTCTAAAGAATGCTATCCCAATTACTTTGATTTTTTTTTAAATTTTAAGGAAGAGTCGTATAAGTGAGAGTCGTATCACAAATACAAGCATAGCTTCAATATTAGAAATGTATAAATTAACATATAATTTACTACTTTAATGAATGAAAAGAAAAATACATGATTATCTCCATATTGTGGAAAAATTTGGTAAAATTCAGTATACCTTTCTAATAAGAAGAACTTTAATAAAATAGGAATAAATTAATATTAAAATTCTAAAATCTATTTCAACACAATGACAAAGTGATGCTTAGTGGGATACACTAGAAGCATTGTCATTAAAGTGAGGAAGAAGGCACTGATTTCCTTTATCTTAATTGTATTGTATCCATTCTCTTCTCCTTTCATTTAGCAATAGAAAGCCCCCAAGGGGTCATATGGTTGCTCAGCTAGAGTCAATATTTTATAGCTTCATTGATAGGTGTGATTGTGATAATGTGACTAAGTTTTATCCAGTGATAAAGCAGAAATGGTGTGTCCAATTTCCAGGTAACCTCCTTGAAGGAAAAATTGTTCTGGACATGCTTTTCTCTTCCTATTAGTTGGGAAATGTTCAAATAGAACAGCCCCCTTTGGAAACAGAGGTACCGTGTTTCCCCAAAAATAAGACCTAGCTGGACCATCAGTTCTAATGCATCTTTTGGAGCAAAAATTAATATAAGACCCGGTATTATATTATATTATATTATATTATATTATATTATATTATATTATATTATATTATATTATATAAGACCCGGTCATATATTATATACAACCTGATATTATATTATATTAGACTTGGTATTATATTATATTATATTATATTATATTATATCCAGTCTTATATTAAAATAAGACTGGGTCTTATATTAATTTCTGCTCTAAAAGACGCATTAGAGCTGATGGTCCAGCTAGGTCTTATTTTTGGGGAAACACAGTAGGAGCAACATATTGAGAATATCCCAGTCCTGGGTCACTTACTTTTGGATTTCTACGTGAGAGAGAAGTAAACCTATCTTATTTAGATCACTGCTTTTTTGCATCTTTCTTTTATAGTAGCTTATACCTTTACTAATACAGCTTCTATTATTTAACATTGTTCAGAAGGTGTTATCTAAAGTAATCAGATAATAAAACTTCTATAAAATTATAAATAGGTAAAACTATCTTATTTGTAAATTATGTAATTATATACATGGAAAACCCAAGAGAATCCATTGAATGATTAGTATAAATAAAGCATTTACTAAATTTTCTAGGTAACAAGTAACACAAAAATATCAATAACCTTTCTGTTTACAAAATCAGCTAGTTCAAAATATAATAGAAGCTTTCATTTTTAATAATAACAAAAATACACCTGGAATAAATAAGAAATATGTATATGTGTGTATGCATATATACACATATAAATACACATATACAGTGTAATCAATGAAATCTAATACTGATTCTAATAAGAAATAGTTAATCTAATATTGATTTGATATCTATCATTATCCATTTAAAAAGTTTAAAAATCTCATCTCAAACAGATAGTTTGTATCATTTCTTTCTCTTTAAACACATTTCCATTCTACTCCTATAAACTTTTATCTGTGTGTATATATACTTGATAGTGTTTATTTGCTACTTATTATATTTCTCAGCTACAAAATTATGCATATAAATTAAAATTGTTTAAAAATATTTTCTATAAACATAAGATTCTACACTTGATCTTAGCCAAAAGGCCGAGAAGCAATAAAACATGATTCTAATTGTTAAATTTTTTTCTACTCAATTTAGTTGTCACTAAAATTGTACAAAATTGATATAAGTATTTACAAATTTCAATAAACTATTAAATATGAAAAGTAAAAAATATATATTGAAAATGTATCTCTTAATGAGAGAGGTGAGCTTTTGTCCCAAATAGTTTCCGTATCCTTGGATGAAAGTTACTTATTGATAAAATGACTCAGCATTTATTATTAATTTGATTCCCATATTTCTTGTTCATAGTGTTGAGTAATAAGTCTTGCTAAAATAAGCAGATAGTATATGGGAATGGAAATTTTGTTATAGCAATGTCAGTCAATCCTTCAACTGCCTTTTGAACTAGATACCAAAAATCTATCAGCTGGTGACTTAGTTCCTCTTTCAATTATGTCAAAAGTACTGGAAACCTCTTGATTTTCAAAAGTCATTAAAATTATTATTTTCTCAACACCTATATCAGAATTACAAATTGTACCTTTGGCAACATTGGGGATTTTTACACTTCAGACAAGCACCCTAATAAATATCCAGAGAAGTGAGGAATGGGTCACTTTTTGAAAAAGTGGTGGGAGGAACCCATTATGAAAGGAGGGTTTTGATTTTCAGATAAATGTGTAGGAAAGAGGAGGCACCAGAGATGGATTCCTTCAAAACCACCTTTGTGAGGGTATTCCTTAGAAAGACTTTAGGTACCCCAGGACGATATATAGCTCAGTTTGAAGACTCTTCTTTTAAATCAAATAATATTTAATTTATACCTTTGCAATCTGAACACCAGCAGCTATAAAGTGCATCCTGGAAATGTCTAAGGCGGCCTGTTTTATATATTATTTTCAGGAAAGCTCTAAGTGTTAACTTTCATTTTACATGATGTTTTTGTTCTGTGCTTTTATTTATTTATTTATTTATTTATTTATTTATTTATTTATTTATTTATTTATTTACCAGTTGGTAATTCTTCATATCACCAAAATTTCTTTCTTTCAGAGTTGCCTTTATACCTCACTCATATAATGCCACACAGAAGGCTTATAGATAAAGAAGTAAATATTTTTTTACTAATCAACTATCTCCCGATAAGAGTACATCTATCACATCAGTACTTGCAATGAATAGGCCCCTTTATCAGGAAAGCAGCATGGCCTTCCCTGTTTTTATGATGGCAGTGTCCCGAGGCATCATGCTTCGTTTTTCAAAGCTGACATATCTAGACTCTTAGTTTCAAAATTAAAGTCTGGTTGGTTTTTTAAATTTTAAAACTTAAAAAAAGATCATCTTTTTTTGTCATTATCAGTCTGTTTTGTGTAATGGGTCACTGACAGATAGCTCAGGCTCTAATTGTAAGAATGAAAAGTTATTCACATTTTAATGCAAAAAAAAAAAAAAAAATCACCAGAGCATTGTTAGTATCCCGTGAATGTATGTGTGTGTGTGTGTGTGTGTGTGTGTGTGTGTGAGTGTGATGGAGAGATAGGTGGCTTCCTTTTAACAACACCAACATGACATTTTGTTCATTGAACATTGAGTACTATCTGAGGTATGATCAAACTATGATGAATTTTTAAATTAAAAAAAATTATTACAGTAAAAGACACATTGCCATTGATCCCCCTCAAAATACTGCTCCTCGCTTTGAACACACTTATTTTATCATTCTTGCCACTTTCTGAAGCAGTTCTGGAAGTCTTCTTTCATGACTGTCTTTATTTGGGCTGTTGTGGCTGCCTCAATGTACTGAATCATTTTGACTTTGGGGAAGAGCCAGAAGTCACATGGTGCCAGATATGGTGAATAAGGTGGATGAGGACATGCCATAATGTTTTGATTTGACAGGAATTGCCGTACCAGAAGCGATGTGTGACATGGAACGTTGTCATGATGGAAGATTATTTCAGGCACACTTTAAAACATACCTTTTCTCAACTGTAACTCACACATGACTGAAGGCACCAAACAAGTTGAAACTTGTCACACACTGTTACGAAGTTTCAACCTGCCACTTCCTGTATTGAAGATCCCTGCCTTTCTGTTGGATGGCACTTGGCAGCAGCATTCACTGTATTTTGTGATCACAATGGAAAGGCTCTGTGTCACATATTGCTTCTGGTATGGCAATTTCTGTCAAATAAAAATATTATGGTGTGTCCTCATCTACCTTATTCACTGGATCTGGCACCATGTAACTTCTGGCTCTTCCCCAAAGTCAAAATGACTATGAAAGGTAAACTTTTCGAACCGATTCAGGACATTGAGGCAGGTATGACAGCGCAACTAAAGACACTCATGAAAGAGGACTTCTAGAACTGCTTCAGAAAGTGGCAAGAATGATGGGATAAGAATATTCGAAACGAGAGGGAGTATTTTGAAGGGAACTAATGGCAATGTGTCTTTTATTGTAATAAGTTATTTTTTTTAAACATTCACCATATGTTTTGATCATACTTCATATATGTGGAAAGAAATTATGATACTAATGCCATTTGCTGGAAGTTACTTGGCAATAAATGTGAAAGAAAGGAAATTTTTATGTAAAGCTAGAAATAAATATATTATATGTCTGTCATCTTGAAATACCCAGAAATTCAGGATGTGGATAATAACTTATAGTCATCTTATATGTAAAAATGTAGAATAAGGAAATGGGATCTTTATCTCCCTCATATGAGGAGAGAAATAAGATAAAAAGTAATGTATTTACCCTTTTCTGAAACACTTAAGCATTTGAGAATACCTAGTCTATTTTCTTTCCAGTAGAGAGCAGTCAAAGCCCATGATGCTGTTATGAAATTCATGTCTCAGAATTACAGGCACATGACTGTTAACACTGGATAAACTAATCTAGGTCCTCACTGAATAAGGGCCTTCTAGAACACTGGCCCAGTGTTCGTTCCTATATACCACATTTCTTTTCATACTTGTCCTTCATATTAAGTAAACATTTATATATCAATTATATGGAAGTTTATTTGGACATAAATGAAGACATGTGTCAAGTTTGTGGTCAGTTACCATGCTTTAAAAATCTATAGGAACATAAACTATGGTGTTGGAAGAAGTTGTTAATATAGCATGAGCTCACAGCATGAGCATAGGGTAAGCTCAGAATTCCTGGAAATACCATAAGTGGCACTAGACAGGCAAGCCTTATAATTACCAGCAGCTAATGTATGATATCCTGTGGCAGTATTAGTGAAATTCAGGGAAATTTGACTGGGAGACAAACTAAGGAAAAATTAAACTAAGAATCACCAAGAGAAAATTAGATAGTGTAAAGGAATATGCATGTAGGGGTTCACCAAACTCCATCTTTGTTACCTTTCTCTTGTTCTTTCATTGTGCCAGAGGAGATTAAAATACGGAGGGGTGCTATCCAGTTATACAGCTAGAAAGTGCACCTTGCCATTTTTTTCTTAGCTATCTGTGATTTTGTTTGTTATTGTAAAAAACCTTTCCTTTGAGTACAGATCATTTCTGCCTTTCATATGCAATGTGTTCCCAGAAATAGTTCTGAAGGAGGATTGCCAGGAGGCACCATTTTGAAAGTGCACAAAATGTCCTATTCTCTGTTTAGTTTCATTGACAGAAACCAATCTGCAACCGAGTAAGTGTAACTGGAAATGAAGAGTGAGGAGTATTATGAAATACTTTATTATAAAATAAAGAGTTTTAGTATATGTTTTGGGGTCCTGAAAAATATGTTAAACTTTTCTCTTTATAAAATTAATTTGCACCAGGTGTAGATTCACAGAGGATATTAAAATGTTGTCTTCATTTATGCATCAATGATACTATTGATTCATCATCAATAAGGCATAGAGGTTAAGGTGGTTTTGTTCCCAATAGTGATGTTGTCACAAGACAGCTACATTCTTCGACTTGGCTCTCCTTACAACCAAAGTCATATACTTTAATTGGTAGACAAGAGTTAGATATGTAATTTGTGGCCATGAAACAAACTGGAAGTAACTATCCCACATGTGGTTAGCTTGAAAGTCAGCTTCATCAGCTCTACTCTTGCCAGCTGAGCTAGTGAATCACAGGGACCATTGTTAAGAATGATTTAATCACACTATTAACAACCTCTCGTACTTTTCTTTAAAATACATGCGTTCATTGAGGTTCAAAGTTTTGTCACTGAGGAATTAACAATAAGTTTAAATTTGGCTGTTAAGATTTTCCTAAAATATCAAGATCCCTCAACAAATGAAATAAGAACTATTTTTAAGTAAGTTTGTAGATATCTTTTTCCATCTATTATGGAGTTTACTAAAATTTTTATTTTTCTTGGGTAGTATTTATGAATTAAAAACAATTACTTTTTAAAAGTATAATTTAGTCATACTCTATGTTGATTGGCTTTGCTTTAGAAAAAATACAGAGATATGTGTCATCAGGTATCCTCGTTTTACACTTGAATTATACAGGGTAATATAATGACAAGAACTAGAAATTTAGAGTTAGGAGATCTGGTTCTTTTCCTAATCCTGTAACCAGAGACTTTATGCTGTCAACACACCATGCTTTCCACTTCACGAATAAGAAACCATGGTCAGTATGTATAGATATAGAGCAAATGGGGGCCTAAGTATCAGTGGCAACAAGGGATGGCTTTGGTCATCTTTCGCTCCCCATCACCCCATAATTACCATCAACCCTTCAACTCTTTGATTTAGATAATTAATATTTTCCCCTGCCTTTGTTTAAAATGTATGCATAGGAAGCCTCCAAACAAGTCCCGTAGCCCCTTCTTCCTATCATATAACTCCCCTAAGCCATTTCTACAGAGACATAATTCTGAAATAATAAAGGCGATGATAGAGTTCAGTAGTTCAATAGGCAAAGCCATATTCCGAACCTTAGTCGGAGTTTAGAGTCGAGCTTTGGGGTGATCAGGAGAGGATGAATGTGACTCAGGAGAGTCTTGATGTGAAGCGTCATGGATCTAGGCCAGATCGGGGCTCTGAGACAGAGATAAGGACTAGAGCCAAGAGACATTTCAAGGAGGAAGACGGGGTGAGATTTGGTGCATGTGAGAACATGTGGAACGGTGAGAGGAAAACATGAAAGATGGTTGCATGTTTTCCGGTCTGTGAAGACAATCATTTTGTGGAGGAGAGAGATGAATCCAGCTACAGACATGCTGAGGCCTGAGGGCACTATGGTATTTTAGGATGTTCTTTCGATATCTTCAGACATGTGTTGAAATGCAGGTCAGAGATTACAACTGGAGACATAGATTTAAGTGTAGATGGCAGATAACATTGCTCATCCTTATCTTTTCTTTTACTACCATACTTATAATTCTCTTTGCTCCTTTGAGAAAAATGGGGGTTGGGATTTTTACCATTACTTAGTTCAATTTATTGCAGTGTTTCAGTTAATGATGTTTTCCATAACTTTGTCCTCCTATACCTGGACGTGCATATCCATACGGATGATTCAAGGAGGCATGTCTCCATCACTTGCAGGCAGGCTGTGCTATTCTTTCTGTCCTCAGAAATTTTTTCAAAGCTTCATGGCAAGTCTGGCTGGCATTGAAAGTTTGATGGGAATAAAATCCCAAACTACTAAGTAAATCTTTTTTACACATTGCATAGGAAAACAACCAGGTAAACAAAAGGATTTTTAAGATTTTTCCAACAGCAACTTATGCTACCACCCAGATGTGATCATATTTAATCTCTTTTGGGTGTCTATATTTTGCTTTTAAATGCATAAATAATTTTGTTTGTCTTTTACAACAAATATTTGATGAGCTTTACTATGTTCCAGGCAGTTTTCTAAATGCTAAGGAAACAGTGGATAAGATAAATAATAACCCAGTGTACGTACCAAGGAGGTAGACAAGTGAAATACACACGAACCAATAAATGGAAGGTGATTTCAGACAGAATTAAGGCTGTGAGGAATATACAGTGGAGCATTGGAATATAAAGTTATAAGGATGTTGGGTTTAACTTGGAATGGATAGTCAATAAGGAGGTGCATTTTGCATTTAGAGTTGAACGACAGGAATGTATTATCAATGTGAGGACATAGGGTCAGCATTCCAGGGAGAGTGAAGAGAAAGTGCAGAGACACCAAGGTGGAGACAAATTTGGCTTTTCAGGAAACATGAAGAAGGACAATAAGGCTGAAGGGTGGTGGAAGGAGGAGAGAGGCAGGAGATACGGCTGGAGAAGTAGTTTGGAGACAAGTCAGGTGGAGCCTTGTGGGCCATGCAAGATTGTTTGGATTTTGTTTCTAGTGCAGTGAGCATTTGTACAAAAGAGTAAGTTGTGGCAGTTCTAATTAATCACACTTTTTGTAGTAATATTGTTGTTTTTCTGCATGCGTGCTTCTACATTTCCATTTTAATCAAAACTTGAACAGTTTCTACATTTTAGGATTTTTATGTTAGGGTATGCCAACATCAGGGTAAAACATACATCTTCTAGGATATTAAGATATATGTGGTTATGTAATCGATCTAATGTTCTCACAGTCCATGTAAGCTAGGACTTGAATGTATATTGTTGATCCAGTGAGACTGTGTGGGAGACTGTTCATCTTCAGGTAGTACCATAAAGACAGAGACAGGTCAAGATAAATGTGTTTTTATTGAATGGATGACTAATGTCTCTCAAACATACAGAGGCATAAAATAAAAGTTTTTAAAGCTATAATATGAACCTGAATGTGAATTGAAACATGTTTTCATTAAATTTATTGGGGTGACACAGGTCAATAAAATTATATGGCTTTCAAGTGTACAATTCCATAATACGTCATCTATATATTGCATTGTGTGTTCACCATCGAAAGTTAACTCTCCTTCCATCACCATATATTTGACCCGTTTATCCTCTTCTACCATTTTCCCACCCCTGTTACCCTCTGGTAACCACTAAACTGTTGTCTGTGTCTATGAGTGAAACATGTTTTGTAAAGCTTACTCTTGATGTGTAGGACTATTTTAAATATTGGGAAAAGATCATTTCGGCATTTTAATTTGTTTTCACTTCATTTAGTTGGACTCTGATATGATCTTCACAAAGTATTTAACAATGTCCACTTAAAAAACAACAACAAAAAACACCCCACTCTGTCCTTAGCAAAACTTACTTTTTTTCTTTTGCATTGGGTTGGAGCTGACATCTTACAATTTGAATTTGGGGAATTAAGCTTTCCATTAGAATACAAACTGGACTGAGGTTGTATTTTTTTTTTGTATTTTCATTTTTTTTTAAATTAAAGTTTATTGGGGTAACAATTGTAGGTAAAGTTACATAGGTTTCAGGTGTGTATCTACCCCAAAAATCTGAAAACATTTATCCGTAAAGATATATGTGCTCCGATGTTCATTGCAGCTTTATTTATGGTGAGCAAGACATGGAAATAACCAAAGTGTCCTTCCATAGATGATTGGATAAAGAATATGCGGTATATATACATAAAGGAATACTATTCTGCCATAAGAAAAGATGAAATAGCACCATTTGCGATAACATGGATGGATCTTGAGATTATTATGCTAAGCGAAATAAGTCAGACAGAAAAAGTTGTATATTTTTTTGGAAGCATAGAGAGAATTTTACATGTCTGTACTATGATGAGGGTATCTGGGGTTCCAGGATCTTGAGCAATATTCCCAGTAGCCTCCGTGAGTGGGAAGAATGTTCCTGTGGGCCATCCTCTGACCTCCGGCTTGGACAGAGAAGGAAGAAAGGGGCTCAAATCCTGGGGGTGTATTTATGGAGGATTCTCAAGATTCTGGCTTGAATTCTCAAGAACCTAGAGGTGAAAGAATGAAGGAAAGAAAATGACTACTTATTACACTTTCTATTTCCTGTAATGATCTCAGAACAACTCTGAGCAGAACCCTAAAAATAGAGTACAGTCAGACAAAAATTATATCATAAATAATGTTTCCTGAAATTTATATATATATAAAATTAATTTTATATTATTAATTAATTATATACATTATATGTATATATAAATTAATTATATATATATAATTCTCAGTATTCTTGGTAGTTATGTTCTATAAAATTGCTGTGTACACTGATAGTGAATACTGAACCATTGTTCTTAGGGGAAATACAGGTTAGGTTCTCATGAGCTGCTGGTTATATTATTATCAACTAATCAAGATATAGCTTTGTTTTATGTGTTTTCCTGTTTGGATACCTTATTTATTAATTAGGTATTTACTTAAATACTTCATATATTTTTGGTTCATTCACATTGGACTCAGGGCCAATAGCAATTAAAACTCATGAATCGACTAAAGTTTGTCTGATACACATATTTTCTCCATAAAGTGCATCATAATTGTTTTGAATTTAGGAACACTAGATATCACATTAGTACTACTCTTGGTGTCCATTTTAAACAACAAAATCACCAACAAAAAGCAAAAACATGCAAGAAAATGTGGCACTAAATAGACTGTGGAAAGGAAACTTGTTACAGTATGAAAACTGAAACAGGAAGGCAGAGACAGAGGTCTTGTTCAGCCTCAGCTGGGAAAGTGCATAGCAGGCAACTCAATTTTTTTGCCTCTCTGCTTATGTCTGTGAATGATGTCCAGAATCCTGGTGGTATTGATTTTGCCGTTACAAATAAAGAGGAGGTGGATTCACAAATACAGAATTCTTGAAAACTGAGGATTAACTGTGTATACATATACACAAATAATTTTTTGCTGTTGTATTTTTTTCCATTAATGCTACATGTGGGAAAAACCGTTTTGTTTTGACACTTTGTCTGCATCATTCTTCAGTGGTAACAATGATAATGATTGCTGGAAATACAGTCTGACGGAAGCCTTTCACCCTTACTTGCAAATTGTCATTTTACTTTTTCTAATTAAAGTGAAAAGTGTCAAACAGTGAAATAATAGCCAGAAAGTGTCAGTTTCCATGAGCAAATTAAGAAAGCTTTCTCCTATATTTTTTCTCATTACCTGGGAGAGAAATTCAGAAATATTTCTAGTAGAATTTTCCAGCAAGAAATAGAAGCATATTGATTTTTCAATATCTACCTCTAACTATTGCGAATGTAGTATAACTGAAGACAATTTGCTTTTTAACTTGGTGGTTATTTTTTCTCTTGAAATAAAAATGTGATTTCATCGTCTATAAATCAATAAAAGCTTGCGTTGGTCAATTTTTTAAAGCTCTGTAAAAGGAAATTACATCATAATAGTAGTCTTCAGATAAATAAGAACTGTTCATTCCTTAATGTCAGCGTTTAAACCACAAATTGAATATCAAGACCTTAAATTGTTGTTTTCAAATCATTGTAAAGTTATGAAAAAAATTAGAATGATCCAAACCAAAAAAATGAAAATAAATTCAGAAGACTACATATCCAATTGTTTTTATCATAAAAACACATGGGAGAAATCTTAGGAAGAAATAAGTTAGTGGAGACATATAATTTTGACTTGTAAATTTGCAAATTAAAACTCACAAAGTGCATAATAACAAAACATACTGCACTTTAGTTGGAAATAACAATCATTTTGTAGGACTGCTTTAGTAGAAAGCTTGTACCTGAAGCATGGTGTTAAAAGAACATTCTTAGAGAGGGGCTTCCAGGCCCAGCTCTGCTAGTAATCAGCAATAAGCATTTGGGTCGAACATTTAGCTCCTTAGATTTTGACTTTCTCAGCAGTAAAATGTGGAGTTTGGACTATGTGATCTTTACTCTCCCTCAGCTCTAAAACATTCTGAAGATCTAGTATAAAACACCTGCATTTGTTTATCTGAATTCTAGACAGTTTAAGAGTTTATTGTGTTCTTTTTTCTTAAGATTGCTTTGGCTATTCGGGGTCTTTTGTGGTTCCAAACAAATCTGATGATTTTTTTGTTCTATTTCTTTAAAAAATGCCATTGGGATTTTGATGGGGATTGCATTAAATCTGTATATTGCTTTGGGTAATATGGCCATTTTAACTATGTTGATTCTTCCAATCCATGAGCATGGAATGTCTTTCCATCCTTGGTTAAGTTTTTTCCTAGGTATTTTATTCTTTTTACTGCAATTGCAAAATGAATTGTTTTTTATATTTCTTTTTCTGAGATTTTATTGTTAGTATATAGGAATGCAATGGACTTTTGTATGTTGATTTTGTAGCCAGCAACTTTACTGTATTCGTTGATTATTTCTAATAGCTTTTTGGTGGAGTCTTTAGGGTTTTATATATATAGCATCATGTCATCTGCAAAGAGTGACAATTTAACTTCTTCATTCCCAATTTGGATGACTTTTATTTCTTTCTCTTGTCTGATTTCTCTGGCAAGGACTTCCAACACTATGTTGAAAAACAGAGTTGATATGGGACAGCCCTGTTGTGTTCCTGAACATAGAGCAAAGGGCTTCAGTTTTTCACCATTAATTATGAGATTAGCTGAGGGTTTGTCATATATGGCCTTTATTATGTTAAGGTATTTTCCTTCTATACCTATTTTATTAAGTGTTTTAATCATAAATGGATGTTGTATCTTGTCAAATGCTTTTTCTGCATCAATTAATATAATCATATGATTTTTGTTCTTTATTTTGTTTATGTGATGTATCACACTGATGGATTTGCGAATAAAAACCACAATGAGATATCACCTCACCCGTCAGAATGGCTATCATCAAGAAGACAAATAGTAACAAGTGTTGGAGAGGCTGTGGAGAAAAAGGAATCCTCATATACTGTTGGTGGGAATGCAGACTGGTGCAGCTGTTATGGAAGGCAATGTGGAAGTTCCTCAAAAAATTACGAATAGAATTACCATATGACCCAGGAATCCCTCTCCTGGGTATCTACCCAAAAAATCTGAAAACATTTATACATAAAGACACGTGTGGTCCAATGTTCACTGCAGCTTTATTTACGGTGGCCAAGACATGGAAACAACCAAAATGTCCTTCAACAGATGAATGGATAAAGAAGTTGTGGTATATATACACAATGGAATACTATTCAGTGGTAAGAAAAGATGATATAGGAACATTTGTGACAACATGGATGGATCTTGAGAGTATAATGCTAAGCGAAATAAGTCAGACAGAAAAAGCAGAGAACGGTATGATTTCACTGATATGTGGTATATAAACCAAAAACAACAAAAGAACAAGACAAACAAATGAGAAACAAAAACTCATAGACACAGACAATAGTTTAGTGGTTACCAGAGGGTGGGGGGTGGGAGATGAGGGTAAGGGGGATCAAATATATGGTGATTGAAGGAGAACCGACTCCAGGTGGTGAACACACAATGGGATTTATAGATGATGTATTACAGAATTGTACACCTGAAATCTATGTAATTTTACTAACAATTGTCACCCCAATAAATTTAAAAAAAAAGAGTTTATTGTGAATACAGTGGAGTAACAGAGTAAGTCTTAAAAAAACTATGACTACAGCAATCACATAATTTATCATAAAACCAGAGCATTTTGGAGAATGATGCTTAAATAATTAAAAACATGTACACATTTGAGATATATATATTCTTTGACGGACAGAAGATTGTTTTTATTATATTGGTAGACCTAAAAAACAGTTATTTTAAAAAACTATGTTCAAAGAAGAATTCTTTTCAAAAATATTTTATATATAAAAGCAATGTAAAACAATTTTTCATATTGCTTATCTTAATTTTTAAAATAGCATAGGTAGAAGAGTTATTTTTTTATCTGTATTCAAGAACTTTAATCAGTTTTTTTACATCTCTACATATCTCTAATACCATGTCACTGGTATTCTTTCCAATGAATGTTTTTATTGCAGTTGGGTCTTATTTTTTTTCATGAAATTGCATGAAATCTTCCTTAAAATTACATTCTGTAGTTAATAAAAAAATCTGAAATATTCTTTTTTTTGACTCTCCTCTGTATAATCTTAATTTTAAAAACATTTTCTTTACAGACACTAATATAGGGAAATTTATATAGGGAAAGTTCAGAGTATATTCTTGCCAAATAGAGGATATTCTCATTTCAAAAGTTTTTAGATTGAAATGTGTAAATATGTAAGCCCAAATATTTTCACAGATACTGCTTTTTATTTCAAACTTTTATTTAGGTACATCAAATATTTGTACAAGAAAATAATCAAAGTAAATATTTCTATTTATAATCCTTTTGACTTTTGCTAAATTTAGATGCTGCAAAATCATAAGAATATATATGTATCCAGTTGAACAATGGAAGAGGCACGAGATCAAAAGATTTCTCTCTCATGTCAAAATACTCCAAAGAGAAATTGTAAAATTTCAAAATTAGTGTACTTTTGAGTTGTTCTCATTTAATTGATTCAGTTCCTCCTTTGCTTTTATAGGAATACATTTTGATGTCTTCCTAGTTGCTAGCTTGGTTTTCAATAAATGCAATTCACTAAGAAGCTTTAAATGCTATTTTTTTTGGTACTCCATTTGTTGAATAATTTGATTAAAGATTCCTAGCTAATTTTGAACTCTGTGCAGTAGAAATATAAAGGACTCATTTACAAAATGTTTCATCTGAATTGTAGGATACATTGATTTATAGACTCATTCTTCAAAGTTGCAAACACATGCTGAAGAATTTTTTTTATTCAATATCTACTTTGTAACAAAATTTTGAGGTATAGTTACTCTGTGAAAATATAGAGAAATATAAGTTTTGGCAACTATAGCTTCTATTTTATTGATAGACTCTTGTTTGGGTATTATGTACATGTTGCAATCAATTCCAGGTGAATTTCTGTTGTTTTTATTTCTTAGTAAAAGAATCGTACAATTATGCTCTCCTCCAACAAAATTTGTATTTTCAATGCAAAAAACAATTTTATCTTCTGTGTTAAACTTTCTAAATAAATTTAAAACAGCATTTATAATAATGTCAGATATTTTACCTTCAACAGAATGAATTTTCAAATATATAGTTTTTACTCCATGATGACACTGATTATTTGGTAAACCTTTTATGATTTATCTGTCTGTGAAGGTTTCCCCTGCTAATGGAGCTAGACTGAACAGGATCTGTTTCAGTTGTCTGTATGTCAAAACACAAAACACTAGCTTGAAATCTAAGATGCACAAAATTAATTTATTAGAATAGTTCATTTGATCTGAATGAAAACATAATCTAGAGAATTATGGAAACTTATCTTCTAGAGCTACATGTATTAAATTATCTTTTGGCACAGTTATCTTTTAGAAAAACATTTTATAAAAAGATCTTTTTCTTCAGCATATCTTTTGGTTTACACAAATAATATTATGACCTTTATGGTGGATAGTAACTATAAACAAACGTTTAACATTTGTTACACATTTTTTCTAAACTTTCTTTAAAAATAGGAACTCTATAATTAATTTTTAATTTAATATGTATTTTCCTTTTGCTGACCTCATTGTTTTAGAAAAGTTTATTAAAAATAAAAAAGTATTATAAACAATACAATGAAAGCTGTTTTAAAAAGATTTGCATCATATAGTAAATGAGGACTACCACAGCAAAAGCTTTTATATTATTCTCTCTATGTCCTATGGCAGGGCTCAGCCTCTATTTCTTGTATATATTAGGTTGGTGCAAAAGTAATTGTGGTTTAAAACATTGAAAACAGTTGCAAAAATTGCAATTACTTTTGCACCAACCTAATATTTTATGTATCTCTACCCTCTGATTTCCCTACATATTTCCCACTGACCCTACCACCAACTGATGGCCTAAGGAATTCATGCACTTTGAGGACTGAAGCCCCAATCATGGCACACCTGGCTGGCATACCAAGTTCAGTTTTTGTTCCATCATTACTTAAGATGAGTGAGAAGTCCCTAGCCGCTCCTGTCCAGATAAAATTAGCATTTTATCAGTAAGCACCTTTCAAGCTGTCCTGGAAAGCGAAGTATTAATATTAATCCCCTACATGAGAAAATAGTTGAGAAAAGAAAGATTGCACCTTCTGGTAGTCTTTAAGATCTCTAGTACTTCATGTGTGTCTTATACACAACTAGATGAGAGAGACCATGGCAAAAGTCAGAACTACCAAGTGGAGTTCCATCAAACGCGTTAAAACTTATTTTAATGTAATTGTTAATACTATTTGGTTAAATAAAAATAAGAAATCCAGGACAAATACTTAATCAAACAGGATATCAGGACACTAAACATCAACCAGGAAAACCGGTATACATGGCTATTCTAAAAATGACTAAGCTTATGAGAACTTGATCGTATTGGAAGTTTGGGAACTATAGCAATTCTTAAAAGCAGTTCTTTAACATTTTACTTTTTGTATCTGTGTTTTTGTGTGGTTCTTGAGTGTAGTCATAGGCAGAACAAATAAAACAAATTACAGAGTAATTTTCTTACAAGACTGATAAAACAATTGTATAGGGAGGAAATTAATAGTTTCTTAAGTCTATCAGGTTTCAAATAAATGTTATTTACATTTAAAACTTTCTGCCCTGCTGGTTAGTTTCCTTAAAGTGTTAACAATTGATTTATTTATCCAAATCACATTAGTATCATATCCTAAACATAACACTGTATACTTAGTATTAGCACAACAGGCAAGACCAAAATTAACCAGATATGGACCTTACCTTCAAGAACTTTGCATTCTGGAAGGAGACATGAAACATATGTTTTATATTTACACATGAGCACACACACACTTGATACCTGTCTCATTGATTTTCTTTTTATCACTACTCATGTTATCATTCTCACTGCTGGCTTCCTCTGTTATGGTCTACCAGATATCTTGGCCTCTCTACACTTGACTTCTTTCACTCTAGTGATGCTTTTTCTGCAACCACCTCTGCCACCCACTTCCATGGTCTTTTCTGAATTGACTCTCAATTAATCATGACTATGCAAACTCCAAAATCTCAGTTTTCAGAATCTGAGTTGCTGGCTGTAGTGTTTTACTTATTCTAGTATTCCTACACCCCCAATTTTTCAGCCCTCCAGAAACCCCTCTCCTTTGACTGTCTTTTTTACTACAAAGCATCCTCTTTGTACTTTAATTCCCTCTTTACTTACATTGAAGTCCTTGATTCCATGGTCCATCACTATAATCACTTTGTTGTGAACAGTCTTTCCCCTGTCTCACTTTATTATAGTAACCCAGGAAAGGCCCAGCTTTAGACCTAACTTTCTGGAGAAAGTAACTCTTCTTAATGGTTTCACATTAAATTAATGACCGTAAGTCCCAGATGGTCTCCAGCACTGCCTAGCAGTTCTCCATTCTTCTACAAAATTTCCGTTCCCACATTCTAAAAAAGTTATTTTACACCTTCTCTTCACAGCACTCTCAACTCTGACATGTGACCTCGGACCATATATCACTGATGGTGACCAACAACCTCACCTCATCTCACTACCATATATTCAGTAACCTTCATCTATTCCAATGTACTTGGCTTCACCTCCCTTGAAGGGTCTGTGATCTTACTTGCGGACAACCCTTGTCTACTTAAGAGCTTTGCTCGTTTTATTTTCATGTTTTGCTCAGTTTTTCAACTTCAATTTCTTCCTATATTGGATGGCTTCTAAGGGCATATAAAAATGTCTCAGTATCTTTTATATAAGAAAAAAGAAAAGAAAACTTATTTAAATCCTTCTATCATCCCATATGTCTATACTTCATAGGAAAAAACTTCTCAAACATATTGATTATTCTTTTGTTTCCCTCTTACCCCTCCTTATTCTTTATTTTTTTCCAATCAGGTTTTCTTCACCAATCCACAAAATTACTCATTTTCAAGGTAACCAATAGCTTCTATCTATCCTGGCAAGTCCACTGATCATGCTCTATCCTCCTCTTACTTGATTGTTCAGCAACATTTGATACAATGGAATAACCTCTCCTTTTAGGAACATTTTCTTGTCTTTGCTGACATCACAGTCTCGTGGGTTCCCTTCTACTCCTCTGACTACTCTTCATTCTCTTGTGCTGATTTCTTGTTCTCAGCCAGCAGTGTCCTTTCAGCTCAGTTCTGAGCCCTCTTCTTTTTCTGTCATAGAGAGTTTTTGACCTTGATTCAGAATCATCTGAAGCATTTGTCCAAAGAGTGATGGGTTCCCCCATCAGAGTTTCTGATTTGGTAGGTCTGGATTGGAACCTAAGAATTTGCATTCATAACAAATTTCTGGGTGATGGCTAACAACATCCAGATGTTGGTGCAGGGACCACTCTTTGAGAACCCCTGATTTGGGGAATTAATTAAGCCAAACAATTTGGAATTGGCCTGGCTTTCAATCATACTTTCACCTTATATTACCTGTGCAACACTATGTATTTAATGTTTATGTTCCTCTGTATGCCCACTTGTAAAATAAAGACAATACAATACAAATTGCAAGCTCAAGCATTATGAGAATTAAATGAGATAGTTGTACAATTACAGTACTTTACTAAAAACTGTTCTTCCAGTTTATAGTCTAACCTCTCTAAAATTGACACTGAAAAGTAGAAAGGATGTGCTTTTAAAGATATATATCAGGTCAGAATCACAATCCCTCCCATCTTGTCATTCAGGTGTGCCCAGAATAGTGTTTGGGCCAATTCCAGATCATGGTCTCCTTGATTCATCATGTTCCTACCATACTGGTTTTTTTCTGCTCTAGGAAATATTCCAGTTACCCTTTACTGCATAACAAACTTCTCCAAAATGTGGTGGCTTAAAACAAACACTCTCTTATCATTTCTCACAAGTTTGTGGGGCAGGAATTCCAGTAGAGCTTGGCTAGATGATTCTTCTGTTATCCATGGTACCTGCAACTGGCCACTGGCCTGGGGAGGTTAACAGCAGCTTCTCTCACCTGTCTGGAGCCCAGAGGGTAGGTAGGAAGTCTGCGCTCAGTGGGGCATCTCTCCATCTGCCTCTCCTTGTAGTCCCAGGGCCTCTCCCTGTGTTCTCTGCAGGAGGGTTAATAGAGGTTACCTGTCTACTAAGAGATCTAAGATACTGGTAGAAGCTGCCAGTTCTCTGACAGACTATCTAGAGTGGGGACAGCTTCATTTCTAGTACACTCTTTTGGTCAAATCAGTTGCAAGCCTGCACAGATTCAAGGGCCAGGAAAACGGATGCCACTTTGCAATGAAAAGGAGCCTAAGAATTTGTTGTCTTTAATCGGCCATAGGAGCACTCCTACTAAGTGCCTTGCTCATTTATTTCTTCCTCCAGGAAGTCTGCCTCCAAATCTTTCCATGACCGACCCCTGCAAATCTCAACTCAGCCGTCCCCTCCTCATTACAGAAAAAGCCGTTCTGACTGCCTTATCTAAATGCACTTCCTCCCACTATCATTTTGTATCCCATCACTTGTTTTATTTTCTTCTGAAATTACCTTGTTTATGATCTGCTGCCTCCACTGAAATGTCAATTCCACAAGAGCAGAAACTGTCTTTCTTGTCAACACTATGGTTCCAGAATGGTGCTAGACACATAGAATTTTCCCAATAAATAATGTCTGAATGAATAAATTAATGATGAATATGTAATTCATTCATAGATGTATAAAGAAAAATTTAAAAATACTATAAAACCAGTTTTGGTATTACTATCTGCAGTTAAAATTTCAGAGTATAAAGTGTTTATGTATCTAAAAATCATTTTTTTTCTCTAAATTTATTCCTTTTTGATTATAGATAAAACTGATCTATCAGGTGAGGAGATGACGTATCTTTACAGTTACATGTAGTACCTTTTTATTCATTACATATTTGAGATTTATTTGAATGACACTTTTACCTAGAATTACTTTTTGCTTGACGCATAAGGGATTGTGGAGGAAAATATACAGACTTTTACTCTTCTTTCCAAAAACAATGCATAAATTTCAAACTAAGTTAAAATTTACATTAAGAGCCACCTATATGTACTACGTTTTCAAATTTCTTCTTGCTGTGTTAAAGTTACTAGTTTCTGTAACGAAACTATGTCTTTCAGCATAGTAAGTAGTTCTTAAATAGTAGTATGAATTAAATGAAAGAGATTAGAAAATGGCTTCATGTTTTTTTCAATATAAACAAGCATTTGATGATTTCTGTGAAAAATAAATTTAGATTTTATAAAACCAAAAATGTTTGGAAAACATTTTAAATTGCTTAGTCCAACATGCCTTTGATTTCACCTTTCCTTTAGTACATCCAACATTTTCAAGATTTTCTAAATGACAAGTAATAATTTTGAGAGTAAATTTATAAATAGAATATATATTTTTTAAGTTCAAGACCAAACATTGGTAAACAGAGAGATAAATCATTCTTTACTTTGTGATATAGCCAAAGTCATGGCAAAACACAAACCTTTCATAAGATTGTTCAAGAAATAGATTCAAGATTTGTTTTTCTTTAATTACTTCTCTAGTGGATTTTGCTTTCCTTTATTCAATCTTTACCCCATTATAAGTGCTCATAATACTCTGTCTTACAAATGAGACTCTGATTTACACATAGTTGTGACTCAGTATATATTAATTCAATTGAATAATTATAAAAGTAACTACAAAGGCTTTAATGTGCTTATGGCAAAGCTTATCTATACTTGCATGCTTGTATAAATATTAGCCAATGTAGCATTCTCTATTTTCCTTTTCCCCCCTTTCTCCCCAAGTCTTCTAAAATTTTTTTTATTAAAAATATAGCTAGCATACAATATTATATTAGATTCATAGGTACACAATAGTTATTCAACATTTATATACCTGAAGCAGTGATCACTCTAAGTCCAGCAACCATCTGACAGCAAACCTAATGCTATCACAATATTATTGATTATATTCACTATGCTGTACACTACATTTTCATGACTTATTTGTTTTATACCTGGAAATTTGGATCAATTATAACCCTTTAATTCCCCCCCCTTTTTAATCTTTCAATCACAGTTGACATTTAATATTATTTTATATTAATTTCAGGTGTATAGCATATGGTTAGACACTTATATAATTTAAGAAGTGATGCCCTTGACTAGCCCAGTGCCCACCTGGCACTATACGTAGTTATTAACCTATTATTGACTATGTTCCCTATGCTTTACTTTACATCCCCATGACTATTTTGTAATTTCCAATTTGTACTTTTTAGTCCCTTCACCTATTCACCGTGCCCCCAACCCCCTCCCATATATCACTCCAATAAATCTAGTACCCGTCTCACACCATACATAGTTATTACAATGTCATTGATTATAATCCTTATGCTGTACCCTACATCCCCATGACTACTCTGTAACAACCAATTTGTACTTCTTAATCCCTTCCCCTTTTTCAGCCATCACCCCAACCCTCCTCCCATCTGGCATCCATCAAAATGTTCTCTGTATCTATGAGTCAGTTTCTGTTTTGTTTCTTTATTTTGTTCTTTAGATTCCACATATAAGTGAAGTCACATTGTATTTGTCTTTAACTGTCAGACACTCCACTCAGCACAATACCTTCCAGGTCCATCCATGCCACCACAGATGGCAAGAACCCATTCCCTTCCATGGCTGAGCAATATTCTACTGTACATATGTACTACCTCCTCTTCATCAAGTTTTCTATTGACAGACACCCAGGCTGCCTCCACATCTTGGCCACTGTAAACAATACTGCAATGAACATATGGATGCACATGTCCCCTTGAAGTAGCATTTTGGGTTTCTTTGGATAAATACCAGGAAGTTGGTCCTTCTTTGTCTCTAAATCCTTTGTTTTAAAGTCTATTTTGTCTGGTATAAGTACTGCTACCCCAGCTCTTTGTATCTTTGTTTCCATTTTTATGAAATATCTTTTCCCCATCCTTTAATGTTCCATCTGTATGTGTCTTTCAATCTGAAGTGATTCTCTTGTAGGCAGCATATGTAAGGGTCTTGTTTTCTTATCCGTTCAGCCACCCTATGTTTTTGATTGGAGCATTTAATCCACTTACTCTGAAAGCAATTGTTGACAGATATTTAGTTATTGCCATTTTATTATTGATATGTTTTATCTTTTTTTTTTCCATCTTAAAAAAGTCACTCTAACATTCCTTGTAATACTGATTTGGTGGTGATGAACTCCTTTAGCTTTTTCTTGTCTGGGAAGCTCTTTATCTCTCCTTCAATTTTCAATGATAGTCTTGCTGGGTAGATTACCATTGCTTGTAGGTCCTTGTTTTTCATCACTTTGAATGTTATGTGTTTTTGGCCTGCAAAATTTGTGTTGACAAATCATCTTACAGTCTTATCAGAGCTCCCTTGAGGTAACTAACAGCTTTTCTCTTGCTACTTTTAGGATTCTCTCTTTGTATTTAAACTTTGTCATTTTAGTTATAATATGTTTTGGTGTGGTCCTGTTTGTGTTCATCTTTTTTGGGTAAGTTTTCAGTCATTATTCCTTCAAAGGGATTCTCAGTCTCTTGCTTTCTCTTTTCTCCTTCTGGTATCCCTATGATGTGAACGTTGTTTATGCTTGATGTTATCCTAGAGGTCTCTTAAACTACCCTCTTTTTTTTTGGATTCTTTCTTCTTTTAGCTGTTTTGATTGGGTGTTTTCTGCTAACTTGTCCTCCAAATTGCTGATTCAATCCTCTGCTTCATTTAGCCTGCTGGTGATTCCTTTTAGTGCAATCTTCATTTCAGTTATTGTATTCTTCACTTCTGACTGGCTCTCTCTTTTTTATGGTTTCTATGTCCTTTTTTATGCTTGCTATCTCTTTGTTGAAGTTCTCGCTGAGTTCATTGAGCATCCTTGTAACCATTGTTTTGAACTCTGCCTCTGGTAGGTTGCTTGCCTCCGTTTTGTTCTTTTTCTGGAGTTTGCTCAAATTCTTTCATTTGGGATGCATATCTTTGTTTCCTTATTTTGGCTGCCTCTCTGTGTTTGTTTCTATGTATTAGGTAGGGCTGCTATGTCTCCCAGTCTTGCTAGGTGGCCTTATGTTGTAGGGGTCCTGGGTTGAATGTCTCCTTCTGTTATAGTTGAGCCTTGACTGCTTTTGGCACATCAGTGGGTGATATTGACCCTCAGGCTGACTGGCTGTGAGGTTTGGCCAGATGCACAGAGTATGGATTACTGTATGGGGGGCTTACCCCACGAAGTGGGGTTTGCCCCAGCAGGCTCTGGTGGCTGTTGAGACTGCCCTTTGTGTGTGTCACTTGTGGGTCTAATTGGGTGGTGCTCTGCTGTAGTCTGAAGCCAACCTCCAAGTATGTTGGTTCTGGGGCCTCTTGGGAGGGACTCGGGTGCAGGCCCTGGTCAGCCACTGCCTGTGACTGGGCGGGGACTACCTGGTAGGAGCTACAAAGTGACCCATGGTTAGTTCCTGCCTGTGCTGTACCTGCAGGCATGAGGGAGAGGCCACGCTGCAAACTTCGGATGGTTGCTACCAGCTCTGGGTTTGGGGTAGCTCAGCAAAGTGACAGGACTCTCTGAGGCCTGATGCCACCTGCTGGCCCCTGTACTGCAGAGTTCCCTCACCCAACTTGCATACCGCAGGAGGCATTATTACCAGCCAGGTCTGAGACAGGTATTTCTGTCCTTCAGTTAATTGATATGATGTAACTGATTTCTTAGCCAGAAGCCAAGATTATTTCCAAGACAGGAGAAAGAGTCATGATCTTTTTCAAACTAATTTCTAAATTAGGGTCATAACTTTTTCAGTGGACTAAGGATTAAGTGCTTTGTGTTTCTATACTAGATTTGTAACTATCTTGACAAACAAACCTAAAATGCATCTTCCCTGTACCTCAGTAGTTTCATCTTTAAAATGGGCATATTTCTTTAAGGAATATCTTCTGATCCTTAAAACTATTGAATGTAAAATTGCTGAGGGAGCCCTTTGCAATAAGTGCTTAGAGGGAAATAGATGGGCAAACAAAGAGAGAGAGAGAGAGAGAGAGAGAGAGAGAGAGAGGAGAGAGGAGGTGAGTTTCAAAGATAATTCATCTATGGAAATAGGATTTCTCTATCAAAACAAGATTTGCACATTTCACTTAAATGTTATCTTTCTATGAAATTAAAACATTTGTAATTTTCATTAGCTACTATCAGAACAATAAATAATTGGATAAGGTAGCTTAAAATTCATGAAAAATATTTAAGGGGACAAGAGGCAGGTAATATAGAGTTCAGTTTTAGAAATAATAAATCAGTTTAATGAACACAGTGATATTCTTTCAACTCAACTTCACAGACAAGTCCAAGACAATCCTTGTTCTCATTTTTGATCAGACTGAACCTTGATCGTGAAAGCTCCTTAGATCCAGTCTCAACAAGGAGGGTGCAGCGAAGGCTGTGAAGGGCAATCTGTAAGCACAAAGGCATGAAGTGCTTGAAGCATCAGAACCAGAAATTACTTGAATCTAATTTTCAGGTGTACAAGAGGCCAATGTAATGTGAGCATTAAAAGAAATGGAAAAAGTGAGATGTACTTCAGAATTTTGGATGGACTTTAAGCATGTGATGGATGAATGGAGAAGGGCAGCCAAGGAGCTGTTAAGTGAAGACTGGAGCTGGAGCCAGAATTTTGGCAGCCAACAAAGTGAAAACATCAGCAGATTTTGAAAAGATTAAACAAATCACAATGAAAGGATAACTCTGGTGATAAGGTTTCACCATAACTGGTGATAAACTGGATTACTCAGATTCTGGATGTCTAAATGAAGAGTAGGAAGGAGAATATCTGAAAATGTTACATTATTTGTTTTTATTTTGCAATTTCATAATTAACAGAGACCTGATCATTTCTCTGCTAGGATCATTTTTCTTGGCTCCATCGTCTACTAAATTAAAATGAACTTCTTAGCATGCAATTATCAGCAGGAAAGCTCTGACCTACCGTCCCAGTTCCTTGTCTACTACCACCCCACCCATTCTGCATTATCTTCTGCAACACCACCGAGTCACTGCTCACAGGGAAAGTCCTGTCATTGTCCACCCCTAGGCACTTCTTATAGGGTTTCCTTTATTTCCCAGGTCTTCCACTGTCTCTTTTCAGTCTAAATCATAATTACTGTTTGAGCCTTTTGCATGAAAACTTCCTTGATTCTTCCCAAAAGAAATAATTTTGCCTCCTTTATTTGATTGTAAGACTTTGCTTTCTGATTATAACACCTTAGAAATGATTGTGGTATTTCCTGCTGACAGACTTTGTGCAGCTGTCAGTCTGTCCAAATGGGCTGTATTTTGCTTAAGGCATGACTTGCCTTGTTTATCTCTCCATCCCCAAATGCTTAATAAACATGTCTCTCTGATTTTTGCTTCAACTGATGTGGAAGATTTTTGGTTTAGGAGATGACAATTTACATTGGAAGAACAAGAATCTATGGTTACTATTATGGCTTTGATTCGTCATGCTGTAATCGCAGCATGTGGCAAAATATTAAGCACACATGGTGATATCAATGTTTCCAAAACCTAGAAGGCAGAATAGGGCGTATGTATGTGTGTGTAATTTAAAAAAAAATTATCTTAGCTTTTCCTTGACATTTTATACAATAAAAATGGTTGTTTAAAGCATAAAATGAGCAGAGCAACACAGATTGGTAGTGTTTTTTCTGTGCCTATTTATACCCTGACTACATGAATTTGGGTAAGCTATTAACCTTTTTTAAAAATAATTTTTATTAAATTTATTGGGGTAACATTGGTTAGTAAAATTATATAGGTTTCAAGTGTACAATTCTATAGTACATCATCTATATATCCCATTGTGTGCTCACTATCCAGAGTCAGTTCTCTTTCCATCACCATATATTTGACCCCCTTTGCCCTCATTTACCACCGCTCTCACCTCTTACCCTATGGTAACCATTAAACTATTGTATGTGTCTGTGAGTTATTGTTTGTTTTCTTGTTCATTTGTTGTTTTCAGTTTTATATCCCACATATGAGTGAAGTCCTATGGTTCTTGATATTTTTCTGCCTGACTTATTTTGCTTAGCATGATAATCTCAACATCCATCCATCCACGTTGTCGCAAATGGCAGTGTTTTATCTTTTATTATGGCCGAGTAATATTTCATTGTGTATCTACTGATACTACATTTTCTTTATCCAATCATTTATGGAAGGACACTTTGTTGTTTCCATGTCTTGGCCACCGTGAATAATGCTGCATAGGGGTACATCTATTTTTACGTGTAAATATGTTCAGATTTTTTGGATTGATACCTGAAGAGGGAATGCTGTGTCATATGGTAATTCTATTCTTAATTTTTTGAGGAACCTCCATACTGTTTCCCACAGTAGCCACACCAATTTACATTACCACCAGCTGTGTGTGAGGGTTCCTTTTTCTCCACAGCCTCTCCAACAATTGTTGTTTCTGTCCTGTTGATCATAGCCATTCTAACAGGTGTGAGGTGGTATCTCATTATGCTTTTGATTAGCATTTCCCTAACCGCTAGTGAATTTGAGCATTTTTTCGTGTATCTGCTGGTCATTTGTTTGTCTTCTTGGGAGAAGTGTCTGTTCAGGTCCTCTGCCCATTTTGTAACTGGATTTTGTTGTTGTTGTTGAGTTGTATGAGTTGCTTGTATGTTTTGGATATTAGCCCCTTATTGGAGGTGTTGTTTGCAAACACTTTCTCCCATTTGGTTGATTGCCTCTGTTTTGCCTCGGTTTCTTTCGCTGTGCAGAAGCTTTTTGGTTTGATAAAGTCTCATACATTTATTTTTGCTTTTATTTCCCTTGACTTTGTGGTCAAATTTATAAAATTCACTCTGAACCCCAGGTCCGTAAGTTTAGTATGTGTGTTTTCTCCTATTCAATTTATTGTTTCAGGTTTTATGTTTAGGTCTTTGATCCATTTGAGTTAATTTTGGTACATGGTAACAGATAGCAGTCTAGTTTTTTTTTTTGTTTGTTTTGTTTTGATTTTTGCGCTTGGCTTCCCAATTTCCCCAGCATTATTTATTGAAGAGCCTTTTTTGTTTTCCCCTGAACTATTAACTGTTTTGAGATTCCAATTCCTTAGCTGTGGAATAAAAATGTTGCAGCAGTGATGATCTCCAAACTCAGATTTGTAACTTCATACTTCTATTATGTTCCATACTAGTATAAATAGTAATTTAAGACTTACATTCATCTTTTTGGCTTGCGTGTCATGTATACATGCATGTCTCTCAAGCATACTTGATTAGCAGGGTTTGGTAAGGAAGAATAATGGGCTGATCTTGTGGAGAATGATAACCAAGCCCTACCTAATAATCCTTGGGCGAATAAGGGTCATTCCTCTGCTCTCAAGGCACTGACTGAGACATCCGTTGTGCCTGAGCTTGGAGAGGGGAAGGTTCTGTGCTGGTATTGAGGGAAGCCTAATTATTCTATGTCTTAGTCAGCTCGGGCTTCTATAACCAAATGCAATAGACTGAGTGGCTTAAGTGACATTTATTTCTCACAGTTCTCGGGTCTGGGAGGTCCAAGATCAGGGTGCTGGCAGATTAGGGTCCTGCTGAGAACTCCCTTTCTAGCTTGCAGACAGCCCCTTCTTGCTGTGTGCTCACATAGTGGAGAGAGAGAACTGTAGTCTCTCCTCCTTTTCTTTTAAGGGCACTAATCCCATCATGGGGTCCATTCCCTCATGATCTCATCTAAACCTAATAACCTCACATAGGCCCCGTTTCCAAATGCTATTACATGAGGGCAAGGGCTTCAACATAAGCCTTTTAGGAGGAAACAAGCATTCAGTCCACAACATTCCACAATCTCTTCTTTTGAATGAGTCTGAATCCCAGGGCCAGGGGTCTGTAACTAAGACAAACAAAAGCCAGGTCACTGAGGAAGTTATGTGAGAAGCCAGGATTTCAGTGTGGAGCTGCTGCATCTTTTGTACAGATGACAGTAAGGGTGGCTGCAGCAGGTAGATTCTCTGGCCGGGCTAGCTCCCTATAATATCGAGATTGGTTGCTCTAGGACAGTGACCAGGGAATCAAGAGGCCCAATAGGAATGAGGAAGCAAACTGTTGTTCTAAGACTGCATTCACCTTCCCTGCTTTGAGCCAGAGACTCAGAAAGAAAGAGGCTCAACTCTCCAAAAAGTGTGCAGCACCAGTGAGCAAAGCAAAAAGCAAAAGTTATTTTTGATCAATGTTTTAATCAACTTATTTGATTTTCTACTCTATTATTCATCAGTTCTGGTAGCACTCGGGGACTACTAATGATAAAACATTATAGGGATAATTTTAAGGTTGCATCCAGATCTAATTTCCTATATCTTTAAATACAAATAGAATGTAATTGAAGAGCAGAGGAACAAGAAGGGAATAGTTGGGCTTGTGTCACATAATTAAATTTTCTACATCTGTGAAATTTTGTCTTTACAAGTGGGGCAGAGTAATGAGGGTGGCTGAGAGTAGGAGATTAGCCTTGTATACTCTATGTACAATGGCTGATGGTTCTTTATTCCTATAGTCAGCAAAATGTACTTATTTAGAACATGAGTATTACAATAATATTTTTTAAAAGACAGCTCTGATTTATGTTCTTGAAACATAAAAAGATCTCACTTCACAGGAAAATCCTAAATATTATGCTATGCCTATGGTGTGTATGTCTCTAAAACTAAAGAAAATAAACAGACTTCCAGGAAATTAAAGATGTAAGATAAAACTCACTTTCCCCATAACAATGCAGCATAATTGTATTTTTATTCTTGGTCCCAGTTTGATTTGATTTGTGATTTACCATTTTTTACAGACTTTAGATGTCCTGTGTAGGCACCCAGATATTATTTCCATTTTCTATAGTCAGCATGTGAAAAGTTATTTAAAGCCCACATTTTGTTTTTAAATGTTACCTAGTGGTTTCAGTTCTGCAGAGGTCAAATTTCAACCCAACTTCTGGGACTTCCAGGCCTGGAAACCTTTTAGCAAGTTCTGTTTCTATTTCTATCTCCTGAAAAAGTTGTCTCTGCAAACAGAGGTTTGGCATCTCTATACCTCCCTCACATATTATGTATTACTTATGAAACGTCAAGAAATCTAAAATGCCTCATAGATGGAAAACATGGGATGGATGAAAATCCCTGGATATCTGCATTTAAATGTTTAATATTTTTCCATTCATGAAGTTAATAATTATAAATGAAAACTCGAAATCAGATGTTTTAAAAAAGGTTAGAACACAGTGCGTTTAAATGGCTAGCGAATTCATCATGGAAGTTCAGAACCAATCTTGAAAACCTGTGCTATAGTGTATTTTTAAAGTGTGGATTATTTTTCTGGTCATCCTAAATCTCTTATGAGTCTATGTAGCCCTATATTTTTGCCACATTAGGTCAAAACTCAGTTTATTTTTGCTGTCTCAGCTCTCTAAGAATAAAATACTGGACACAAAATTTCCAGAGTCCAAATCTACCCATGGTTCAGCATGCATTTCAGTGTGTTACATACAGATCGTAGTCAGCATATTACATAGCCTGGTTTGGTGACCTGAGGGGTGAACCCTGGAAAAGTCAATCATATCTAATTTGAAATGGTAATAGTATTATAATTATCTCAAAGGTTAGATTCATCTTTTAAAAAAAAAACCCACATACTTCTATTTTCATTTCCTGTCTTTATTAAGTTTTGTTATTTAAAATTTTATTTATCTTCAGAATTCTTTACTTGAGAAAAGATTTCAAAATTACTATGAGTCTTACTTTTAGGGGAAGGAAAGCAATATGCAGATAAGTAATTCTATGTCTTTCTGTTTTCTTCTCTAGTAAAATACTCAATCACACATCTCTACTTCCCTAATTTATTATGATTATTACTTACATTGTTACAATAAGAATTAGGGTGGCTATTAAAATGACTGCAAAATAAGTATCCATTTTAAATTATAATTTTTATGAATATGTATAAAATAATGCATGTTTATGATAGAATATGTTGTAGTAATGTAGGATATTTTGTAGTAATTTAAAATTCTCAGTATCACTACTTTATGTCCTTTCTTAGTTCTATTTTTCTTTTTTCAGTTACACTAATTTAAATTTGTGCATGTCATTATAAACTTATTTTTGTTCAAAGTCTGGTTCCCAAATTATTTATATATTCAACTATTTTATTTTAATTAATTAATTTATTCAGTTATCTTTATTCATGCCTTCTTTTTCCTTTCCTTACATCTTTCTGTTTTATAATTTTATTATCTAGCTCCTAGCATTTTTAATAACAAAAATATTTAAGACTAAATTTGATTTGAGAAAATCTTCAACTATACATTCTGTTTTTTATATAAAGTGTTTTTAAAATAACTATTTTCTAAATATTATATAATATCCTATTTCGTGCAAAAGCTCTTTGTATAAGATTTCTTTATTTTTGGAAATTTTATTTCCCTGTGATTAGTCATTTATATTCTAATTTGTTTTTACCTACCAGTTCTATGTACTACTGCTTAGTTTCTACTGATATTTCTTGTATTTCTAAATCTTTTTGTTCAATTTTAATGCTATGTTATCCATAAAATTTGATGACTGTTATAAACATATTTATAGATTTTATAGAAAATGATACTTTCAATATTTCGTCCTTGCTTATTTCCCCTGATTCTACTTTACTAGCAATTCCTCTTGAGATTTGTGTTTTACTTTATGGTATATTTTCTACACATATTTTCACAATCTTTTAATATTTTCATGTAACTTATTTTAGATGTGTCTGTTTTTAAAAGACTATGGTTAGATATTTTTTACCCAATCTAAGAGTACTTGTATTTTGGTGGAGAAATTAAAACATTTCTATATGTTGTGGTAACAGATTTATCAATTTTTACTTATATCAACTTATTATTATTTTTATACTCCCTTTTTGTTACCTGTGTTTTGTATCTTTTACGAGCTAAGTTTTTTCTTTTCTAAAAAAGTTTTACAATAATAATATAAAAGAAATTAATATGATTTGTTTCTATTTGTTGTTACCTATAAATGTTTGAAAACACATTAATTTTTCACTTATTATCTGATTCTTATTTCACTTAATATTTGAGGCTGTCATTATCCTTGTATTTCTCACCTGTGTTTCCTATTCTTGTTAGTCTAATCTCACATTTGAAGTAAGAATTTTAATTATTGGACTTTGCAATTTATGTCTTCTCTTGCAATATTTTTAAACATTTGAATAACTTGTAAATATAGTCACAGAAACTATTTAAATTCCATAATTAAGTGATTTTAATAGTCAGTTCATCTTTGAGAAATATTTTCAGCTTGGGCCGAGCAGTAGAATATTTCTTTAGTTCTTATATATCTGATAATGCTTATCCTTTCCTCCAAAAACAAAACAAAACAAAACAAAAAAAAGGAATTTCCGAGTAAACAAATTCTTGGTTTAGCAATATTTTCACTCAAAACTCTGTAGTCATTGATCTATCTGTTTCAATTTTTTATTTATTAAATAATAAATAAGAAGCAGTCTTAGATTTTAAAAAAATATCTAACATTTGTAGTTTTCTGGGTTGGATGCCTATATTTCTTATTTTCCCTGGAATAATAATGAAAAATAGGGGAACTCTTTCACTGCCATTAATTGATTTCAAGTTTTTTTCAAAATGTGTCAAAAATCCACAAAAAATAACAAGTTGATATTTTGACTATTTTATGCGTATATATTCAAACTGCATAGTAGAGGGAAAAGTTTTTTTGAACTCGTGGTGTAAACTCCAACGCGGCAGTCAGCAGATGTAAATATTCATTCGGATATATCCGTTGCAGCAAAAGAGTTAAGAATGACAGTGAATACACTATAAATTCTAAAACTATGATAGGGAATCAAATTATTCTCATCCAAGTTGTGAAATCGTATACTATAAAAATAAAGACAAGTCAAAAGGGAGGAAAATGTGTAACTAAGCAGAATTGTGTATAGCCAGGTGACCTTTATTACAAGCCTAAAAATGTATTAAATTAATCCAGGAAAAGAATGAAGAAACAAATCTGAACTTTCTTACTTAATTTATTTGTGCACTCTGGAGTGTAACAGATATTGAATCACACGTGCTAAGCTCTGTGCCAGGAGCTGGGTAGATGTTGGTTTCCTCAGAAAGTTAATAAGGTAACAGAGGGAGAAACGCCTATAAACAAGTATAAAAAAACAAAACAAAACAAAAAAGTGTTGTCAATGTGATAATAAAAACCTATTGAGGATATTATTAGACCAAAAAGAAAAGAACATTGTCACTTCTGAACTAACATGTCATAGGTCTCAGGGACACTAGTAAGGGTGCCTGGAGTTTATCACCAGTCCCATCTCCTTAAGGGAAATTCTGCTCCTGATGAAGCCCAATGTTTCAAAAATACAACCAGGAAAGTTTGTTCTCTGTGGACTTAAATAGCGCAATACCATGACTGGGTGCCTCAGTTGGGAAAGACATGTTTTCTTTTTGTTGTTGTTGTTGTTGGAAACAAGCTGTATCCAAAATTTTAAAAAGCACAGAAGGGTGGGGGGGACTTGTGTTCACCAAATGAAACCACAAATAAAATAATTTTTAAAAGTTTGTTTTGATGTAAATTTTTGCTTTAGTTTTTATTGTAAAAATCTTCCAATTGTAAGAAATCATTTATTGGAATTATTAGTGAGAGGAGAAAATGTCTCACTGATGTGTTTGTGGAAAAGAAATCAAGTGAACATAGACTGGCTGCGCTCACTTAACAAAAGGTGGGAGTGCTGGTAGACTGAGTCCATCCTCTTAAAAGTGTGGTAAAATGTACAAATTTTGGTATAATTTTACATTTGAAATTATGTTTTTCTTTTCATAAACATTATGCCCTATGTTGTAGACCAAAAGTTGAACTACACATAAGCATCTATTCCTTGGCTCCGTCCTCTTCTCTGCTCCAACCTTTCCTCACACCCGGTCGGTAATTCTGAGCACCCATGTAGCAGTGGTCTTTCGGCCTGCCTATGCATTCCCAAGACCTGGAAAGTTCTGTAAACACCAGAGCCTGCTCCCCGACTCACTTCCATAAAGCAAACAAACGAAAAAGATTCTAATTTAACAGGTCTGCTCTGGGGCCTCACATCGGTATTAACCTTGTTTTTACATTAGAGAATATAAACTATACTTAAAATCTTCATGTAGGCAACCAGCTTTTTAAATTCCCTTTTCTATATCACTTCTTTTTTATTCGGTGAAATAATATTATTTTAGGTCTGTACAAACTGTAGGAGAAATTGGCCTAAACCTGATCTTCATGCCAGGTTCTACAACGAACTTATTTACAATAAATAACATTTTAAATTTATTTTTTCACTTAAAAATATGCTCAGTGTTTTATTGGAATAGATGAACTCTTTGAAGACACAAAGCTATCTATTTACTTAAAATGAGAAGGAGAATTATGCAATAGAAATGATGACTTTTACAGAATTATTTGTGGAATCCTTGAAATGGCATGTATGTACTCTGCACAGGTACATTGTGAAGAGTGGGTTTTGTAGCTGATCTTTATGGTGTTTTGGTTTAAATCTCAGATTCGTCACTGTCTATCTATCTGAACCTAGGTGGGCATTTAAAATTTCTAAGCCTATCTGCTCGTCCTTAATCAGAATTAAATATGGTTATTTTTGAGGATTTAAATTTGTGCCCAGCACATACAAAGAACCGTAAGAATTATCAGCTATGTAAAGCCATGTTTCTCTTTGTTTTTGTCTTCTGGGACTTTGGAAGAATGTTCAAAGGCCCGGTATCAGTTTAGGTCATACCTTGAGGTTTATGAAGGGAAAATGTACAGTAATGACTTTTTGTCTGTGATACATCAAGTCAAGCTTCACAATCAACTGGCAAAACCATCTCTGTGTTGGTTCGCGCTATAGAAGTATTGCTAATGCACATATTTTAAAGGTCTGTCTGCTCTGGGCACCACTGGCGTGGCTGCAATTGCAAGTTATGGTTAAGTTCAAACATATATTTAAAGCAATCTCTGAAAGAGTGATAAATACTTGCCTTTTTAACTACAGCAGAAGACATTCAATAAAAATGGCTGATCCTTTTGCTTTATAGAAGCTTTTTAGTTTGATACAGTCCCTTTCATTTATTTTGCTTTTACTTCCATTGCCTTTGAGGTCAAATTCACAAAATCTCCTCTAAACCCTAGGTCCATAAGTTTAGTACCTATGCTTTCTTCTATGCAATTTATTGTTTAAGGTCTTCTTTGATTTGGGTCTTTGATCCATTTTGAGTTAATTTTGGCACATGGTCACAGGAGGCTAGTTTCATTCTTTTGCACGTGGCTTTCCAATTCTCCCAGCACCATTTATTGAAGAGACTTTCTTTTCTCCATTGTATGTTTTTGGCTCCTATGTTGGAAATTATCTGCTCATATATGTGTGGGTTTCTTTCTGGGTTCTCAATTCTATTCCACTGATCTGTGTGTCTGTTTTTCTGCCAATACCATGCTGTTTTGATTATTATCACTTTGTAGTATAAATTGAAGTCAGGAAGTGTGATACCTTTGTCTCATACCACCCAACAAGAATGAAACAAACAATGCAATTAAATGGGCAGAAGACCTGAACAGATACTTCTCCTAAGAAGACATACAAATGGCCAACAGATATATGAAAAACTGTTCAACTTCACTAGCTATTAGGGAATTGAAATTATTAGGGAAGTGCAAATCAAAACCACAATGAGATACCACCTTACACCTGTTAGAATGGCTATCATCAACAAGACAAGGAATAACAAGTGTTGGAGAGGCTGTGAAGAAGAAGAAACACTCATACACTGCTGTTGGGAATGTAAATTGGTGTAGCCACTATGCAAAACAATATGAAGTTTCCTCAAAAAATTAAGAATAGAATTACCATTTGACCCAGCAATCCCTCTTTGGGCATCTACTCAAAAAATCTGAAACATCTATCCGTAAAAATATATGTACTTCTATGTTGATTGCGACATTATTCATGGTGGCCAAGACATGGAAATTACTGGAGTGTCCTTTGATAGATGATTGGATAAAGAAAATGTGGTACATAACATAAGAAAAGATGAAATATTGCCATTTTCGACAACATGGATGGATCTTAAGATTATCGTGCTAAGCAAAATAAGCCTGAAAGAAAAAATCAAGAACCATATTAGTTCATTCATATGTGGGATATAAAAACTGATAGACACAGACAACAGTTTAGTAGTTGTCAGAGGGTAAAGGAGGACGCGGGGTGGTAGAAGAGGTAAAGGGGAACAAATATATGGTGATGTAAGGAGAACTGATTCTGGGTGGTGAACACACAACGCAATATATGGATGATGTATTAAAGAAATGCACACTTGAAACCTATATAATTTTAGTAACCCCAATAAATTTAGTAAGAAATGACTGATCCACTTTATAGATGAATAACTATACATTAATTACTATCATGTTTTAAGCATAATTATAAATAGCAACACACAGTTTAGAAAACTGCATAGTGGCCGAATATGCAGTTTTCTAAAATATGTTTAGCTATCTATAATTATGCTTAAAACACTATAGTAATTAATGTATAGTTATTCATCTATAAAGTGGATCAGCCATTTCCTACTAAATTTATTGGGGTAACATTGGTTAGTAAAATTATATAGGTTTCAACTCTTTGGCCATAAGAAAAGATGAAATAGTACCATTTGTGACAACATGAATGAATCTTGAGATTATAATGCTAAGAGAAATAAGTCAGACAGAAAAAGTAGAGAACTGTAAGATTTTCTAGAGCAGGAGACAGTAAACAAAGCATATGTAGTTGTTTCAGACAGTTCAGTGTTCTCTGGAGAAGAAAATATTGTAAGGACTTGGTTAGAGAACAGTGAGCTTGCTATTTTTCAGTGGGATGTTTGGAGGTCTTTCTGGGGTGATACTTCTTCACTAGAGACCTGCTAAAGGGTCTGGGTGTTTAAGGCAAACTACAGAGAATTTTTAGTCTCTATCTGCAATTGCCTTAGATTCTAAAGGGTGCTTATCAAATATCTGACAAAAAAGTAGTTGCTTTTTAAAATATGTTGCGTAAAACTTTCATAGCAGTTACTTACTACTGAACAATGGTTTCATTCTCTATATTTGTCCGCTATCCCACCCTTGTACTCTCTCTGCCTCTGTCTCTTCCTCATCGTCTAGGTCCCCTTCTTTCCCTCCCTTCTTTCCCTTTTTTTTTTTTCCCCCATTTCCTTCTCTTTCTTCTTCTTTCTTTCTCTCTTATATTTCTCTGGCTCCTATAGTCTAGAAATTCCTTGATTATTCATTTAATGATTCCTGTTTATACATTTCACCCACAGTAAAGGAAAGATTCTAAAGATATGATGGAAAGACTGAAATGTTTATTTCAGAAGTGACCAATTTAGAGATACATTTAATTATACATCATTATCTAATTATAAATATTTTAAATGGTCATTGTTTTGATATATTTTGGATTAAGCTCATATTAAATTTAGTTTTAAAACTCCAGGAAATACCTAGGATAAACAAAAATAAAAACAAATTTCTACACAAATTCTACTATTTCTAAAGGTTGTCTACAGAAACTCTAGATATATGTTTTCCTGCAACGTAAATAAACTAGGTTTATCCTTGTTTCTCACTGTGACTATATTTATGTATCAAATATAGCAATGAAAAGTTTATGTATCACAATATTTTGTTTAACTCCTCTACTGACTTTTTCAAGCCCTATCCTGTGTTAATTTGGTGACAAAATACCTACATGAAATATGAAAATTCAGTCAGTAATTTAATAGCACTCAAGGTAATAAATGCTAACCTTTATTATATATCTGGCATGTACACAATAACATTTCTGTAACATTTATTTATTAAAACAAATCTAAGAAGTTATCCTTGCCTCTGCTTTATAGAAGAGCAATTCCACAGAGTAATTTTCCCAAGGTTAGTTAGGTAACAGCCTCCCAAGTCAGAATTTTTAAGGTCTTTCTATATAGTAAAAACTATCCTCTGTTTCTTGTAATACATATTCTCCCTAGAGAAACACGCAAGCATGGACAATATTCATGGAGGAAATAAAAGGTGACACAAAAGACAGAATCAGCCAACTACTATTTTTCCTAGAATTGACCCCAAATGTAGATAAAGATTCAGAGTTCCCATCAAAGTAGTATTTTAAATTTAGATGATGAAACTATATGTAGAATAAGATCAGTTCTATTGGTTTCCTTTTTCTACAAATTAAGATAAGGGCATTTCTCATTTTCTGTACTTGATTTATGATCTACTAAAGGCGTTAAAAACAATATTAACTTTTACTTGTGGGCTATTCCATTTCCTCAGTAATGCCAATTATTTAGCCTATTTACATGCTAGATCAGTCCCTACTAGTGGAATCATTGCTAAATTTTATACAAATTACCATTATTTTCTATTGTAATATAAGTTAATAAAACAAAAAAGATGATACACTTAATCCTTTTGCGAAACTCACTGTTTATTATGCAGATATGTATTTGTTTCAAACTTGTTCATAAAATATGTATTTTATTACCATATTCTTATTGAGAAGAATCTTATTTGATTCTCAATCATTAAAAATACTTGCTTTATTATTTCTCTGTCTATGTATGTATCATTTATTTATATGTCATTATTTTTTAATGAAAGCTATATGTTTTCAATAATAGTCACTGTTTAAAAAGAATTATTTGCTACTTATGCGTGTACCATAATTTTTTTTTATATTCTAGGAAATAATCAGCTGTAAAACATACCACTGAAATGATAATAATTAAGTATACCAAACACTTTTAAGGCAAATGCCAATTTCAGATAAACTAAATGCAAAAAATATGTATTTTAAAACATAGGAAATATGGTGTATTTCTGCCTGAGGATTTTTAAGAACTGGGCAAAACTGAGTTGACAAAACCTCTAGAGACTTTCATTTTTCACACATATCTGTGATTTTCAGAATTAGTGAAAATCCCAAATGATGGATATGTGTTTAAAAGCATCCTTGCTTTCTGTCTTGATAAACCAAGTGGAAAACATGAAAAACTTTTCATAATTCTTTTATAACCCTTTTTACTTCTTCATAAATAATACACATAAAATATGATGTTTACCTCTTTATTCCCCACCTCCAAAGATTGATACAACCTCAGGGAAGCATATATTTATTTGACAAGGCTTTTGTGGGTTTTTTTATTTGTTTTTTTTAGCTTTAATTTTCTTACAATGTATAATTAATAGTATTTAACCATGAATATTACCTCAGAATCAAAGTTTTGTGAAGACACAAGTTCTGTGTTAAAAACTCCCGTGCCAGGCCCTAATGCTGTCCTGACCACCAGTAGGTATTTAGTAAACATTGGTTGAATTAATGGATTAAAAAGAACAACTTGTTTTCTTTTGTGATGATTCACGCACATAATAATATTTTTAATATAAGCATAAAAGAGAGCATTAGAAATGGAGAGCAGAAATGAGTGCAAATAAGGGCAGTAATTTATAACTTATAAGCCTTGGTCCTCCTAGTGAGTTATTCTGTGACGTTGTGATACCTCCATTGCAGTATTTTCTTCTCTTCGTACTTTAGGTGTTGATGTTGTTTGGTATTTGATGGTATTTTTGGTTTTCCACATGCTTTGCAAATATTTTCTCCTGATGCCATCTCTGTGGACTTTATATAATAAAGCAACCACTCAACAAGTATAGTGATACTGGTGTTGAGGGTACTCGTGTCTGATCCAGGGAGAGTGTAAATTGGAATGGGGCTTCTCCAAGTTCCCCTCCCTCCAAATCCCCAAGTTTACAAATCTTTCTTTAAATTCTCTCTGTTCAAGTAACTGGTATGGTTTCTGTCTCCTGACTAGATCCTGACTGACACAATGAATGAATTACATACAAACTACAACACTGACAACAATTCTCACATCACAAAATTCTATTGGAACGGTCTCTAGGAAGTACTTATCTATTTGTATATTTACAGTAAAGTATAAAATATACATCAAGAAAATGAAAACATGGGCTACTATAATGGTTCATTGTTTATTAAAGTGTATGTAGTACTTATGTATTTTTCTGTGTCACTCTTCTGGGCTCCAAAAGGTATTTGTTTTTCCAAAGAATATTATATAAGAACACAGTTCGCTCTGGAGTAATCATTCTAAAGTGTTTTAATTTTTTTCACACATGCTTTATTTACCATCCTCGAGTTTTACTACTGTATACCTTGACAGGAGAGCTACTTGATTATTGGTGTCTGTGTGTATATGTGTGTTCAAGTGGTGGCAATAGGGCAAACCACCCCTACCTCATCTTCCTTGACCCCATCAACTGCCTGAAGGGCCCCCGAGTGTTGAGCAGATCTGCCCATAAAGGTCACTCAGGAGAGAAACTGCACGTTTGCTTGGGAATGCACATTTCCTCTGGGCCAAATATATGGAATTTTCCCCGCCGCCCAAATAATACACACTTTTATATTCTTATACATTCTCATTTTAGTCATGATTCATAAACAAATTTATTATCTTTAGGATCCGTAAGTTAACTAAGATCTCCAAGTATTTTTATTTATTTTTTTTACCTAATCTGGGCATACAATATTTGATCATCATATTCAAGATTGTGAGACCAGAGTATGCAAAACTAGTAAGCAAATCTCATTTAAAAATTCCCTTTATCCATTGTTTTGGTATACTATACTATGTGTAATTTTGGGGTGTTTAGGAAGTAAATACTTAATCATATTTATATTGCTTTGGAGACTCTAAAAAGTTGAGACTATCTATTCATTTATACTTTATTATTTGCAGGTAGCTATGTGATTATATTTATTTTATTAGGGACATTTTGAGTGAACTCGAAGTTGTTAACTGAACACCATTAAAACATTCAATGAAATTGCATGATTGTGGAAGAATTGGTGTTACTGGGTTGCAAATAATCTTCATTTGTAATATACTCAAATGTCTGTAATTCAAGTTGAGTAAATAAAAGGAGTTTTGCAGATGTCTGATGCTTCTTTAAAAAGAGCAGTCAGAATCAAAATTTTACCACCATGTGCGTTAATCTTCTTTGCTGGTATACCAAATTACCATAAACTTAATGGCTTAGAACAACACGAAAATCTTTTCTTATGGTTCTGTAGGTCAGAAGTGTGACATGGGTCTGCCTGGAGTGAAATCTAGGCGTCAGCAGGCTTGTGTTCCTTTCTGGAGGCTCTTGGGGAGAATCCATTCATCACCTGTTCCAGCTTTTAGAGTCTGCCTGCACTCCTTGCCTTCTGAACCCCTTTCAACATTGCATCTCCTTGCATCTGACCCTTCTTTTATTGTCACATATCTTTCTGATCACAGTCAAAGATTCTCTGCTTTTAAAGATTTGTGTGATTAGATTGGACCTACTGGATAATACAGAGTAATCTCCCCGTCTCAGTGTCCTTAAACATAATCATATCTGTAAATTCCCCTATGGCATGGAACATAATATATTCATATTACTGGATAGTAGGATGTAGGCATCTTTAGAGGCCATTATTTTGCCTATCACACCATCTACCTGAATTTTTGTTTTAGCTCCAATATAGTAGTCCCGTGTCAAAAAGAACAGATGGTACATGGTCACCTGTAGAGAGAACCAATTACTGTTTAACTTCTTTTTGATGCTGTGATTCTGATCTGGGTGGGAATGAATAAGGAGGTGGTGAGGAAAATAATTCAGATTTATCTGAAAGAGTTTTTTTTAAACTACAGACATACTGTTTCCAATGAAACAAAGAATTTGGTATAAAACCTTATCCCATTTTCTCTTCTCCCATTCTCCTACAGAACACTGCTTTCATGAGCCTCTATTATTAATGGGGTTTTCTTATGGTCTTTTGTTTGGGGGATAGAAAAACAGGGTGAAGACCATTGTTTGAGTTCTTTGGTACTATCAATCTGGCTTGATTTAGAAAGAATGAAAGAAATATGATTCAACTAAGAACTTTTTTACTATAGTTCTATCTTTCAAAATTATAGTAAAGAGAATAAAGCTTTACTAAGTGCAAGAAATGAATGGAATGTTAATCTAAAACAATGTTGAGAGGAAAGACATGCACCGTGTGAAAAAGTTTTCCAATATATGTTTACTCAATGCAAGTACTGTTTCAAATGCTTTATATGTAAGCATCATCACAATTCTATGAGATAGATACTATTATTATTCCCACTTTACAGACAAGGAAATGGAGGCACAAACAGGTTAAGTTCTTGCTCAGACATTTTTAGCTAATAGGTGGTAGAGCTAGGAGTTTAACCCATGCAAAGAGATTTGAGAATCCATGTACTTAAAAACTGAGACACTGAGGTTTGGGAGGAAATTAAGTCCAATGATAATGTACCATTTTAATAATATTAGGTCGGCACAAAAGTAATTGCGGTTTAAAAGGTTAAAAGTAATTGCAAAAACCGCAATTACTTTTGCACCAACCTAATAGATTGCTTGTACTTTAGATAGGTCACATTTGTTGTGAAGCCAGGCCTTATTTGAATTCCTTTAGCACACGTCATTACCATCCTTAGGGCCACAAAATTAATTCTAGTTACTATTATTATCATTAAGAAAAAAAGCTCAGAATTTTAAATTAGAAAAGTTCTGATCTCTACATTTTCAATTAAGGAAAGGATTCAAATAAATTCCAATCATACATCTCATCCAGAAAGGACTGGCAAGCTTTAGCAACCAAAATTAGAATCCACCCAGAATTCATAAGTTTGGCATTTTGAAGAAAATGCAAATTTTCTGCTGTTTTATTCTATTCCCTTTGGCAAAATGCAGCTTACATTCTTTAAAATAATTATCTTTGCCAACATAGCTTGCAGAAAGTAGAAAGTAATAGAAATGACACATCGACAACATTGTTCACATAACTGAAGTGACTGTGGGATAATAGCAAATGAATACTAACAAGTATATTTTTAAAAAAATTTAGACAACATTCAAAACAGCCAGACTTTTCAGTTTTATTCTTTTATGCCTTTAAATTTAAACCTTACTTTACAAAAATCTACAAAGCAGTAACCTCATTAGAAGTAGTTTATTAAAGGGTATTTAGTACCATCAAACTATGTGTGTGTGTGTGTGTTTGTGTGTGTGTGTGTATCTATATATATATACACATATACATATATATTTTTATGTGTACTATAAATATAGTAAAGAAAGATTGTTTTGGAAAGCAAATTTAAAAGTCTGCCATGTTAGGAGTTATTTTTATATTTTTTATTGTGAAATATACATTACACAAAATTCATCATTTTCACCATTTCTAAGTGTATAATTCAGTAGCATTAAATATGTTCACAAATTGTATAACCAACACCACTATACCTAAAATTTTTTCAGCACCCCCTCAAACACCTCTGTACCTATTAAGCAATAACTCCACCTTCCCCTTCCCACTAGTTCCTGGAACCTCAATTTTACTTTTTGTCTCTGTGAATTTGACTATTCTAGGTACCTCATGTAAATGGAATCATAGAATACTTGTCTTTCTATGTCTGGCTTATTTAATTAAGTATAATGTTTCAAAGTCCATCGATAATATAGCATATATCAAAATTTCATTCCTTGTTATGTCCGAATAATCTTCGTGTGTGTGTGTGTGTGTGTGTGTGTGTGTGTGTGTGTGTGTGTGTGACATTTAAAAAAAATTTTTTTCATCTGTTGGTGGACACGTGGATTTTTCCTATCTTTGGTTTTTGTGAATAATGTTGCTATGAACATTGGTGTACAAATATCTATTTACGTCCTATCGACCCTGAGATATACTTGCCAAAAAGGACTCCTTGTGATTAATTGGGCTCAAACTCATGACCAGAGTCTAGCAACCAATTCTTTACAGAGGTCCCTCACACATGCTGCATTTCAAGGAAAAGTCACAATATGGGCTGCCAAGCCTCCTGCACTGTGCTCCTGCTGTCTGAGTTGTCCATTATAAAAGAGTTCCTAGGATCAAAATTCAACCAGTAGGACTGAGACTTTCCCTATCCAGTTGTAGTTGTGCAGTTATATCCTCATTGGCATCTTCACCAACCAATCAGAGTGGCTGCATTCTGACCAGTCAGGATGGTGCTATTTGGACCAATCAAACTGTGAGGATTTAGAGTATTCATTTGCATAGAAAAAACCAATCAGGGACCAGGGCTGGACGTTCTCTATATAACTCAGCCTCCCCTCTGTGTTGGTGGAGCCCACTTTTAGTTTCCATCAAAGATGGTATTTCTCTAGCCGGAGCAGCAACACTGGTTGGAGCTGTCTTGTGGGAATGGAGCAGAGCTGACTTCCCAGACCAGAGCTGTTCCAAAGTAGTGCTTTGTCACAATTGAGATGTTTGCACCCCCTTCACTGCACTCCAAATTGGGGACTCCTATCAGCATTGAATTGGTGGCAATAACCTTTGGTTCACAGTCCTTGCTTTCAACTCTTTTAAGTTTATTGCTAAAACTGGAAGTTTTAACTTTATATACATGCAAAGGGTGCCAAAAAATGTATACACATTTTAAGAAAGGAAAAAACTGTATTAAAATTGTAAACTCAATATATACTGATAACAAAAGATGAATACAAGTCATGTGTTTACATTTTTTTGGCACCTCCAGTGTGTGTGTATAGTTTATTTTATTTTATTTTATTTTTTGAGGCACCACCGTATTATGTTCCATAGTGGCTGCTCCATTTTACATTCCCATCAGTAATGAGTTTCTCCATATGCTCATCACTACTTTTATTTTCCATTTCTTTAAATTATATCCATTCTAGTAGGTATAAAGTGGTATCTCATGAAGGTTTTGATTTACATTTATCTAATTACTAATGATGTTTAGCATATTTTCATGTGCTTATTGGCCATTTATATATCTTTGAAGAAATATCTATTCAAGTCCATAGCCCATTTTCCATTTTTTTTTAGTTGTAGGAGTTCTTTATGTATTCTGAATTTTAATCCCTTACCAGACATCTGATTTGCAAGTTTTTTTTTCTCATTTAGTAAGCTGTCTTTTTGTTTTCTTGACAGTATTCTTTAATGTGCAAACGTTCTTAATTTTCATGAAGTCCAATTGTCAACTTTTATTTTATTTTATATTGTTGCTTGTTCTTTTGGTATTTCTATCCAGGAACATTAGATGTCTTTCCATTTATTTAGGTCTTCTTGAATTTATTTCAGCAATATTTTGTAGTTTATTGTGTACTCATTTTTCACCTGATGATTAGATTTATTCCTAAGTATTGATTATTTTAGGGACTGGTATAAATGCAATTGCTTTCCTAATTTTCTTTTCAGATTATACATTGCTGGAGTAAAGAAACAGAACTTTTCTGTGTTGATCTTGTACCATACAACTTCGATGAATTTGTTATCATCTCTAATAGTATTTTTATGTGGATTCTTTAGGATTGTCTGTAGGTAAGATCTTACTGTGGTAACCACTGATCTGTTCTCCAATGCCATAATTTCATCTTTTCAAAAATGTCATATAAATGGGAATCACACTGTCAGTGATATTTTTAAATTGGCTTTTTTAGCATAATCCCCTTGAGATCCATCGAAGTTGTTGTGTATATTGGTAGTTAATTCCTTTTTAATAATGAATACTTTTTCACTGTATGACCATATCACAGTTTGTTTATTCACTCAGCTGTTGAAAAATGTTTATATTGTTTCCAGTGCTTAGCTATTATGAAAAAGCTGCAATGCACATTCGTATACATGAATTCATGTACATTGTGTAATTTTTTTTTTAAGATAGATACCCAGATGTACAATTTCTGGGTCTTATGGTAAATGTATATTTAGCTTCAAAAGAAACTCCCTGTTTTCTAGAGTGACTGTATCATTTTATGTTCTCACTGGCAATCCTAAAAGATCCAGTAGCTCCTCAACAGCACTTGATAGATCTAGTATTTTAGCTGTTCTAGTTGGGGTGTATCTCATAGTGGTTTTAATTTGCAATTCTCTACTAGCTAATGAAGTTGAACATCATTTCAAGTACTTATTTGCCATGGGTTCTTTGATGAAGGGTTTGTCCAAGTCTTTTAATATTTTCTAATTGGGTTGTTGGTTTTTCTACTGTTGAGTTCAAAGTGTTCTTCACATATCGTGATATAAGTCTTTGTCAGATGTATGATTTGTAAATATTGTAAATATTTTCTTCTGGTCTATGACTTGTCTTAAATCATTTTTACAGGCTTTTCCCTATTTCCCTATTTTCCCTATTTCATAAAGGAAAAGTTTTTAATTCTTTAATTTTGATGAGGTCTAGTTTTTCTTTTTTATGTGTAGTGATTTAGATATGTAAGTATAGTGATAGTCATGTCTAAGAATACTTTGCCTTGTCCCAGGTCACAAAGATTTTCTGTTTTCTCCTAAAAGTTTTATAGCTATACACTTTTCTGTGAGATCTATGACCCATTTTGAGTTAATTATTTGCAAGGTGTGAGGTTTAAATATAGATTCTTTTTTTTTTTTTTTGCCTGTAGAATTCCAATTGTTCCAACAAGTTTTGTTGAAAAGTCTATCCTTTCTCCATTGTATTGTTTTTGTATCTTTTTTTTTTTTAAATCAAAATTAGACCTACTTGTGTAGGTCTATTTCTGAACTCTCTATTCTGTTCCACTGATCTATGTGTCCTTCCCTTTACCAGGTGCACACTTTGTTGTTGTTGTTATTGTAGCTGAATGGTAACTATTAACATTAGATAGTGTAATTTCTCCAATTCATTCTTTTTCAATACATTTTTTAGATTTTCTATTCCCTTTGTCCTTCCACATAAATTCTAGAATCTGCTTGTCTATATTTCCAAAAAATGAGTGCTGAAATTTTGTTAGACATTGCTTGTATCTGTAAATAAATTTAGGAAAAATTCAAATCTTACTGTGATCAGACTTCTAATCCATGAACACATTGTGTCTCTCCATTTAGTTAATATTCATTTGACTTTTTCAGCAACAGTTTATATTTTTTGGCATATAGACTATGCACATGTTTTATTAGGTTTACAACTAAGTACTTTTTAAGGGGTTATAATGTGTTTTCAATTTGAGTCTCCATAGAAGCTCTGATAACTAAGTTCGCAAACTCATCCTAGAAAAAGTGCTACATACCTCATTGCTAAATATCACTATGGTCACCTTTGAAACAGTACCCGTGGGAAGCTATGCACTGATGCCAGTGCCTACTCCACCCTTCAAAGAAATTCTGAACTCTTTTTCTGGAATGGCCATCAGTGCTGTCGTCATATTACCCTTGATGTCCCAAATGTCATCAAAATGTCTTCCTTTCAATATTTCCTTTATCTTCAGGTAAAGAAACAGGTATTGGGGGCAAGATCAGGTGAGTACAATATTTGTGTACTGGCTAAAAACTCTCTCATAGACAGTGCCATGTAAGCTGGTGCATTGTCGTGATGCAAGAGCCATGAATTGTTGGTGAAAGGTTGTCTATCTTTTTCATGCAGCCTTTTTAGCACTTCCAAATAATAAACTTGGTTAACTGTTTGTCTAGTTGATACAAATTCATAGGAGAAACTGACTCTGGTTGGTGAAAACACAATGTGGTATATGGATTGTGTATTACAGAATTGTACACCTGAAACCTATGTAACTTTACTAACAATTGTCACCCAAATAAACTTTAATTAAAATATATAAATAAATACAAAATTTTAAAAAATCATAATGAATAATCTCTCTGATATCAAAAAAGATTAGCAACATCATTTTGACTCTTGATTTGGACTGACGAAACATTTTTGGTCATGGAGAATTGGCTGACTTCTGTGGTGTACTGTGATGCTTTGTTTCGTGGTCATATTGGTTTATCCATGTTTTATCACCAGTGATAACACAGCCCAAAACATCATCTTGCCTCTCCAAAAGGTCTTGGCAAACTTTGACTCTCCTTTGCTGTTTTTCATCGGTGAGCTCTTTCGGGACCAGTTTTGCACACACCTTTCTCATGCCAAGATTTTCAGTTAAGATTTTCCTAACTGTTTCTCTATCGATGTTTATTTGGTCTGCTATGCTTCTCACAGTTAGTCAATGATTTTGATGTATAGTTTGATGAATTTTTGCAATGTTTTTATCAGTTCTGTTTGTTACTGGCCACCCTGACCTCCCTTCATCAGTGACGCATTCTCTCTCCTCAGAAAAACACTTAATCCATTTGTACACTGCCATTTTCTTCATGGCATTATTCCCATAAACTTGGACTAACATGTCCCTGATTTCACTTCCACTCTTGCCAAGTTTAACAAGAAATTTAATGTTTGTTTGGTGCTCTAATTTAACCTCAGACATTCTCGCAATGACACACAAAAATACACAACAGTAATGAACACCACTCAGTAAGATGCTGCTACACATCGACATGAACACAGCTGTGAGACACTGATATACCAAAGTTATGAAACCTCATTGAACTGTTTGCTGCCAATGTAAGCACATGGTGGCAAGTTCGCAAACTTAATTGTCATACCTCGTATGTACCACCTCTTATTTATCTATTCATTCATTGATGGACACCCAGGTTGACTCCATATCTTGGCTATTGTAAGTAATCCTTCAATGAACATATGGATGCACATTTCCCTTTAAAGTAGTGTTTTGAGTTTCTTCAGATAAATACCAAGAAGTGGCATTACTGGATCCTTCTTTATTTCTTGTTATAGGCTTTGTTTTAAAGTCTATTTTGTTTGATATAACTATTGCTACCCCAACTTTTTTGTTGTTTCCCTTTTCATGAAATATCTTTTTCCATCTAGATCTGAAGTGAGTTTCCTGTAGGCAGCACATGTAAGTGTCTTGTTTTTCTTATCCATTCAGCCACCCTATGTCTTTTGATTGGAACATTTAATCCATTTACATTGAAAGTAATTGTTGATAGATATGTATTTGTTGCCATTTTATTATACTTATTTTTTAATCTTTTTTACCTGGTTATTAAAAAAGTTCCTTTAATATTTCTTGTACTGCTGGTTTGAGAGTGAACGCCTTGCTTTTTCTTGTTTGGGAAGCTCTATCTGTTCCTCGATTCTAAATGATAGCTTTGCTGGGTAGAGTAATCTTAGTTGTAGGTCCCTGCTTTTCATCACATTGATTATTTCCTGCCAATCCCTCATGCAAAGTTTTTGTTGAGGAATTAGCTGACAGTCTCCTTGGAGCTCCCTTGTAGATAACTAATTGCTTTTCTCTAGCTCCTTATGAGACTCTCTCTTTATCTTTAACCTTTGGCATTTTAATTATGATGTGTCTTGGTGAGGGCCTCTTTGTGTTCATCTTGTTTGGGACTCTGTACTTCCTGGGCTTGTGTGTCTATTAATGTTTTTTTCACTAGGTTAAGGAAATTTTCCATCATTATTTCTTCAAATAGGTTTTCAATCCCTGCTCTCTCTTCTCTTTCTGGTGCCCCTATGATGCAAATGTTGATACTCTTGATGTTATCCCAGAGGCTCCTTAAACTCCCCTCATTTTTTGAATTCTTTTTTTTTTCTTTTTGCTGTCCTGATTGGTTGTTTTCTGCTACCTTATTTTTCAAACCACTGATTCAGTGCTCTGCTTCATGTGATCTACTGTTGATTCCCTCTAATGTATTCTTCATTTTAGTTATTGTATTCTTCATCCTTGACTGGTTGTTTATGTTTCCTATCTCTTTGTTTAAGTTATTACTGAGATCATTGAGCATCCTTCTAACTAGTGTTTTGAGCTCTTCATCTGGTGGATTGCTTGCCTCTATTTTGTTTTTTTTCTTTTTCTGGAGTATTGTTCTCATCTTTCATTTGGGACCTGTTTCTTTATCTCCCCATTTTGGCTGCTTCCCTGTGTTTGTTTCTCTGTATTAGGTAATGCTTCTTTGTCTCCCAGTCTTATATAGTGTCCTGGGGCCCAGTGGTGCAGTCTCACTGGTCACCAGAGTTGGGTGCTCCAGGTATGTCCCCTGTGTGGGTTTTGTGTGCCCTCCTGTTATAGGTAAGTCTTGGTTGCTGTTTACATATTAGTGGGAGGTATTGACCTTCAGGCTGACTGGATGTGAAGACTGGCTGTGACTACAGTGGAGGAGCTGTTGTGCAGGGAGGAGCTGGGTGACCCTATGGAGCAGGATTCACTTTAGTGGGGCGCTGGTGCCTGCTCAGTCTACCCTTTGGGTGTGTCATTTATAGAGGAGGTTGGGTGGTGCTCTGAGGTGATCTGAAGCTGGTCACCAGGTGTATTGGTTCTGGAGTCTCTTGGGAGGGGCTCTGGTTCAGTCCAAGTTCAGCCCCTGTCTTTGTCCTGCTCAGGGCCACTTGGTATGAGCTACAAAGTGATCTGCAGTTGGTTGCCACTTGTGCTATGCTTGGAGATTCCTGGGAGAGGCTACGTTGTATCATGAGGCTGGCTTCCACCAATGCTGGGCTTTTGGCTGCTCAACAAGTGGTACAGAGCACACCGAGGCCAGATGCTGCTTGTTTTGGGTTTGTGAATTTTTGAGAGATTTTAGGAAAGTCTGCAGCATGAGCCAAGATAGGCTGTTTGTATGGAAAAGTCACTGGAAGCAGCAATTGGCTTGGGTGGAAACTGAGGAAAATCACCAGGGCAGGGCTAATGGTATTACCCAGGTTAATGGAGACTCAGATATGGTGCCTACATGCGTGGGCATGCTGGGTGGGAGGAGAGCTCAACAAAGGAGCAATGGCTTCTGCCAGCACTTCTGTCTGGGAAAAATCTGCCCCTTCAGTCCTCACTCTGAAGCCAGACAATTCAGTTCCTTCCCATATGTCCCTTTTACCTTTCTAATTGCTGCCCCAGCACTGGAGCTCAGAACAAGTGAATTTGTCAGTGAGTAAGTTTATGCATAGGCTCTTTAAGAGGACTACCTGGGACTCCAGCATCTCATTCAGTCCCAATCTCAGCTGGTTTTCACAGCCAGAGGTTTTGGGAACTTCTCTCCCCAACACTGGAATTCTTGGCTGGGGAGCCTAGTGTGGGGCTGGGTCCTCTTGCTCTTCATGGAGAACCTCTGCTTTAGATGTCTGATTTTTAACTGTGACACATGAGTGTGGGACCAGCCCATTGCATGTCTCCACCCCTCCTACTAGTCTCAATGTGGCTTCTTCTGTATATCCTTAGTTATAGGACTTCTGTTCAGCTAGTATTCAGGTGATTCTCAATAATTATTGTTCTTTAGTTTAGTTGTACTTTTGATGTCACTATGAGAGGATGCAAGTACAGTGTTTACATACTCTGCTATTTTGACTGTGCATTATTTTATAAATGCTTTTATCAGGTTGAAAAAGTTTCCTTTTATATTTAGTTTGTTAAGTGTTTTTATATGAATATTACTTTTTTTTTCAAATAATTTTTCTACATCAATTGATATGATTTTGTTCAAGAGCAATTGATATGCTCTTATTCTTTAGATTGTTTATATGGTGATTATACAGATTGATTTTCAAATAAGGTGTGCATTCCTGATATAATGCCCACTTAGTTATGTTGTATTATTCATTTTATATATTGGAATAGATGATTTACTCGCGTTTTGCTAAAAATTTTGTATCTATGTTCATGAGAAATATTGTTTATAATTTTTCTCTATTCGTTCTCTCTTTGTTTAGTTTTGGAATTAGCATAACGCTGGCCATGTAAAATGAGTTGGAAAGTATTTTCTCTTCTAATTTTGGCAAAAGATTGTGAAGAATTGATTTTATTTATTCCTTAACTGTTTTGTAGAATTCACCAGTAAAACCATGTGGGCCTAGAATTTCTCTTTTCGAAGTTTTTAACAAATTTAATGTATTTTATATATATAGGACTATTAAGGTTTTCAATTTCTTCTTAAGTGTATTTTGGTGGTTTGTATCTTTCAAGAAATTGTTTCATTTCATCTAAGTTGTTGAATTTATGGAAATCAAGTTGTTTATAGTATTTCTTTATTATCCTTTTAATATCTGTGAGGTCTATAAAAGTATCCCTTATTTCATTCCTGATATTGGTGATTTGTGTCTTTTACCTTATTTATTTATTTGTTAATTTATTTATTTATTTATTTTGCTAGAGGTTGAAGAGGTAATATTTTAAGAGGACCAGCTTTTTGGATATTAATATTCCCTATTGTTTCTGCTTTGAATTTCATTGATTTTGATCTAACATATATTATACCTTTCCTTTTGCTTGCATGAAGTTTATTTTTCTCTTCATTTTTTTGCTCAATAAGGTGAAAGCTTGGATTATGTAAAAAAAAAAAATCTTCTTTCTAATATACCTGTAATGCAAGAAATTGAAATTTCTTTAAATCCCCTGCATTAGCTGCAGCCTAATAATTTTGATATGTTGTATTTTAATTTTCATTCTGTTGAATAAATTTAGTTTTCTTTGAAATTTCCTCTTTGACACATAGATTCTTTAGAAGTATGTTGCTTAATTACTAAGTATTTAGAAATTTTCTTTTGTTGTTCTATAGGTCACTGAGACTTCATTTTTCTCAATTTGTTTTCTTTCTGTTGTTCATTATGGATAATACCTATTGAAACATCTTAAATTTCTCTCATTTTCATTCTGGGAATGAGTTTATCCAGTAATGTTTTTATTTAAAAAACATTTTATTTCTACAATTTTCATTTTGTTCATTATATCTCTATTCATTTGCTAAGACTTTATTTTTTAATTCTTTGACAGTGTTTGTAATTGCTTATTGCAGAAATTTTATGCAAGCTGTTTTAAAATCATCGGCAGATAATTTCAGCATCTGTGCCATTGCAGTGTTTGTATCTGTTGATTTTCTTTTTCATTCTAGTTTAGATTTTTCTGAATTTTGGTACAGTGGTTAATTTTGGATTATATTGCAGGCATTTTGAATATGAGTCTCTGTTTCCTATTTAAATTTTCTATTTTATCAGGCAGTTAATAAGGTTAGGTTCAGAATGTACCTCCTAGCCTATTTTATGGGCTGTGGTGCAAATGTTAATTTAATAATCAGAGTCTTTTCTGTACTATTGTGCTCTCTTCTGTTTGTGCTATCCAGAGGCTAATTTAAAACCTGAGTGGTTTTACATATTGTAGTTCAGTTCTCAAATAATTTGCTGAAGGGATTCTAGTCAGTTCCATGTAAGGGCTACTTGGAATCTTTTCAGGATTTATATACATAAGCATCCTTTTGTTTAGCTCCCTTTTCTCGGTGGTTCTGTCTCCACTGTCTAGTTCAAAGGGAATAGGTTACCATCTATTTGCTGTTGTTCACTTAGTACAGGCAGGTACGCTTGACAGTGCTCCTTCTCACAGCCCCCACTGAGGCCAGTGGGGAGAAAGAAGGCAATGGCATCTGCTCATAGTGCTGCAGAGTGAGTATGTTCAACAGGGCCATACTCCACATGCTTCTAAGCTCACATTAGTGCAGGTTGGGAATGGCTGACAAGGCTCCATCCTACAGTCTTCCCAATGCTAGTGGGGAATAGGAGAGGTAAGCATAGGTGAAAACTACCATTTTGCAAAGCTGTATTCTTCTCAATTGCAAAGGTATTTCTTTTTCATGTCTCTGTCTATCTTACTTTTCCATACACTGCCCATTACTTCTTTTCTTCAGCAGCTCCTACTTTTCTTTTAAGATTTAGGTCAGAGTTTATCTCTTCTTCCTCATGCTGCACACTCTCCAGTGCTGCCGTTGCAGTGAAGGGTTGCATGATGAGGAAATTCTTGGGAGAAGTTGACTTGTGTCTCTAAATTTAACCACCTAAATAAACATAGATAGAGAACACTGTTTGCTTCTTGCATTGTTATTTCTGAGGGCAGAAGTCCTGATAGGAAGAGAGAAATAGGGACATTGATTTCTGGGAAAAAGAAGGGGGTGAAGCACTGACTCCAGGATTTTCTGTAGTCCAGGGAGGGTGCAGAAGAAAATCTACGATGTTCCTGTGGTTCCATTTGAAGGAACAGGGAAGGTGGAGGAGGCAGAAATGGTGGACACCTGGATAACCACCCAAAGAGGATTGCTCTTGTTCAGTGATGTGGTTGTAGGTGTGGATGTCCTGCCCTATCACTTTTGCATTTCCTCCAGCTCCAGTCAAAGTTGCTGTCTTTCTACATCTTGAATATACCACAGTCTTCCAAGACTTAGGGTTCTGGGCTCTGTCTGGAGTACTTTGGGACCCTGAACTTTGACATGGCTTCCAGTTATTCAGAAAATCTTGAGTAGCCTCCTCTTTTACCATCATTTTCTAGAACACACTAGTATTAGCTTTATTATGCATATCACTATCTGTATTTATTTATGAGGTTTTTTTTATTGTCTTCCTCTATCCCTTAGACTGGCCGTGTGAGCTGGAATATTGCCTCTTATTCACAACCATAGCTCTAGTGTCTAGAACACAGCCAGCAATAGTATAGTCTTAATACATATTTGTGGAATAAATCATAATCATGTTTTTTTAGAATCAAATGGTGTTTAACTTATTGATTACATGCATAATCTAAACAACTGTAAATCATTTTGCATATATTTAAATTTAATTTTTCAATATTTTAATTAATAAATTCTATACATTTTTTTTCTTTTTTCAGGCATATTCTCAGTTCTAGGACTGTGAGTGAATCTTTGTGAAAGAATCTTTTAGTGCAATGCTGTCAATAAGCACACTTAAAACTATATCTGCATCACATCAAGAAAACTAAAATATGAGATGTTAAGTGCAGTATATTTGATGGTAAATAGCTTTTTGGAAGCATTAGAGACTTTTTTGCAAATACAGAGTTAGCATAATTGACTGAATATTTAAACATCTTATTGACATAAAAGAACTACAGATTCAAGAGCTAGCTTGATCAATCAGTTTAGTGAAACTATTCCATTCTACTTTTAAAAATTCATTCAATTGTTCAAGTTAATACACTGACAGAATTTTAGTTAAACTAATTATATTCGGGTAGATTCTTATTTCAAAGATTTAGAGTTGACAACAAAGTACAGTCAATTCTCAGTATTCACAGTAATGTTCTATAAAGTTACCATGAACACTCAATTGGAGAATATTGAACCATTGCTCTTAGGGAAAATACAGGGTTAGGTTTTCTGAGCCTCTCATCAAAATATTTTTTACAACTAACCTTGTTTTAATTGTGTTTCTCTTTATTAACACCTCATTTAATATATATTGTGTACATTAAAAACATTGGCCCACAGCACTGTAATACATATCTGAACAAAGCTTATCTAATACATGTGTTTTCTCCTGAAGGCATATTACAACCTTCTTGTGCTTAGAAACACTAGACAACATTTCAGCAACATGCTTGGGGGACATTTTTAAAAGCAAAATCACCAGCGAAAAAATCCAAAATATGAAAAATGTGACATTTAAAGGGACCGTGAAAAGGACACACTTGTTTATAGTCTGAAATAAGGCAGAAAATTTCCTTGTTTGACCTCAGCTGATAAATTGTGCACAGGGTGACTAAAATCTTGTTTCAGTTCTGTATATGTCCATGAATGACTGAAACTGCTGTATTGATTTTGGGGTTACAAAGAAATTTCAGTAAGTAGGCAATTTGGAAAATATAAAATGAATAATGATGGTTGACTGTATTTGAGCTGTAAACCTACAATCCTAAATACCACTGAGAAATGAAGACACACATTGGCAAATTACTTAAGAAAAGCATATAATTTGACAGTCACAGTAAATATGTACACTTGTACTTAGGTAACAAATATTAGAATAATTTCAGGTGTTAAGAACTTGGAATATTCCTGTAAAGGCTCCAGCTCTAGAAGTCTTCAGCTTCTTCAGTAACTTTATTTTGACTTACAATAGCACATTTATTATCTCAAAGTTTCTATGTTTCAGGAGTCCAGTCATAGTTTAGTGGGTTCTATGCAAGGAGTGTTTATAGATGCCCTGAGGTTGTAGGGTAGAGGGCTCTAGTTTCTTGTTGTCTGGTGCTCTGAAGGCCACCCTCAGTTCCTGGCGTTGTCCTCAGTTGCTTGCCACATGGGCTTTCCATTATGGCCACTTGCTTCTTCAGGGCAAGCAAAGAAGAGAATCCTTTTCCAAGGTGGAGGTCACAATCCTATGTTTCAGTAACCTTCAATGGAAGAGAACTCAAGGAATCCAGAAGCAAGGTAGGGATACCATTTCACACTCGTGTGTGTGGAAAAATATTCTTAAGAACAATAGTGTAGGGGTGGGAATTTCTTAGTTATTTTATATTTTTTACTGGGTAGTTGTTATCAGTCAGTGTCAATTTAAAAAAAGAAAGTTAGTGAACACAAATATTTTTTTCTTTGGAAAAAAGAGTAAAATAATTTGTAAATGAAAAATAAAATGCAAAAAAAAAAATGTTCAGGAAGAAACTGCACAGACCAATAATATAACCCTAAAGTCATCACTGAATAAAGAGACAAAGGTCACAATTGCTGATTACAGAAATTAACCAAAAGAAGCTCTGTTTGCTAATGATGAGAAAGCATGGCATTCAATGTTAAATATCATAACCTTTGTTTCTCTTTTTTCTGTTCTGATTTCAATTGGTACAGCATGTCATCTGTAGGAAATATCAATTCATTTGACTAAAAATAGGACTGTGAAAAATGTTTTCTCTTGAATGCAAATTTAAAAAACAGCCAATCATTTCAAAACAGAAGTCAAGATCTTCAGGCAGAGCTTACCTTCATTAGAATTACCTATGAAATCTCTTAGAATGAAATGCTTATTTTCAAATTATTAATGATTATTGCAAAAGCAATGAGTCTTCATTGAAGCAGAAGCCCCAAAATGACATGTAAAAGGAATCAAAAGACTATTTATCTGATCTTGACCAAACCATTAGTTTCATCTAAAAAGTAAAGGAGGAAATAAGAAGTGCTAGTATATACCAAGTTTTTACAAAGTGCCAGACCTGTTCCAGTCCCTATGATGTAGGTGTTGTTATTCCCACTGACAGATCAAGAAACAGAGGTTCAAAGAGGTTAAGTATTTTGTCATGTCTGACAACTAATAAATGGCAGATTTGGCATGGCAAGCCAGGCCATCTGATTCCAGAGCCCAAGCATTTGATGCTGCCTCTGTATAACCTGAAGTGCAAAAGTTTGGTGCAAAAGTAATTGTGTTTTTTACAATTATTTTTAACCTTTTAAACCTTAATTACTTTTGCACCAAACTAATATTTCCATGAATAGAATAAAAACGAATATGAAAGTAGTTTTGAAATGAAGAAGCACTGTACAAATGTTAGGAAATAAGATGACGACAATTGTGGGCCCTATTGAATTTGAGGGGACTGTGAAGATGTTGAGTCCTATAAGGACATAATCAAGGGGACTTAACCTAGTCTTAGATGTGACATCCATACTGAGACCTGAAAGATGAATACTGAGTAGGGGGTAAAGTGTGTGTGTGTGTGTGTGTGTGTGTGTGTGTGTGTGTGTGTATGTGTGTGTGGTTCCTGACAAAGCATACTACTTGTGAAAATATACTGGGGGTGGAAAGGAACTGAAAGGAAGCCAATGTGACTGAATTTTAGTGTGTAAGTCACTATTGTTCAGAGTAGTGGTAGATACAAAGAGGCAAATTTTATCTAAACTATAAATATTTTTATTTACTCATACATTGATTTAGTTGATCCAGTAAAACACTAATACATAGGAGTTTCTCTTTGTCATCAAACACTATTTGTTGTTTTTCATGTTAGAGGTGGACAGGCTCAGTGACTCTGGGTATATGAACCTTGTTACCTTTCCTTTTTATTTTCAAAACAAGCACAGAAGACACAGTACATTTTATAGTCATCAAGTGTTTTGGGCTCAAATCCCCAGTGAAATGCACTGGATAATGCTTGAGTCTCAAAAAGGAAAAATTATTTATTTGACTTCTTTTTCTGGATTTATGCTTCTCAAATCGTGATATGTATATTCCTTAGGTAAGTGTAATTCTGTTCAGGACATACAAAAGTAAAAGAAGTTCTAAATTTTCTTACATTTAAAATGTTACATTTCTTATCTTAACTTCTTTCACAAGTCCTGTGAGGACAGAAGGAAAATCAGCAGAATTCAATTAATTCATATTGATCAGTTTCACTTTTATTTGTAAATATCCAGATAAATAAATTTTATATTCAACGAGCAGTTAGAAGTTCACTATTTTGTAAGTGAGGAACCTACTTACAGCTTTAGCCCAGTACTCAACTTGTTTACAATTGTCTACCATTGTCTATCCATCTTACCATTGCATTAAAAAAAAAGATCATCCTTAAAGTATCAGAACTGAATGAAAAGGGCTTGCCCATGAGAAAAGACAATAGCAGTGAGTGTGAACTCAGGAAGTATACAACCAAGATACTGAAAAACAAGTTTGTCACTCTTTAAATCAGTGAATTTTCGTTGTTTTGTTTTGTTTTGTTTTGTTTTTACTCTTGATTACATGAACACATATTTTTTTTACAAATTAATTCAATATCCAGCCACAATTTTCCTCATCAGCATGTTTCTAAGCCTGCTTAAGGTTGGGAGTTTTCTGATGAGATACAAATAAAAATTCTGAGTATTTTTCTGCATTTGATTTTGGGTTGTTCACTGATAGTTTTAAGATGTAGTCTTTATAAGTTTATGGTTTCAATTGAGAATGTGGCTCAGTAGCTAACAGGAAGGTTGCACATAACTTTAAAATCCGTAAAACATGCAATTTAGTAAAGGATCAACGGAATCATGGAGGGCTGTGCAGGCATAGTATGCTATGATGGTGGACCTCCCAAAGTGAGCTTGAAAATTATGCTGCTCTAACCTTAAGTGATAAATTGATAGTAAGCAGCAAAAGTCAATGTAAAGGTATGTAATACATGCGAATTTTTATTTGATTGTTTATTTGGTGTTACTATAGAAATGCCAGTATGTCTTAATTTTGGGTCCTTGCTTGAGGAAACATGGACAAAAATACATGAAACCATTGCTCTTTCAAATGACCCTAAAAAATCCAACCATGCAAATTTGAAAGAAACTCACCAGAAAATTTTAATTCAATTTTTATTTGTTTAGATTATTTATTTTAACTAAGGTTTATTGGGGTAAAAATGGTTAGTAAAGTTACATAGGTTACAAGTGTACAATTCTGTATCACATCATCTATATTGATGAGTTCACCACCCAGGGTTAGTTCTCCTTCCATCACTATATATTTGATCCCTTTACCCTCATCTACCACCCCCTCCAGTGTTGAGTAGAAAGAAATAAGATAAAAAGTAAAATTGAATAAGAAAATAAAAATATTTGATTCTTCTTTTGAAGCAAATTTAATGTATAATTGGGTGGTGAAGATCAAGAAAGAATAAAACTGACAAAGCCATGGATTATAAATGTGAGCAAATATAGTTTGGGCAAATGATCTATTTAATATATTTAAAAGACATAATTTAAAACTACTTAAGACTGAATTATATCTTTGAAGTATAAACTTTTTATTAAAAAATTATAGTGCATAATGTAGAAACTAAAAACAATACTGAACACCACTAACAGCTGAACAATAAACAGTGCTGTCATTGTGTGTTCACCTTCCAATTCAACTTTCTGTGCTACATACACTAATAGAAACATACATATATAAATAAATAACATATCTGATAGATAAATAGATACTCAGAACCATAATTTTTATTTAAGTAAATTAAATTATATATAATAGAGATTAATAGAAAGAAAACCCACTGAAAGAACTGGGCAAAATCTCAGTTCTTTTGCTCAAATATTACTTAGTAATATTTGTCCTGGTAAGATTTCTCTAATGTTAAGAAGAAGCAAAAATAACTAACATGTTGTTTATTTTTCATTTTTTTCTTAAGTAAACATTTTAATGAAAGTAGAACACATATGTAGAAAGGTGGAAAAACTCCTAAGGGGACAGCTTATTGCATTTTCACAGGTGAACATAAGCAGATCATCTGTTCCCAGACAGATACTTAATAAATATTCTGTATCTCAGAAGATGCCCTTTTGATGCCTCCTGGGGACTGTCTCTCTTTTTCCCAGAGGCAACTTGGCTTTCATTTCTAACACCATTGAAACCAGACACTAGTTTGACCTATTTTAGAACTTGAAATCATATTACTATATATATAATTTTGTGTTTGATTTTTGTTTAACATTATTTCTGAGAAATTAATCCATGTTGCTGGGGTAGTATTCAGTTTATTGATCTATAACATTCCAATATATGGATATACCATATTTAAAAAAATCATTTCCAGTTTTACCTATTACAAAAATTGCTAATATATTTCTATATGTGTCTTTAAATAAACCTATATTTGTGTTTCGGTTGGAGATATATATATATATGTGTGTGTGTGTATATATATATATATTTCTCACACATTGGTTCAACTTTAGTAGAGTCTGCCAAATAGTTTTACAGTGTCTGCACCAACATCTGCCAGGATTGTACAAATGTTCCATTGCTCCACACCTCACCAATGTTTAATGCTAGTTTTTTTTTTTTTTTTGGCCTCTCTTGTGGGTGTTTAGTGTAATCCTATTATTGTTTTAATATACATTTTCTTAATGTTTATTGGCCATTTTGAGATCCTCTTTCATGAAGTACCTTTTTATGTCTCTCCCTCATTTTTTAAATTTGTTGACTGTTTTCCTTATTAATTTGTAAAACTTCTTTAGATATTCTGTATATGAGGCCTGTCTTAGTTCATTTGGACTGCTAAACCACAACAAAAAAAAACCCTCACAAACTTGGTACCTTATAAACAACAGAAATTGATTGCTCATAGTTCTCGAGGCTGGGAAGTCCAAGATCAAGGTACCAGACTTGTTGGGTGAAGGCCTTCTTCCTGGTTCATACATAGCTGTGTCCTTCTTGCTGTGTCCTCACATGGCGGAAAGGGATTTTTGTGGGGTCCTTTTTATAAGAACACTAAATCCCAGTCAGTAGGGCTTCACCCTATGACTTATTCATGTCCCAGAGGCCCCACCTCCAAATACTATCATCTTTGGGGTTAGGGTTTAACATCTGAACTTTGTGGGAACACATTCACACTCCAGCAAGGCCTTCTACTCATTATAAATCGATACTATCTCACGCTTTGGCTTGCCCTTTACCCCTGTAATGGTAGATTTTTATGAACAGTTTCCATTGTAATGAAGACTAATTTCTCAACCTTTTATGCTTCATTCTTTCTTTTTTCTTTTGTTTCAAATTTTATATTAGTTTCAGTTGCATAGCTCAGTGGTTAGGCATTTATATAATCTATGATGTTATCCCCTCAATAAGTCCAGTACTCATCTGACACCCTACATAGTCTTTACAAAATTATTGACTATATTCCCCATACTGTATTTCACATCCCTGTGCCTATTTTGTAACGACCAATTTGCATTTCTTAATTCTTTCAATTTTTTCACCCAGCTCCCCAACCACTCTTCCCTCTGGCAACGATCAGTTTGTTCTTTGGATTTATGAGACTATTTCTGTTTTGTTTGCTTATTTATTTTGTTTTTTAGATTCCACATATAAGTGAGATCATATGGTATTTTTCTTTCTCACTGTGACTTATTTCATTGAGCATAATACCCTCTAGGTCCATTCATATTGTTGCAAATGGTAAGATTTAATTCTTTTGAATGGCCGAGTAATATTCCTCTTCTGTACCCAGTCATCTACTGATGGGCACTTAGGTTGTTTCTATATTTCAGCTATTGTAAATAGTGCTGCAGTGAATATAGGGGCACATATGAAGGCCTGACAATTAAGTTTGCGAACTTGTTGCATCAAATGTTGCTAACCTTTTCTGATATCACAGGGATTATTCATTATGAATTTGTACCAACTGGGCAAACAGGTAACCAAGTTTACTATTTGGAAGTGCTGAAAATGCTGTGTGAAAAAGACGAAAAGGACCTGAACTTTTCACCAACAATTCATGACTCTTGCATCACGACAATGCACCAGCTCACACGGCCTGTCTATGAGGGAGTTTTTAGCCAGTACACAAATAACTGTATTGGAACATCCTCCCCACTCACCTGATCTGGCCCTCAATGACTTCTTTCTTTACCCAAAAGATAAAGGAAATATTGAAAGGAAGACATTTTGATGACATTCAGGACATCAAGGATAATACAATGAGAGCTCTGATGGCTTTTCCAGAAAAAGAGTTCTAAAATTGCTTTGAAGGGTGAACTAGGCACTGGTTGGTTCATAGCTTCCTAAGGGGAGTACTTCGAAGGTGATCATAGTGATATTCTGCAATGAAGTATGGAGCACTTTTTATAGGATGAGTTGGTGAACTTAATTGTCAGACCTCATATATCTTTTTGAATTAGTGTTTTGGATTTCTTCAGATAAATGCCCAGAAATGGAATTTCTGGGTCTTAATATTTAATTTTAATTTGCAATTTTTTGAGGAACCTCTGAACCATTTCTATAGTGGCTGAATCTGTTTGCAATTCCACCAACAGTCCACAAGGTTTCCTTTTTTTCTGCATACTTGTCAACACGTGTTGTTTTTGAATTATTGATGATACCCATTGTGAAATTTGTGAGGTGGTATCTCATTGTGGTTTTAATTTGCATTTCTATGGGGATTTGTGACTTTGAGCATCTTTCTATATGTCTATTGGCCATCTGTATGTTCTCTTTGGAGCAATGTCTATTCATGTTTTCTTCCCATTTTTTAATTGGATTATTTGTTTGTTTTGCTGTTCAGTTATGTAAGTTCTTTATAAATTTTGGATATTAAACCCCTTATCAGATGTATCATTGGTGAATATCTTCTCCCATTCAGTAAGGTGTCTTTTTTTCTTGTTGATGGTTTCCTTTGATGTGAGTAAACTTTTTTAGTTTGATGTAGTCCCATTTGTTTATTTTTTATTTTATTTCCTTTGCCTGAGGGAATAGATCAGGAAAAATATGACTAAGAACAATGTCAGAGATTTTACTGCCTTTTTTCTTCTAGGAATTTAATGGTTTCCAGTCTTACATTTAAGTCTTTAATCCATTTTGAATTTATTCTTGTATGTGGTGGAAGAAAGTGGTCCAGTTTCATTTTGAGATGGGGTCTCAGGGCATCACCCAGGTGGGATGAGTGGTGTTCACCAGGTTAATGTAGATTCTGGTTTTGTTGCCACTGCTGAGCCTGGAGTTACTCAGTAAAAGTCTCACAGCACACCTAGGTCAGCTCCTGACTGCCTGGGGCCTGAAAACCCCTAAGAGTTGTCCAAGAATGAATGCAACATGGGTGGAGCTGGCTGGTGGTTGACAAAATGCCTCTAGTGTTATGTGAGTTCTGGGGGGAGGGGTCCTAGAGAATCACCAGAGTGGAGTGAGCCAAGTTCAACAGGCCAATGCAGATTCAGAGTTGGCTGTGTGGGGGAGGGCTCAACAAAGGATAGATGGCACCTACCTTCTTGCTGCGGGTGAGGAGGGTTCTACACAGGGAAAATGGCAACTGTCCCTCCAGTCCTCATCCTAAAGCTACACAACTCAGTCTCTTTCGAGTCACCATCCCACTGTTGGAGCTCAGGGTGAATGCCTGTGAGTGTGTTTGTGCATGGGCTTTTTATGAGGACATCTGGGTTTCTCACAGCCTTCTGTCTCACCCAGATGGTTGGAATCCTCACTGTTTTTCACAGACAGATGCTTTGGGAGCTCTTCTTCCCAGCACTGGTACTCCAGGCTCAGGAGCCCAGCATGGGACTGGGGTCCTTTGCTTCTCTGGAGGTGACCTCTCTGGCCAAGATATCCCTCCCACTTCTCAGCCACCACACGCAAGTGTGTGGCTGGACAATTTTGCATCTCTGCCCTTTGTACCAGTCTCCATGTGGCTTTTTCTTTATATCCCCAGTTATAGGAACTCTGTTCAGCTAGACTTCAGGTCGTTCTCCAGGTTGATTGTTCTATAATTTAGTTGCAATTTAATGTGGTCTTGGGAGGAGGAAAGCCTGTGTTTACCTACTCCACCATCTTGGATTCCCCACCTCTTTTTATCTAAAGTCACTACATATTGTTTGTTTGCTTGTTCTATCAGTTATTGAATGAGGTACCTTAAAACCTTCCACCAGGATTGTGAGTTTTTTTATTTTTCTTTGTAACCCTTTAGTTTCCATCTTATATATTTAGAGCCTGTATTATTAGCTGCATGTATATTTAGAATATGTCTTCCTGATAATTAACCCTTCAATCATTATGAAACGTCTCATTTTGGTTTTGCTACTTTTTGCTTTCATGTCCACTTGACATCTATGTTTTTTAGCTATATGAATTTTCTTTATTTTGTATCTTGTGCTATAGCAACATATGACTCTTTTAAATCTGAAAATATTTGTTCTTGAGTTTTAAAATATAAATCTCATCATTTGTTTTATAACTCAATTTAATTATAATTAAATATAATGCAACTACTTGTGTATTTGTATTTAAATCTACTATCTTACTCTTTTTCTCTCTTATTTGTTTCACATTCTTTTTTTCTCTCATTTCTTACATTTTTGGGAGTTTATTAAATGTTTTTATTATTCCTTTCAATAAACTTCTAAGTTATAGATTTTTAACTATTATTGATAAATAACCTAAAATTACAATCTACATTTTTCTTCCATCAACATCTAATATAGATAAGTACTTTTACCAATTCTTGGAAAGTAAATGGACCTAAAAATGCTTTAACTTCATTTATATACCCCATGTTTTATATTTTTGTCTTGCATATTATAATTTTGTGTATATTTTAAATGACTCAAGACATTATTGTTTTACACAATCAGTATCATTTTAAAGTTACACACATGTTTATTCTTTCTACTGTTCTCTCCTTTTCATATATGTGCATTTCTCTCTGGAATTATTTCCTTCAGTCTAAAGAATTCTCTTTATTAATTATTTTTGTGCAGGTCTTCTTTGTGAGTAATTCTCTTTGTTTTGTTATTTACAGTGTCTTTTTTTTGCGGGGGTGGTAACTCTTGGGGTTTTTCAGGCTTCAGGCAGACAGGAACTGGCCTTGGTGTGTTCTGAGACTTTTACTGAGTACCTCCAGGCTCAGCAATGGCAACAAAACCAGAATCTACATTAACTTGGTGAACACCACTCATCCCACCTGGGTGATGCCCTGAGACCCCATCTCAAAATGAAACTGGACCACTTTCTTCCACCACATACAAGAATAAACTCAAAATGGATTAAAGATTTAAATATAAGACTGGAAATCATAAAATTCCTAGAAGAAAACAGGCAGTAAAAATAATTTTTATTTTATTTATTTTTAAATTAAAGTTTATTGGGGTGACAATGGTTAGTAAAGTCACATAGGTTTTAAGTATACAATTCTGTAATACATCATCTATATATCACATTGTGTGTTCAACACTCAGAGTCAGTTCACCTTCCATTTTGAAAGAGTATTTTTGCAGGATACAGAATGCTAGGTGGTGATATTTTTTTCCCTGTACTTTCAAGATGCCATTCAATTGTTTTTGCTTACCATATCATCTTTTGAAAGTATGTTGTAATTCCTATTGTCCCTACTTTGAAAGTCATGTGTCTTTTATTCTCTGGCTCCCTAAAGTATGACCTATTTCTCTTTAAATTTCAACAAGTTCATTATTTTTGTCTAGGTATAGTTTTTTTCACTATACATCTTAAATTGTAGCTTTTGGAGAATTCTCAGCCATTATCTACTCAAATATTGTAACATTTATATATGTTAAAACTTTTAACTGTATTTCCTTTCAATTATTATGGTATTGGGTATTTCATATGGATCTTTATTCCATCCAGTTCACTATTCTTCTCTATAGCAAGGTCTAATCTCCCTTTAAAACCATGTATTGAGTCTTATTTTCAGTTATTTTATTTGTTAGTTCTAGGATTTTGTTATAAATATTCTATATACTGAATATTAATATGTTCATATGGATATTAAATTCTCCATTTTGTTTTCTATTTTTAAAACATGCTACTTACAATTATTTTATAGATGTTATCTGATAGTTTTAATATCTACGTCTTTTGTGAGTCTATTGAATTTTATTCTGATTTTTTTTTCTAATTTGGTCATACCACCTGATATTTCAGGTAATTTTTTATTCAATGCCAAATAATGTGATGAAAAATTATAAAAATTATTTAAAGCTCTAGATGATGTTAACTCCTCCAGAGTCATTTATTTTGATTCTAGAAGGTAGGTATGGAGAAAAGGCTAATCTTAATACTACCTGATATTCAGCTAATTTTAAGATAAGCCAGAGTTATTAAAAGACGACTTTTTCTATTTTGCCATTGCTCCCAAGTTGTAATTCTTTAGTTTCCAAGTGGAATTCTGAAGAGCGCTCCTCCTTGGGAAGCCAGGAACTTAATTTTGGTCCTTATATTCTTATTAAACTACCTGAACTTCTCAACATGTCAAACTGTAGGAGTCAGTGAATCAGCAGAGGCTTTGAGGAGAAAAGTCGCACTGCATATCGGGCTTACTTCTATATGCCCCTTCCCTCCAGGATCTTGCCAACTTAAATTCTTACTGTCTTGATAGTTCTCTAATGATATAAAATACATTTTTAAAAGCATTTTTTATATAGTTTTCTAGTCATCTCAGAAGGAGGTTTGATTTGATATTACCAATTTTCTACCATCACAGAAACAAAGGTGGTGTTTTATTTAAACACACAATACCTACAACAATTTCTTTATTTGTTTCTGTGGTATACCTTATCTTTATCTTTGAAGATTTTTTTTTCTCTCAGAGATGAAAAAGGAAATTTTAAAAGTAACCAGAGTGATGATACAAATTATGTGAAAAGAAATGAGACTAAAAATTTTTTGAACAAAAATAGATCAAAAGACTATTCATTAGTGTTCCAGTAACTTTGGTTCCATAACCAATTACATGAAATTTAATGTCTTAAAACAACCTTTTTATTGTGCTCACAGTCTGTGGGCCAGGGGTTTGGACTAAGCACAAAGTAAATGGCTTTTTTCTGCTCCAAGATGTCTGGATCCTCAGCTGGGACAAGAAGACAGCCTTGGCTAATCAACAGCTGAGGCTAGTCAACAGCTGGGGACTGGAGTCATTCAGAGGTGTCTTCACTCGTGTGTGTTGGATGATTCTGGCTGTTAACTGGAAGCTCACTTGAAGCTGTGGCCAGAGCATGTGGTCTCTCCTTGTGACCTATATTTCCTCAGGTGGCCTCGGGATGCTTAGGCTTCTTTAATAGTCATTCAGAGCTCAAAAGTGACTGTTTCACTGAACAAGGTAAAAGTTGTATCATCTTCTCTGAATTTGCGTTGGAAGTCAGGTAGCCTCATTTTGGCCACAGTCTATTAATTACAAGTGAGTTACAACTCTGCCAGATTTGGTGTGAAGAGGAGAGTAGCACAGATCCCATCTCTCAGTGTGGGAGAGGCATGGTCATGTTGTAGAAGAACTTGTAAGATGGAAGATATTTTTGTGTAAGGCTTTGGAAGATATAGTCTGCCACATGTAATATTTCTAAAAGACAGAGTATAACAAACAAACCGAAAATTTAAAGAAAACTTAATGCGCAAAAGCCAGTATAAAGACACCTTTATTCAAACAAAATCTGAGAGTTGATTATGGGCAGACCCATACTGAAGGATCTTCTATAAGATATACTTCAGAAAATTGAGTCCAATATGAAGAAATAAGCTGTAAGAAGCAATTATGGGCACAAATTTTTGGAAATATATGAGAAGACCTAAACAGCACAGAATGTAAAAGCCAATAATAACTACAGTAATTAATTGAGGAGGGTAAAAACAACGTGGAACTAAATTTTTGGACAGCAATAAGTTGGGGGAGAGATATTAATCAGATTTCAATGTTCTCATTATTATTCATGAGGAGGGAGGGGTATAGACTGTCTCTAAATTAAACAAGTTAAAGAAGCAAAGGAAAAGCACAGCATGTAGACAGCATAACATTATATGGTAGAAAAGTGAAAATGTAAATATTGTAGTGAATGTAGACAGATTAATTTAACCAGTTAAAATACAAAATTATATTACAAAATTAAATTTTATTAGTGACATTATCTGAACATTAATGACATAAAAAGGATAGAAAATGAAAGGATAGAAAAAATGAACTATATAAATACTAACCAAAAGAAAAGGCTTAGGTATTTTACTATTTTTAAAAATTGATAAGATTGATGACAGGAATAATTCATCATAAGAGTAAAGCAATTCTGAACCTTTGTACACTTATTGATGTAACTTTAAAATACATTAAAGGAGAAATTGATAGAAACAAAAGGAAAACAAAAAATTCACAGTCATAGAGGGAAGTTTTGTACATCTTTTTGGGAGGCAGATTATAAGGAGGGGTTGATGGATTGAGAAGTCCAAAAATAAGTAAGAACACAGAGAATGTAGTTTGTTATATAACTAGTTAGTTATAATTTATGGGTAACCACATCAGTATTTAAAAAGTGTTGAGTGAAAAATGCTAGTCACAAGTGTATGAACGTATGGCTTGCAGTACCTTTGAGATTAAAAGAAGTGCTATAAATAATTATGTTAGAACAATGAGTGTAAACCAGACTATCCTGGGCAAAGTAGAATATAAGTTCTCACAACATTTTATACGCTTATTGGAAAATTTAAAACATAAAATAGTACTATAGAAACGTATGTTTCATAAACATGTTGAAAAGCCTAAAAATATTCTGGGAGTGATAAGGAGAAAGAGATGAGGGAACTGGAGGAAGAGGATAAATAACAACAACAAAAGCAAAGCATTATGTAAGTTGCATAATGATAAATGTTTGCTATTCAAAAATTTTTGTTTGCTCTAATTGTGTACACCTCATGGTTTAAAAGTCAAAAATATTTGTTTCCAATAGTCAAAGTAAAGTGATTCTTTTCTATGACAGATGGAATGTCGCTGTTATTATCTGTAGCAATTATTGAAGTTATTGTAATCATGGTATGGAGGTGGGATTGGAGGGATTTGTTTCTTTAAGGTCTTGCTAAACTCAAACTTTATAAATATCTAATCTCATCAAAATGATTCAAAAGTTTGAAGAGCATTAGAACACAAGAAAACATAAGAAGCAATCAGTCACAAAAGCTTATAATTCTAACTGAATTAATAAATTGACTAGATATGTCATGGATTCATAGTTCTAAAAGAGTGAATGGCAATTACTCCCTTCCAACCAGCAAAACAAACTTTTAAAGGAAAACTTGTGATTACCGTTAACTCTTTCACTGATTAAAAGATTACGTACCCCTATGTTCATTGCAGCATTATTGACAGTGGTCAAAACATGAAAACAGCTGAAGTATCCTTCAATAGGTGATTGGATAAAAACAATGTGATATATATATTATATATAATATTATATATATAATGGAATATTACTCGTTCTTAAGAAAAGATGAAATACTGCCATTTGCGACAACATGGATGGATCTAGAAATTATACAAAGAAAAATAAGTCAGACAGAAAAAGTCAAGAACCATATGATTTCACTCATATGTGGGATACAAAACTGAAAGCAATGAACAAACAAGACAAACAAACAAGCAAAAGCTCATAGTCACAGACAACAGTATAGTGGTTATCAGAGGGTCAGTGGGGTGGGTGGTATTATAGAAAAGGACAAAGTGGGTCAAATATATGGTGACAGAAGGAGATTTGACTTTGAGTAGTGAACACACAATGCAACATATAGATGATGTAATACAGAATTATACACTTGAAACCTATTTAATTTTATTAACTAATGTAACCCCAATAAATTTAATAAAAAAGACATTAATCAACATTATAAAACATGAAAAAAAAAGATGTCAGCACCCCACCTAATCTCCACTTTGCAGGAATATTCTTGGATAAAACATTATGTTATTCCTTTGGGTCCTGACTTATATTTATTAGTTCCTGGTCTTAAGCACGCAGGTCGTAATGAAAACACAGGGCACTGCTTCTGAATCATGCAAGAGAAGTTAAGCCTTTTTCTAGGAACTTTGTTGTCCTTGACTCCAACCACTCTGAATAAAGCCTATTTAAAGCCTATTTCATCATGTGTGGTTTGCAAACATTCAATCAGCCAACAATATTTTACTGTTTTTCTAATTGCAGCTGACAAGTATGCACTTTGCAATTTTTTTAGCCACAACAAAATTTATGCAAATAGTGGAGATCTTTACAACATTGCAATCTTCTCAGTAATTATTTTTTTAGATGTTAGCACTAAATACTAGCAGCTTAAAATCCTTTGTGTTCTTTGACTAGGCTTTATTTTCTCTAGCATGTTTATTCTTATTTCCTCATCAGTAGTCTTTTTCTTCTTTATTATTTTCAGTATAAACAATGTTTTTAGATGCATATTACCTGTTAATGTGATTATTTTATTAGACAACACATGTGCATAATACATATTTGAAGCTCATAAAATGGAATCCACCCACCCTGTATACTAGTTGATCTATTTACTTCTACCTTGTAGACAGACTGTATTGCCGACTTATGTATCCTTCCAGAAATATTATGTTTGTAAGTGTATATACTTGTATATGCATTTATAAATTTAAACAAATACATTGTATTGTTTATATACTGTTATATAAAATATAGCTTTTTTGATAATTAATCTCATTAAGTATTCTGTATCAGTCCAAATAGAGGTGACTTATGCTTTTTAACTTCTGCATAGCTTTCTGTTGTCTTGACCAAACCTCATTTATTCAATAGCTCTATACTTATGGGTATTTGGATTGTTTTCAATATTTTACTATTGTAAACAATTCTGCAGTAAATATCTTGTACATAAAATACAGTTGCAGAATAAATTTCTAAAAATAGAATTTCAGGATAGAAGAATAGGTATATTTGTGATAGATCAATAGATGATAGATAGATAGATAATAGATAGATAGATATTGCCATATTGTACTCTTATAGTGATTGATTACATTGCTTTTTAAAGAAAAAAATATTTTCTTTAGGGACAAAAGCGCTAACTATTAATAATATACTGTGCTCAAGAACATCACTATACCTCAATGACAAAAATGGAAGTACGTTATACTTTTAAACTTACTACATAATTGTAACCAAGAATTTTACTTTGGGTGAATTTGAGAGGAGAAGACAGAAAGTTCCTTGTGCTATTTTGGTTTTTCTTTTTTTTAAGGGGTTTTTGATGGGGTCATTTAAAAATAAAATAAAAATAAAGTCTGTAACCAATGCAAATTTGGTTTGGGTTAGAAGAAACTAATTTATATAGACAAGGGAGGAAAAGAGTTTGTGGCTAGACTTTCCATAGTAGTTTGCTTATATTTAGTTGGAACTTGCAAGATATGCACATCATCACCACAGTCTGACTCATACAGCCATTTGAACTTTAAGTCTAAGTGAAAGGATGTGTTTATTTTATATACTATCTAACAGTGAAAAACAGGGAGTAGAAGACACAGTCTATCTTGTGTTTGGAAATTTGGTATTTCCCAGAGTTATGCCTCATCTGCTCTCCTTGTCTAACTTTCCAGAAAAACAAACACTCATATATTTCCTCGGTCTTTTCTTAATACCTTAAATGTCTTAGAGCATATGTAGATATTCATCAGAATATTGAAGGAGTGGAGCCATTCCTTGATGAATGTTTTTATGCATTAAATAACTATCTTAAACTCTGATTGCCTACAGCAAAAATGACTAGTAGCAGCTCTTTTTAAAAGGAAGAATTCCTCAAGGAAAATGTTTCAATTAGAAGACTTCTATAAAAATCCACAGTAATTTTTCACTGATAAATAATGTCTTTTTGAATACTTTAGAAACTTTTTTTTTTCTTTTAGCTATTCTCAGGGCTCTGGTTCATGCAATGCATTTCATTATTTTCCAATTTTTAATAGACCCCAAAATACTACAAAATTCTTGGTGTATATCTTCAGAAAATAACCAATTCCTATGTGTATATGAGGAAATTAATAAATTTAAACCCCAGAAAGGCACCATCAGACCCCTAGGACCAAGTCTCAAGAACTAATGAATTCTTATTTGTTCCTTATGATATGAAATAGCCCAAATTACTAACGGGAAAGGAACATACACATATATACACAAACAAACACTATTTTTAATTAACTGGTTTGTTTTTGTTTTGTCAAACAACTGGTGAAATAAACATTGTACGTAGTTAAGTCTCCCTTTTGATCAGCTTCGATTGTTATAAGTCTTACATCTACCATTGACTCAATTTTCAAAGTTCTAACACATGTAAACACACATAAACATAGCACATGTATGTGTTTATAATAGATAAAAACTTTATATATTTTATAGCACATTATATATATATATATATATATATATATATATATATATATATATATATTTTATACTAGTAGTGGAATAGGAGAATAGAAGTTCTGTCCCTCATTTGTCTGATAGTGATATATGAGGTGACCTGCCCAACGTCAAACATTGAATCCTCACAACCACCTTATAGGTATATGCAGCCTTATTGGTATATGCTGCCTCTGTAGAATGGGTCAGTAATACCGAGTTTACAATATTGAGTAAAATGGGTCAGTAAAGTGTTGTGCTAGAAGGGATAAGCTCTTCCTTTTAAATTTTCTTTTAATTTAATTTTTATTTTTGGCATGTGGAATGTGGATATTGTACCAGCACCATTTGTTGAACAAAACTCTTTTCCCTCTTGAATTATGTTTACTCTTTTATTAATAATCAATAGACTATATGTAGAATTTTTCTGGACTTTTTTTTTTCATTGATCTATGTCTAATCCTATGCCAATACTACATTGTCTTGGTTATTTTAGCTTTGTAAAAAGTCATTAAGCCAGGTAATGTAAGACTTCCAACTTAGTTTTGCTTTGCCAATATTGTTTCAGCTATTCGAGTCCCTATGCATTTCCATATAAACTCTTAGGACCAGCTTGTGTATTTCACAAAAACACTTCTAGAGTATTAGGCCTTTGATGAGTCTATAAATCAATTTGGAGAAACTCGACATTTTATAATTTAGAGTCTTCCAATCTCTGAGCGTGAAATATCTCAATTTATTTAGGTCTTCTTTAAGTTCTCAGCAGTGTTTTGTCATTATCAGGGTATAGGTTTCCCATGTGTTTTATTATTAAATTTATCCATAATTATTTCATATTTTTGATGCTATTATAAATGATATTTTTTTTAAATTAAAGTTTATTGGGGTGACACTGGTTAGTAAAGTTACATAGATTTCAATTTTTCATTACTAGTATATAATAATAGTATTGATTTTTTTACATTGATTTTTAAATTATGACCTTGATAAACATAATTACTTATTCTAACACTGCACAGAAGGCTACTCACTTGCCTCTGTGCAGCAACGATTCATAACCAAGACCCAGTGGACCTCATGTGTGACTAAAACTGTGCTCTTTTTAATATACCTCTCAACTTACAAGGCAATGAGAAATGAACCCCAAATAGTGGCAGGCTCTAGAGCAGCAAAATAAATGTTTTCATATGCAAAAAAATAAATATACTACACATCTGCATAGTCAGATACAAACCCTAGAATGTAACTTGTTTGGAAGACGGGGGCATCTTTAAATAATGACCAACAACAAGCTATGACAAATGACAAGCTATAAAATATTTGTTCATCACCATTAGAAAAAAAAGTTTTTATAAATACATATATATGTATGTAAATTCTTTAATAAAATCTAAGCAATGGAAGTTCTGGACATAAAATATCTAAAAGTGGCACAAAACCTGTCAAGTATGGGAGAGCAAGTATGTTTTAAGTATGTTTTATATTTCAAACCCCAGTGATTTAAAGTTTTCCCACTCCCTCCCTCCACCATCCACCCAGTGAAACTGAGGGGTAATAGCTATGCATTTGGGGTTTTCTTATAGCTGAATAATACACTCAGCTGGATTGGGGTTAATTTCTACATCCCATAGCCTGAACACCGTTGCACATTCTCAAGCGTCCTGGAGTTCAGTGTCCATGTAAACACCAGCTATATAAACAGGAGGCTCAGCCAGAGTGGCACTTGTGGCCTTGTATCCTCAGAGGGTCAGTGTTTAGCAAAACTATAATTTTAGCTTTCAAAGACCCAAGCCCCAAATTTTGTAATGTTTCATTGCTTTTCACTGAAATTTCTTCATTAAGGGAGGAAAGGAAAGAGAAGAGTTTCCTACTTCATCGTCAGGTTTCAAAGCATGTTATTATTATGATTCAAACTCTCTGACGACTTCACAGAGGCCACACACTGTCATTTCAGAGAACTACTGGTGGAATTCTTCTGATGGAATTTATTGTTTCTGAGAAGAAACTTGTTTTTAATTTGCAAACATCTTGCATTGTTAGGCCCATTTCTCAGGATAACCTTTACAATCATATTTTTGAGTGATTTGAGTGCTTCTGGACAGAACTTTGTCTTAAGTCGCCTTTATTTCCTGTGGGATAAGATTACTGAGTGATTGCAACATCCTACTGTCTCAGTAGCTTGTTATTTATAATTGGAATTGGGTAATTCTGATGCATATTAAGTGCTCAGTAAATGTTGGGTGAACTGAATTGCATTAGGAAATAGAAGCAAATATTACTAGAGAAGGTTTTAGCCCTGTCTGACCTTGATAAAGATTCTTTATCACTTCGGCCATTGTTTATCTCATAAGTGATATGAGGAGTTTGAAACAAACATTCTCTATAATTCCTTTCATTTCTAAAATTGATTTTTATTATGTATTGCTAAATTGCAAAATTTAGTTAAAAATATGTAGATTTTATTTACATAAATATAAACATTGTGATGCATCTTAAATTTGGACTTTTAGTTTTTGTTTATGCTGCATAAATATAGCCTATGATTTTGTTTCTTTCTTTTTCGTGCATGATGCAAAAATTAGTGGTTAAAAATGAGGGTTTTATTACAACCATTTGTTTAGTCAACATTACCCAACTCACTTGTTGTATATTTTGCTATATTTAGGAATTGATTGGTTGTGCTGAGGTCATACATAGGAAGCATATCCAAAGATTTTTTAAAAGGAGAATTAAAATATGATTACAGAAAATGTCATGGTTTATTGGAAAAATAGTTCCTAAAATGAAAAGATAAAGCTGAAATATCTGCCCCTCTTAAGTAGGCACAACTTGCTGAGTACATTTATTATAATGTATCTATACAATTATAGTATTAAAAAATATTTAAGACCATTTTTTTTCTATTCTGTTTGTGAAGCTGTTTTCTTGGTGAAAAGGCATTTCCCCATAAAATTGTATCTTTGAATTTGTCTACTGCAATGTTTTCCAGAGCATGTCCTATGTGGGATAATAGGTATTTAAAAAATTTTAATAGCAGTCTGTAGTGAAATAAGTTTGGGAAACAGAATTAAATAAAATTGAACAGATTATGGATGGACTGCTCAGAGACTTTAAAAGACTAATGTACATTATAGATATCCAATAGAGGGTAAGGAGCAATGGTGATTCCCAGACTTACTTGATTGTGTACATCTCTGGGGAGAGAAATATACCTTGTGAAAAATGCTTAGAGGATGTTTACAACATTTTTTGATCACTTCTGTAGATCAGAAAATAGGAGATCCTCTCTCTATTTAAAAATGCATCACTTTTTCCTACCATAGCATACATATATTTGTATAATATACACAGTGTACAGTCTAATGGGCTTCTTGGCATCAGTGAAGATTGAGGTGTTTCTCTCTTTTGATAGAAATCAATTTTTCAAGTAAACTTAAAATCTTCAATATTTTGGAAATAACTAGTTATATACCTATATAAAACTTCTCTTTATGATCTCCTACAATCATGTCATGAAGTTTGTTCCAGCTGTTAGATCTTGATTTTGGCACTTAAATAATTTACGTCTAATCAATGTTCATTTAAAACCAGTTCTGAGTCTGCTTTTAAAATTTGCTCTGTCTTGACATGTTTCTATTTGTGGGGCCCTGCGTGCATGGAGACCACATATTTCTAGTATTTGGATTTTGGGTCCAAGCCTAAGCTGAATTGAAAGATTTATAAGTTACTTCCTTCGTTAACAGCTCTTTCAGGAAATTGTTTTAATTTTTTTTAAGTTTCTTTTCTTTTCTTTTTTTTTTTTTAATAGTCCCTTTAAGGGCCTTTCCAAAGTTTGATACATACGAGCTTGGACAATTAAATTCGCAAACTCATCCTAGAAAACGTGCTCCATACCTCATTGCTGAATATCACTATGGTCACCTTCGAAGTACTCCCCTTGGGAAGTTATGCGGCAATGCCAGCACCTAGTCCATCCTTCAAAGCAATTTTGGAACTCTTTTTCTGGAATGGCCATCAAAGCTGTCATTGTATTACCTTTCACGTCCTGAATGTCATCAAAATGTTGTCCTTACAATATTTCCTTTATCTTCAGGTAAAGAAAGAAGTCATTGGGGGCCAGATCAGGCGAGTAGGGAGGGTGTTCCAATACAGTTATTTGTTTACTGGCTAAAAACTCCGTCACAGACAGTGCCACAGACAGTAAATTGTCATGACACAAGAGCCATGAATTGTTGGCGAAAAGTTCAGGTCGTCTAACTTTGTCAGGCAGCCTTTTCAGCACTTCCAAGTAGTAAACTTGGAAGTTTACTACTTGGACAGTAATTTGTACCAACTGGACAGTTTGTCATTTGGACAGTTTGTCCAGTTGGTACAAATTCATAATGAATAAATTATTTTTTGATGTCACTGTGACATCAAAAAAGTTTAGCAACGTTGTTGCAGCAAGTTCTCAAACTTAATTGTGGGACCTCTCATAATATCAGACACCCAGGTTAATCTGGAATGAGTAGATTATCATTGGTTCACAAACCTGACTCATACGAATTACCTAAAGAGCTTGTAAAAATGAAAATGTCTGGGGGTCTTTCCTTCATATATTTAGATTTATTTCATCTTGGGTGTTATGTGTTCCTGGCCTGATTTTGATGCACCACTGGGCTTGAGAAAACACTGTATTATACATTATGTGATAAATACATTTTTTCATTTGTTCCAGCTCTTTTTTTCCTTTAACATCTTAACAAAAGAATGTTCCCTAAAGTTTAAAAAAACTGAAAAAAATACAGTTTCGTATTATTTACAATAACATATGATTACAGGTTCCAATGTCACAAACATTGCTATGTTAGAAATACAGTGGAAGGCATGATATAATTCACTGCCTCCTGGATGGTGTAAGCTCATGGATATATTTTATACTCCAACTACCTCTGTTATTTGTTGTCCTGATACATAAACTATTAAGCACCTGAGATGTTAGAAGACTACTGAACATGAACTGCAATACCTTCTATTTTAATCTTATTATTTTCAAAACTTACAGCATTTATAATCTCTTTACCGTATCCACAACTAAGCTACCTTTATTGTCATTATCCTAACTAATAAAATATTAACCATATGAACTGTTAATATGTACACCGATCAAATTAAAAATAAAACTCTGTAACCAAGTTGTAGGATATATATTTAAACCCAGGAAATTCCCTAGTACCTTGTGAGGAATGGAAATTCTATAATAGAGAAGTGGCAGTTCTCCAGTTTCCATGGTTTGGTCTAGTTAAAAAAAATATATTAAAAAATGACTGACAATAATTGGAGTAATTGGTTCCTTATAAGTTAATCAAGAAACCTAAGATAAAAAAAATTCTAAATGATAGTTTTATATGTATTTAAAAATACATTGGAAATTCTGCATATGTACATGACCAAGCTTAGTTTCAATGCACATTACGTAAATTTTGATGAGATGGTTTGCTCTGACAAGTCCTTTTTCAAGCGGAACACCAAAATAGGGAAATGCCTACAGACGTCCACTGGCCCTGCCACCGGTGATGTACGTATATTACTTCCTTGTTAGTAATGATGGGTGACCTTCATCTGCCTTTTATCACCAGAATAATTTTCCGACCGTAATGATAATAACTGTAAGCTAATGCAGCTGTGGTTCAAGCTGTGAAGCACCACAGTTATCCGAAGATAAATGCTGTCAGCAAAACTGAAAACCAGAGCTGCCAAAGAAGCAGCTGTCGAGATGAACTGGACTGCTGTATTTACATTGCTGACGAAAGTTGGTTTTTACCTGGCAGTGGCATAGCGAGGATTGAAACACTTAGAAAGTGTTCGCAAATCATCCTAGTGCAATATTAAAATCTTCTTCAATATATATGATAAATCCAGTAAAATGTATACGTTGGAGTGAAGGTTAGATGTGGAAATTTAAATTGTTGTAAACTCATTTGTGTTATTTCATCGCAGGTTAAAATCTCTAGAATTAATTGCTGACATATTTATACTTCTAATCAGAATGTTTCATATTTAGCAGTTTATAGCAATCATGTGAGTATAAAAGATTAGAAATTCTGTCAATCTGATTGAGAATGCCAAGTCAGCATTGCAATTGATTTATCTTAACTAGGTATCAACATATAAAAATGCAAATAATACTCTAAGCATTTTCCTTAATGATTATAGGAAACTAGAAACTAAACTCTTTAGGAAAAAATATTTATAGATTAGATGAGGACACCCTGTTTTTAATTGTTCTGTAACCATTCTGTGTCTCAGTATTTTCTTCTACAAATTGAGGATAATAACCCATAGTGTTATTACTTAAATAAATCAATATAAAACATTTAAAACAGTATTTGGCACTTACTAAGAATTCAATAAAAATCATTATTATTATTTCATTGTCATTTCAGTGATCTCGTTTCTAGTCAGAAGTAAGCCTAAATAAGTCACCATTCTGTTAGGAGTATCTCTTTCAGGCTTTACCCATTCTGGGCACCAGAATCTTGACTGCAGTTGTTAGGGTTGATATCTTCTTTCTGGTGTCTACTTAGAACAACACTTAATGTAGTCATTTACCTTGGAATTCTATTCAGAATTACAATTAATTAAAATCAATAGTTTTTTGAGGGAAGAGTTTGTAGAATTTACTGTGAAATGACATCATAATTGAGCATCTATATTTATTTCCAAATCTTACATGCAAAAAATTCATGGAGACTTTGGGTACTATGTTGAACAACAGTGGTGGGTGGGGGCAACCCTGCCTTGTTCCTGATTGTAGAGCTACAGGCTTTGGTTTTTCACTATTGATTATGATGTTAGGTGACGGTTTGTAATGTATGGCCTTTGTTGTGTTGGGGTATTTTCCCTTTATGGTCATTTTATTGGATGTTTTGATCATAGATGGATGTTGTATCTTGTGAAGTGTTTTTCCTGCATCTATTGATTTGATCACGTGATTTTTATCTTTTGTTTTGCTCATGTGGTGTGACATTGATTGATTTGCACATATTGAGTCATCCTTGTGCCGCTGAGATGAAGCCCACTTCATCATGCGTTGTTGTATTCGATGTGCTGGAATTTTGTTTAGGATTTTTGCATGTGTACCTTCATCTGAGGTATTGTCTCTAATTTCTTTATCTGTGTTATCGTCACCATGTATTGGTATCAGTGTAACGTTTGTCTCATAAAATGATTTGAAAGTAAAAAAAAAAAAAGTTAAAAAAGTAAAAAAAAAAAAGTAAAGAAAAAGAATTAAAAAAAAATTCATGGAAATCTTAGTTAATATCATCGAGTGCCTAATGAATTTCTCTTCTTGCATCATTCATATCCTATTAAATATTTTTTTTTAATGTGGAGCATTAATCATGGCCTCAAATACTAGTGTTCAGGGCAGATTTTGTTTGCTTATCTTAACTTTATCTTTCATACTCTTGGTTATGTGAAATACACTTACATGTTCTTAAATAGTCTGCAGTGAAAGACCGCTTTTATCCTACGTAGCTGCTTATGAACTCACTTCAAGTTTATTCTCAGTAGAATCTTTATGATGGGATCTGCCTGATCATAAATTTACTTTTTATACCAGGAATTACCTTGGGGCATTTCTACTTGGGGCATTTTGAAGGCATCAATGAAAGTAATGTCAACATATTGTTGTCTTAAAATGTGTGTGTGTGTGTGTGTGTGTGTGTGTGTGTGTATGTTGGTGTCTTTGTGAGTGTTTGTGTGTGGGGTGGAAGATGTTAGTTTGCTTCTTATTTTGGTCAGACTCCAATTAGCAGGAACACAAACACTTCATGCAATATCAAAAATTCTGTCTTAGATACAAGTAGGCTGTTTGTATGCATTGCTGATCTGTCTCATCACATTTATAAAGAGGCAATATTTTAGATTCTCAAATCTGTGTTTACCTATATTATGTTATATCTTGCACAGCTCAAGCTCGTATATTTATTTATTCAAAATAGTTACTTCACTATTGACTAAGACAAACACAGGCACTCTTCTCACTGATCTCTTAGTTTAGTCATGAAGACTCTAGCATTATGTTATCAAATGGATTTGGCTTGATTTTTTCACGTGCTTGGGTTTAATAGGAGTGTGGCTGTAGAATAATTTGAAAATGCTTAATTAACTCTACAGGGATACGTTCAATTCTGTTCTGTAAATTTATTTTTAAGTTTTTATTCAGAAGCTGAAGATTTATAAAATTTTCATCCACATTTCTGGCTACCTGATACCTTGCCTTCAGTAAGCTGTACACTATATAGAGTACAGGATAATTTTCATTGAATCCTGTCTCTTTTGGAGAGATTCTTATCTTAAAAAAGCATTTTTAAACTTATGTGGTCTTTTCTCTTTTAAAGTGTGCTCACAGAATTAGCTCGATATTAACATTAGGTGATAAGAAACTACTCAAGATTTAAACTATATATGCAGTAAGAACTGTGCTCTTTCACTCTTCTTTCAAAAAAAGACATTTCTACATGCAAGTTATGGGCTAACTTCATTCATTTGGAATGCTGAAGTGGGATGCATTTTTAGTCATTTTACCTAATAAGGTAAACCATTCATATTGGGTCATTTAATAAACTTGGAGACTGATCCCATATTAGCTTCATAGTGCCAGAGCAACTCTCAAACCACAAGCAAAGGCTTGTAATAATCAATGATAGATGACAAATCTAAGATGAAATGTGATCAGTATATGTTTGTCTCACTTCATAAGAAAAATATGTAAAACGCACTTCTAAAATTGCTGTGTTTCATCAAAATTATCAACTGCCAAAGACTACATAAACTGCTTCTATGAGAGGACTATGACTTAATTGCTCTTATGGTCAACTTATTATGGATGTACAATTATATGTATTCAATTGTCTTTTGGGATGAAGGGGAAATTTGAACACAGTTTTAAGAATAAGCTATGAATTTACTTTTCTTCAGTAGAAAGTCCTATTGTCAGTGATTTCTGTCTTTTGGCACTTTCTAGGACATACCAATCTTATATTGATAAAGTTCTGCTGCAAGTTCCCATGAAAGATGTATAAAAACATTTGGATTGTCTTCTTTATATTAAGTAACAGGATTTTCAAAAAAATATTTACAACTTAATATTTAAAATCATCTGAGGCCTATTCTCAAATGAATAAGGGAATACTATTTCTACAATTAGGAGAACTTAAGGGAGGAAAGCTAAGGAAATGCTATCTAGAAATAAAATTTCAGAAATAATTATTTTCATTAGATTTATTAATTATGAGAATTCATTTATAGGCTTGTACACACATACACACACGCACTTACAATGAGTATTTATAGTTACAGTAAATTATGCAAAGTGAATATCTTTGGTTAAGTAAGAGGTAGCTTCCCTTTGAATAAAAGTAGAGACAGTGGGGTGGCTGGTTAGCTCGTTTGGTTAGAGCGCGGTGCTCTTAACAATAAGATTGTTGGTTCAATCCCCACAAGGGCCACTGTGAGGTGCACCCTCCACAGCTAGATTGAAACAACTACTTGACTTGGAATTGATGGGTCCTGGAAAAACACACTTAATAAATAAAAGCTTTAAAAAATAAAAAAATAACAAATATATACATATATAAAAAAAGTAGAGATAGTATGCCCCTGCCCCCCTCAAGGTCCTTTTCAGTGTATTTTATACAAGTCCAAACCTCTCTGCCTGGCCATGCCTTCTTGATCCCTGGCTGTATGGAGATTATGATGTCTGTTAAGGTTGGAAAATGTTGATGTTGGGATGGAAATCCTTTAATTAATAAAATACCCACCAAAGACCATTTTTCTTTCATCAAGGCAGAAAATTCCCATTTTCTTTATAGTTTTTGGTCTAAATGAGATTCCCTGTTTCTTCAGTCAACTTTTGTGCCAAAGATTCTGAGTGAGAATGACCTATTAAATTTGTGAGGTCACTTTTATTTATGGAATGAAAGATTCATGTGATAAATGATGTTCTCTAGATTCACTTTGATATTGGTAGGATGTGCTTTATCTATCTAATGATAAGTTAAGTTATCTATCTATCTAATGATAAGTTAAGACTCAGGTAAGTTATCTTCAGACAACTATTCAAATACACAAATACGACTTTAGTCTTTTTTTGAAGTCATCTTCTTTTCCCATTTAATTCTCTTGTCTGATTGAACAGAAGCATGGGTTAGCAATAGTCCATTGACAATATGAGGCTTTACTGTAAAGCTGCTGTTTGGCCAGCTTCTGCAATTGCTCTTTCAATTTCACATATATTATTTAAAATTTTGAATTAAATTGCCCCTATTTATATATGTTTAACAGCAGCTTTACGGAAATGTAATTCACATAGCATACAATTCACCTATTTAAAGTGTGCAATTAAATAATTTTTAATATATTTACAGGCTTGTGCAACCATCACCTAAATCAATTTTGAAACATTTCCGTTATCCAAAAAGAAACCCTGTACCCATTAGTGGTAAGTCATTTCCCTCTACCTGACTCCCCACATCTCCAGCCATAGGCAACCACCAATCTACTTTCTGCTTATGTATTTGCCTATTCTGGACACGTTATCTAAATTGAATCACACAATAAGTGGTCCTTTACTGACTTCTTTCATTTAGCATAACATTTTCAAAGTTCACCTGTGTTTTAGCATGTATGAATAGTTCATTTCTTTTTATTTCAGAATAGTATTCCATTATATGGATATACCACATTTTATTTATTCATTCATGAGTTTATGGATATTTGGGTTATTTCTACTTTTTTTGCTATTATGAATAAATTTCTGTCAACATTTGTGTACACATTTTTGTGTAAACGTAAATGTAAATGTAAAAAATTTCCATTTTTGTGTAAATGGAAATGTTTCCATTTCTCTTGGATATATACCTAGGAGTGATTGCGGGGGTCATATGGCAACTTTATGCTTAATATTTTGAGAGATAGCCAGACTATTTTCTAAAGCAGCCACACATTTGTAATTTTACATTCTTAATAGTAACATAAAGATTCCAGTTTCTCCACGTCCTTGTCAGCTCTTGTTATTATCTGTTTTTTTTTGATTACAGTCATTCTAGTGGATGTTACGTGCTATCTCATTATGCTTTTGATTTGCATTTCCCTGATGGATAATGATGTTGATCATTCTTTCATTGGCTTGTTGGTCATTTGTTATCTTCTTTAGAGAAATGTCTATCTAGAGTCTTTGCCTGTTTTTTAATAGAGTTATCTCTCTTATGAAACTGAGTTACAGGAGTTCTTTATATATTCTAGATACGAATCCCTTATCACATATATATATATATATATAACTTGCAAAATTTTCTCCCATTCTGTGTGTTATCTTTAGCCTGAGTCCTGGAATAGGAGGACATGTGGAACAGAGTAGTAATAGTTGACCCATAACCATATATACTTAAACCACTAAATCTACTAGTATAACAATTTTGTTAGATAAACTAATCAGTATGTTTTACAACTGTTTTTGAGATGAGGAGATGTAAATGAAAGATAAGAGATAAAATTGGATGATTGAGATCTCTCTAAATCAAAGTATAGCTGTAAAGTTTATATGAAAGCAAAAGATAAGATTTTCTCGAAATTGTGTTTCTATTTGCCATGACATAACAAATACTGTGTTTCCCCGAAAATAAGACCTAATCGGACAATCAGCTCTAATGTGTCTTTTGGAGCAAAAATTAATAAAATAAAACCGTGTCTAATATAATATAATATAATATAATATAATATAATATAATATAATATAATATAATACTGGGTCTTACATTAATTTTTGCTCCAAAAAATGCATTAGAGCTGAGTGTCCGCCTAGGTCTTATTTTCAGGGAAATGCAGTATGATAAGCTTTAAATTGTGAATTTGGAGTTTTTGTCCCAAGGGAACTCATTATCTCTTTTAGTCCCCTGTTTTCTATACATAATGTCTTTCTACTTTTCAAACATTGTTAAAAACCCTAAATCTTATTGTCTTTAAATCTACCACTTTCCAGTCATTTCTTGCCAATTTCTCCATCAAAACTATTTGGATATATGTCACATTCACTCAGGAAATAAAACCCTTGTATCCCTCTAAGGGGGCTAAAAGTCTAGCAGATTAATATATAAATGAAATTTATGATGCTGGAATAATGGGAAGGACTGGATTCTTGAACTTTATTCTCTATCAAATAATATTTGTACCCTAAATTATGCTGCATAGTTGTCCATCATTTGCCTGTGTGTAGAAGCAATCCTAGCTAAGAAAGTTAGACCAGTACTAAACAAATATAATGTAAAAGAGATAATCCAGATTATGCAAAGGCAATAATTCCTAAGTCATTTATCAGTCAACAAATATACATTTCATTTTTAATAGTGTAAGGAATTGCATTGGGTGATTTTGGAGACAAAAAGGTAATTTATAACCAAACCTCATTTATAGGAAGATTTTTATCCTATTGTAGGCATATACGAAGCACCCATTTAGCTATGCTTACTTTTTAGTTACACCAGTTGGAACATGAATGATTGTATGTTCATATGTAGGCACACCATGGTATAATGTGGAGATGTTTAAAATCACTTTACTTTTCAATTCTGTATACTATGAAATAATTCTCTATGGTAATTATGTGTGATCCTCTGTAGTCCAACTATGAGTAAGACAAGAAATAAAAGTAGCATAGAGAAGAAGTCTCACTTGCTTAAGTGATAGGGTGAAACATTCCCAAAGGACAGAAAGATAACAGAAATAATGAGGTGATAAGTTAACTATGATCAGCAGTTTGAAAATAAATTCTATAAGAAACAATGGGCATATTTACCTATACAGAGAATGTTGACATATATTAATCAGCTGTTTTGGCATTAAAAATTTTTGTTCTAAATGTTGTGTATCAAGTTCTGTTCTAGAGTTGTTCATACCCTATATCTGGGTCCATTTTTAAGGTATCAGCATCTCTAAAAAATCTTTATTCTGCTTTCTGAGAATCTGCTCAGTAGCTTTCACATGAAAGTATCATTGGCAGAGAACTACTTCGGATAAATCAAATTATTCTTACCAATATAGTTTAAAGAAGTACATTCCTTAAATATTATTTTCATTTTTAAGATATAAAAATACCTCTCTAACAATGTCATGTAAGTGTATATTCCCATAAAACTTATCACTCTGCTGCTTTTTTTTTCCATGAAAAAGTATCTTTGGTGAGAGTCCTTTAAAATACAGCCTGTATCACTAAAAGTTATAACTAAATAACTTTATTATAAACATCAGAACTAGAATTTGAATTTTGGCAGCGAAATGTTATAACATTCTGGGTAGACAGAGTGTTTATTGCACGCTTTTGAACACAGGGTTGCTAAAAACCTTCCTGTGAAACCCATATCCTGCCCAATCGGCTTACAATCCCCTCTCTTTTTAAATTCTGGTGGAGTCAGCAGCTAATAAGTTTAAATAACATTTTTAAATAATGTTACTCTTCAGCTGAGAATTCAGACACACAGGTATGTTCTTGAGTATGAATTTGACTTTAATTAAAAGGTTGGACCTTACGAATTTTGGTTACACATCAGTTTGATAAACAATATTTTTTGAAAATGTTCAGAACAAATTTTATAGAGGTTTATTAAATTCCTCAGTAATATTCCCGACAGCCCACCTCCAAATGAAGAAGAAATGTTTTTCATTCAATGAGAATAACTGATTAAACTCTTCATAATGCTAAATCTTTTAATATGGATAAAAACATTCCCAGCCTAAGTCCCCATCAGAATATGTAACTTCGAACCACTGCTCTCTAGATATAACCTTAGCAAACAAATGTTTTTCAGATCTGGTGATCTAAGAAAGTTGTTAGCTGTGGTAGCTTGTGATTATTTGTGAGATGCTGTAGAAACAGAAAATTATTTGAGACAATCTTGAATAAAATGAGAAGAAGCCGTAAATGGCAATAGTATCTAATATAAAAACCTAAGAGTAAAACTTCTGTATAAGAGTAGTATATCAGTCTTTCAGGTTTAATGTAAAGGGGAGGGAGAAAATTGGAGAATATTTTCACATGAGTGTCCATAAGAATATTAGCAGCTGGGGCAAAAATGCTATTTTTTTAAATTAACTTTGTTTTAAAACAGTTTTATATTTACAGAAAAGTGGAAAAGCTAATACAGAGGTTCCCATATACCCTCCAATTACCCATTTTCCCCTATTATTAATGTGTTATGTTACCATGATTCATTTTTTCACAACTAAGGAGGCAACAGTGGTACATTACTACTAACTAAACTCCACATTTTAAAATTCAGATTTCATGAGTTTTTCCCTAATGTCTTTTATGTCTCAGGATCTAAGCCAGGATATTATATTTATTTAGTCATCACGTCTCCTTAAGTTCCTCTGCTTTATGACAGATTCTCAGTCTTCACTTATTCCTGATGACTTTGACTGTTTTGATCAGTGCTCTTCAGGTATTTTTGTCCCTCATTTTTTTTTGTCTGACGCTTTTCTCATGGTTAGATTGGGATTATGTATTTCTGGGAAGGTGACCACAGAGATGAACTTCCATTCTCATCACATCATATTAGTGTGTGTTGTGGGTACATGATCTCAACGTGACTTATCACTGTGGTGAGCGTGACCTTCATCACCTGGCTGAGGCAGCGTTTGTCAGGATTCTCTACTGCAAAGTTAAGATGTCTTACTTTTGATGTGAAATTTCACCATGATCTGTGTAACAGATATTTGGCCCCCTTTTTGGCTGCCCCATTCTTTGAACCCTTTCCTATAGTAAGAAAGGCTTTACCTTGTGAGTTCTTGCTTTGCTGTACTACAAGGCTGAAACGCCTTTCCAGCCTCCTTGCAGTAAGAGTGAGGAGCTGTTACTGCAGGAATAAAGGGCATTACATCTCTAAACAGTGAAGCAGATGTCATGTGGACCCCACTCTAGTGAAGACATGGCAGACATTACTAGCTTTAGAGGCAGCATGAAATTTGTTTATTTAAAAAAAAAAAAATCCTTAGAATACTGATTTGGGCTTTCTCTGACAAACCAGGAAAACTCATTCGAACAGATTCTTTCTAACCACAGTGAAAAGAAGAGTTCCTTCACAGTGTGTTATTACTTTTTAAACAATAGGGAAAGTTCTGAAGTTGACAAATAAGGTATGTTAAAAGTAAATCAGAGCAAAATCAAGATTGACCTAATGAGTGTGTTGTTCTTAGGCCCTTGCATTCCATTATCTCTCCTGAGTGGTACAGGAAAGTTTCGCCTGAGACATATGGGAATGTGTTGTGCATGCGAGCATTATCTGGTATGAATCAAAATGAAAAATGTTTGAAAATTGCTGGCCTGTTATCAACCCTATTTTCTTTGTTTAAAATCTAGTTTTCATGAAGCCTACCAAATAAAAGTTTATGCTTTTGGACCATATCATATTAGATCATCATCAAGTCATCTTTATAAAATAATGCTTCAACTTTTATTGTCTTCCAGGTTTTATAAAAAGTTGCTATAAGAATTAAACATATGATTTCCATTTTGGTATTTTCTATGCTGTACACATTTTTCATGACATAAATACATCAGTTTTACCTATGTAGTGAACAATTAAGAACAGTAAAATTTGGTTTCCCCTGAATATGGGATATAATTTTTCCTCTCTATTTAAAGAAAAATTTTAAAGTTTTTATGATTTCAAAATAACTGTAAATATATTTGAAGTTGCAAATTAAATGTACAGGAACATTTGTTACTGCACTCTTTCCCTAGTCTCTCCCAAAGTGAACATCTGGTATAACTATAGTATGACAGGGATATTAAGAAATTGCCATTGGTAAAATCCACAGAGCTTATTCAGATTTCTCCAGTTATGCATGCTATCCTTTGTGTGTGTGCATTGAAGTAAAATTCTTGACTTTTTAAAATTTCTCTTTGCCTTACTGAATTAGTTATGGTAAGTAATGATAGCTGTTGTGATAAACAAACTCCAAAAACTCAGTGGCTTAACACAATAAGAGTTATTTCTCACTCATACAAAAGCCAATATGGGTGTTTTGGGCTGTGGATCACCTTCCATGTGGTCATTTGAAAACCTCGATTCCTGTTAGCTTGCTGGTCCATCCTCCCTTAAGTCCTAGAGTAGGTTCCATTCAACTGGAAGATGGGAAAAGGCCAGGCGGGGAAATGTGGCACATAAGTGCAAGACTGAGTGGGAAATATACTCTATGTGTCCAGGAGGAAAAGGAAATAGGTGCTGGTTTCTGCTATACTTGAGGTTAAGAGCCAGGTTTTTATGTCCTATCTTGTATTGTTTAAAGTACTGGTTACCATTTTCAGTTATCTTTTCACTTAATCTATTTTCAGATTTTCTTTCTCGATTTAGTTATTTTATATTTAAGTATCTGCTTTGTTATCTTTCTGTTGCCAAAGGAATGGAAAATAAATAAATACAAAAAGCTCTAAAGCATATTAACCCCTTATCAGAGGCATTGTTTGCAAATATCTTCCTGCATTCGGTTGGGTGCTTCGGTGTTTTGCTGATGTTTTCTTTTGCTATACAGAACCTTTTTAGTTTGATATAAGAAAAGATGAAATACTGCCATTTGCGACAACATGGACGGATCTTCAGATTTTTATGTTAAGTGAAATAAGTCAGACAGAAGAAATTGAGAACCATATAACTCCAGTGCTATGTGGGATAGAGAACTGAAAGCAACAAAGGAATAAGACAACAAATAAAGAAGCAAAAACTTATAGATACAGACAATAGTTTACAGGTTACCAGAGGGTAAGGGGCTAGGGGGTATAGAAGAGGGTAAAGGGGTCAAACATATGGTGATGAAAAAAGAACTGACTTGGAGGTGAGCACACAATGTTTTATATAGATGATGTATTATAGAATTGTACACTTGAAACCTATGTAATTTTACTAACCATTGTTACCCAATAAATTTAATTTTAAAAAATGCTCTAAAGCAGCTAAGTAATTTATACATTTCAATTGCAAAAGTTGATTTTTTTATTTTTTAAAATATTTATTTTCTGTTCTCTAATGGGCTAATAATTAATTAATAATCAACATTTATGCTGTGACTACATGATACAAATATCTGGAATAAATATAATTTTATTTAATAATTCACATATGAATTCTTATAAAAGCCAAATATAGCAACATTTAAAAATATGAAAATAATTTTACTTCCTTACATAGACATAGACTTTGTCCAAGTAGTTTATATTTGAAATATGATTTTAATAAGGAAAAAAAATCATTTTCTATTAATTTTTTAAGAGAATAATTTTGTTTACATAGATTATCTGAAAGTTTCTTTCTAGGCTTGCTGTTAAGGTAATATTAGGTAATATTAAATAATATTAGGTAAAATAGAAGTCTTGTGCTATTTTATTGTTAGTGATGGCAGTTCAATAATCTAATTCTATTGAAAGCTGCAATTGCATGAATTTAGTGCATCTATCTTTTTCTGTAGACATATAAACTCCAGTGGAGATAATGAAACTTACCCTCTTTAAAACCTGCAAAAGGGATTTTTACAAGCCTTAATTATGGCAGCATGCTTCAGTGAAGGACTGAATTTAATCCTAGGAAATAAACCAGTTTTCCAACAGCAATTTTTCCATGAAAATCTTATAATAGAAGAGATAAGAATTTAATTTGAAATCATTTTTCCATGGAAAGTCTTTAAAGAAACATGAAAGTCAGTTGTGCTCTTTAGCAATTTTTGATTCTGAAACCATTATTTCCACTGTAAAGTATTGTGGTCTTTGTTGCTTGAGCTAATTTTAGGAAATTAAGGCACAAGTCTAAATAGCTAGAAATCAATGAACAGACAGAAAATGTGACATTTCTTTTACAAGCATTTCCAACTGAAATTTATATCATTTGTGGATTTGTCAAATATACTGAAGGAATACTGAAAAGAAATCCTAAGTTGAATTTTGTAAACCTTTCCACAATAGTGCATATATGTAATTAAGGGGAAGACTGATGATCTTTGGTGTGAGTTAACATCTTGAATATGTATGATGTAAAACTTGAATCCATGAAGCACATCAGGTTTTCCAGTTCCTCCCCAGCCACGAATACTCCTTGTCTTCCTCCCTTTCATCCTTTTTTGGCATGACAAATATAGATGTGACTATGGAAAGCATCTATGGAGTTTAACAGACAAGCATTTCAAGCTGTTTTCCAGAGCAAAAATATTTTCCCATGCAATTTTTTTATACTCTAATACTTTTTCAAGTTACAATTAATAACATTTATTAATATTCTTCAACTTATTTTTCAATTTTCATGCCAGAAACTCATTCTCAAGGATGCTTTAAAAAAACCTTAAGCAGTTTTCTTCCAGACATCTGATATAAATTTGCCACGAATTAATTTTTAATTAGTAGTTGACAATGGGTATCATGCTATGAAACTTTCACCTGGTCATTTATCTATGTTCAGCCATGAAATATATAAATCTTGAAGTACAAGAATCCTCATCCTGCTATTTAAGTGAAAAACTGAAGGTGCAGAATGAAAAGATGGCACTTTATCTTCCATGTGGACGTTTTTAATTTTGTGAATTAACTAGGACAAATTTTATTTTCCTGTTATGATTTCTTACTGCACAGTCCCAGGCCAGACTTCTGCTTCCCATGTTAGCTAAGATGTGTTCAGTAGTTCCAGACTACTGTTCATTTGAGCCCAAGGACACAATAATTAGAAAAGAAATCTTTGGTTTTAAAAACATGTACAATAAAACCAAATACTAAAGATATTTGGAATTTTTTCCAATATCTAAAACCATAATTACCTTTTATTTGGGCAGGTAGTTGTTCATTAGTTATGGTTCTTTATTTAATGTGGTCACTAGTTTGGCACATCCAAAGAATAAAATATTGTCATACTTTCCCTAAAACTTACAGGTTATATTTGCTATATTCCCTCTAAGAAAAAAAAAAGAGGAGTATAAAAAGAAATTCTCAGTTTTTCATAAAAGGATTACAGAAAGCACATCAGTTCTCAAATAACAGCATTAATTATGTATAAGGACTAGAGATAGTATAAAAGAACAGGAAGTTAATTGAAATTGAGGAGTAAGGGTAGGATTCTGAGAGGAAACTATACGGGAAATAGATTTTGTTGAGAAAATACAAGATTGTAGTTAGAAAAAGAGAAAGGACATTACAGGAAGAGGGAACATTTCTACAAAGATATCAATGACATGAAACAACAGGATATGTTCCAAAGCTATAATTGTATAGGCTTATAAGGGTAGACATTAAGATATGGGTAAATGTTGGGAGGCGTTGCATAGACCCAGTTTTTTCAGGGCTATACCGTTCTATGCCTATTATCCTGGCATAATTATTTATTGTGAGCCCTCTTTCACTTTCAGAAGTGTCCTGATTGGGATGGTAAATTACACCGCTTGAGGGTGGGGGACTTTTGTAAACCATATAGTGCTGTTTCTCCTGTCCCTGGCAACATTGACACTGCCTCATCTTTTCTACAAATACTATAATTAGTTTTCCAGTCTCCAGGGAGAAGGGGTTCAACAGTGACCAGATCATAAAGAGTTTTATATATCATGCTAAGAAGAATGAACTTTAAAGTCTAGTAAGTGGTCTAATGAAGTGTTTCAAGCAGAAAAAAAAAATACATGTTCATATTTTTACTTTACAAGGAGCGCCATGGTGTTAATGTGGAAAAAGATTTGGAGGACGCCAAGAATGTAAGCAGGCCCATTTGACAGCCAGCACCAATGACCAGTCACGTGAGTAAAAGCCTTGGAGGTCATTCAGTCTAAATCAAGCTGCCAGATGACTTTGGTTGACTCAGCTACCTAAGTGACTAGGTAGATACAGTAAAACATCTGCCCAACTGAGCACATAACTCATATTGCAGACCTGTAGCATCATGAGAAAATGAAATGGTGGTTGTTTTAAGCTACTAAGTTTAGAGTGGTTTGTTATACAGCAATAAATTACTGAGGCACCAGTCTAATTTCTTTTTAGAAAATCTAATAAAATAATGTTATATTAAAAAGTTGCAAGAGAAAGACTACATAACCCTATGAATAAAAGGCAAAAATAAATTTGCTTAATGAAGTTCTGTCCACTCATGGCTCAAAACTAAGAATATTTGAAATAGGAAAATACTTTCTTAACCTGTGAAAGAATATTCTTTTCCAATTACCAGCCAGTTTCATGCTTCATGATAAATCACTAATTCTCATTAAAATTAGGAATAAGACAAATAGACCTACTATCAAATGTTATTATTTAATATTTTCCTATAAGTTATAGATAATGCAATACTATATTAATCAGAAATATAAAACTTAAATATTGAACATGAGTAAATAAGTTATCATTTTATATATGTTGACTGTCCAAGATTTTAAAGTAATCTTCGGGAAATAAACAACATTTTAAAAAATGTACAAATTCAGAAAAATAGCTAGATGCAATGTTAAGTTGTAACAAAATGTATTAAGCAAAAATAAGGAAGAAAATTTAATTTACTATAGTATAAATGACCATCATAGGCCAAAAGAAAAATGAAAATCATCAAAAGAAATCCACCTATGAATGATTTAACCAAGAATAACATAAACAAAACTACAAAATTTTCTTAGAAACATTTGAAGTACGTTAGTATATGGAGATGCATGTCATAGACCTGCATAGGAGGACTAACCATGATAAACATGTTCCTTCCTCTCAACTTAAATCAAAATTTATTTAATTATTTTGGTTTTTAATGTAGCACAGAGGGCTAATTAGAATATGTGATTATAGACAAAAATGCTAGAAAACAAAAACAAGGGGATGGGATATGTCATGTCAGATATTATAGCATAAAAAAGCTAGAATAGCTGCACAATACATGTAAAAGTACAGATAAACTGAAGAATGGAACAAAATAGAAAGCCAGGAAACATAACCTAGTACATATATCAGTACATGTTTTAAAATTAAACATAAGATCACAAAACATGAGTAAAATTGTTTTCTGTTAAAAAAAGAGTCCTTACTTCACACATACATCAAAATAAACTGTACTTATGTTAAACAAATAAATATTTAAAATTAAACACAGGTGAGTGTTTCATTTAGCATGAAAAAGAATTTTCTGAGTAAACGGTAGGCCATTAAATAGCTATGTTTTACTATAGGAAAAATTTTAAATTCTGTATGTATTCAAAAACAAACATAATGAAGAAATAGTTATGTTTCAGAGAAAATTTTTAATTGCTTTATGTATATATAGTTATAAAGAAAAATTAGTTTGAACTTAGAAATTTTTCAAAATTAATATGTATTAAAAGTATAAAATATGAAGCCGACTGGGAAAAGTAGCTATAACAAATGTTACTATTCTTAATATATAAATAGTTCTAATGAATTGTTGAGAGACAAAGTTTTCAGTAGAAAAATTATATAAATAGGCAATTTACTAAAGAAAAATTACAATGTTTAGTAAACATACAAAAACATATTCAACCCTACCAACAATTACATAAATGAAAATTAGTTCTGAAGTATACCATATACTTCATACCAGATTATTGATTTTTAAAAAATATCTGGTATGGAAATATATCCAAGTGAGTGGTGGCCTATTCAGGGGTGATTATCAAAATATTTATAACTAGTATAGCATGGCACTGACCGACCAATCAGAATAGACCTCCAAACAATCCACTCTGTTCTGCTTGGAACATAAACTCTTACAAACTTTCTGGTGGATAATATGTCAAAATAGGTCAGATTCTTTGACACAGATGTTCCTCCATGCATGTATTAAACATTTTTGATAAATTTCCAAATTGCTTTCTAAACATGTTTTTATCAAGTTACACTTTTATAAGCAATTAATGAGAATCTGCTCCCTCATCCTAGACAACACTGGATATTTTTAATTATTTTAAATGTTTTGCCAATATGATAGATGGACATACTATTTAATCATTGGTTTGATTTGCATTTCTTTGGCTATTAATATAATTGGCTCTTTGTATTTCTTTCTTTGTATACTGACTGTTCTTGTCCTGTTACTTTTTTAATGCTACATGTTTGAACCATTAGTGTACAAGTATGAGTTAAAGAAAAGAGATTTAAATTATTTTTCTTTCATTTACCATACCAATTACTTTCCATGGTGGAAACTAGTCTTTTTTAGAACACAATGTTCTGAATGGAAAACTCAAGAATGAAAGAACATACTTTGTGGTATTTTGGCCAAGAACAAATCACTAAATTTAAAAGCATGCATTACAACAGAAAGGGGTGGATATTGGCTGATGTGTTAGTATCATAGTTGCATTTAGTTCTGTAGGCTGGTCTTCTGTGTCTCATGCATTGCTTCACTTTTCCTCTAGCCCCTGCCAATACGGGACCACCCAAGCACTTGAATGCAGCTCTATCTGTAGGGCCTTAAGTAAAGCCCAAATTGCAGGGTAGAAAGTCTTTACTTTGCTGTTTGAGGCATGAATAATCTCTCTGCCATCTCTTTCACACCACTCAAGTTACCATGTGAAATTCCACTTTGGGTAACTTGGAAATGGTTCTATGCTGGTATCATAAAAAGACCCAGACATTTTTTGTGTACTTAGTGAAAGCAGAGAGAAAATAAGGAAAGGATTCAGAGTTTTATCTAGGAATCCCATCCAAGTTGGTTAGGGTTTGGGGTTTCCTGAGTTGTTGTCATGTCTAGGGGAACCTCGCAAATGGGTTGGTAATGAGGCATGTTGAGGGCTGCTGATTCGAAAAACGGATTAAGTTGTCTTGGGTGCATGGCATTCCATTTGCTTTTACACTCCATCTTGAATTTGAACGATAAACCTGGTATTGTGGATTATTGACATTTAGGTATATTGTTGCTTCGCATAGAAGAGGATGTAGGAGAAATTTTACAGCCACATTTTAACCATTAAAATAAGATAATTATTATGGTTCCCTGAGGAATATCAATAAACTTTTGACTGAGTTGTGCCTACAAAGAATCAATATTAGTCTGATTCCTTGTTTGCCAATGACTTGTATTGTAGAGGATTTTAAAACTGTTTTCATAACCATAAATGGCAGTTATTATGCTGTAGTAGAAAGAGTTGTCAAAGCATTAGAAACTGGAATCCTTCCTATGTAGTCTGGGGGCAGTTACTTATCTTCTCCAAACCAATCTGCTCCTATGTAAAAAGAAGGTACATTATTCATCATGTCTAACACACGGGACTGTTCAGAATCAAATGAAAGACTGAATGTTAGAATACTGGGAAATATAAAATATACGAATGAAAGGTACGATTATCAACTGATCAATAATACCATGATATGAATTACAGTGAATTTTATAAATATTTCTTGACAGAATGACCATTTTGACAAAAGTTCTGGGAGACACCAAAGATCATGTGATTCCTATAATTCTTGAGAGGGTGAACTCACATGTAAATATTTACATAATTTAGCTTTGTGTGTGTGTGTGTGTGTGTGTGTGTGTGTGTGTGTGTGCGCGTGCGCATGTGTGTGTTATATTTTATTATAAAATATATAATAAATATTATTTATTTTCCCTCTTGGATTATTTTATCCATTATTTACTCTTACAATAAAAATTACTTTTTCAACTCTCTGGTTCCTAAAAACATTTTTAAATTTCTTGAGATAACAAAATCACTGATTTAAATTCAGTTAATGCTCAAAATAATCTATATTTTCCTAGTTTTAAAAACAGTTAAAAATAAAGTATACCAATGTATATATCTATATATAGGGATATGTCTCTACATCTTCATCTATATACATGTATAAAAGTTGCATTACCAAATGTGGCAGTAAATCTAAATAACTGGTATAAAAAGTACATTTTTCAACCTTGAAACTGTGGTCACAAAACATCCAGTTTAAATATCACTGTCTTATTTAGCGTTCCATTTGAAGGGTATTACTTTATGTTCTGGTCTGGCACAGCCTGTTCAGATTCTAAATGGTTGAAGGATTAGACTAAAATTAGAAGGAAATATCTGTTTCAATTTCTCCATAAAGGTGTCAGGTAGCTTAGTACTAGTTTTACAATTCTGTCTCAGTTTATTTTATCCACGCTTTTCTTTGTAGAAATTGTTTCACAATATCCTAATATTGAGACATACAATATGAAATTTCATCTTCTAGAATCTCAAAGCTGGCTGTTACACAAACTAATTTACAACATATAGCTGAGAAAACACAGTGCTTCGTATTTTACAGATTGAGAAACCAGTGCACAGACAAGCATTAAAATAAGCTAGTAGGAGACTGTTACCGATTTTACAAACATAGAGTTGAGATCATCAGTGAGTTAAAAGAAAAAAAAGCTAATGTATCCAGATAATGCCAAAATAGTCAGATGATACGGCAACATAGGCCAAAAAACCCAATCATTCAGTAAATAAAGAAGTTTAATCATTTTGACTGTATTTCAATCAAAAGGGCATATCCTCAGTCCCAAATACTCATAGACTTGGTTTTCTAGTGTTTCTAACAGCTCTGAATTTCTAAATATGAGAATTTGCCTTATAAATGAAATGGATAATTGACTATTTCCTTAAATATTCACATGTTAATTAAACTGCTTCTTCCAGTTGGACTACTCTTCCTTTCCTACAACATCCAAACGAAAATTGGTCCACCCTTAGAAGCCCCAACATGATATTATCCTTTGTCTTTGAAATCTGTCTCTTCATAGCCCACAACATGTACCTTCATCATAATAATTATATATTGCTTTTACAATTACTCCTCCTTCTGTATTAGTGCTGTTGATAAAGACTGTGCATTTATCACTTCTGTATCCTTCAGATGGTTTTTGCATACATAGTTTGTTACATATTCATTAACTTATGCTGAAATATGAAGAATTTATATCTCAGATGTTTCCCCTACGCTCCAAATTTATATTCAGATGGGCAACATTTAGTTCATGACCTAAGGGGTTAAGAAAGAGGAAGGGGCAAAACCTAAAAGTACATTTGCAGCTAGATCCAGCCCTATAAAGAGCTTTTCCAAATTCCAGCAGCTTCATCTTACATCTCATTGGTCACATCTATCTTCAACTGAGTTTGGGAATTTTATATTTCTAACCAGGTACATCGATGAACTTGACAATATAGGGGAGAGTGGAGAGTGGATTTTGAGTAAGCAATTAGCATACTTTAATAGAAAAGCAAAACAAACAAATAATAAAAAAAGAACCCACAGGGAGCTTACTTGTATAATCTAAGGTCAATTCAAGCTCAACATGTCCCAAATCCAGCTTCCTCTCCTATATCCGCTCCTTTTGCTGTGGTTCCATCTCCATGAATAGTAACATCCTGTCAGTCACCCAAAACAGAAATACTAGAAGCATCCCAGATTCCAATCTCTCACATAAACGCTGAGTTAATCCATTTACTGTAGCTTCACTTTCTTTACTGTCTGTCATATCTGTCCCTACTCACAATTGCCATTGCCAGTATCCTAGAGAGATTTCTTGATGTTTGGATAGTAGCCATCTTTTTATTGCCTTCTCAGCTTTCATATCCAGCCTATTTCTCTTACCCTCACCCAAACTCTGGCCTTTCCTTCCCAGTAGCTCACTGCTTTCATCTGGATTCCAGAGAATCTTGATTTTTAAAGATGAAACAGATGACTTAGTATAAGCCAATCAGCATTGTTTATCCTCCTGAATGTAGACTGGTTCAGAGACAGTCATTAACCTTAGCTAGTATAAACACTTTTTCTGTGAGTGCTGAGACAACAACACTCTTTCCTACTTGCTTCTAATGCAGAAGCATGTAGAACTGACAGATGATGGAAGCCATTTGGGGAGCATACAGCATACTCACCTGTGATCAATCCTGCAGCAAGTGTGGAACGAAGAGACAAAACAAAACCAGGTCCTTGGTGTCATTGTTCGACTATGAGATAAAGCCTCTACCTGGGTCAGCTCTATATTTTGACATTTTAGGAATGAAAATTATTAAATTCCATTTATTGAACAAGCTAGTTTGAATTGGGTTTTATGCTTCTTGCAACTGAAAGCTTCCTGTTGATGCAGCCTAGTAATTTCTTATTTAATTGGAAGAGGAAAGAAGGTATTCAAAAGTCTCTAAATTATGGCTGTCTCTTTGAGGATTTTGAAAATGAAGGTGAGATTTTAAAATAATTGTTATACTGGAACATTTAAAAGTAAGAGTGATGGTATGCACTACTGGTCTGCTTATCAAGGGACTGCCTCATAAGAAGCCTGACCATTCGTCTTGGCTGACCTATGATAGTCTCCAGTTTATGCTTCTGTGCCTCTTGAAACAGCATCATTATTAATAGCTCCCTATTTCATTATCAAATATCCCAGTTTAGACAGTAAATTATATGATCACTATACTAATAAGGTATCCAAGGCTTACATAACTGTTTAGCTTCGGTGGTAATCACCAAACATGTAAAAATAATTGTCTCTGAGTTATCCAGATTGAAAAGATCTTTATCCTAAAGTGGGTATGAACCTCTGAACAGTCTCCAGTGCCTGAGCCATCTCAGTATTCAGCAGTCTTCACACCATTTACCCAGCTGACCACCTCAGTAACTAATATGAAGGAGGAACACATGTTTGAAAGTATCTAAATACCCTCAGTAAAGCAGTTCAGTGGGTTAGAAGTAACTTATCTTCCCGCCAATAGACATTACCATAGTGGTTTTTAAGCATTCTAAGATGCTTTTGGTTTGTTTATTTTTATGCCTTAGAATCTTAGCTTCTGATATGATATTGGGTTGTATCTAGAAATTTAGAGTAGACTAAAATGCTCATCATCTGTACTTTTCTTCTTTTTACCAACTCTATAAAAATCCGGTAAAGTCTAGAATGAAATTTGGAAACCATAGTTTAAATTAAAATCTTTTATTAAAAATTATGTTGCTGAAGTAAAGTATTTATGTGGTCTAGTTGATAAAGCACTAGAACAAGAGTTAGTAGACATGGTTCAAAAACATGTTCTATCATGTTCATTGCCATATCCCATTGTTTAGAAGAGTGACAGTAACATAGTGGGACCAAAGACTATTTGGTGAATGAATGAATAATTCCAGTGAGCATGATTTTTAATTCCTTAATCCAAAGCCACTTAGCCTCTAGTTTTTGTTTTCTCATCTGCAAAGTGAAATTAAAAATACCTACTCTATCTACCTCACAAATTTGTTAGGAAGATCAAATAAGCTAATTGTGTGAAAAACTAGCAAAGATACAAAATTATATACAAATGCAAAGTTTAATTGTGTACAAGAAATCTAAATGTTATAAAATATTTTATCTTCTATCCGATGAATAAATATACCTAAATTTGAATTACCTTACACTGTTATGTCGCTTTCATATAAATTATCATAACTATTCCTTGTGTCTTCCAATTTTAAAACACGTTGAAACAGATCAAATAATTCATTAGATAAATCAGTCTATGGAAAAATCCCATCAAATAATACATTGAAAAACTGAGTCATTTTCATAACTTTAATTAAAATTCTATGAATTTTCAAATATGGCAATGATTAGCAGAGTTTTATTTTTCTTAGGAATTAGAAACAGAATATTGCTTGATCACTAACTCAAGTATTTCATAAGATGTTAGAAAGAGAACTTATAAATTCTTTTATAAAATATACTTCAATGTACAGGAAGCACAAACACATTAACAAACAAACAACACTCTTTTTACTTATGCTTTTGGATCAAAACCAAACACAAGATTTCTAATAGTAGACTATTTCACTTAAAATGCCCTTTCTGGGGCCCTAAGTTTTAAAACAAAAATTCGAATAAAAATAACAGTATATTTATAGGACCAGAACATATGTTACATTGAATAAAAAAAATATTGTTGGCAGTTCAGCCTTGCCCAATTTCAGCAGCCTCATATACAAATGCTAACTTCTCTCATAGTCACTTACTTGTGGTTCCCTTTTCCTCTGTGCTTAGCCATACTCTGGAGCCATGTTTGAATCTCTTGCTAGCAAACTTCCTAAAGGAATTGGTTTAGCAACAGGCAAAAAAGAATTTCTCTTGAACCCCCAGGTCCCAGTCAAGGCAAGACAGGCAGTCAGGCATTTTCCTCAGGCTTACAGTGAGGAGGTGTCAAAGACCTGGGACACTTGTGGATTTGGGTGAATCAAAAAGTGAGAGTAAAAAATCCTTGAGGGAATGAAGCATCCAAAGAAGGGCTGGAGATAAGATATCGCAGCTGTACCAACCGTTCCCAGCCCTTGGTCATTTTATAAGAGAGAGGAAAGGAAAATAAAAGGTGTTTAGTGATTGTCAGGGCTTGAATAGAAGCAGAAATAAACCACCTGGTTGTAGAAAGATTAGTCGTCTTGGAAATGTAAAAATAGTTTTATTAAGTGTTTAAGCTGAGGACTGCACTGGAAACAAACAACTAAATAACTAGAATTTTTATTGGTTTTTGGCAGTTTGGTCCAATGATCAATATACATAGTTTTGATAAAAATAATTTCACCTCGCCTTAAAATGGAACAGTTTATCCTCTGTGCCATTACAATGGTAGACAGTATTAAAGCTCCATAGAAATCCTCCAAGTTTAAGAATGGCTTTGTTCGGTCACTGGATAGCTTTAAATTAAGAGGGTTACCCTGAGACTGGACCCTGCATATTGGGCCTGGAGCCTGGGTTGTGGTTTAAATTTCCAGGGGGATCATCAATACCACTTTCTATAGCCAGAGTGACCACAGGTTCAACACCAGGAATACTACCCACAGAACAATCTGTGGCTTCACACAGAGAGGCTGTGTAGCAAGAAGGGGAGAGTATTAAATAACCTACCCATCAGAAACAGGAAGTTTCCCAATGAAAAGTATAGCTTGGCAGGTCTCTGAGGACCTGGAAGAAGGATGTCTGGATGAAGGAGGGAGTAAGCAACAGGAACAGCAGGAAATATTGAAATTAGGAATATTGAATTAAAAATAGATATGGATTTAGAGTATTTCTAATTTCAATATTTACTGGTTGACTATGTCATGTTGGCTTTGTAGTCATCATATGTGTAAATTAGTGAAACAAGTGGGCTCTGTGGGACTCTGGTTATTGTATTAGTCAAGAAAATGTATTCCATGAACAAAGTATACTTCTGTATCATTTGAATTTAAAATGTAATTGTTAGGTACCAATACAGGAATTCTGTGGATTTTTACTGACTAGTTTCTGTATCAAGTTTGACTATGTTTTATCGAATCAGAAAATGTAATTGTATTGGCATAAGTTTGGAGAAGGAACTGAAAAAAAAAAAAAAGCCCATTTTGTCCCCCCAAAAAGCAAAGGATCTGGAGAACCTAGAGATATCTGTTATTTCCCTAAATCTCCTAAAAAGTAAGCTCTTAGACATTGATCAGAGCCATCTGACAGTGGTAAGTGGTTTGAATCTTAACTCTCTCCATCAATTCACTGTCTGTCTACCCAATGGAGGATGTCAGGGCCTGCACCTGTTAAGGGGCTCATATACAGTTTCTCTAAAGGGAGGAATACGTGTACATCAGTGGAAGAGTAGTTAGGCCTTTAACACCATGAAGCATCCATTCCACACAGAATCAATAACGTAGGCATTGTTTACGATCTCTCAAGAGCAGTTATATTGAGCAAGATTTTCTTCCACTTCCGTGAAGTACATTTTTACACACCATTTGATATTTTAATTAGTTCTTCAGAATACAATTCAGAGATTTTCTGGTGTTTTATTTAGAAATACTTGATATTATATAAAAACAACTATGGAAGGTTGTGACTGACTATTGAAGTAGAAAAGTAGAATTCTTAGATCAGGGAAAGGAATAAGCACTTTCTCAATAAAATGAGATAATCCAAAGTAGAAAGACTTTAGAGACTTAATAGAATGGAAATAATATCATGCAAGAGATTGTTTATTTGGTGAGCATATAAAATTTCAAGTAGTAATAGACTAACTATAATCTTTCCATATCCATTGTAATCCTTTTTGGTGAGTACAAATGGCCACTAGATGATTTCTGGCCAAATGAAAATAGATTTGTTTTCCTTTAGATTTTTTAAAAGAACATATCTGAAGCAAAGTAAATATATCTTGTTTAAATAACTTCTAATATTGAACTCTGTAGGGATATAGCTCTTTTTCTAAGTAAGTATATTTTATTATATTCTTCGGACTCTCCTTTACATGCAAGTATAATCCAGTAACTCTATCATCCACACTATATAAATCTATGTGATGTTTTGAATCAGTTGTAAGAGTAATAGAAAAACCATTGTTGCCAGCACACAAAAGCTTTCTAAGCATGTACTGTTGGGTTACATGGAGTGATATTTACAGGTCTTACAATCTACAGGGAAATTCTGTTTTAAAAGTGACTGCAGTATATACCATCTATGAGGTAGTACCACTCTGGATGATACCACATTCAATGTGATAAATGGGACCTGAACGAAGCAGAGTAGTGCAGCGACTAGAACCTGGGCTTGGAGTCGAAGACGTCAGAGAAGATTACTCAGGAATCCACCTTCAGTTCCTTACCAGCTGTCTGAATTGGGCTAGCTGCTTAACCCCTGGTCTCATTTTTTAAATCTGTAATGGGGATAATATGTTTCTTGAATGATTGTTATAAGCCTTAAGCAAAATAAGCTGTCTAGGACATATAGGCTACTCAATAAATATTATTTCCGTACACATTTTCTATGATGTTTAGCTACAAAAAATGATATAAAATGAGGTTCTCTTGGTTAAATCTAGCTGCAAGAAACAGAAGAGCATAAAATCAATAAACCGTATGATGAGGCTTCTGGAAGTACCAATCCTGAATACTGCCAAAGCAATGTTAATGTTAGTTTATAATCAGCTTTCAGACCAGCAAATTTATTTCAAATTACAATAGAAATACAGGCAAAGTGATAAGTACTCATTAAAAGATAGAAAAAAATTACACAAGTATCCCATTTCCTTAGAATTACTTCGTAACTTTAACTCGGTTATTGAAACTGTGGTGTTAAAGAAGTTGACCTTTGCTCCTTAATAAGTCCTGAGTTTAAATCCTTAAACCTGGCCAGTATGGCAGAGAGAGACTTAGGGGAGAATCCCGTAATTTTTTTAGGTCTTTCTTCTTTTCTATTCCAACATTTTGTAACTGCCTATGGTTTAGGAATTCTGTGGAAATTTTGCCTAGGATATGGATTTTTGTATGTGCCAAAGCTATGAAGTATGAATTTATATTAGCCATGATATATGAAAATATATATATATATATATATCAATATAAATATTAATCATATGTTTACTTCTGTTAATTGACTAAGATAATGGCAGAACAGGGTTTTAGCTAAATACGTTAGGCATATTTGGGGATCTAACAGAGTGTCAGAGGTCTAGAGGACCAAGAAAATGAGTAGAGTCCAATATTTCAAATTCTATCACTTTATATGTTAAACTACACCATGTGAGGAGATTTAAGGCAGAGCAGTCTTATAGATTATTCTCATGCTGCTCTTCCCCAAGAAATACGGCCATTAATCCATTCATCTTTCTCCAGAATTCTCCAGATTTTCCAGAGTCCAGGAAAATAATTTGCATTTGAACAATTGTACATACAGGATCTCATTCTTCGACGCTGAAAAACAATAAAGCACCAGATCAAAGTTTGAAAACCCATTCTGGCCCCCTCCCTATCTCCTTCTCTGTGTTCTCTAGGTGAAAAATACTGGGGGAGGAATAAATAATCTTTTAAGTAAGTCAGGAATCTCTGTTTTTTTTCTTGGTACCTGTGCCTTTTCCCTGGTGTTATGGACATCCTTGTAAGAGATTTATTCTATCTCATCTAATTATCTCAACAATCCCATATAAGGTAGATCTTTTACCATGCCCATTTTACAGATGAAGAAATTGAAGCCTGAGGTCAAGTGATTTAGTGAAGCAAATATGCCAATAAATTATGGTACTGGAGTTTGAACCCAGGTTCTCTGATTATAGGACCAAGCTTTTAACCACTAAGTAAATAATGAGGTATCCTAATTAGAACTTTTATATAATATATACATGTAAAAGATCTAATATATATTAATTAATATATAATATAATTAATATATAATATATAAATATATATTACATATAAATATATGTGTATATATATATGTGTGTGTATATATATGTGTGTGTGTGTGTGTATACACACACACACACACACACACACACACACACACACATATATAGTGCATACTCTAACTCTCAAACAAATCCATGCCCTTGTTCTTCAGGTATAACAGATGTAAGTGTAAGGATGACTCAGGGCCAATCAATTCCTCTATAAGAAAGTTCAATTTAGTTTATTTGACTGTGCATAATTTGATCCTTATATTCGGCAGAATACTGGCTTCCCAAACATGGCCAACTTCTAATTCCTGGAACCTGTGACTGTATTAGGATACATGACAATGGGGAATAAAGGTTGCAGATGAAATTAAGTTTGCTAATCCGATGACATTAAGATAGGGAGATTATTTTGGATTATCCATGTAGGCCCAAAATAATCACAAAGGTCCTTAAAAGTGGCAGAGGAAGGCAGAAGAGGAGGTCTGATCAGTGTTATGTAAGAACTTCACCCTCTGTTGCTGGCTTTGAATATGGAGTAAGGTGGCCACAAGCCAAGGAATATGGCGGCCTCTGAAAGCTAGAGAAGAAAGTTAGGATTTCCTCTGGAGCCAGCAGAAGAAATGCAGCCCTACCAATGCCTCAATTTTAGCCCAAAAGAGCCACTTAAGACTTCTGACTTCTGGAACTATAAGGAAATAAAGTTTTGTTGTTTTGAGCCACTAAAATTATGAAAAATCATTACACCAGCAATTGAAAACTAATGCAATTTTAAAAAGAAACAAACAAAAAATATATGGTAATGTATTTTCATTAATGGGATTTGTCTAAAAGAATTTACCCAGTGAGTAAGGGAATTCTTTCAGTGACTCCATTCAAACTCCAAAGTTAGTGTGTTTTATTTTATTCTTGGCTTCATAGCTCTCTCCTGAACCTTAACATAACTTTTAATCAAACAGGAAGTGCATGTTTGGATTGATTACCTGTGACCGCATTTAACCTTAATCTAATCTTAGTTTTTTCTCCTTATTAATTAGCAATAGTCCAGAGGTTCTCTCTTACCAATGGACCTCCTCAAGCCAAGGATCTTTCCCTTAACAATACAGATTAACTGAATATAATAATTAGGGAAAAATTGGCTCCTCATTGATGATATTATTCCACGGGAAAACTTATCATACGTATCTTGTCCATCATCATTCTACTACAAACCTATCAATCAATATATTGTAGCTGAGCTATTTATTCTAAAAGCAAAGGTTATAATCAATTTATGGTTTTAAGACTATACACAGGATTAAAATCTGAAAATTTTATTAAATTACAATTTAAAATATCTCAGTGATTCATGCCAGCCACAGAAATATAATAGTAAATTATTTCACAGAATTATCTCATTTAACTCACAATATTGTAATGGTATATAGAAGCGGTCAGCAAAATACTGCTCAAGGGATAAAATCTGGCATAACATCTGGTGTTGAAAATAAAGTTTTATTAGAATACAGCCACATTCATTTGTTTACATATTCTGTATAGCTGCTTTCATACAATAATGGCAGAGTGTAGTCATTGTGACAGAGACTATAGCTCACAAAGCCTCAAATATTTACAGTCTGGTCCTTCACAGAAAAAGTTTTCAGACCCTTGCAATATAGACATAGCAATCTCACAGATACTATCTTATTTTAATTTAATTATAATTTAGATTGTGAATGAGGCTAATTCCTCAAACTTCCCATGTTAAAACTCACAAATATATATAAAAAAATAGAAATGTAACCTATTGAGCAATGCATTGTTAATTTTCATGAGGAATCACCCTAACCATAGAATTTATATGCTGGAGAAATGATCTTCAGCTGGTTTATTCTTAAGCCTCTTATATATATAAAAAAAAGTCCAGTAAGGAAGGAGGTGGAAGTGGATTTCTTTCCCTCAACCCCCCAAAAATCCATTAAAATTTGTATGTCTCTGGGTAAAACTATTTTGAACATATATGCCAACCAACAAAAAAATGAATGTAACGAAGAAACTCAAGAAAGAAAAGGCACCATTAAATAGTAAGATGATAGCACTGCTAATACACTGAATATATAAAAATATATTTTAAAATATATTTACTGAAATAATAATTCAGTGATGATAATCAGGTCTGTGGTTTGAAATCAGAAAGTTGAAAGGTGGGGAAAGTAATAAAGTGTTGAATAGTATTGATATATAAGTGGTAGTCAAATTTATACTTGATTTTGATAATTAGAAAAATATGAATGAAAGTTTGTTTCTCAAAAACTTAAACATTGCTATTACAGAATTTGAAATATTATGTACATATTATCATCGTTGGAGAAGATTAAAGTCACTAAATCAAGGTTAATACAGCAATAATAAGAAAGCAGCAAGGGAGTTTTAAAATTCAGACTGCTCTAAAATGTACTAGTCATTTGTCTGTTATAAATGTAAGCCACTAATATAGTTTAAGTAAATGGAGACAAAGAAAGATTTCTTATGTAAAATATGTAGAACAAACAATTAGCAAGCAAAATAAAAAGATTTATAAATCCAAAAATGAGTCAAAATATATCAAAATCCATAAAAAGGAAATGGATAGACAAATAACTATCTAAATAATTGAAGTTTTCAAACAATTGCACATAAAAATAGCTCAAGTTCCATCATAAGGCATTCTTTCAAATTTAAACATGATATAAACTCTTCTAAAGGAATAAAAACAATGTACAACCACTGATCTATTTGCTTAAATCTGCACTGTTACAATACTAAAAGTTGACAATAGCACAAACAAGAGAAAATTATACAGGAAATATACTTGTGTGATATAGTTCTAGATAAATACTTAATTAGCATATTCCTATAGTTTTTAGATTTATTCATTCTAATAAAGTGGAATTTATCCAGGAGTTAAAGGATATTATACAAAAATTTGTATAATACATTGTTTTAAGTTAGAGAAGAGTATATATATATATATATATATATATATATATATATAGTAATCTCAATAGATTTTTATGCCATTTTGTGATTAAATTTAATGCTGGTTTAATGTTTTTTATAAAAAAAAAATCCTAAAATAGGAATAGAAAACTCCATACTTAGTATAATAGAAATTATCTTAAACTAATAATCAGAATTCATACTTAAAGTGGAGTTAGACAACTGTTTCCCAAATTGTCATTCTTTTGTATACTAGCCTTGCACATTAATTCCTTAAACAATGAAGGCTGCATAATCAATAATTTTGGGAAAAGCAGACTTTTCTTGATGATATACAATTTATAGTATTTAAAAGACTCCAAGAAGTCTGTCAGTAACTACATCAGATTATGTAGTTTAAACCAGCATTTTTCAAAATTAATGGACCATAGAATTCATTTTCCTGAACCACTTATTAGGATTCCAATAATTATATTCCACAGAACATGCTTTCAGAAATATTGCACTAGATACATATTCATTGGTACATCAATGAAAAATAAAGTTCCGTTGTATTAAGTCTCTCTCTCTATATGGCTATTTGGCACTGCAGTTTAGTCCACTATAAGCAGTACATTTATTGCTGGGAAGAGCTGTTAGCCCTACTACCTCTACATATATCCCAAACCTGCCCAATATTTTCCATTTCCTTGCTACCACCTTTGTCAAGTCTCTATTATCCTTTACCCAAAGTGTTGCAAACACCTTCTAACTAATCTCCTGTTTCCCTACAATGTACTTTTGATAAAGTAATTAGAGAAGCATTTTATTAAAAATTGGGCATCAGATCAAATCTGTTATGGGCTGGATTGTGTTATGTTGAAGTCCTAACCCCCAGTATCTCACAATGATACTGTTTTTGGAACTAAGGTCTTTAAAGAAATAATTTAAAAAAAAAAAAGATCATATAGGTGTGATCCAATAACTGGTGTCTTTATAAGATAGAGGAGATTGGACACAGGCACATAGGGAAGGTCATTCACATTGGATAGAGATCGTCATCTGTAAGACAATGAGAGAAGCTCTCAGAAGAAACCGACCCGGCCAACACCTTGATTTCATCTTCCAGCCTCCAGAACTGTGAGAAATAAATTTCTGTTTAAGCCACCCAATCTGTGGAGCATTGTTGTGGTAGCCTAAGCAAACTAACATAATATCCCTGCCCTGTTTAAAATACTTTAATAACTAAATACGATCTCAACCTCTTCCCCAGGCATAAGGGCTAATGCATTTTCTGGCCCTCTCTTATTTTGTTCTTGTTATTTCCTACTACTCTTCATCTTGTTCAGTCACCTCCAACAACACTGGCTTTCTTTCCTTCATTAAATATGTTAATATTCTTCCTGCATCAGGTCATTTTCTCTAGCTATTTTCCCAGTCTAGAAAGCTCTTTCCGTTGATCCTCACGTAATTGATCTTATCATTCAGAACTTGGTTTAAATATCACATCCTCAAAAGGGCCTCCCTGGCCACCTTAACTAATATGCTCCACACTCACATGGCAGTAACTTTCACTTTCCTTCCCTTGATTAATTTTCTTCATATCATTCATCAGTTCTTAAATGCTCTTATCTACCTAGAATTAACGCTTTACAGTAGCAGAGACATCTATTGATCACTGTATTTCTGGAGACTGGAATGGTTACTGCCTCACATAATCACAAAAACATATTTGTTAGATGTAGTATTCAGTGTTATTGACAGTACTTTCAAACACTGCTAGTCCATCTTTGTGAAAAGGAATGTCCCATTATGTCTTAATGATTTTCATATCTCTTTATCCAGTAATATCTAGAAAAATAATTTTAAAAATCAGAGATGGGAAGAAAGATTCTATAGAATTATATATAATACATATTATAAATAATATGTTATACAATGTCATATATACAATAAGAAAATTAGAGATAATTGTCCAACAGTAGGGAAGTAATTAAATTATGATATCTTCACACAAATGACAATATTCCTTCCATCTTGTTTTGTTCATTATACTTCCAAAAACCTCTCCCCCACTGGATATAAAATAATGAGATTGGGTGCCCCATATTCTTTTAGTCACAGGCTAGATATTTGACCCAACCTACGCCAATGGAGTCCGTCCCTAAAATGTGGGTATTCACAGAGTCCTCCATTGCCCCAGCTAACTCAGCCTTTCTTCCAGAAACTGGTGGCTGGCCCAACAATTGAGCAAATAAAGGGATAATAGCAAGCCCAGCAGCTTCCTGGCTGACATCGATTCTGAGAGACAGGGTGTCCCATGCCATTCAGGTTTCTGAATATTTTGAATATCATTCTTTTTTCCTGTCCTTTCTGAGTGCCTTTGAGCTTGTGTGTTCAGTAATATTTTCCCTTTAATTTTACAGGCTTTAGAGTACTTGGCTTTCTGTTCCATTTAACTTTTTATAAACTGTGATCTTAAGGATATTAAACCATGGTGCCTAATAAGTGAATTAGATGTCCTGGATTAGCGCTACAAATGATTATCTGTTATTATTTTACTTGTACAGGTTGATCTTCATTTCACATATCACATGCCATATGCATCAATTTCACACTATGTAATTCTTGTTGACTGTGTTGGTAAACTGACTGGATGTTTATTTATATACGTAGTCTTGCAAGAAGATGAATTTTATGGGTACAAATTTTTAGAGGTTATGCCTATTTTCTGTATACACAATTATTTAGGAAAACAATAGTCCTTCGGCTACCACTGGTCTTCTCTACATTACTGGAGTGTATCTGCGGACAATTTCTATCTAGGGGCATGGTAACCCAAATGTATTAGCTTTTTAAAGGCAAAAATTGGGAAATGTGTAAGATTGTCATATATATATCACATTTCCATAAAATTCTGGAAATAAAATCTCACTTTAAAATGCTGAATTAAATTTATAAGCCAGAAGACAGAAAGTGTTATTACATTCAACAGCCACACCTCCTGGTGACCTGTAGCTAGCTCTGGACCAGGGCTGTACATTTAACACAAGGAAGAAATGTCTGTTTGGAAACCTCACTTCCCAGCATAAAATCTTAATGATGATCATCTATCAGATGTGTGGATTAAATACTACACAGGAACATTATTGGAAAGTATATTATAGAACTTTCTGAATTTCTTTTTCTGGAGAAAAAAGATTGCTAAAGTTATTGTAAATAAATATATTTTAAACAATATTACAATTATATTAGAAATTAATAGCCTTATTAAATTTATAGTTTGAAAATAGGTACAAATTACTTGGGGCCATGTGCCTACCTCTGGCCACTTGAATACATTTGGCATTGTAGGTGGCCTCTGAAATTGTCCCTTGATTCTCTGATGGCTGTCTCTCTCCCCTTATGTCTTGGCCAGACTCAGAGGAGCCATTGGAATATTTGGGTCATCCACTGTATACTGTATGGAAGGAGCCTGGATCCCTGAACCACCTAGTTGGCCACCTGCCAGATAATTAATTGACATGAATGGTAAACAAACTTTATCATGTTAGTAAATAAGCATATATATTCATAATATTTAAAAACCCATGCTATCTATAATAAAATGCAGAACTCTACAAATATCATAAGAAAAATAAATGTCCTGTTGGACTTGAATAAAGAAGAAAACCCATCTAGAGTGGATTATAACTCAAGAGAGGCACTCTTTTCTAGGAAACATTGTCTGATGACTCAGACTTGATTAGAGCCCCTCATTTGACGCTGTGTGAAGCCCCTGAAGCTTACTGGTCTGATCCCCATTTGTATAATCAGTTCCCCAGAGCAAGGCTATATCTTATTTATCTTTGAATTACTAGAACTTGCTTAGTGCCAGAGACTTAGCAATCGTTCTGGAAATGTCTCTTTAAGAAGTGACAAATGAAAATTGAGAAACACATCAAAGTTAGAGAGGGCAGTAGAAATGAAATTTATTGGATAACAGAATTTTGATGGGTGGAGACTGATGAGGCAGATGTTTCAAGCGGGGGAAACAGCATGAGCAAAGGGCGTAGGAATAGGTAAGTAATGCTGTATGATATAAGACAGGCTTGAGGCCTCTGTAGATATAACAGGGAAGGGGTCTTTGGTATTTTATTATGTGGAAATTCACACTCCCTCATGATTATTTGTAGGATAAGTGCAAACCTTGGTCTACTTATATTTGCCTCCATATTTAATGTGTGTATGGCTGTTAGTGTGTGTATGTGAATTTACACGATATGTACAGAAAACATGGAAACATTCTATTAGGTTGGTGCAAAAGTAATTGCAGTTTTTGCAATTATTTTTAACCTTTTAAGCCACAATTACTTTTGCACCAACCTAGTAGAATATAAAACCAAGTACAACTACTGTTTCAAAATGACAGTGACATCTGTTTGTAGAAAACAAAGGTGGTGAACATATCAATAGCATTAACTCTTTGCTCTGATAACAACTAAGAAAAATGCAAAAGAAAGTATCATAACGGTATTGGAGTTATAAAAATAATTTACCAATAAGATTATCACTTTGTTACGTTAAGTAGCTTGCATTTTACTATTAAATCATGTGAAATCACTTATTTGTACAAAGTATATTCATATATTGTGCATCATGAATTAGGCACTGTTCTGAGTGCTAGTTATGCACTGAGAGTAAGATAAACATGGAACCTTCCCTATTTTGAGATTATAGTATGGTGCGGTAGATGTGTAAGTAAATAAATAAGTGGTGGAAAATGACAGATCGTGATGAGTACTAAGAGAAAAAATCACAGAGTGCAAAGATATAAAATAATTGTGGGGCCCTACTTGGATAGAATCAGTAGAAAGGCCTTTCTGTCAAGGTGACATTTAAGCTAAGACATGTGAGGCAAGAGCCAAGTGGGTGGAATGGAGAGGAGTGTTGTAAGCAGAGTGGCTCACAGATACTATGTATCCAGATATTGATTACAGTATCTATCCTTCCTTCCCCAAATATTTAGGGTGTGGTTCTATTAGGTAAATCAATGTGCTTAGTGCTTAAAGACATAGAAAGGTGGATCAGACACATTTATTATCTTCAAGAAGCTTAGAGTCAGTGGAAGGATTATAAATTTGAAGTTATGACTGACAATAGTATGCTAGAGCCAGCTCCTACTGACTTGTCAGAGCTGCTTGTTAAATACTCATAAATTTTGCAAGCTGGTTGTTAAAGTTAGTAGCTAGAAATCGGCCATGGCAGGAGTATTTGCACTATAATACTTGGCTGATCACTACAAATCAGGGTTCTTTTTCCCCCAGAGAGTTGGTAACCAAATATTTACCAGACTCTACTCGTTATGAGCAAAACTGACTGAGAACAGGAACTGTCACTGTTCCTGGATTTTAGGCTCTATTGTATTCTATCAGCTCTTTAAATGGGGTGTAACTTTAAAAAAGAAAGGATTCTGTTATACCTCCATCTCAATTTTGATAATGCAAAGTACTTTCAATAACATTTAGGGTTGGAAATTTGAGACTGTAAACTTGATAAGGTCGCAAATAATACGACTTACTCTCCACACACGCTAGCATCCTCCATACCTGTGACCACTGCTCACCTGTGTTTGCTCTCCGTGGAACACTTTCCCATCACAACCTCCATTTGCCCGACCAGGCTGTCTTTCTTACAAGTACGGTATAACAATAACTCCTATCTTAGGAAAAATGTTCTCCCTTTATCTCACATGCCCATCCTTCGGTAGCTCCATTTCTTCACTCCTCGTTTTTATGAGAGTACTTTACTCTCAGCACTGCACTCTCCCCATTCTCCTCCGATCATCAGCCGCTCCGGAGTCTCCTTGGCTGTATACTCATCCAGATCCCAAATTCTAAATTCAGGAATTCCCTCAGGGTTCAGTCATTGAAAAGTGCTCTTCTCAATTTACTTTTACTGGTATCTATGTATTGATGACTCTAAAATAAACTTACCTCCAGACTGGCCTATATTCTGAGTTCTCAGTCCTTAACACAGCAGACAGAGCTCTTCCATAATTGAGCCTCTGCCCGGCTTTCCAACATCATCTCCTTCTGCTCTTCTGCTGACTCTCCACACTCCATCACACAGCACTTTTTATTTTTTCTTAAATAAATAAAGCTGAGTCTTTCCACAGAACCTTTTGTTTGAGATTCACTCTGCTTGGAACACTCTAGCCCTGTTTGTTTCATGATTTACTGTCATACTTCATTCAAAATTCTGCTCAAATGTCACCTCTAACATGGCAACACTGCTGCCTTACAATGATTTACTTTGTCTTCATGCTGCTTATTATAATATTATACATGTCACTACTTACTATAGTATGTGTCAATACATTTTCTAATAATTGATGAATACAGTTATATACTGTATACTATATAATATAGCTAAAGTGGTAAATTATAACACTTGATATATAATTAATATACTATAATATAATGTAATGTGATATAATATAATATAACATAATATAAATCACTAGAATGTAAGTCCCTGAGAACAGGAAACTTTCCTTCTGTACTTCCATCACCTATAAACAGTGCCTGACATAATAAAAACTTACAATATGTTTTTTGAATTACTGAAAAAAATCACCTAAAAATCAATGATCTTTTTCTATTCTACTTATGTAGTTATTTTTTTCACCCTTCCTCACCCACCCACTGCCTTCACCGCCCCCCCCCTTTTTCCACTGATTACACAATGCTCACCTCTAGGTCATACGACAATAATTTATAGGGTCCAGGACTTGAATCCAGATCTTTTCATTGTTTTTTACTTCAAATCCATTTTTTTTCTATTATAGTGTCACTTCTAATTCTAATATTTTTACAAAGAAGCCCATTCATTTATAATATAATTTTCCATTGGTAGTTTCTGCAATAGGATTTAATTATTAGTGAGACCTATCGAATATCTATGAGCTAGCCTCTCTATTGGTGCTTGATATCCAAAGACAAAACACTGCTCTTGCACTCAAGGAACTCTCTGTCTTACATAAGTAATCATGCACAAAAGTTATGCAAGAATTTCTGGAATTTTTTTTTTACAATCTGTATAACAAAAGCCTCATATTTCAGCTTTTAAAATTTTGTTTGCAGAATGATTTTCTCGACACACATATACAATCACATATACATACTTCACAACAACTTTAAACATATGGCTACTTGATATTAATTTTTCTATTCTTTGAGTAGACTTCAGGACCAGATAATAACCACAGAATCACTTGAGCTCAGCAGAAAAATTATCTCATCTTCTTATTTGTCAAAACTTGAGTATCGAAACCATATGATTTCACTGATATGTGATATATAAACCAAAAACAACAAAAGAACAAGACAAACAAATTAGAAACAAAAACTCATAGACACAGACAATAGTTTAGTGGTTGCCAGAGGGTAAGGGGGGAAGGGGGCTGGGAGACGAGGGTAAGGGGGATCAAATATATGGTGATGGAAGGAGAACTGACTCTGGGTGGTGAACACACAATGGGATTTATAGATGATGTACTACAGAATTGTACACCTGAAATCTATGTAACTTTACTAACAATTGTCATCCCATTAAACTTTAATTAAAAAAAAAAAATCAGATGCTAGGCTAGGAAAGAGCTGCTTCATTTGAAAGTGTCTCTACACAATACTTGCCTTCAAAAGAGAGTCAGTGGAAAGGAAAAGGCAAAGGCCTTTTCAGTTATTCATTTTTTCCAACTTGGAAAAATTTTAATACTTGTTCTTCACTCTGGATATCAGCCATTCCTTTCACTAACTTGCATTATCTTTCCATATACAAATTTTTTCCAGGGTCGTATTTGGCCTGTGAATGACCTCACAGGTAATTTATTTTGCAAGTAGTTCATGTTTGATCTATGTGGCATGACAAATAGTTTTCATATTATTTAGCTGACTAAGATGGAAGTTTGAAAAGGAAATTCTATTCGACAGTTCTTGTCTGTGAGCTGCTAGTGTGTTTAATGTGTTGGAGTGCTAAGAACAGAAACTGTCTGCACAAGTAATATCATTGGCATTCCCAACTTTGTAAAGGCTACTAAATTCCTTCATCCTGTTATGACACTTTACCTTATCATGATTTATACCTTAAAAAGCATGGTGTTGGCAAGTCTGTCCTTAAATATATCAAAATGTGTATAAGTGTTGATTAAATAATCTCAAGTATTCAGTATTGCTCTTTGCATGAATTTACCTCAAAAGAAGTGTGGAATTGAAATTTAATATCTAGCCCCTAAAGTCTATGTTGTAGTGATTTTTTGTTGTTGTTAACATTGTGAATACAGAAATTGCATTGAGGAATGAAAGTTTAAGTCTCTTCATTTAAAAATGTAAGAATAATACTAAAATAGTAGTGACAATAATAATACTGAATATACTGAGGGTGCCAAAAAAATGTATACACATTTTAAGAAAGGAAAAAAATATTAAAATTATAATACTCAATATAAACCAATAACAAATGATGAATACAGTCACGTTTGACTTCTGCAATTACAAAAGGTGCTCAAAGTGGTTGCCTTCAGCATGAATACTTCTGATTACAGCGAACTACTGCTTGAGCAACGTTGACCAAAGTGTCCACTTGTATATATTTTTTTGGCATCTCTAGTATTTATAGCATTGATTACTCTTTTGCAATTCTGAGGACATTAAGAAATCCTTTGCTCAGACACATATGAGATAATATAAAATTTAACGTAAGTAACCAACATTTCTTAAGTTACACCAGCTTGTAAATTAAAAAAAATAACCATAGTTAGTAGTTCTCTGTGGAATTCTCACATTCACCCCTGATGGCTTGGGTAATCTACAAGTGTGTGCCACGGGTGTTAACACTCCCAGTTCCCTACCTCCATTCCTGCTCTCTGTTGTGGAATCGCCTGTTGCTGCTGACAGCAAAGTGACAGGCCTGCCATCAAATCTCATGTCTTCAGAAAAGAGAATATCCATCTCTAATTACAAAAGAAAACTGAAGACATCAGGACAGTTTTCGGTATGAACTCTCGAAGTCCCATAGAAATTTAGCTCAAAGACCATCAGTTTTTGTCTGCCTTTTTTGCAGTAAAAGTTGAACACAAAAAGCAGACCATCCTTAGAACCAACTGCCTCCTCCAGTCCCCACCCCTGCTCCCCAATGAAACAAACTCGTATCCTTAAAATTAACAAAGGGGAAGGCCATCCTAACATTATTAGACAACATAATATTCTAAGAAAGCATGAAATCATGATGTTTATGCGCACTCTACTGAGTTTTAAGTCTTGATAGTTAATTCAAACTTAGTGAATAATATTTTACTATAATATAGAAAAAACACCTGAGTTATAATAAGAAAAATATATCTTGGTCTCAGTCCATGGTTCTTCGCACACAGCTCCTACATCCCTTCTAATTTCCCAAGTAATAAAAGCCACTGGACATTTTTTGTTATAATATTTAATCTTTGTTCCTAGTTGCTGAAATAGCTCCAGAGTGATAAAAATGAAATGTATGTGTTTTGTTATTCATAATAAGCCCCTTTAACCACACCTACATTTATGTTAATGAGGTGATTTTTGGAAAGCTCCTGGATAACTACAAGAAGGGGGCTGATTGCCATGGGAACCAACCATGTAATTAGAGTGTGAGAACTTCCAATCCCATCCCCTGACTTCTGAGGAGTGGAGAGGGACTGGAGATTGAATTAGTTACCAATGGCCAATGATTTAATGCCTTTGTAATGAAGACGCCATAAAAATCCTAAACCATGGAGCTGGAGAGTTTCCAGGTTGGTGAACATGTGGAGGGGTTAGGAAGGTGGCACCTAGAGAAAACATGGAAGCTATGTGTTCCTTCCCACATATCTTGCCATATGTATATCTTCTATCTGGTTGTTTCTGAGTTATGTCCTTTTATAATAAACCGGTAATCTAGTAAGTAAAATGTTTTCCTGAGTTCTGTGAGCTGCTCTCGCAAATTAATGAAACCCCAGGAGGGGGTGGTGAGAATCTCTGATTTCTAGATGGTGGGTCTTAACAAACTGGACTTTCCATTGGCATATGAAGTAGAAGAAGGATCAGTCTTATGGAACGGAGCCCTTAACCTATAGGATGTGATATAAGTCCAAGTAGGTAGTGTCGGAACTGAATTAAATTGTAGGATACCCAGCTGATGTCACAGAATTACTTGGTGTGGGGGAAAAAAAACACAGTACAACCCCCACATTTGGTGACCAGAATTCTGTGAGTAGAACATTATAATGGAGTAGAGAAAAACAGAAGACTTTTTCTTTATAATATCTTAATTACTATGGATTCTAGGTCAGAAGGAGAGATAAGATATCTATAGAGAAGACTACTTCTAGACTATTTCAGATCCAGAATATTATGTAATGACTGGGGGGAAATCTAGAGGAAAAGTTACAATAAAAACATATCAAATTCACAAAACTTTTTAATTGGTCTATAGGCTGAATTACCTCTTCCTCATTTTCAGTAAATATTCCTGAATGGTCCTATTGTGTGGTCAGCTCTTAACTGGATAGCTGATGTGTTCATCTTCAGCAGAGAAAACCTTCCAGAAAAACTCCTATATGGTATAGAATTTCCACCATACCCTCTTTTTACTTTAAAGTAAAGCAAGCAGTTCTGCCATGTACAGGAAATAAGCAGCATGCAGAAAAATGTCAACACTTCCTGTGCGGTAAGGCATAAATAACATGACCCGTGTGTTAGAAGACTGGATGGCATAGGGACTTCAGGGAGTTGAGGAGGTGGAAGGGATACTGGTGAACACAAGAGGTAGCTGAGGGGACCATAGACACCCCATGATCTCCATCCATCCCATCAAGTCACCTCAAAGAGATGCACTGAAGAAAACAAGTTCATTTGCTATGTAAATACAGCTTTGAGACAAATCCACTATTCGATGCTTCAAAAAATTTTGAAAAATTTGCTACCTATAAAGTACCCCTTTAAGGTAAGTTCTTAGCCCCACTGGGAGGGATAGGCAGAACAATAGTGCAGTGTCACTGTTCAAATCATTATAATCTGGAAGCTATTAGTAAAAGTTTTCTCCTTTTGGTTTATTTTGACCAGCATGTTTGCCCAAAGGCAAGTAAGGTAGCTATCCCAGGCCTCTGGAGTATTGAGGTAACATAAGGGTAATAACAACTGAAATGAATGAAACTTTAGGATTGTCGTGAAAAGCAGGAAAAAAGGAGATTTTATTAGCAAATTAAAGTTTCAAAGTGAGCAATTCAGCTTTTGGCTAATCACAGGGAATATTTTATTCTCTTGATGTGAGAATAGCTTTCTGGCAAGAAAACTCAGCAATGCAGGGCTCCATCGGATTCCGCTCTAGAGTAGAAGAGCCAAGTAATTTCCCTAAAATACAACAATCCATGAACTCAACGGCATAGTTCCCATTCCATGAAGTTTAGATTTGAGTGTGAGGCACCAGTTTAATAAAACTGTGTTTTTAAATTTTACCTAGTTCTTTTAGGCTGTCTGTATATACAAAATTGATTAATGTTTGTTTTGATTGAACTTTTTTCCTCCATAGTTTGAACAGAATTCAGTGTGTTCACATCAAATTATAATTGATAGCATAAAAACTTCCCATAGGAATGCAAGATAAAGTGATTACCAAAAAAAAAAAAATCAAATTGTTCAATACTTTGTAAAACACTCAGAATGATTAATATAACTATATTAATTGTACTGAATCATTCAAATATCTCAGGTTTTCATGTTTTTAACCAAGGTGGGCTCTGCCAAGTTTTACGTTTAGTTTGAAAAGCTTCAAATCCCCAAAGACTCCCTTCACTGGAAAAATTGTGCGGCATTTCGGTAGTGGATTTCAGTTTGTTGTAAAATGCCTTGTAAACTGATCTGAATCCCAGATTTTCCTGATACACCCTAGCATGTGATTTGAACATCTGATTCCATTTGCAATTTAGTCAACAAAAGTGATTAACAGACAGAAAATGGTAAATGCCATCCCACACAAAGAATGACTTGTGAATGAAGTGATTTAAAATTCATGAGGTTTGCCTACCAAACCAGACATTTGGAAATTACCTGTAGAGATCATTATACTACCCACTCTAACTTTGGACATAATTCATTTAGAGGCCATTAGATACATATTTATATTGTAATTTTATTTTCTTAAAATTAATCTATTTGCCACTTTACCCCAGGAGTGGGCAAATTACACCCATGGGCCAAATCTGGTATACCTCCCTTTTTTGTAAAAACAAAAAATGTTGGCACACAGCCACACTCATTCATTTCTTTGTTGTCTATGGCTGCTTTTGTGCTACAACAATGAAGTTGAGTAGTTATGGAAGAAATAGTTTGATCTGAAAAACCTAAAATATATTCTGTCTTGCCATTTATAGAAAAAGTCTGTCACTCCTAGCTTTTGTCTTTATTATTTGTTAAATAAAGAGATTTAGCATTTATCACAATGAAATGTCACCTACCATTTATTATCTGGCAGGCACTGTGCTAAATCCTTCTTATATTTCTCTTATCTCGCTACCATCCTATGAAATATTTTCTTTCTCATTAAATAGATGAGAAAGGAAAGGCTTTGGGACTTTTTGCGTGTCATGCCCGTGTAAATGGTAAAGCCAAGATTAAGCCTCAAGTCTGACTCAAAACCCATGCTGTTCTTCTTCCAGGCAATCTGCATGATTTACCTATGAGAAATAGTGCCAGTGGATTTATTGTAAGCTTCTTATTCATCTGGATGTGAAGTTAAGTCTAATTTAAGTCAGAGGGGGAAATAGATTTAAAAGTTTCCTTGAAATGTATAGAGTTTGGTCTCAGTCCTCAGATTAGGCCTGCCACCGTCTATTTTATAAGCTTTCAAACCATCCTGTGTCTGGGAGTCACAATTTGGTCATTAATTAGTAAGGGTCTTTTGGCAAACCATTTATGTGACCTCTCTGAGCTTCTGCCTCTTCATATCTTAAGAAGGAATGAGAGCTGCAAGGATGCAGGGATATCACTGGAACACCTGAATGTGAGCTCCGTCCTGTCTCCTTAGTAGCAGCCTCCATGTGGGGTACTGTGTCTAGAGTGCTTGAAGGCTATGACGGCCCCTAGTGAGTGCAATGCATGCTGAGATAGAAAGGCCCATGTTATTTTTCTGGTGGTAGCACATTTCATTTGACTGCATCCTCTGGTCATTTTGACCCCCTGTCTATGTGTTCAGAAAAAAGCAAACAAGCAAAGCAGGGTCAACTCTGACTTTTGGCAGAAGATCCTGCCATGCCAGGGGTCCAAACTCCGTGGCAAAATGATACAAAAAGAACGATAACAGATGACCTATTCATTACACCACCTGACAAGACCCCCTGTGGGCTATTTATTGTTTTCTCTAGAAACGTATTCCTTACCTGTTCTCCAGGTGTTTTCACGTACTCCCTGGAAATTATCAGTGAAGAGTCTGGATGTGATCTTGCTTTTCCAGTCAAGGGTGACAGCTTTCACCCAGGCTTTTCCTTCACACAGGAAACTAACAAAGTATGTATTTTCATTGTTTTCACTCCGCATTTACCCATGAAGAATTAGAGATAGTTAATATATTTAAGCATTTACAACATGTCCTTGAGGATAGCAAGTTGGTTCTATTCCAACAACTTCCAGAAGCTGGATATTTCCACATAGAAGGTTTACATCCCTTGGTATGGAAGGGGAAAGAAGGAGGAAGAGTAAAGATATATGTCATAATAATTTCATAAAACCAGGTCATTTTAAAGGAAACGTGATCCAGAAGACATCTAATCCACCTCCCCAATTTTGTGAATGAGTAAATGGAGGACCTTATGCTGCGGTAGGATGTAAGGTACGATGTTCCTGACTCTTCCTTCACTCATATGGAACACGGTACATAGATATTCGTTGGAAGGAATCAGCTTGTCCTGTAGATCTACAAGTTGTCCCAGAATTCTTTCTTTAGGGTTTTGACATTATACAAATTAAGAGAATATTTCCAGTTTACAAAGGATAAAATAAAATTGTCAATAATAAAATTGCTTTCAAAAGTTAAAATCATTATGTAACTTGAGGTGATCTTATTAGGAATAATCTATTCCTTCCTCCTCTGCAAAATATAATCTTAATAGGAAATTAAACGACAAAAGGAAATTAAATTGTAGAATTTAGATATAATAATAAAATTGTTTTTCTCCAGCCATGAAATCAAATTTAGCATATAGTAAAAATAAAGTAAAATAAAATAAAAATCACTTGCTACTGATTTTCACTTCCTAGTGAAAAACCTAGTAAAAAACAAACCCTATCTATGGAAAGTCTTCTTTCCTTCTTGTTTTCATCTTTCTTCACCCCTCCTTCCAACCCCAACTCTTACTGTCGCTCCCTGTTTCTGGTCCCTTTTGTGTCTCCACCCAAGTGGGAAATGCTTCTGGATCATGAAAATGGGGAGACTGAGATCAAGGGATTTCTGGAATTGTCGAGTTTCCATGCTTGAGGATTCTTTGCAACAGTGGCAAAAGTTCAAATACTAAATGATACATTTAAAATTATATTGACAAAACTCAAGAAGCATATTTTCACTAAATGAAAAGCACAGGTCTCTTAAGTACATATTTCCTCATTTGGTTCCATTCCGTAGACTAAGTTCACATTATTTTTTTCAGTTTCTAAATGTGCATAGAGCTTCTAGCCAGACTGTGACACCCCACTTTCATGTTCCTTCCACAAGTTAAGCCATTAAGGACATTTTCATGCTCATAGTCATCATTTACGTGTCCTTGTGGTATTGCGTTTGATAGTGGAAAATATTATCAGCATATTATTCCGGTTTCTTTGGCAAAGCATATTCTCCTTAATAGTATTCTATTACATACACGATGTGAGACCGAGAGGCTTGCAAACTTTTTTCCCCTGTTCTCCCTGAGTCATCTTGTCTGGCATTTCACAATACATTCCAAAAGACAAGAGGGGGAGAGTAACCACAACAGTAGCACAGGCAATTCTTTGGGATGAAATGCCTTGTTTCTGGGAAAAGAGAGAAAAAGGAGAGTGAGGCGGAGATGGGGTAATCGGCATTGTCAGGATTTAAGACAATAAGAATTATAGGTTAGTCATTCACCTTCTTGTAGGGGTCTTCTGACAACCCAATAAGTGAAACACAGAAAGCAGGATAGAGAGATTTAAGGAAAAGAAATTCCAAGAAAAATACTTAGGTATTGATCTTGATATTGGTCGGTCTTCTATTCCGTTATACTATGGGACAGGAGGAGAAGATTTAGGACAATTATCAGATTGGCTGTGTGTGTGTGTCTGTGTGTTTGTGTATGAGCTTCCAAATTTTAGTTTCATCTTTGATATTGTGGTAATATTCAGTTTAAGGATTTTCCTACTGTATTTAAGGGTAAATACCATTTGACTTTCCAAAACATTCTTCAAGTAAGGATGGCAGCCACTAATTTTCTGTTAATCTAGGAGATATTAACCTAGTTTTTAAAGGAAAATCAAGGATGACTTTTTCCTCACCTATCAAGTAGAACTACCATTACTTAAATAGCAGGAAGCCTAACAACAACAACAAAAGAGCTCTATCATAACAGAAACAAAGGTACAGAGTTTACAAATATAGTTAAGCTAATCACTGGATTATTTGAATGTACATGGCTGTGTGACAGCATGGACAAGGAAAGTAAAGGATGAAAGGATGATATGAGCTGCATGGAAAAGATGCATATTCTTGAGCCATCCCTTGCTTCCCAAAAGATGTCCAAGAATTGCACGTACTGGCCAAAATGTTTTTAAGACTATTATTCTGACATCTTTCTGAACTTACATTTCTATATTTTGAGTTTCACAAAGACAGCATAGTTAGAATTTCACCTACATGACGTAGATATGCTTTGTATGAAAATAACATCACCTTGCAGCGAAGCAGACAAAAGCCTGGAACTAGGTCCAGGGCAACTGCTTAAATGGTTACATTGCCTGCAGCATTTTGGATTAGAGTCATGGAAGGGGAAGTAACTTCATCCACTGGCTTCCTTGCCTCCCATAGTGGAACATTCTGTGATTGTGGCTATGCTGCACCCAGCCATAATAAAATACTTAATTATCCTCTAATTATTTCCCAGACATATGGTCCTGAGAATGACAGGAACCAGTGGCACTGCACTCACGTGGATGGGGGCCCAGAAATGCAGACAGTGCTCCCATACTTTCTAGAGTTTATTCATTGGCTTTCTTTGCTGAGTGTGAGGCTAAAGAGAGGCTGGCTGATGAAGTTTCAACAGGAGGAATGTGCAATGCTCTGTCTTCATACTATAAGAAAGTTGTCAAAGCACTTAAATTGAGTTAAGTCTAACATCCAGTCTTTGTAGAATTGGGAAGAGGCAGGTCTGCTAAGGACCTTTAGACTGAGTTAATTTTCCCATCCAGCCCTTAAGGGGGAAGGAGGAGAATGTTGCAGCCTCAGGGAGCCTTTATACAAAGTTGGGGGCCCCAGGAATATGTTCCACTCTTTCTGAGAAAAGTCCTGCTTCCTTCTATGGCAGAGCAGAGGTAGGAGTTTTTAATGGAAAGGTTATAACTAATTCAGCAGGAGGCAGGAATAGTTTCAGCAGCACTCTCCTGGTGGTTGATAAAATGCTCAACTTTGACAGTTTATCAGTTACTCATAGCCAAAGTAGTGTTGGATCACAAACCCCACAAAACGCAGTGGCTTAAAATAAGAAGCATTTAGTTAGCTGATGAGTCTGTAGGGCTGCAGTTTAGATTGGGCTGCGCCAGGGAGTCAGGTGAGCAAGCTCTCCTCCATACCTCTCGTCCTTCAGCCGGCTAGCCCATGCATATTCTTAGGGTGGGAGCAGAGGCAGAGGAGGACAAAAGGATAACAGATGCACACTTTTTAATCCTCTTCTAGTATCACGTTTGCTAACATTCCATTAGCCAAAGGCAGTCGCACTGCGCAGCCATGGCAAAAAACACAGATACAAAACACCTGCTTCCCAGAGCGATAAGATGCTGGTGAAGAGAGATAGCAGTGAGAGATAAAGAGTTTGAACAGGGAAGAAATGCTTTTAGTAGAATTAGAAGAGCTCTTGGCCGTTTAGGACGAAACCATGAAGATGTGTGTGAACTCACCCAATATTTGATTGGCAGAGCACCAGTACCTTGACTGGCTATTTAGGGAAAGAAGGAAACACATAGTTTTTCTTTGGGCCTACTACATATATGTCCAGAGGCCATGTTAAGATATTAGTATTACCATTCAATTAACCCTCAAAGCCTTTCTAATGTTTTGGTATAATTATCTCCATTTTATAAATTTATTTATAATTTTATAAACAGAGATAACCATTTTATGAATGGTTAATTTCTTGAAACAACAGTGTAAGCAAATGGTGGAGTTGCCTTTTTCTGACTTCCGAAGCTCATACTCTTTGTACCGCACAGGTACAAAGAGTATGAGCTTCGGAAGTCAGAAAAAGGCAATGATCCTGCCTCCTTCTTTAGCTATCATTTTCTCCTTCAGTTTTCTTTCATTTTAAATATTTAAATATTTGGGAGAGGCACCTGTACCTATTGCTCCTCTTGCTTATTTCTCATTCATCAGAGAACAGCAGAGCATGGTAGTTAAGCTCAGTTCTGAGCATAAATAGCCTCGTTCAAATCCTGACTGCTACTTTTTCTAATCTGTGTGATGTTCATAAATTACTATCTTCTCTGTGCTTCATTTTCCTCATCAGAAAAAAATACTGATGCTATAGTGGCACTCACCTCATAGAGGTTGTGAGGACTGAAATGCATTTATACTCAGAGAGGATGTGGAAAAGTACTTGGCACTCAATAGACATGCAGGCAATGTTAACTATTGCTATGAATATTTTTCAACCAAATGGAAGCTGGCTTTTGTCCTTCCTTGTCAGTTTATTGAAATGGTTCTGCCAACTGTCGTCAGAATTCTTGGTATTGTCAAATACTGTCTTTTCAGTATTCCTCCTGTTGAGTTTCTGTGTAGCACTTTGCCCAGTTTTCCATCCCCATTTTATGAAACTCTCCTTTAGCCTCTCAGCAAGACTTTTCCTCTACACACCAATATTAGTGGTTGGTTGTTTGTGCAATGTAGATCAATCTCCAACTGCCTCTAAGTTATCTCTACCGTTACCTGAAATTCAGCATGTCCAAAGCTGAGCTCACTGAGTGCACATCCTGGAAGACCACTTCTTCCTTCCACTTGCCCTGTCTTGATGAACTATCCAGCTAGGTCCCCAGGACCCAAAGTTGGGAACATTCCAGACTGAGTCTTCTCGTTCATGCCCCTCCTTTAATCTTATACCACCAATTTTTTTTTTTTTATAATTTCCCTCACAATCATGTATCCATCAGCATTCTCCCCTCAAATCCAGATGTCTCTCATTTAGTTGAGATTCTACTAATTCTTCACTCGTATTCTTATAATAGCCATCTTATGGGTCTCCTTTCCTACACTGTCATCCACTCCAAATCTGTCGTCTACCCTGAAGGGAAAGTTATCTTTTAAAAAGATGAATTGATAAACATCACCCTTTTGTTTTAAATACTTCCGTGCAAAACCCAAACTCTTTTATACAACCATAAGATACCCTCATGATCTGCCTATCTGTCCAGCCTCATGCCACCACTCCCTATAATTCTGTCAGAAGCAAAGGATTAATGAAGAGTGTGCTTAAGTTTAGAAATGGAGGGAAAAGAAGCAAGTTAAGGTAATTGATGTGTCTTCACCATGGCACGCAAAAACCTAAATGATTTGTCTTCTCCTTATTCATTCACCCATTTTATCACCAACTCCTTTCTGGGAGTCTCCTGATAAGGAATGGAGTGCTAGAGATCTAGCAGTAAAACAGTTTACCTGAGTGCTAGGGATATAATATAAAACAAAAGAGACAAATTCCTGTTCTCACAGAGGAATTATAATAATAAATAAATATGTAAACTGGTAATATATAGGGTAGTAACACATGCTGTAGGGAAAAAAAAATCTGACAAGATAAAGGAGATATAGAGTTTGGGGAGAGGTGGTTGGGGGTTGCTACTTTACATAGGGTGGTCAGGGAAAACGTTCCTGAAAAGGTGATATGTCAGCAGAGTTCTGAAAAAAGCAAGAAAGAGCAAACCATGTGGACATGTGTTGAGGAAGTATCCCAGGTATAGGGAACAGCAAGTGCAAAGACTCTGAGGTAGGATTAGGCTAAAGATGTAATCATAAAGTTAAGATATAATAAAATAAATTAAAAAGAAAGAAAAAGAAAAAAAATAGGCCATTGTGGCTAGCGCAGAAAAAGTGAGGAAGAATAGTAGCAGGTGATATCAGAGTAGTTTCTAGAGGCCAACCATGAAAAAATCTGAAATGTCATTCTAAGGATTTGGGCTTCTAGTAAGAAGGAAATAAGGAACTTTTGAAGCATTTTAACACAGGAGTTATATGATCTCACTGGACTTCTCCTTTCATATTCTTTTTTCCTGGTACACTAATTACTTACAGTTCCCCATTCTTCCTCTCCCTCTGAATCTCTCTGTGTGCTGCTACCCTACCTCTACCTAGAATATCCTTTGCACTCACACCCGACCCTCCTTCAAATTATCAATCTCCTAGTAGGTTCCATCATAGATAGTACTTCTACAAGGAGACTGGCACCTACCCGTCCTAAACTCTCCCATAACATTTTCTCAGTTGAGATACTTCTGAATGCAAATATCAATGGTTTAAATAATAAGAACATTAAACCCTGTCTGTGAGATGTCCAGAGGTAGAGAGTGTTGTCTACTTAAGTACAGCCATGAAGACTCAGGTTCTTTCCATTCTTCTGCTTCACCACAATCACCATATTGGCGTTCATCCTCTACCTTGTCCCTACTGATTACAGGATGGTCCCTATCTTATCCTCACAGGCATCTGACTTGAAATCATAGGATCTAAAGCAGGGATAAAGGGAAGGGATTCCAAGAGATTTCCCTTTGCAGTGTCCTTGCCTTTTATCAGGGAGGTACTCATAATCTTTCCCAGAAGTCCACTAGAAGTTTCTTTATGTCTGATTAGTCAGGACTGTGTCATATTTATTATAGGTGTCTGTTTACCTGTATCTCCTAAGCATTGTATCCTAACACCTGGCACAGATTGTGGTGCATAGTTGGTACTCAGTAAAGATTTGTTGAATAAATGTTTAATAGCTTTTATTCTCTTTATAAAATAGAATGTGAAGTTGAGGGATGAGAGTTTGTTGAAAATAACACACTTTTCAGAAAAGAACAGCAGACTAGAAATCAGTAAGAGAATTGCTAAATAATTTATGGCCTCAAATATGTTAGAGAATAGCAAAATAATAAAGTTCCAATTTTTACTTTAGAGTTTCCAAATAAAAATTTACAAATCCCCAAAGGGTTAAAATTAAGTTTGCATTATCTAAAACCATGCAATTTAAACATGCTTCGAATGTTTCCTCCACCCTGGTTTTGACAGTGATCTTTTAAAAATGTTTCTCAGTTCTCCTGAACTATATCCGAACTCACTGGTCAATCTCACCAGGAGCCCTGAGATATATGACAAGCAAAAGCACCAACACCCAGAAAGAGAACCCTAGAGAACCAGTTGTTGATGGTACAGTGTGGAATTCCTAAATCAGTTCAGGAATGAAGAATGTTTGATAGTTCAACAAAGGAAGTGACATGAGTCAATGGCTTTGGTTCAATGGGACCACATTTTGCAGGTATCTCTTGCTTGAAAATTGTGTCCAGACATGCTCAATCCCCTTAATGACTCTCTCAGATCCATGAGCATGCCTGCAGGTACACTATGGAAAGTCAGAGTGGCTACAGCCCCTTAGAGGCAGTCTCCAGGCTCTGCCTCCCACTTTCTACTCCAAACCCACTTATTCTGTCCTAGAGTCCCCATTTCCTATCCTGTTGTGTTTCTCTTCCAACTTCATTCATGTCTCAGCAGAAAAGGCCACTTGTCCTGACCCAGACTTCAGCTCTAGATCTCCCACACATCCACGCTCTGGATCCACTGGCCAGAGCAGCTCCTCTCTGAGACCAACCCAGGCTCTAAGAACTGCAGCCCAGGTCTAATACTCATTTGTCATTTTAGAATTTTAGTAGGAGCCTCTTCATCCTTTCAGAAGGACACTTAGGGCTCTATAGAAAGGGCCAACAAAGGGCTGTAGAACAAGAGAGAGACAGAGACAGAGACAGAGAATGAATGCTGGGCTGCGTTGGACAACTAAGGTGCTCGTGTACCATTCAATAATGATGTGGAGAAAGACTGTTTGAAGTCAAGGGGAATTTTGCAGAGCTCACTAAAGGAATGTAAACCTACTTAAATGCCAGAATTTTAAGGATATATGTTGTACCAAACCAGGAAGAACAGCAACTAGAACTATCAAAACAAAGTGATGAAGAATCTTAGATTTAAATTATGAACCAACACAGTAATCTGTATAATGAGTTTCTTAGCTGTGATAAAAGAAAGTGCCTCTTCTAATGTAGATGTGCACCAGTGTGGAAACAGATAAGTGTCGACAAATTACAGAGAATCAAGGTCTGGACAGATTTGGATGAAAACATGTTTTCTTTTCCAATACTACGAATTTCACCAAATTTTCTAACAGAAATTTGGATTTAGTAGTAAGTAGGTTTGTACTTATTATCTTAGTTTTGTGATTATGATATACTCAGAATATGTGTGTATGCATAATCATGTTCAGTGAGTTATATGCAGCACATTTATTCTCCATTAATCCTTTCATTGACTCCTAAGTTAAAAATTATCTCCCTATACCAAGCACACACACCTGTCTTTAGTATTATTGAATAGTGGTGTCTGAATCCAGCAAGACCCAAACTGCCATTGAGTGAAGATTCCACAGTCCAGAGTAGGCTGCATGAAAAATACCTCTTTTTACAGAATTCTTCATTAACCGATACTATTTTTTGTTCAAGTGGGCCGTATATTACAATTAAAAATTAACATGCCTCATCTTTTAGAATGTAAGACATTTGTAACAGCTCTAAGATATTTTTGATTTGTAAATTAGGTTGGAAATTTTTTAATCATTTGGGCTAATTTATACCACTTAAAAAAAATGAAAATGTTAAAATTATGATTTTTTTTTTTTTGCTTATTTTGTTGTCAGTCACATGGAGCTTATATTTTTTTGATATGGGAATTATTTTCTTTATGTGAAATCTTCTTGAAACAGAAAGATTGTGTATTACTTCTACAGGATTTCTCTTGGGATTTTGACTAAATTAATGGATAAAATACATGTAATATACAGTATATGTCAGAAAAGAAAAATAAGTCTGATTTTTTTTTTTTAGCTATTTGGCTTTCTTTGGCTTATTAAACACACTATTGCTAACAAAGTTTTCATGTCAGAGAGCTCTAGAAAGTTTTATGGCAGCCATTTAAAAAATGATACATGATACCAGTTTTCTCCTTTTGCCTGACTTTTATGCTGAAATTCCTGTTGTAAGAAGAAGCTATTATAGTATATTTTATTGCTGTCATTTATCTAAGTACTACCCAAATATGTTCCACATAGCTCAAAAAATTCCTCCATTTAGCTTGTAGAAATTTATGCTTTGTAATACTATAGTTTTTATGTCATTGCTCTTTACATACAGAAATCGATTTTAACATGCTAACATTGAACTCTATTTGGTGGAATTTCTGATGTTATCCATCTCATCCAAGTAAATTTTTTTTCTTTTGATTAGTTATTGTTCTAAATTCTATAAAATATTCTGTTGTGAAAAATGAATTTGGTAATTTAAATTAACATAAGTATATTAAATTGAACCATTATCTGACTTAAAGTATTTAATAATAAATAAAACAAAATTTACACAGAATTGTGGGGTAATGCATAAATTTAAAAAAATGATATAAAGTAAAACCATGAAATTGGCAGTATTCACCTCATAGTTGGCACATAGTTACCAATTTTATAACTATATATAAATTGACCTAATTTCCTTGCAAATCAAACATGATCAAGCATTAGGAAATTATTTACCATTCCAGGTAGTCAATATATTAATGTCACCTTTCAATTAATTCTCCCAATAATTTTGTGAATGCAAGTTGGCAGTTTTTATCTTTATTTTATACTTTGTAGAACTTGAAGCAGAGTTATATTGTTTCTAATCACCCAGCCAAATTTTTTAAATGCACTGAAACATTGATCTTCTAATTTATTTTTATCAAGTAAATTGAAAGTGTTCTTTTTTTAATAAACAAAACATATTTATTTATTTGGAAAGTCTAGTAAAATCTACTCTACAATTCTTAATAAGTATAATACAATACAATACAATAAAAAATAAGATAAAATACATGCCTCAATTGTTTTTCAGGCAAAAGATCAACAGTAACATATCAATAAAATACATACATTCAAACTATTTTGGAGAAACTTAATAAGAATCTTGGGGTTTCAAAGTCAAGAAAGTATTAAATTATCTTAGGCATCGTAAAACTACTTGTGTAACCAGGCTTGACATTGAAAATGTTTTAATTCATGTTTCTGCTAGGATGAAAGTGTTTTGAATTAAGTTGCATCTCGTTTATGAGAGAAGTAAACGAAGTTTTATCTTGCTATATGAAAACATTTGTTATTGTTTTTACTAAGTGATAATAGTTTTAAATTTTGCTATTAGTAAAAGAGACCAAGAATATTTTTACTTAAAATCTATGTGACAGAATTTAGGGATGTCATTAAAAATAAAGTGACAGTTTACCTTATATTCCTTAAGTATATTGGTCTCTAGCTAAGAAACTATAGGCATGAACACAAATTTAGCCAGGTCATAACTTGAAAAACTAAAAGCACTTAGTTTTCTGATTCAATAAATTGTTACGTTTTACATTTTTTTTAGAATGAAAAACTACTTGTATAATTTCATACCCATGATAATACATATTCTATATCAACTTTATAGACATTTCAGTTATATTAAAATTATCTAATTACTAGCCAATTTCTCTATTAGGATATACTTTTTGCTACTACATGGGATTACAAAAAAAAAAATCCCAGAAAAAGCAGTCTATATTCTATCTATTCTGTTAAAAAAATATATGTATATATACATATAAATATATACATATATTAAATGAAGCCATAAAGTAGGATTTTGAATGTATCTGTCTGATAATAAATGAGAGCTATTTTTAATTTTAAGTTTAGCCAAGACCTTTGATCATCTAAGTCTGCAATATTTATCTTATATCCCTTTGATTTTAATTTAGAGGCACATTTTATTCTTGATGTGTAATGTACTCTTCTTAATTTCAAAAAACTTAATATTTTTGCTCTGTAGTTTTGGAAAAATACTGTTTTAAAGTAAAATTGCTAATTATTTTGGCATGAAGTAGATGATTTTCTGTACATTTAAAAACAAACTAACAAAGCTTTGTTAATTCTGATGGTTAAGGATAAGATGTGTTCTGAGTAATTTCATTTTCTGATAAGCACAGGATTAATGAAGGAAATCTTTTATTTCAAAGCAGTGTCAAACATACAATACACTTTGCCATCTTAAGGATATTTTTATTTTATTTTAAGTGAACATATTTATGATTGGAAAAAATTTTGCAGTTGTTTTATGAATAACTTGTACATTTTCATAGTGAAGGGGGTATAGGAGATTAGTTTAAAATAAATCTTTGTTATTTACTAAATAATAGTTTCTTTCTTATTTATCACTGTCTCCTAAATTTAATTTTCAACAAATAATTCTATTGACTTGTGAGATTTAGGAGATGGGTTCCAATTCATAAATATTTTACTACGAGATGGAAAATTAGAAGGGATTTCATTTCCATAGAAATACTAAATCCACATGCTTTATACTATTACTATTAATCAGCCGTTCATGATTATAAAGACCCCTACTAAATAGATTTACATCAATTAAAGAAAGAAATATGTTCAGTTACTGAGCCACATCTCTCACGGTTCATATATATTTTCCCCAAACCATAAATACTCAGAGCTTTTTAAAAAGAAAAATCATTGATGGGATGTAGGAGAATAAGAAAATTTAATAAAGTTTCAAGCTATTGTTACTGATAGAATGGTAAAACTATTTCAGTCAATTAGGAAGAAGGAATGATTTTGTTTGGGGGAAAGTTGGAACCCCTTGAGACTGAGATACAAATACCAGCACACCCTTGGTGATGAGGCACTGCAGTATAGGTCAAAGGCAGGTACTGCCAGAAATTATGTTTAGAACCACCGACAATGAGGTCAGAATTGAATATTAAAATAAATGTGATTATTTTGAGAGTGAATGTGAAATATGAGAGTGAGAAGCCAGAAGAAAAAAATCTTGTACCTACAATTTAGGAATTAAATGGAGAACAGAAGTAAGCAAAAGGTCACAGATAATTGGAAGACAGATGATGCAATTTTAAAGAACTCAAGGGAGAACAGATTTTTATGAAAACATAGAGAAAGTCCAAACCATTGATTTTTTGATCTTTTAAATATTTGCTGAGATTCCTCCTTCTGGGAAGAATATGAGCAATGTCATTAATGTAACTTTGGACATGATTATTAATTATGACCATGCTTTTCACTTAGAGGCATCACATTTAACACAGTATGTTCAGAAACAGTTGGGGAAATGTAAATGTTATTAATTTAGTGTAGTTTTTGCCAAGATAACATTTTAAAGAAAACTTTTTGTATGCCAAACCTTCTGAATGAGACCTGTAAGTTTATTTAATATTCCAACTCAGAGCTTACACTCCAAATCCACCTTTATTCTTCTTTACCTTTTATTTTTTGTTTTTGTACCACTTAACACCTTCTAACAGACTATATAATTCACTTACTTAGTATATTTATGGTTTATTGTCTGTCTTCCCTAGAATGTGAGGGCTATAACCTTTTTTCTTTTTTTTTTTAACTGATATATCTCAAATTCTTAGAATAATGTCTGGTATATAATACATGTTCAATAATTGTTGTTTTTTTTTAAACAAAGTTCTAGGACTGCAGATATATTTCATTCAATTATGGAAAATGTTCACATAATATCTAATTGCTGTCCAAACCAATAGAATATACAATATCAAGATTGAACCCTAATGTAAACTACGGACTTTGGGTAATAACGATGTGTCATCAGTGCAGGTTCATTAGTTGTAACAAATGTCCCACTCTGGTGTGGATGTTGATACTGGGAGAGGCTGTGCATGAGTGAGGGCAGGAGATAACTGGGAAATCTCTACTTTTCACTCAATTTTGCTGTGAACATAAAACTGCTCTAAAAAATAATGTCTACAAAAAAAAAAAATGTCGGGCAAATCCCAATAGCAGGGCATCCTATAAAATATCTAACTGGTACTCCAAAACACTGTCCAGGTGATCAAAAATCAGGAAAGTTTGAAAAAATGTTGTAGTCAAAAAGAACCTAAGGAGAAATAATGACTAAGTGTAATGTGATAACCTGGATGAGAACCTCAAACAGAAAAAGGACACTAAGCAAAAACTAAGGAAATCTAAATGTAGTATGGACTTTAGGACTTAAGAATGCATCAATATCGGTTCATTAATCATAACAAATATACCATACTAATGTGAGATGTTAGTAAGAGGATAAACTGATGCAGGTATACAGGAACTCTCTTACTTTCTTCAATTTTTCTGTTGATATACAACTATTTTTAAAAAACTAAAGTTTATTTTTTTAAAAATCTAATTTCCCAAGCCAGTCCCAATTACCAACAAATCAAATAAATCTGGCTTAAGTTCTGTTCAAAACTGTCTGATTTTATCTTTCCTTTTAAATAATTGTGTGAGTTCTCCACCTCAAGATAGGCATCTTAACTCTGAACTTGAGTTTCAAAACAGCTAGGTAAAAAGATGCGGGGAGGGCAGTTCAGTGGGTGGAGGTGGGGGTGGATGGATAAAGCTCAGAGCCTTGCCCAGAACCGGTGACTTAGGTGGACTTGGATACTGGCTCCTTTAGTAAGTTTTTACTGTTTGCTTTGCTTTGCCCATTCAGGACCCTCCCTTTAGAGTACTGCACTCTTTGAAGGCAGTCCAAGGATGAAATCAGTGAGGGCAAGAGTTAGAATTCTCATTAATCTAGGCATTGAGAACATTTTCACAAATGACACAATCCCAAATTTGTTAAATCAAATTTTGACCTTTAGGAGATATGTGTAAAGCAGAGAAAAAAAACAAGGTGTCCTGCTTAGGTTTTCATCAATATTTTAAATTGTCCCTTTATTTGCTGCCAGGTGGTTTTTACATCCTTCACCCCCTCTCTTCTCCCTGACATTGTTTTAGTAAGATTAATAAGTGAAAGCTGCAGCTTTCTTTTCTAAAGTAGGAGAAGTGCTACTGGGAAAAAAGTGATAGTAAAGCAAAACCAGGATGGTGCCTAAAGGTGAGACAAGCTAAGAATTTGTAGGGCCCACTGCCAAATAAAAATGTAGGGCCCCTTCTTAAAAAAATGATTAAGAACTTCAAGATCATGACAGCAGAGCATTCAACGAAGTGGGAGGCCTTGGGCTACTGCACAGATCACACCTCACTGAATGCCCGACCTGCCTGAATGCCTCTATCATAGACATTGCAGCAGCGGCAAGTCAGTTTGAGGAAAGACCATCTAAGGTAAGAATGGATTCCCTTACTACATTGGGTATTCACTAGTCCCTTCAAAAGTCTGTGTTTCCCCAGAGGTATGTGGACTCTACCTGGCAAACATGGTTTTAACTAGTGTTCAAGACCAGTTTTAACCAATCTGAGGTTCCTGACTAAGTCCTTAGTTAGGTTCAAGACTGAATGACACATTGAGAGTGTTTATTCCAGTAGAAATTTTTGAAATCAAGACTATTTTGAAAAAAAATATATGCTTTTAGTTCATTACGTAATTACATCCTAACATCAAAAAACTCAAAATGATTATTTGGTTTTATTTTGAGTTATCCCTGTTGACTGCATGGAAATGTTATAGCACTAAGCAGCCCAGCATGCATTCCTTATTTATATCTATAAAATCTACAGGATAGGAAGGCCAACTAAATCCTAGCAGATACAAAGAAAATAGAGAAACAATAGACCTCAAGGAATCCTATAAATATGGTGCACACGTGATTAGGGCCTTTAAATTTATAACCATTATTAAAAAGTTCCAACATTAAAAATTGCTTTAAAAGGAATGACACATGTTTGAGATTTTCTAAAAGAAAATAAAAAAGTAAAACTAAATAACAAAAATAAAAACAGAGCTATCTGAGACTGAGGTCATGGAATAAAATTGCAATTCTAAATGGTCACTTTGACTGTGACCCAGATTTATTAAAAGAGGGCTGGATGGTTCCTGAAGATTTATAGGATATCATTCTGCAAGCTGATATCTCAGTGGAAATATCTGGGATATATTAAAACACGAGCGTTAGGTATCTGGAGTTGTACATTTAACAGTTACTGACGTCTGGTCTCCAGGGCTGTCCAATATTCTGTGCAAATTAATTTTGTTCTGTCTATCCCAGTAAATATTCTATTAAGTTCATTTAAATAAAGAAAGCATAGGATGAAAGCCTTATGTGTTTAGTCCTTCCAAACTTGGAACCTCAGAGGATGACGCATTGAACAGTTTATCTGAGATCTTTTAAAATGGCCTTCTCTTTTTAATTGCGATCGTGACTCTTTTTGGCCTTAGAACATATATTTTGTATGACTAATATTAGAGCTGTCCTAATTGTATCCTGGAGTACTCATTGAAGCTATTTTGACTCGAAGAATTCAACAGGAAACATAGATAAAAAATATGCCAGCTTTTCCTTTTTTTTTTCAGCTTTCCCTTCTTATTTATTAATGAGTATATATCTAGGCTCACAGAGCTTACATAATTTATAAATAGTTGGTCAATACAGTGAGTATCTATGGAACATAAAAACAATGTGCTAAAGCTCTAGAGGACCCATTTTGGACTCTGTTCTGTTGTCAATTGATGGCTTTCCATTAGGTGAACATGGTCAGAGCTGTTTTATAGGATGTTTAATTAATATTTAGGATGATTTGAAAAGAGCTACTACTTGGGTTATTAAAATCCTCATGGTTATTCATTAATAAGACTTTTCTATTCATGGGACATAGTATAGAAATCATGAAATAATAGAGCTGAAATAAACTTTGCAGCTCTCCTAGTCTGTATTTCTTGTTTTATTATAGCTGTTTGAAGAGATCTGCTCCAAATACCCATATAGTTTGTAATTTCTATGGCACTGGATAATTTGATACCTACTACTTTCCACTTGTATCTCCTCTGCTCTATAAAAACCTCATATTTGTACCAAATAGGAAGGCAAGACATTTCCTGGATGTGGTCCCCAATATCCCACTCTCATCCTGGAGTGTCCTTGCCTCTGATCTCTACTCATTCAAGTCCTACCATCTTTCATCTCCATAAGTTTATAGCTAGCTTTTTTTTTGTTGTTTTTTACCTTGATTGTAAAATGTAGCTAAATCTCTCTCTTTTTCTTCCTCCTTTCTCTCTCTGAGTAGTCATTTAATTCAACCTTGTTTGGCACACACATCGACTTTGATATAAACATCTACATTTATGGCACAGTTCTGGGTACAACATCTGTAAATCTCAAAAAGATTATGCTAATCTTCGTAAAGAGTTGCTGAGAAAACTGGAGTAGGTGATATGTATTAAAACAGTTTGTAGTATGAGAAGCTCTATACATATACAGGTGACAACTGGCAAACTGGGGAATCAGGAGGCCAGCAGGTAATTCCATTTGAATCTAATCACCTGAGAACCAGGAGAGTTGATAGCGAAAGCTTCTGTGTTGCTCTGAGTCCAAAGGCAGGAGGCCTGTGTCCCAACTCAAAGACAGTCAGGGAGAGAGTGAATTCTCCCTTACTTTGTCTTTTTGGTCCTATTTAGGCCTCTAACCGACTGGATGACACCCACCCACATGAGGAAGGGCCATCTGCTTACCTCAGTTTACCAATTCAGATGTTAATCTCAACCAGAAACACACTCATGGACACAGCCAGAATAATGTTTAAATGAATATCTGGGCACCCTGTAGCCCAATCAAGTTGACACAAAAAAACTAACCGTCACACACAATAAATGCAAGGACAAGTTCACGGGCCCATGAACTTTGTTATTTTTTTCTAGGCTCACTAGCACCTAACACAATGCCTGGCATATTTGGTATTAAATAAATCTTTACTGTTCTATTGATTGACTAATGGATTGATTGAACTGATAAATGAGAAAATGATAAATGAGAAACTGATAAATGAGAAAACCTTTCCAATGAATGGAAAGGTATATTTATGAAGGGTGTTTAATAATAAAAACAAAAAGTGTTTTCTTTCTTCTTCTACTTCATTCTTATCCATTTTAATAAACTGTTGTTTTTCTTTCTCTGAATAATAAACAGTACCATCATCTGTATTTCCATAGTATTTTGGAAAATAATTTTAGACGTTGTAGATTTTATAACTTTTCTTGGCATGGTTGTAATACTTATCATACTGAATAGTATTAGTCCATTGAAGACTCAGACTTTTATTTTTTGTTTACCTTAGCACTTTTACTGTGTCAGGAACAAAATATGTGCTGCATTGGATCAACTTAAATATGCACTGAACTCCTTTATCATCATTCTACTCTCCTGATTGTAAGGAATCCACTAAGTTCCCCTGCTGGTCTTCAGATTTGCCACCTGAGCCCTGGTGGTTCTGAGAGGGCAAGTGAGGATTGGAATTTGTGTTCATGTCTTTCAAGGCAGATCTCCAAGAGGACATATGAGATGTACGTGTGGGAGTGGGGTGGAATCTGGAGAAGAATGATCCCATTCTACATTTATGTACTCTATCCTGTGATGTCAATTTAATATTTTTTAAATATTATTTTACAATGAAGAACATTTTAGATAAGCTGGCTTTCTAGGAGATCAAACATCTGGCATGGGAAATCTAGTAATGTACTCCCCTGGTTAAAACCCTTCCCATGGTCCTGGAAATAAAGTCCAAATTCTTTAACACATTTGCAAAGTCCTTCTGCACTTGGCCTTCTCTTATCTCTAGTCTCTAGTCATCAGCAACCTCTTATAGACCTTTGAAACCACTATTTTTATGTAGCCTCCTCCTAGAATAATCCATACTCATATGTCCCTTTCCCTTGCTCACTCCTTCCTGACCTTTAGAAGTTTCCATGGGCTCCCAGCGGGGAACTTAGAAGGCAGTTGTGGGGAGAACCATAGGCACAGAATGGAAGCTTCAGAGCAAGATGATTAGTTATGGAAAGTATAGGTGACCCAAATTCCTCACATTCTGAAAGTTATAACAAACTTATTCCTCAGATATTGGCAGCTCATCAATGTCATCAGTAAGCTAATAAACATCAAAAATGTTTGTCTTTTTAAAAAAAATTTTATTGAATTCATTGGGGTGACATTAGTTAGTAAAATTACATAGGTTTCAACTGTACAATTCTATAATACATCACTGTATATTACATTATGTGTTCACAACCCAGAGTCAGTTCTACTTCCATCATTATATATTTGTCCCCCTTTACCTTCTTCTACCAACCCCTTCTCCCCCCTTACCTTTTGGTAACCACTAAACTGTTTGTGTCTATGAGTTTTTGTTTGTTGCTTTCAATTTTATATCCTACATATGAGTGAAATCATATGGTCCTAACCTCTCGCTGTCTGACTTATTTTGCTTAGCACAATATTTTCAAGATCCATTCATGTTGTCACAAATGGCAGAATTTCATATTTTCTTATGGCTGGGTGATATTGCATTGTATATAGGTACATATTATATACATCTTTTATAATCTAATCATCTATTGAAGGACACTTTGGTTGTTTCCATGTCTTGGCCGAAAAATGCTTTTCAATTATGCTAGTCTTCATTGGAAGGATCCATAACTGAAGGGCTCCTTCCCTCCTAAATTTATTTTTGAATTAAAGTCATCCTTTCTTAACTTCTTTCTTTCACACACAAAATACAAGAAACCCAAACAGTCAAATAAGCTTGTGTATTAACATCAAAATATTGATGCAAAATATCATTTTGCCTTTCATAAATATTTTTTACATCTTAAATCCACTGGAAAATGCTGAGAGCAAGATAGCAAGAGAGCAAGAAAGAGAGAGAGAGAGAGAGAGAGAGAGAGAGAGAGAGAGAGAGAGAGAGAGAGAGAGAGAGAGACTTACAAACGAAACTGTATGACTGACCACATCTCTCAGTTCCTTCTTGGCCATCCAGGCCTGTTCCCAACCACACTTTCTTTCACTGTTGACTCTACTCCTGGTTACCAATGGGAGAGTTTCATGCCACTTTCTTTTTAATCTGCTTGCAATTACTCAATGAGAGTTGGCAGTCAGGATTTGGCTCTTCTGGATGCCAAGGGCAAGCCTAGCATTTGGAACCCATGTGAAAATGTGATAAGAGAGGCTGGGGTTAACCTCATGTCTCTCGAAGTGTGCCCTTTTCAAACATAAGGAGGTTCCTTTTTGGGGAGAAAGGAGGAAAATTAGAGTATAATGGTGTCCTCTAAAAGTGTAATATGTACTGGAAGTTGATCTTATAGATGACCTACCTCTTACTGCAAACAGAACTCCCCCGACATCCCAAGCATATCAGAAAAAATTCTTGCTTCTTAAGATAAAATTAATAACATTTTTTCTCACTTTTCTCTTTTTCAAATGTATGTATATAAAACTCCTCAATGAAGTTATAAAGAGAAATCACATTTTCTGTATTATTGCCATCTTTATGATAGTATAAAACTTTGATTTTTTTTAATTCAAACAACCATAATTATTTCTTTCTCTTGAGACATTATTCATTGGCAACAACTTTTAGCTTAAAAACTTTTGTCTCGAGAGAGCTATACTACAGTAAGCAAAGGAAGTAAAATATCTGTGCCTTGAAACTTCTTAGGGATGATCCAATTATTATTATTATTATTTTTTGTCCTGCTCAAAATTATGGACTGTCTCAAATATAAAAAACAGAACTATTCTGAAAGGAAATTAATACACAGGGAAGAAATCCTAAAGGAATGAAAATGATTTTAAGAAAAATTTTCTTGTATCAAACTACCAATTATAGACCAGAAATAGATACAATGATCAACCATTAGTGGGTGACCAAATAAAATTGTAGACATTGCTTACATTGTTGTAGAAGTACAGAAACTTCTGGGTATTTATTGTTTTCACAATAACACAGTTAACATTTCTGTAGTCCTTTGCAATTTACAAAGGGTTTTTGGATCTCCTGTCTTGAGAGCCTTTTAACAGAGGTTCCTTTTGGGCCAAATCAGGTGTGTTCTTAAGACATTTTTATTGAAAATTTTCTGTTATTCCGTTTCAATTTTACTGTATATACTTTTCTGTGATAACTTAATTTTCACTTTCTTTTAAAAATTTAATTAGCTTATCAACCAAATTACCATTTATGAAACACTTTTGTTTGTCACCTGTGGGTTCTAAAGTAAAAAGATACACAATATAGTCTCCATCTAAAGGAGTCTGTATTCTATGTGGATAAAGATGAAAAACTAACCATTATAATACTACGACCTATTTAAATAAAAGTTTATGATGATTATATAGTGAATGTAAAATACAGCATCACGTATAAATACATTTATCAAATGAAAGATTAAAGAAGGGATTCCAGTCTGATTGCTCTCAGGCCAAGGAACTGCAATATATATGTTGATAATTTTAATTTTTAAAGGCCAAGACTTATAAATTAGGAAATTTCGTATTAACATTGCAAAATTCTTTTAATCATCCAAACTCATGGCAACATTGGGCCCACATTTTCATGTGGTACATGTGAGTGGGTTGAAAAGGCAGCTCTGTTTAGATGAGAAGATTTGTCCAACTTGGAGGCTTCGTGTAAGGGGCTATCTTGTTACACCCAGCTTAGCTCATTCATTAAGATTCTGGCCTGTGTATACAGCTAAGTTGGCAACCTCTGTGTTAAACTAATAACCGCTGTGGACTACTGGAAGAGAGAGATACCACAGCCCCGGTTCTGAGGTCCTAAAGAACAGAAGAATGGGAGGCATTGGGTTTCAAGGGATAGATGACAGGATGGCATGAATAAAAACACCAGGATAAGAAAGCAGAAGGTGTGTTTCATGAGAAATAGGTAATTTAGTTGGACAGATCACTGTGCTAAGTGTAGCACCTAAAGTTTCTTGAGGAGGATAGTGACAACAGTATTCTCTTTAATCTAACCTGTCCCCTAAATAATTACAGCCTGATTACTTCCAGTCAGGACTTGCTTTTCCTGCTAGTCTGCTTCACCTTAAAAGTGGTAATCCCCAGTGAGTTCCTCCCAGGGGGATTTGGGATTTAGCTACAGCAGATGTGCTCTTGGTGACATGGTTAATGACTGCTGCTCAGAGCCACCCCTGGAGTCATATGCATGGGCTCCTTCCTCTAGGGGGTAAATAAAGCAAGAATACCTTTTCATGCAGCTGCTCTCATGAGTCCTTCTCATAAATAGTGGTCAAACATCGCTGTTCCAAAAATGAAAAAGTGTGTTTCTGGATCATACTAAAGTTGAGAGCACTATAATGTAAATATCTGAGTTTTTTGTTTTTTGTTTTTTTTTTAAGAATGTGTTGGGCTTACATAGCAAGTAAAATAAAATACATAACAGAAAATTTTAAAGGAGTTTAGTTAGCTGTTTACACTTTTCCAAAAGTTTATTTTGCTGGCTAAATTAATATTTCCTGAAACTAAAAAATTAGTATGAATAGAGAAAAGAACTGTTCTTTTGTGTAGAAAAGTGGTCCTTGTTGAATGGAACGTGTAAAAACACGACAAAAAAGTACCTATGAAGTCGCTGATGGCTGTTAATTTTTCCAAAATACTGAATTATGTCAGTCTGTAAAAATGAATTGCTTCACTTTTGAGGTAATTCAGTTGCAGTGTGTAAGTTCTGTGAATATAATGTCTTTATAAGTGACATTAGTCTTTGTGGAAAAAAGTGCAGTGTGCACTTTGGAATGTCCTGCATCTCTTCTCTTTGAAATTTCATCTTGTCCCCGTAACCATCTGCTCCTAATTAGATTCAGTGGCAGAGAATGAGCTGAGCTTCTGTACTCAAGCTGAAACAGGCGCAATTCATCAGGCCTCCTTCTAGTGTTGTTCTTTATGTATCAGCTGAAGGTTACAGAAAACTTTATATAGACTCAGCAACTTTATGACATTAAGTTAAAAAGCCATTGAGTTGCATTTAAGTAATGTGTTTTTGACCTCTTAGTTAGCTATCAAATTCATGCAACTCTGTTATGTGACATTTTAGCTAGTTAAATGCATAAGAGCTATAGCTCTTATTCTATATTATTTTTATTTTTTCTTTCCACATCAGAATCTTTATCAGAAAGCATCTGAATTGATTCATTTGGAATACATGAGTAGATTTGTCCAACATGTGTCCTAGGGTCCCTTTAAACTCTCTAGTCTATTCAATTCATTGTAATACATAAGGACTATTGCGACGTGCCAGGCACTCTGATAAGCATTGGCTTAGAGCAGTTAATATGATTGACAGAGCCCTTTCTTTCCCTGAGTTTCCAGGCTTTCGGAGAAGGTAGACATTAACTATGAAGACCTAAAAACCAAAACAGTGTTTATAGTTCCAAAGAGTTCCTTTATTTTACTGCTTGCCATTATTCTGTACCCACAGTGTCCTTGGGTGCTGGTCAAAACAAAGCTGGGTGTGATCTGCATTGGCTGTATTCACCACAGGCTTCAAGATGTGGCCTGTGGATGCTCTCCAGGCAACAACTCTGGTTCCTAGCCTTCTTTATTGCACCCAGACCAAAAAAAAAAAAAAAAAAAAAATGTGCACCTATCTAAGGCAGGGGTTGGCAACCATGGCTTACAAGCCAAATTTGGCTTATTGCCTGTTTTTTCATGGTCCAAAAGCTAAGGATGGTTTCACATTTTTAAATAGTTGATAGTGAGTCAGAAGAAGAAAATGTCATGACATATGAAAATCAAATTTCAGTGTCCATAAATAAAGTTATATTCGAATATAGTCATGTTTATTCATTTTTATATTGTCTGACTACTTTCTTGCTACAATAATAGAGCTGAGTATTTACAACAGAGAGTGTAATGGCCCATAAAGCCAGAAATATTTACTATCAGGCCATTTACAGAAAAGTGTGCCAACCCCTGATCAAAGGTGCTCTATTATCTCTTTTCTGATTTTTGTCACCCATTATTCACTGTAGAATGTGGACCATATAATGTGCCATCCCCTTGCTATCCTTTTAGTTCCTGAATCTTTCCTCCAACAAGTGTATGACAAGTGTACTTTACAGAAACTCCATAATTCATATTTAAAGTGAGGAGACATGATAGGCTTCTAGCAAGCCAGAGGAATACGACCCCTGTAAATGTAACTTTAGTTCTTTCAGCCTCACAACACGACACAATTCATGCATATATGCTTAGGTTGTTTCAATTTGAAGGACAAAAACTCATTCTTTTAAGCAGGTTTCCCATGCCACTACTTTGAATAGGCTGATTTTATGATATGGTTAAATAGGACTTTGGCTCCCTAATTTTCTAAACTTATCAGGAGTTAAGTTTCACAATTTTAAATAAATTTGACTACCAGCTTTATCTTATAATAGTTCTTCTCTAACCTTTTTGAGAATTGCTATAATTAGGACTACCTGGATAGTTGATATAATCTCCAAATGGCAAAAGTTTGACCAGTAGAGCTAGCTCTAGTAAGCACTTACTTATTTATCTAGGTGTGCTGTGTACTTACGGAAAGTCCCCAATATATGACAGTGATAATTGATCCATGGGAGTGGATTATATTATTTAGGATAGATTTCTTCATCTTCCATATTTATCTCCAAAAAATATACATGATTTATTATAACCATCTACTATTTCCCATTTTAATATTTTCCTCTCTCAGATAATCATTGGATATATTTTCTTATATGACAATTTCACATGCTACTTATTAAAATGCTGATTTTAAAATATAATGAAAATTTTATTTGATTCTCTTATTTCCAGATAATATTGCAGCAAGTTAAATCATTTAAACCATTATTATTAGAGTCTTATTTCTGACAAATAATGTTTGATCATGAAGTAATACAGTTTGGGGCCAAGAGAAAATTATGTTTAACCTAATTCTTTGAATAATATCCAAATGTTTTCACCACCTTTCAAAGACACTTCTTTAATTGTTAATATTGAATGCAATTGTATATTTAAATAATGTGTGTAAGCAACAGGAATCCTATATTTGGCTTATGAGGAAAGGCATAAAATAAGCTATAAAACTGTCCTTCAAAACTTAAAAGAAGTAAAGTTACACGTCTTGATAACTTTTATAGTATAGACAGTTAGTAGGGGCTAGGTGACACTGAACTGGAACCTCTACCTCTCAATTATTATTGAACCTTGAAAAAACTAGAACAATGGGCCTAATTTGTAACAAGCACCTTGGAAAACTAATATCATGCTAAAAGGTAGAGGTTTTTTTAATACATATTTTAAATTTTATTTTTTGTTATTTGTTTTGTCTTTATATTTTAGTTTTGATATATTTATTTTTTAATCTATTATAAAATTTATTTCTATGGTTTTTTTTTTTTTATTAGTTTCAGGTATGCAAAACAATGCACTAAGGTTTTGATCTCTGCTTCTGTCAGGTAGTTTCTGAGACAGAAGTATGTAGTGAAAGCACGCCATGTGCTATGAGACAGCTGACCTCTTCTCTACTGAGCAGAATTGGTGCTGACATGTCACAGAGGTGGAAGTTGAAACCCAAGCATTTATGTGCTTTCCGCACAGCCTGTGGGTTAATCAGTATTTGAACCTGGGTCTCGGGGATCTTCTTTTGCTAAGCCTGCGACTAGACCAAAAGCATACATGGCTCAGTGCTCTTGACCATCTTGACCAGAACCACAAAGTACTGGAAATGTCTCCAAAATGGATGTTCTCTACTGATTTCCAAACCGTAGGTATGTCCTCTTAGGTAATTGTTAGGAAAAAATACGATGCCTCTAAAAGAAGTTTCCAAGCCACAGGAAACTACGTAGAACTGAGACAATGTTTGACCTTGTGCCGACTTAATTTGTGAAATATTGTTGCCTACTTTTTTTATTCTGCAGCTTTAAAGAACACGATTCCTTTGCCTTCAGATCTCTAAGGAAATTCAATATACAATTTCTCTAGAATAGACTATGAGTCAGAGACATCAAAAGATTAACTAGTTTCTTGAGATTTTAGTAATTGTACTAAATTACAACACTACTTAATGGCAGTATTCAGCATCGATTTGACTTGTTTTTAACATGCTTGTGCATTACCTTCCTAGAGTAAGACATTGACTCCAAACTTATTTTAGGTGTCTATAATTTCAGTTTGAGTCCTCAGACATTTATTGAGTACCTGCTATATCCCAGCCCATGCTATGCAGTGGGGTGAATGAATTATGAATTATTTACAGCCTTTGATCTCCAAAAGTTTATAGTCTATTGGAAGAGATAAATTTCTAAGTAAATTAATGTTATATAGGACAGATTAACTGAGAAGCACTCAGTTATCAGGAAGATAATTAATTTAGTCTCAACAAAAAGACTCCAGAAAGGGGAAGCTACCCTAGTTGTAAGTTATAGTAGGACTAAGCTTTATTCAGGGCATATGAGGAAGGATAAATAGCCTGAGCAAACCCTTAAAGTATAAAATGACATAATGTATACATTCTACAGTATACAGTAAAATATGGGTGTAGGGAAAGAAGATGAGGCTAAGAAGGGAGGTTAGGGCTAGGTCACAGGGGGACTATTTTAGGCTGCACTAAGGACCGTGATACTACGCGCAATGGGGTACCACTTAGTAGGGTTCTGTGGCAGTATCTTCACTTAAACTAGATTTCTTAGATTATGTGGTAGAAAGAGGTTCTAAAGATTTCTTAGATTATATTGTAGAGACTAGAGATAGGGAAAAAGGTAGGCAGCTGTTACACAGCCCAGACAAGAGATGGTGAGAACCTGATGGACGACAGTGATAGATAGCTATGATGGAAATGGAAAGAATAAGACATGAGAAATATTGAGAAAATAAAGTTCCTGGGGTTAAGTGACTGGATTTGACATGGTTGAGGGAGAGAGGAAGTCTATCTAGGGCATGCTTTTGACGAGAGAACAAGTAGGATAGACAAAAAATAATAATAAAGGAAAGGAGGTTTGAGGATGCATGGCTAAAAGGATGAAGGAAATGGGTCATAGTTCCATATGCATAACAAACAATATTTATATTTTGAAATATTTCTTTTTTTGTCTTTACTTTTCATGTATTGTGTACACAAAGTTCATACTACATTTAAAATGATCCATTTCTCTTTTATTTGACAAAGCATCATTTCTTGAAAAAAAGCATTTCATTATATTAAAAATTATTTTAAAACACAATTTTCAATGATTGCCTAATATTTCTGTTGATGGTTCTACCACATTTTCTTAGTATTAAACACCTATGAAATACAACACTCACCTAGAAATTGATGAGCATTCCTTGCAAAGGCAGTATCTACAAACTACACAAAACTGAATGAATTCTACCTAAAGATTTAGTTAGAAGGAAGTACTTGTAAAATATTCCACAAGGAATCAGATCAATATTTCTAAGAAATAAATAGTTCACAGGAGTCCATCAAGTAACAACTTCAGATAAAAATATAAAATGTCTTCTTATTTTATTTAAAAGATCAAAATATGTCATTATACTAACATAGTAACAACCATGTAGTCTGTTTAGAATATGATCTTGGAGTTGGAAAGGATATATGTGTATTCAAGAACAAAAACAGTGATGCTTGTCATTAACCTTTTTCCTATTATGTCTAGTGATATGATTCAGAGGAACAAAGTATGCAGATTAAAGAAATATACATTTCACTAGAGCTGGCCTTAGGCAAATCCACACTGTCAATCATATGGATAAAATGTAGGCTAGGCTGCCTAGTGTTTTTCAAAATACGTAATAAATGAAATGCAAGAAATGAATATGACCACATATTTATAATTCTCACTTCTTGGTTGGCATAGTCTAGAGTTATTAAATATGCAGACAATGTTTCCATTATTTTGGGGTTTCTTCTTTTTTTCCCCATCTTCTCAATAGGGAATTTTGGTATATATTTTTGCCCTTTGGTTTCATCATTTGGTAGCTCAAGAAAAATGATATGTAGGTGGTTTACACTCAACGCCAGAATCAACACTCCTGTTCCGAAAAACTGAGGATTTGAAAGCATTTTTCCTTCTCATCAGGATTTACTCAAGTATTTATGTATCCTGTAATAGTTGGCGCCAGTAATATTATTCCTTCATATTTTTGGATACTTTTATTTAGAATAACGTGCTTCACAACCAAGAAGCAATCTACTTATAAAGGAATGAATACAACATTATTTCCAATTATTTTTCTTTACATCACTGTGGAAGTTGCATTGCAGTCTATTTCATGCATATGTCTTGTTTTCCTCAAGTGGAAATTCTAGTAGTTCAAAGGGAAGATGATGTATTTAGAACTTCTTAATCTTTCATTGACTAATGAAGACCAGTTCTTTGTATACAAAATATTGGTTCACTGTAAGTTTGGGCTTAGTAACTTAGACCTTTAAGATTTGAGTGGGGGATCAACTGTTACAAGTAGACACTTCAGGTACTTTTTATGCAAATGTAAGTGGACAGAGAAAAAAATACTACTTGCCCCAAGGCATAAAAGTAGAGCTATGCTGTAGAGTACATGGTGTTTCTGCGGGTTTCAGCAATTAGAGGCTATCTGATCAACAGATTTTTCTGCAAAATAAAAGAAGCTCAGATTTTCAACAATTCCTTTTTTTGGTTAAGCAATATTTCTGAGCATATGACATAACAAAAACTGGAAATGCATTTATAAGAGAAAGAGGACAGAATATTTTAAATGGTACCCTCATAGGAAGATTTAATATAAACCACTGTGAAGGATCAGGTTATATACAGTATAGATTAAAAACACTTGCATTCTTAACTATAAAAATGGCAAAAAGGCATTGGAAATGACTGATAGTCTTTAATATGTGTGAATCAAGCATTTGAAGAAGACAAACTACTCAAAATTCTACAACACAGCACAGGGAGTTTGCACAACTCGTTTTGTTGTTTTTCATTAGATCACATGTTGCTGACATGCATGGTTGGTCCACAAAATTTGGGAATATGTATTAGCCATCCATGCTGTTCTACCCTTGCCAGTGGGAAGGAAATACATGAGCCACAGACGCACTTGAAGTCAGGAAATGGGGAAAATTACGGGAAGTTACTATTTGAGCGAGCTTTAGTGTAAGGTAATTCTCTATATTAACATTAAGTGTTCATTATTATTTAAGCCTCCTTTGTTTTAACACGGTTTTGTTAAAGGCCACAGTGCTTACAACATCCATCGTACATGTGTTTACAAGAGGCATCATTAGCCTATGGCCTGGGCTCTGTGCCACTGGCTCCTTCATTCTGGCAAAAACACATTGACCACTGTGTAAGGAGAATTTCAGTTTCTTGCTTGACTAAGTTAGCTTCTGATTTATACATTAAGTGCTTTGTTCTTTTAAGGAATACAGCATACATCTCTCAATCAGTATTGAAGACATATTTATTAAAGAAAAGAGTGAATTATCTTTTAAAATTCTGGCAGATCTACCCTAATAAAATTTATGCTGGACCATAAATGTCAACACTATCTAGTGTTCCCTTGATAATTAATGGAATGTGTGATGAGGGCCCATGATGGCGTAGTTGACTTTTCTCTGCCAGAGAGGCTGATTATGTTCAAAACCGTTAATATAGGCTCTAGAGAGAGAGGCTCTCAAAACTAAGTCTTTTGCAAATAGGTGACTCCTCTCTTCAGCGTATCTGAACATGGCAGCAAATGGCCTCCTGTACCCATCAGGCAGAGCACAGTCAAGAGCAGTGTTATCAGTCAGAGGGCAGCACAGCTCTACTTTCTCAGGCTTTGGGTTCTGTCTATGGAGCTAACCTATGCTCAGGAATCTGTTTTCAATTATTTTATATTTTAAGAAAAACAAAGTGCCCTTTGTCCAAACCAGAGGGAAGTCACAAGCCTGGGGTGCAAAGCTGACAATAGCCAATTGATTTAGATGTGTTTTGTGCATGCGAGTAGAAATATTCTGACAGGTATCTGCATGAACATGAGCCCCATTTAAGATAGTATTTTAACCAGATATGAAAAGCAAAATGCCTCGTATTTGTGGGCAGGGATCTATGTGCAAAATGACTTTTTTTGTTCCAAGAATGTGTGTACCTTTTGAGAAAGGAAACAAGTAACTTGTGTTGCATTTGGACCATAATAACACTCAATAAGTAGCTATTGAACAAATTAATGTATAAATGAATGTGAAAATGTGAACTGTGTACAAAACTAAGGAATTAATTGTTTTTTACATTTGTGTGTATGCGGTTTTCTTTTTCTTTTCTTAACAATCTAGGTTTGTATAGAGAAAATTCAAATTGAAAGATGCAACAATCTCTTTCCCTATCTATTGGCCACATTCCCATCTCTTATTCTTTAGGGTGGCTACTAAAATTTTGTTCATTTTTAACAAAATGGATCATATTTTATGTATTGTTTTGCACATTGTTTTACTTCACTTAATATTTATTGGCGATTTTCCCCCCACATTTACCCAGATTACCACATTTACACATATGCACCTATTTCCTTTTTTTTTTTAAATTGACTCTAAATATTCTAATCTACTGCAATGGTTAACAAGAATTAATTTCCAGCTCCCAGCTGATAGGCACTCGAGTTGCTTTCAGTTCTTTTAAAAATAATAATTACAAGTAACGATGAAATGAGCATCCCTCAGCATATTTTCTTTGTGCCATTATCTCAGAATACATGTAGAATAAATTACTAGAATTGAAATAAATGAATTGAAGGAATATGGATTTTTAAATCTGGATTGATATCCATTCCACCATAGGCTTATGAGAATGCTTGGTTCTCCAAATCTTTATCAAACTGGCCAGTAACAAACTTTCAGTCTTAGCTAATATGAGAAATGACAAAAACAAATGTGTTGTTTTAGTTTGAATCTCTATTGTAATTATTCAGGTTGAGCATTTTATGTTTATTGACCGTATTTTTTTTTCCTGTGAATTATCCGGGAATGATTTCTTTAAAGATATCAGATAACAATCTGTGCTATATGTATGATAAGATGCTGTAACTGAGAAGAAAAGCACCTTCAAAACCTAGACGCAAATACATTTTTCTTGCCTTTATACAAATATTATTCATTATTAAGCCAATACAGGAAACTGTCTGACAGCTAAAAGAAGTAGAATGTAGATTTTCTCCAGAACCAGCTGCAATGAACAGAAAAAGAAACCTCCTCTTCACTGGGTATATTTTTGCTATTTATTACCCACAAAAGATGAAATTCCAGAATTAATATTGTACATTTATTGTGACATATGCCTTTTATTTTATTTATTCATTAACTTTTAGTTATTGATGGTTTATTATGTGCAAAACCATCAATATGGGATCTAGAAAGGCAAGTAACCATATAAAATAAAATAAGACAATTAAACAAAATCCTTCTTCATAAGGCACTTATGGTGCTTTTGAGAACAAACAGGTGAAGAAAATAAATAATAGGTTAGAGATCTTGCGTACTAAGAAATTTGGGCTTCACTTGAGGCAATAAGAAGTGACTGCAGATTAGTGACAATATTCAAATTGCTCTTTGAGCAAATTATTCTTAAAGCAATGCAGATGAAGAGAAGAGAAGGACTAGAGGGAGAAAAATTAATTAAGAGGCTATTACCTTTTATAGGTAACAGGTAATAAAGATTAAGACTCCAGCAGTGGCAATGGGAATAGCAAGCTGGGGATTACCAATGTGATTGCTTGGGAGATGCACAATTGTCAGGAACAGATGTGCATGGGATGGAGCCATTAAAGCTGGGGAAGGATGAGTTCCAAAAAGGAGGGGACATCAAGAAGGTAAAATGCTATAGACTAACGGAATCCTTTACCATAGCCCATCTTTATTCATCAAGTGGAAAGAGAACATGTCATTATTATCTTCATCCAATCAATAAATAGTTATTGAATTCCTGCTATACCAGACACTTTGCTATGTGCTGTTGATAAAATGGTGACAACAATTGATAAGGTCTTTACTTTCACGTAGCTTAAAACTTACCCAGAGAGAGCATTAAATCAAAAGAAATAATGACACCCATTTTGCTCTGAGAGTACTACCCCTTTGACGTTGTTAGATAATGTGCTTTAAATAAAACTAACTTTCCCCCAACGCCATGAAATAGTGTATTTGATCTAAGACCAGACCTATAGGAGTGAAGGAGGGTGACTTTCTCCCTCTGGCCACAGTGATTGTCCAAGGATAGCATAGGATCCACGGTGGCCAACCATAGCTGGTGAGACTTCATTCTGGTTCTTTTATTTCAACTCTCAGAAAAACAGATTCTCTTCCCTACATAGTGGGAACCTGGAAGTATGAAGTATCTGAGTTGTGGCAGCCAACTCACAACCATGAAGTTGACCTTGCCTGTGATTTGAACAATAATTTTCTACAATGAGTAGAAAGCAGAGCCAAGAGTTACAGAGAAAAACCATGTCCTGATGATATCACTTGAGTCTGGTCAAGCTCTGACCAAAGCTATATTTATTCCTGAACTCTTGGGTTAGGTGAGCAATAAATTCTATTTTGGTTCAAACCAGTTTGGTTTGGATTTTCATTTACTTATAATCAAAAGAAGTCTAGCCATTATAACTCAGCTCTAAAAAAATGTCCTGTCCTTTTACCCCAGACAGCTAAAATTTTGTAATTTATTTTCTCTAAACATTTTATTGCAAAACTATGGTGTATTACAAAATTTAAAGCATTAGAAATCTAAGAAGAATGTTATTTCTGTGGAAATAATTAAATGACTACCTATGGAAAGTTATAGTATCTTCCAGTCTGTTTTAAATTATGGTATAAAGTTCATAGCTGAATGTTCTTCAATTACCAGAACTCAGAGAAGTCTGCAATTTGGGCTGCTAGAAACCTATGTTTATTACTCTGTTGTGATAGCAAGAATGTTACTGAATAATTGTTTTATTGGAAAATAATTGAAGTTCATTATTTATTTCTAGGTAAAAGTATTTTTTTTAATTAAATAGCTTCTGTTTTTGAGAATGTCCCATTTTGGTGGAGCAGGTGAACCCATAAACCACTAAATGCACTAAAATCAGTGCTTATGTTGCCTCATCTTTATCTTTACATTTTAAGTGTTGTTCACTTGGAATTTACTCTCAAGTGTCATGTTCAGATGTATTCTCATCTGGAAACAATAACAAAACTGATTGGGTATTTTGAGGAATTTTTTCACACTATGTATGGTCATCATTCAGAATTAGTTTGGAAATCCAGTATTAGACAGAGTCAGACTTTCAGATATGAGTAAATACAGTGATGTGTTCCTAACTCAGAGTTTCCCTCGCCTGCAACTATAATTTACACAGTTTCACTTGTATATATATTTTTGAGCAACCACAAGGATTTCAATTCCACTATCCTATATTCTTTACTTTTGGGAATAGATAGAAAAAGAAGGTACCAGAACTTGGCCATAGAAAGGTAACATAACTTTGTAGAGCTTTCTTTCTTTTCCACTAATAAATACTTGAGAGATAAATAAAATTGAAAAGAATCACCTAAGCTTCTCATAACCCAATTTTTAACATACTCAGTATGAGGCTAAAAGGACTACCTTTTCTAACTATCTCACAGGCTTATCAGGAGGAATAAATAAAATAAATTTTATGAAAGTGGATTGTACGTTTTCAAGTCATACCTCCTCTTTGGGTTTCCTAGAGACGATGTGTGGTCACGGCTAGTTGGGCAGGCAGTACATGGCACAAGAGTGTCAGAGCATATCACTTAGATGTCTATATCTATGTCAATAATGTTCTGGTAAATGGCAATAAAGAGAGTTTTGTTCCATCAGGAAAGGGTATCTTTTTAAAATTCTCACAAAGATCCTTTGTATGGTGATAGAGGAAGCACAACCCTGACCTCTTCTCTATCCCTTTCTCCAATCCAATAGCTACCCCTTTTACTCAGCCCTATAGGAATCTATGTTTATTCCTATGTTCTTGCTTGTAGTGACCTCGTCAGCCATTCAGCTCCCTCAAATAGATAACGAGCAACTGGAAGACAGAGAGTGTGTACCACTCTGTTTTGTGCCTAGTATGTATTGTTAATAGATCCCACATATATTTACTAAATAAAACGGGGTCTGTCTTCTAGTACTGGATATGCTGCTTATTAGCTTTAAGCAAGTCACTTAACCTCTCTTTATCTCACTGCCCTGCTAGAAAAATATGTTTGAATTAGTCAAATCATAAAGGAGAACAATTAGACTTGAAAATATGCCATATATTTTTCTCACCTAATTCAGAATCTTCTGTCTTTTGTACTAAGATGGAAAAGAAAAAGAGGACATTTTGGCAATTGAAACTCAAATATATATAAGAAATGTGTGTGTTTCATTCTTGGCATTAAATATCCCTGACCAACTTTAAGAAATTTTGTAACAAATGATCATGGTAAGGAAAATGCTTGGCAAGTGAAATTTGGTTATTATACAGTGGTTTAACATTTTACAAATGCCAAATGTAATCAGTGTTTGACATTGCACATGATTCACTGGATCTTTATTTCATTTTTACTACAAATGTATGGATTAAGCTTCAGGGTATATGGCTTCACCACACAATCTGTAACTATTCTGGGACTGTGAAATGGAGAGCTGTACAATTCTCTCATTAATTTGAAAGTCAATATGCGGAACTTAAGTGCCAACTCCTCCTGAGCAGTAATGTCATAATCTTAATCATCCTGAGGATTTCGGACTGCGGGCAGAGCAGAGTATCATTAGGGTCTGGGTGGAAGCACAAAATAGGAAAGAGGCTATATGAGCTGGAAAATGATGGAAGTTAGGAAAGATGTGAGTCACAGAGAACAGTTGTTGAAAGATGCTAAAGCTCTTGATGCCTTAATATTTAATAGACTGAGCAAGAATATTCTGTAACCAGTGTAGATCATTTTGTAATATGTACCTTTTGATACATACAAAACACAAATGCTTTTGTGTAACCACTGCCAATTTTGGTATGTTATTCTGAAGAGTCATTCGTAGAGGAACCCATTATCTTCTGTGTATATCCACTATACAAGGTTTTGTTGAGCTTTATTTTCTGTAGGTTGTATTATAAAACATATTTTTCCAAATTAAAATTAGAGTATTACATCAGATATGGCTTTCAGCACTTACATGTGCCTTTTCTATAACTGTGAGATTAAAATATATTCCTTTAGGAGATGTGGCCCCCTAATTTAGAATCATAAGTCTGTTGGGTGTTGAAGCAACACGTACTTTAGAGAATGACAACTGAAATATGAAATGTAACAGAGAAACACTTGATTTAGAATTATTTCTGTGTAAAACTCTTGAGTTATTGAGAAGTTTACCTCATATGAGGTAAGCACAAATCCACTGGCAGCACAGAGTGGCCACACATATTTGTAAAGTGAATACTGGACTGAAAGTATTAATTGTGTTACATGTGACAGCAACAGTCCTAAATGCATCTGCTTCAGTGTAGAGAAAGGAACATATTTTACTACTGTGTCACCTTTTATAGAATGACACAAACAGGCACCTGCTATATATTTCAGTTGAATTAATCAGTGATTTTTGAAGACCTGTCAGTGAACTGGTGCCAGACTGACTGGAGGAGAATCATCCAAGGAGCTTGTTGTAAAGAAATCCACCTGAGTCTCTCCCCAATATCCTGAATTAGAATCCTTGTGAGGGAGAGTCTAGAAATCTATATTTTAAAACAGCTTTGGTAGTAATTCATATCACCAGGTTTAGGAACCACTGGACTAAATCTTATTTTATATGTTAGTAGCTGTGTAATTGAACTCTCCCTCACACAACATTTTACGCAACTAGTACTCTCTTCTGGGAAAATAACTGAACATTTTGATCATGGCAATTCTATGAGGAAAGTAAGCATTAATGGATGAGAAAGCAGTCTCAGAACTGGGACATCCTCTGTCAGTTCCCTGCAGATGAAGCACTTTTTGTCTGGAATCTTAATTGCCCTGATGGCTGGGTCATGAAATTGGAATCTTCCTGAAGTGGAGGTACATAAATAGACTTTTACTCATTTTCTGGAACAAAATGAAAAAGTCTATATTCATTCATACCAGAAAAAAAAATTCTCTTTAAATTAAAACATCTTAACACTTCAAAATAGGCCAGCCTTTACTTGACTACTGCACAACATGGAATATTTTAAAAGAAGTTGTATGACTCACAGTAGCTCATACATTGTCAAAAGTTCACTCAAGCACCCATGTTTTCAGTAATGCCATGCAAATAAATCACAACACATATGAGTAATGTGAATTTAAAGGTGATACTTTTACTCAATCTCTTGATATCAAGATAATGGGGATTTGGAGAGAAGTTGAAATGCCAGACAGCCTATATCAGAAAAACCCTGTTAAATGAGAACTTTTGCAAATGTACATGAAAAATGATTGAAAAAATAGTTTTTAATAGGAGTTATTTTTTTCTTCACTTCATGAGATTGTGAGCTTTACCAGAAAGATCATTCATTCCTCACCCAGCCAGCCACTTATACTGGATATCCACTAGGAACCAAGCACCCCGGTTAGCCTGAGCACACAACTAGAGTAGCTTCCATTTAATTAAATCTTTCTTCCCCATTAAACAATTGTTTACAAAATCTGAATAGAACTAAAAGATATATTTATTAGTTCATTCACTTAAATAATTTTTTCTTGATTATCTTGCATAGCACTATACTATGCTTTATTTAAAGAGATTCAAAAGTTACATAGAAGGCTTCTTTTCTAATAGTTTACAAACCATAACAAGTCATTAAAATGACTGCATAATGTGTTCCTCAAATAGGAGAAAATAAATGTTTTACTTTCAGCTTCCTTATAAGAAAGATAAGGACAAAAAGAAAAGAAACAAAAGGTGAGGGGAGCCAAAGAAATACAGGTACAAATTCTTTCCCAGAAGAGTTATATGTGGATGGATAAAGTGCATGGCTTCTTTTTAAATCAGCAGAGAGGTGATTTGAAAATGTAAGCTATATTTGCCCATGAGATGGAATCCCATAGAGATTCATTATGAAATCGCTCTTGTATGCCTTCATGTTCCTTCCATTTACTTCGCCATACTCATCTGTCACAAATCCAACCCTCTTCAGGTCCAAGCTGGCACCAGTGTTGCTGAATGTGTCTGGAGAAAAAAATAATAGACACACTGATTGTTTTTAAATTCAGCTTTGTGCTTCCCAACAATCACACTATTTTTCCCCTAAATCTCCTACCCTCTGACTTTTTCATATCTTTCCTCTCGCCTCAAACTCCTAACACCTGATCTCCATCTACACTTTCAAGTGAAATCTCTTTTAATTTCACTGTAATTTCAATGAACTATTTCTGCCTGACAAAACTCCCCAAATTTAATAGCTTGAAACAAACAACAAAAAAAAGATTTATTATTTCTCACAATTGGTGGGTCAGGAATTTGGGCAGGACTGACTGAGAAGTTCTTCTGTGCCATGTGTAGCAGCTAGCATTATTTAGCTGGGAGCCATGCTGGTCTAGATGTCCAAGATGGCCTCTCATCCCCAATGTTCTACATATGTTCCCTAAGCATTAAGTAACCTGGATTTCCTTAGACTACGGCAGCTGGGCTCTAAAAAGAAGGAGCAAGAAAAAGGTTCTCACTTCTTAAGGCCCAGGATTGGAAATTCCAGAATGTCATTCCCTCCTTATTCTGTTGGTCAAAGTAGGATACCAGGCCAGGTGGATTCAAGAGAAGGAAAACAAATGCAACCTCTTGATGTAAGAAATTGTATGTGAATACAGGGTTGGGAGGCACTGTTGGTAGACTCAATTGAAAACTCTCTAACACAACTAATTAAATATTAGTTACCATGTCCTACTGCCTTACCCGTATGTATGTCCACACATCCATTGCCTCATGTTACTATTGATGAATTTTCCCACACCTAACAAAGATCAACCCCTCACTTTCACATTAGAATCCACATTCACCTACCTGTTGGCAAGTAAAGTTATTGCAATTTCTCTCTTCTTAAAAAATTAACAAAGAAACAAAAAATCTTCTCCTGAATCCTTATTTCTTTCTAGATATATTTATTTGTTCTGTTATAGCAAAACTCAAAAAGTTATCTATATTCATTGTCTTCAATTCCTATGAATCTATCCCCTCTTCAACCCACCCCAGTCAGGTTTTGTTCCAGCCATTCCATGAAAACAGCCCTTCACTCTATAACCATATCAATGCAAGTCTGCCAAATACAATTCTCTGCTCTCATCTCACGTGATCTATCAGGAGCATGTAGCTTGAATGCTCCTTCCTCCTTAAAACACTTTTTTCGCTTTCTCACATTTGAAGATAACATACTCTCCTGATTTTCCTCCTACTTCACTGGTGGCTCTTTTTCAGTCTCCTTTGTTCATTTCTGCTCATTTCTCAGCCTCTGTTCCAAAGTGCAGTCCTTGATTCTCTTCTCAACTTTATTCACATCTCAAGATTTTATGATTCACTTTCTAAAAACCCTAATACTTATATCTCCAATTTAGACCTCTTTCCCAAAATGCAGACTATGTCTAACAACCCACTTGAAGTCTCCACTTGGATATCTAATCAGAATCTCAAACAGGGCCAAAGTGAACCACTAATCATGTCCCCAAATGGTCTTCCCACAGCTTTCCCAACTCAATAAATGACATCTCCAACTTTCCAGTTGCTCTGATCAAAAATTTGGAATCATCTTGAGATCTCTTTTTCTCAAAATCTTCACTGAGTTTGTCCTCAAGTCCTGTTGGCTCTCCCTTTAAAATTCATCCATAATCCAAACATTTATCAATATTACTTCTTACCTATATTTCTCTATACAATGTCCACTCTTGCTTCCTTCTGGTCTATTCTCAACTACCGAAGACAGAAGAGTCTTTTTAAAATGTAACTCAAATGATTTCACTCTTTTACTTAAAAACCTTTGGTGACTTCCTCTTTCAATCTCATTAAAGGACAGTGGCCTCCAGTGCCCTACAGTCTGCCGTGCTATCATGTCAGTCTGCACTTATGATCTCATCTCCCACCATCCTGCCCCTTACTCATTCACTCCAGCCACACCGAAGACCTTTTTGTCTCCATCCCACCAGGGACACTCTCATCAAAAGGTCTTTGTAGTCACTATGCCCTCTGCCAATAACACTCCTTCACCCTTGCCTTATTAAACATATAGCTTTTATTGTACTTTTCTATTTGTTTATTGCATGTCTCTCCCTATCACAGTATAAGCTCCATGAAAGCAGGGACTTTTATCTGTTTTATTTGCTGTTGTATCCCCAGCACCAGGAATAACACCAGGTTCATGATAGATACTCTACAAATAGGTGTTGAATTAGTAAACTTCCATTTCCTTTATGTTTGTTTGTTTTATGTTTTTGCAAATCTTATTATTGTTATTAGTTTCAGGCGTACAAAATAACATAATGATTATACATTTACACCCCTCAAAAAGTGATAACTCCACCGAGTCTACTATCCCTCTGACACCGTACATAGCTATTACAATACCATTGATTATATTCCCTATGCTGTACTTTCTATCCTGTAACTATATACCAGGGGTGTCAAAAAATATATATACACATGACTTGTATTTATCTTTAGTTATTGGTATATATTGAGTATTATAATTTTAATAGAATTTTTTCCTTTCTTAAAATGTGTGTACATTTTTTGTCTGTCTGTCTGTCTGTCTCTCTCTCTCTCTCTCTCTCTCTATATATATATATATATATGTATATATGACATGCGATATTATTTTATATTAGTTTCAGGTGTACAGTGTAGTGGTTAGGCATTTATATAACCTATGAAGTGATCCTCCTGATAAGTCCAGTACCCACCTGACACCCTACATAGTCTTTATATTATTGATTATATTCCGCATCCTGTATTTCACATCCCGGTGACTATTCTGAAATATATTTTTATTATGATGATTTGTATGATAGAAATTGCTAACCAGTTTTTTCAACACACCTTTGGGTGAGGCTAAATTGTGATGCTTGTTTTGTTCCATATTTACCATTACTAGATTCTGTCTGTCCTTTGCACATGTTTCATGCTGCTTGTGTTAATATGGATTTGTTAATGAGTTGTAACAAATGACAGGGATAGTCACCCCTTTTCTTCTTAGGCACAAATTTCTCATTCTCCCTTGCTTATTCTTAAACATCCGTGGCAAGCTACTCACAAATTACATCCTGGTTAGCTGAGTGACAAGAAATGGGATCTATTTTAAATAGTTTCCTCAGGTCCTTTTCTATGTACTATTTCCCACTTATATTTTCTCTCAATTTCTAGAATTTGGGGATTTCTAAAATGCTTTACTTAGCTACCAATTCTGCCTGCCTTCCTAGTGTTGAATTTTGTTTTATCACACAGTTTCTAATTCTGTTTGATCACCTGTCCTTGGAGTCTGCCGCTGTCTCAAGTGAGACATTTCTCTGTGTGAGAACCTCCCCCCAGCCCCAACAATGAGCAATGGTAATCAGCCTCTGGACATGCTCTTGAGGAATGGAGCAAATCTGATCATTTCAGATGAATTTTATAGTTTTGTCATTTTTGCTTAAAATGTTTCACTGGGATTTTGTTAGTATTATATCCTCTTATAAGTTGGGGAGAATTATTGACATTCCTTTCAGATAAGAACATTTTATTTCTTATCATTCAAATTTTCTTGTAAATGCTCTACTATAGTTTCCCTTAACTCGGTAACATGTTTCTAATTAAGGGTAAGATTGGGTATTTGTGTATTAATTGCTGTTGTGAATAAGAGCTTTTTTTCATTGTATTTATGGATAATATATGAGATGTAGTATGCCCTGTGTTTGGGGGATTTTAGAGGGGAGGTAAATTTATTTGGCATCTGGGCATCTTTTAAAATTAAAAAAATGAAATGATTTAATGAAAATAGGGCTTGAAATAATGACTATTTTTTTCACATTAGTGTTCCATTGTTTTATCACTGTATCAAGACATATCTGGAAAGACTCCAATGTGAATCCTTTTCCTGGAGCATTTCCCTGCAAGCTCTGGGGGCAGGAAGCCTCCAGGAGAAAGTTGCTTTGAGATAGCTCTGGAGAGATGCAACTAGTATGAATATATTGCTCCAAAGCTGGGAAATTTTATAGCTTTTTGTAACACTCAAAAGGGAAAAAATAAAAGTTGGTGGCGGAAATATAGCCAGTCTCACAGAGCATACTTTCTCTTTTAACCTAAGACTATTAGAGAAAGATTGGTGCTGTGAAGATAAACTCATAACCAGAATATCCCAAATAGAAATGTGGCTACTTAAGAGCCAGTCCACCGGAAAAACAATGGATTTCCTCATTAAATAACTAACTAACCTAATTCTAAGAGCACAGTTTGCTTGGTGTGAGGAAAGGGATTGAAATAGGATCCATTAGGGTGTTTTTATAGGAAACATCCCTGGCTCACATGCGCATGTCCGCAGGCGCACACACACACACACACACACACACACACACACACGCAATCTTGGTAATTCTGCTTTTATTGAACAAGGGAAATTGCATTCTTTGAACATGCAACATTTGATGATGGAGCCAGATGTCAAAAAGCTTGTAGAGCTGGAGAAGGATACATTCTTAAGATTGAATATTTGCCATGGAAAATCCAAATGCAGATCAAGGAATTTTTTTAAGTAAAGCATGTAACAGTCTATTGTTTGTAGTCTATTTAGGAGACAAGATATCCTATATGCTGTGAAAACAGTCATTGATCTGGAAATAAGATTGATTATAAAATTTACCATTTCTTCCTCACCACCTCCTATATTAACAATAATCACTTGACTGTAATGGCATTCATATTGTCACGTTAAATGTACACACTATCCAAACCCTTTCCCCAGTTCTTATTAAGTCCACTTTCTCCAAAGTCTAACTGACATCACACACTGAGGCTAAAACATTTGTCAGTTTTACTTTAGATACTTGATGGGTGTAAGAGTATTTTATGTTTCATCTCTGAGCGTAACTTTACTTTGAGGAAAACATGGAGGATTTTATCCGTTGTGTGTAAAGGAAAGCACTTGTTAATAAACACACTTCATTTTAAGATTTTAAGGAAAGCTATCCAAAAATTACAGCACAATGATAAGCAGACACATTGTTTTGTGTAAATAAATCCATGTGTTGGAGCACCGATTCTAGGCTATCTTCCAGAGCTGCAGACCTTTAGTGCTGCCCTTGTTGCGTGCATGTTCATCTCCTGAGACAGCATGCTATGCTGCTTTGACTCAAAAGCATTGTCCATATCCAGGCATTAGGTCACTACTGAACACGCACCGCTGGAATGCTGTGACCTACATATGGTGTATGTGGTTTACATTTTCAGTAACTGGGAGGCAATTTAATTGTCTGACTCAATTACAGTAAGCGAGAGCCAGACTGCCAACTCTTCATTCACCTCACTGAAAACGGACCCCTCCAAGTCAAGCCCAATTCTCGAAGGAGAAGCTGAGTCAGCAAAGCTGCTGCTGAAGCACATATGTTCCAGTCTGTACCTTGAGAAAGCTGTTGGTTTTCCTTGATCCTTTATTGCCAGCTCTGGCTCTCTGAAACTGGTCAAACTCGAGGATTAATAGCACAATTGAGTTTGACTCTAGCAGAATGGAGATCCTAATTTTGGGCAACCGTTTCTTACATTAAAGCCAAAGGAAATATCACCCTGTAGGAGGAACCTTAATAAAGCTGAGTTTTGATTAAATTGGAAAGTGTACATTTTCCAAGCAGGACTGATATGCTTGGAATTCTACATTAGTCTTAGTCTCCACTAGAAAGCGGTAGCCTGGGCTTTTGGAACTAGACTACCTCATGTCCTCTGGTCAACTGCCTAAAGATTGGTTTGTTAAATGACTCATTCTTTGACCTGCCCCAACTGGCTTCTGACAAGAAGGTGCAGAATGTGCTTAGCCAGAGAACTGCCACCTAGCAAGAAATAGCCCACGTGTCCACTGAAAAACAACCAGTCTAACTCAGTTCCTAATGAAGCAAAGGGAATCTGTTCAAATCACTTTCTTTGGAATGTGACAAACAGTGAACATTAGATTTGGAGTCTTCTCCTCTTTGATAATTATGTTAAGAGAAAATGGAGATATTTCTCAGTGAGAGTGGTGATCAAACTTGACATCTACTATGAGAAGTCCGAGAGAAATGCAGATAAAATTCTAGTAAGGAAAGTAGAGCTAGAGTGAGAGGAGATCCTTTTCTATCTTTCATCTGCTCTGAAAGCAAATAATTCTGCAGTATTTATAGTAAATATGAAAATCCCCACAATTTGATACAAGCAGGTGGGCCCCTGACACTACTTAGAAGTACTAGTAATTTTGAGGGAAACTTGATTCTTTTTCCCTCACAAGATGACTGTATATAGCAAAAGGAAGGCCCAGAGTGGGGCTGAAGAGAAGGCCATGAAAGAAAAATCTTACCTGTGACTGATGTTTCTTTTTTTAATTTTATTTTTAATTGTAGTAAAAGATATAAAATTTACTATCTTAACCATTTTTAATTGTACAGTTCAGTAGGATTAAGTACATTCATATTGTTGTACAACAAATCTCTAAAATTCTTCATCTTGAAAAACTGGAACTCTCTACCATTAAACAACAGCTCCTTGCTTTTTGTTTTCAAGTTGACTTCTTTTTTCAGTGAGAAATCACCATCAGTGAGTCCAGAACAGAGGATTTTTATTTTTTAACCCATTAAGATACCTATAGATGCAATAGAAAGCGTTTTTACTACTAACTGCTCAAATTATTTGAAGAGGTTAAAATACATACAAAATGTAAGTCCAAGCAATGCATTTTTTTTTTGTTTATATATTACCAATGTCTTTAGGATCACATGACTATGTTTGAAAAACCAGTGGGCCAGGAATGACCATAACTTAGGTTGCATGACATTATATGTATTTAAAATATGATATAGAGAGGATGTAATAAGATACTTGTAAAGAAAATATGCCATTACCAATCACCACCAAATCATTGGAAGCTGCTCTACTTTATGAGGAAAATTCTAATCAATGCCAGTTGGCTCTTTCAGCATCTTCACTTGCCTTTCCATAGAGAACATTTTTTCAATAATATCTCATAATTTGTTAAAAAATAATTAATGTTAAGGTTTTTGGAAATTTTATGCCTTGAAATATATTCTTAAAATAAGTGGGTCCACACAGTTTTGGGGTAAGAGTGGCAGAGAGTGTGGTTGAGTGTAATGGCCTTGGTACCAAATGAACCTGGTTTTGAGGGGAAAAAATTAATGAAATAATGTATGTAAAGTTCTTAGTATAGTGCATGATATATAAGAAACAGTTAACAAAATCAGTGATTATTATTATCTTAAAAATAAGTAAATCATCATGTACATGCACATACACACACACACATTGTCCTTTATTCACTCAACAGTCCTAGGATCTCCATGTACTTCTTTAGCATAAGGATCTGTAACATTCTTTTCTTAGATATAATTTAGAAAACACTGAACAGGTGAAGTAAGGGACCATCTAAAGGATGTGATTTCAGGGTCCCTGAAAGATCTCGCCTCACATGCTGAAGGCTGATGTTCCAAATACTATCTGCTTCATCTTATTCAATTTCATTTAATATTATGTTTAATTCGATTTCATTTAATATTTCATTTAATATTATGTTACTCTATCCCTTCTCTTTCCCTCCCTCTTCTTTTTCCTCTCCCTCACCCTCTCTCTTTCCCTATCTGGGTTGTCTTGGTGGGCTTCCCAAAGTCCCCAAAAATGGTAGGAAGCTGGTACAAGCTACCCAAGGTCCAGTTCCACTGATCAGGCCTGCAAAGTCAGCACTTTCATCTGTTAATTATTCTTTAGCTTAACATTAAGATGAAAATGTTTCTGGAGGAATATACTTTAAGTTCTAGTTGGTAGCAATGTGTTTTTATTTTCTTCATTATTTGTGTGTTTTTTTATTTAATTTTTTTTTTTTGCAACTAACATGTATTACTGTCATAGTCAAAAAAAAAAAAAAGAATATCTAAGGGAAAGAAAGAAATGATAGCATGATTTAGAGAATGCTATTCCTTGGCAAGAATTAATCATTTGTTCCCTTTCTGTGACTTTTACCACAATTTCTAAGGATCTTGGGTGTATGCAGAGGTGATGATTTGGCTATCTGGGGTATATATTCTATTATTCTTGTCTTTCATCATTACATTTCTGACAGTTTTCCTTAGGAATAAAAGAAAACTATGAAGTACTGTCATATAACGTACATATTTTTCCTTCTTGGGATTTATACAGCTTGTAAATTGCAAATGTGACAATTATTTGATGTCTTTATCTGCTTTTTGGCCTTAGCAATTTCCTCATACTTTTACTTTTTCCTTCTCTAAATATGAAATTCCAGAATGTTTGAGCTTTTACCTCATTTTCTGTGGAAGCCTTCAGTATGTCACACCAATTTCCCATGTTCATAGGGAAGTATATTTCAGTAGAATGGCACATTGATTTGCACCATGAATAAGTGTAAACACTAAAAGCAGTTTCTAATAATTATGTGCAAAAAAATAAAGTTTATAAATACATCCTTAGAAATCAGCTTAAAGTAGCAATTTCTCTGGCACATGGACATGTTTGTCTTCCTTGAAAAAATTTTAAATTCATGTCTATCCATTTGAAGAAACTGTGACAGAACAGTTAGGACTTTTCCCAGTGAGAAAAAAAGAAATTAGTCTTTAACATTTTATTGACTCTGTCTGGTCAGATGTCTCAGCAAACACATCAGGTTATGACACACAAGTTCAATTCCTGAATCCATTTCTTTTTTTTTTAATTTCTTGTTTTTTTATACACATTTGTCATTTATATCCCTCACAAAGTGATAACCCCCTCCCCCAAACTACTACCCCTCTGACATCGCATACAGCCATTACGTTTCCACTGTCTCTAATCCTAATGTCTCTAATCCTAATATCCACTGTGTCTAATCCTAATATATATATATATATATATATATATATATATATATATATACATACATACATACATACATATAGTTACAAGAAGTGGAGTAACTATATAAATATATAAATATATAAAATTATAGTTGACATTCATTATTGTTCAGCTTCAGGTGTACAGTGTAGTGATCAGGCGTCTACATTATCCCTGAAGTGGTCTCCCTAATAAGTCAAGTATCCATCGGATACCCTATATAATCTTTACAACTTTATTGCTCTCACATTTCTCTGAATTGGCTTTTTTTTTGTGAGGCAAGAACATTAGAGTCTCAATTAGTCTGGTATTAAAGACCTTGAGGACACTACCAGTAAATGTGTGGGCCATCATACCACACAGGCTTAGAAAAAAAGCAGCGTATTTTTCAGACTCAGAAAAACTCTCTTCAATAAAAGAATTACTTGTCATACTGACAACTTGAATAAGGAAGTGGCACAACATTTTTCAGGTACTGAAAGAAAACAACTGCCAATCCAGAATCCTATGTGTAGTGAAAACATCATTTTAAAACATCATTAAAAAAAATAAGGGGAAATCAAGACATTCTTCAGTAAAGAAAAGCTACTATAATTTGTTATGAGCCGAACTACTTTAGTGGAATAGCTAAAAGAAATTTGCTAAAAGTAAAAAAATTATGACAGAAAGAATCTTTGAACATCAGGAAGCAAGAAAGAACAACAGAAAAAGTAAAAATATGTGTAAAGATAGTAGACTTCCCTTTTCTAATTGACTTTTCTCAAGTATATTTGACAATTTGAAGCAAAAAAATATAAGTCAGATGTGATTCTAAATTTGTATGGAGGAAATTTTTAAAACAATTATAGATGGGGGCGTAAAGGCATGTAAATGGACAAGTTTCTGTATTTCACTTCAACTGATAAAGTGCTAACAACAATTGACTGTTGAGCTATATGAGCAACGTGATGATGCAATAATGATATGTGTGATTCCATTTATACAATAGTCTCAAAATGACAAAACTATAGTGATGGAGAACAAGTTAGTGGTTGACAAGCATTAGGAATAGTAAGAGGAAGGAGTGAGTATCACTCCTGAGTGAGTATAATGTGGTATCAGGAGGGAGATTTTTGTGGTAATGGAATATTTTGTATCTTGATTGCAGTAGTAGTTTTATGAATCTACACTTAATAAAATGGCACAGACTATATACATTCATTGTACCAATGTCAATTTCTTGGTTTTGATACTGTACTACTGTTATGTAAGATGGAACCATTGGAGGACACTTGGTGAACTGTGCACAGATCTCTCTCTACTATCTTTGCAACTTCCTGTGAACCTATAATTGGTTCAGTATAACAAGATTTAAACAAAAACTTGCATCATCGATCAACATGGTAATAAATTAACTAACTTTTGGGAATAGGTTCAGAGTGAAGAGATTAAAATATATATATATATATATATATATATATATATATATATATATATATATATTTTTTTTTTTTTTCTTTTTTCTTTTTAGAGTTTAGTAAGTCTAAAGCTCAGCAAGGTGGAGTCATCAAGGGGGCTTATTTCCATGTAGAACTCCCTCGCATTAAAATAAATAATGTACCTGTGTTTTTGATTGTTTTGTTTTTGTTTTTGTTTTTTGATAAATATGATACTTATGTGGCAGGGTGAAAGTTCAATAAAACATGGTTCCCACCCTCTGTAGGCCTAATGACTAGTGGGAAAATATAGTCATGTAAGAAATCTAGAGCCATAAAGTGCTATGGATAATGTACTGTTTGTACAGAATTAAGAATTCATGACAGCTATAGTACTATCAGTGCTACCTAGGGACCCCAGAGCATGCTTTCTGAAGGAGGGAATCCTCCAGCTAAGACTTGAAAGATGAATAATTCTCCACATAGATGAGGACGGGGAATGGGACACATTATTTTTCTTTGTAAATTTAGCACCTAGAACCAATGCTGCTATTCAAGAGGTATTCCATAATGTGTGAAGCTTTGAGTAATTAGGATTTTATGGATAGAGGGAGTTGGACTTTAAACATGAAAGGCAGAAAAAGAACAAATTTTCATTTTTATTTCCCTGAGTAGGGCTCTACCAGTTTCCATGACAATTAATAGAATCTATGGTGGAAATAGACCAAACTTAAGATACTCCATCTTTTTCAGTCATACACATACGTGGAGATTTCCCCAAGATGACTGACTGTGTCTTACATATTCTTCTGGTGCCCTCAGCCAACTTATTGACATGGAAGCCTAGAGTTACCATAGTTGATTTTTGGAAATACAATCAATTTGTTTATGAATTTAGTAAGGGTATTATTTTTTAATGCAATTGAAAGTTTATAAATGAAACTTTGAATGTATATCCATTGTTTAACTTTTGCATTCTGGCCTTAAACTAAAAAGGTTATTTGATTATAATAAAATATTATGTTGTAAAATATTTAACATAAATATTATTCCATAGCATAAACAAATGAAATTTTCTAAACTTAAATTTCCCATTGTCTTTTGTTATTAAAACAATTTCCTACACATTCTTAGCTTTTAAAATGTTATTTCCATTATTGTCCCCAAATCCAGGTACATAACTTGGAAGTTCCTCTCTAATTCTTTGTAGATTCAGCTCTCTCCCTTCTTCATTCACATAGGCAAACCCAACAGTTGGAGGGAAAAAGGAAAATAAATAATATAATGGGCTGGCGCAGAAGGAAATCTACTGCTCTTCTATGATATGAATTTAAGCTAGAGAAAAGTATACACTGCAAAGTGTTGGCAGAGTTGGTGCATCCTAGAATATCATTCACTTTTATATTTTCCATGAGCCTTGGGACCTCTAGGCAGGAATTATGTGGACACTCCAATGTTTTGAACTATTTATATATTTTTTTTTCCTCAAAGAAGACTATGAAGAGTTCAATTTGGATTTATCTAGTTAATATAATCCATTTAAATGAACAATTCAGATGATTTACATCACAAACTATGAAATAAGCAACTTCTGAAATGTTCACTTTTTTGGAATTATATTTGTGAAATAATAAGAAATGCAAGAGTAACACATTCAATGTTTATCACTAGAAATGACAAATGCACGTAAAATATACATACACAAATGTAATAGATGTATATATACAAAAAAATATATGTATGTATTATAAATAGATGTCTTTCTTTTTTTTAAAGATTTTATTGGGGAAGGGAAACAGGACTTTTTATTGGGGAACAGTGTGTACTTCCAGGACTTTTTTACAAGTCAAGTTGTTGTCCTTTCAATCTTAGTTGTGGAGGGTACCGTTCAGCTTCAAGTTGTTGTCCTTTCAGTCTTAGTTGTGGAGGGCGCAACTCAGCTCCAGGTTTAGTTGCCATTGCTAGTTTCAGGGGGTGCAGCCCACCATACCTTACGGAGTCGAGAAATTGAACTGGCAACCTTGTGGTTGAGAGCCCACTGGCCCAAGTGGGAATCGAACTGGCAGCCTTAGGAGTTAGGAGCATGGAGCTCTAACCTCCTGAGCCACCGGGCCGGCCCTAGATGTCTTTCTTATGTGTGCTAATAATTACTCCCTCATGCCAGTCACTTTACTCAAAATTGTGCTCATTTTTTCATTTCATCATCATAAGAACGCTATGAGATATATAATATTACTGTCACCATTTTATAGAAGAGACAACTGAAGGTCAGTAAAGTTAAGTGACTTGCTCAAGTTCCTCAGCTACTAAGGAGTAGAGGCAGAATGTTTAAAAAAAAAAAAAAAAAAAAAAAAGCTGGCCTGACTTTAGAACCCACATACTCAGACACTAGGTACACTATACAACCCCACTAAAGCGCTCTAACCATAGCAATATGCATGGGAATATGTATTTCTTAAACTTGGTTACCTAATTTTTTAAAAACGCAATCTATATTTCTCAAATTGTGTATTGAAATTAATTCACTACTGAGAATTCTTCTTAAAAGCTATTTTACAGCAAATATCCAAAATGGGGGAAAAGTGACATTTTCAAGGGATAGAAATTAAACAATCCATACAGCCATGTTTCCCCTGGAAATGCCACATTTTGGCTCAGTGCTGGACCATGCATCAGGACTGGGCAGGCACCAGTAGATGTCCAAGAGCCACTTGATGATTGTTTAGCAGGAGGCACTTGAGCAGAGTTAAGCCAGGCCCTTGTGCGAGTCCTGGCCTCTCCTCCATGAACAGCTGATAGAAGATAGACTTCCTGTGTTCTAGTGTGGGAGAATTTTAGAACGTGGCATGGTCTTTTTAGTCACATGTTCACATATGAGCTGCTTCACAGAATGATAGAACTGGAAAGTATCAGGGAGAATGTCTCATCTAACGCCCACATTTTGCAATCATGTGTAGGTAGTAAAGTGATTGGCTCAAAGACAGGCCGATAATCAAATGCTGAGTTAGTTCAGGAGTGGAGATATCCTGACTCAAACACAGTGATTTCAGCCCCCTAACATCAGCTGAGAAGTATTCTTTTCATTGCAAATATGAAACTGTGTAATTCAAAGTGGCTGGAGTCTAAAGGAAGTATTGTTGGTTCATGTAACTGAAACAGCCACACAATATCAGCAGGAACCAACTTTTCTCTCCATCTTTTTTTTTTACCAACTCTTCCCCTCTATTGACTCCTTTCTCATGCTTCTGTCTGTAGCAAGATATCTTCTCTCTACAGTAGATGGAGCCTCAGTAGCCTCTTAAGTTCAAGTGCAGAGGAAATGAGAATTTTTCTTTCTCCAAACAATTTCAAACTAAAGTCTTGGGTTCAACTTTTGCAGGCCAGCCTGGGAATTGTCGCTATTCCTGAAAAATTACTAACGGCAGGGCAATGGGATGCACCAATTTGGTGAGGCAGGGTCTAGGTTACATGCCCATCTCCAGAGCCCTTTTAAAACCACAGTGGGGCTGGGGTATTGGGGATGTTTTCAACAGGAGAAGTGTAAATGACTGAAGAATGGCAAAACAGTGTATGTCTGTTACATGAATGTAAATAACACCATTATAAAGTATGGAAGTGGCTAGTGACCTTTAAAGAAGGGAATAAAAGTTTCCATATCACTGAATGAAAATATATCAAGATTTGTGTTATAAGTATAAGTATTGTTCTAGTTATATTTTATTAAGTTATAAATCAACTTAAACAAAGGAGGGATAGGAAAATATTTTTAACAATGACCAAAAAGCCAAAGTGTACTGCACATTATTGGGAGGAAGAGCAGAAAGGGAAAGTGTTATCTCAACATCAGGAAGTGGAAATGATGATAACATGAAATCAATATTCAAATATCCTAACAATGCAAAGGTTCTGCCAAATATTTACCACATTTCATCTACTCTCCACACCTAACACTCTGCATCTTTTTGCCCCAATATTTCTTTTTATTTTTGCATAATATCATTATTTAACATATTATATAATAAATGTATTTGTTATTGCTAGGATTTACTAACTGTGTTCCCTGCTAGAATGTAAGCTCTCAAAAGACAAATATCTTGATGTTTAGAAGAGGGCCCAGCACACAGTACTCAATAAATATTTGTTTAATGCTATAATTTTGTATGGTAGCCATTAACTATGGGTGACTATTTAAATTCAAATTTATTAAAATGAAATTAATTTTAAAGTCAGTACATCAGTCACAGTAGTCACATTTTAAGTGCTTAATAATCATATGTGCTAGAGGATACCATATTAAATGGTGCAAATATAGAACATTTCTATAATTTTAGAAAGTTCTATTGGACATTATCCATTCAATGAATGAGTAAATATTCAGAGTAATGAAGAAGACAAGTAGATGTCATTATAATAATTGTCAGGCTAATGAGATTATCATTTAAAAGTAGAAAGCTATACCAAATCCTTAAAGACCTTTGTAGAAAATCAGAAACAATTAATAGTATCCAGTTGGAAAAGTTTTCGATAAAACCTAAATATGAATTTGATTCTAGATCAATTATGTAAAATCAGGGGAACTAGATGATTTGGGGACTGATCTGAAAGTGGAAATTAGTAAATCTTAGGTAGGTCTTTAAATAAAATGCTCAGAGTTTTTATTTTAAAATAGCATAAGTAAAACCTTTCTAGCCTATTATCTTCATTAAAATCACTTCATAAAAATAATAGGAAACATACATAATCTCTATTTGCAATGAAACTATTTGACATTTGTAAACCTGAATTATAACATGGAGAGCAAATAGAGGGATGGGATATGACAGTATATCAGCTTTTTAGTGTTTCACTTTTAATTATAAACAGACAGCCAGCAAGGATCACCAGACATTTATGGAAAGCTTCTACCATGAATAAAAGCAGCCAAGAAAAACTGAAGAAAAAAATAGTGTGGGAAACAAGAGACAATATAAGGAACAGAAAAAAAAAGTCCTTAAAGAAAGAAGATCATATTGCATTCAGGAAATAAAAAACATATTGTTATAAAACGGAGGAAGAAAGGAAAAAAGGAAGGAAGGAAACTCTTTGAAATTAAAAATAAGATGTCAAAATTTTTCAAAAAAAATTTTTTTTTTAAAAA